>NC_083686.1:7500-607500 GCF_033118175.1 Dama dama | reverse complement strand
ACACACACCACACACGGCACACACACACGCAGGTTACACACACATACACGCCACACACGGCACACACACACATGCACACCACACACGCCACACATGCAGGACACACACCGCACACACACCACACACGACACACACATCGTACATACATGCAGGTTACACACATACACGCCACAAACACACACAGGACACACACATACATGCCACACACGGCACACGCAGGACACACGCTGTACACACACACACACAGGACACACACACATACACGCCACACACTGCACACACACCACACACGGCACACATACACGCAGGTTACACAAACATACACGCCACACACGGCACACACACACATGCACACCACACACGCCACACATGCAGGACACACACTGCACACACACCACACACGACACACACATCGTACATACATGCAGGTTACACACATACACGCCACAAACACACACAGGACACACACATACATGCCACACACGGCACACGCAGGACACACGCTGTACACACACACACAGGACACACACACATACACGCGACACACGGCACACACATGCAGGACACATGCTGTACACACACACACACAGGACACACACATACACGCCACACACGGCACACACATGCAGGACACACACACAGCACACACACACACATACACGCCACACACGCCACACATGCAGGACACACACTGCACACACACCACACAATGGCACACACATCGCACATACACACAGGTTACACACATACACGGCACAAACACACAGGACACACACACATACACGCCACACACGGGGCACACACACACAGGAAACACACACACGGCACATACACACAGGACACACACACATAGGACACATGCTGTACACACACCATACAGAGGGCACACACACAGCACACGTATGGCACACACATCGCACATACACGCAGGTTACACACACACACGGGACATACACATACATCCACACATAGCACTGACACAGGACACAGCACACACACAGGACACACACAGCACATACAACCACACACACACACACACACAGGACACACACACATGGGGAGCTTGAAGGACCAGCAGCATGAGACCTGCTGCACCCCCAGGCCTCTGACCATTGAGGCCCCTGAACTTGCAGTGGAGCCCTGAGGCCTTACCGTTGACCTGCCCCAGCTGAGGTCAGGCCCCTGCCCTGACACCCTCTGACCTGTGATCCCCTGGACCCACTCTCTGACCTGTGACCCCCTGGCTCCACCCTCACACCCTTTGACCTGTGACCCCCAGGTCCTGCCCTCAAACCCTCTGACCTGTGACCCCCAGGCCCTGCCCTCACACCCTCTGACCTGTGACCCCCAGGCCCTGCCCTCACACCCTCTGACCCCAGGCCCTGCCCTCACACCCTCTGACCTGTGGCCCCCAGGCCCCGCCCTCACACCCTCTGATCCATCTCATCTGGTGGCAGCACCTCTCCTCTCTGACGCCTCTTCCTATGAGCTCAACCTCGGACCTCCTCACCATCCTCTCCGCAACAGATTTCTGTCCCCAGCGGTCACTCCTGATCTCTGGGACGAAGGAGTGAAAGCAGCCGCCTGTGACCTGTTCCTCCCCACCCACGGGGACGGAAGCCCTCGTGAGCCAGTGCCTGGACGGCCTGCCGACAGGCCGCAAGTTCCAGGAGGAGCCTCGCACGCCCAAGGTGCCCAAGGCAGAGGCACTCCGAGGACTTACGGGCACAGCGCTCCCCGGCGGGGGTGCCGCCCACACCCCCAGGAGCTCAGGAAGAACCCCACCAGGCGCTGGCCGCCCCACGGGCCCGCCTCCCTGCACACCGTGCCGCCGCACCCACTGGGCCAGGCTCCGCGGGAGGCAGGAGCACAGACGTTCCTCCGGCGGGCAGCAGGCTCCCGGCCAGTGTCTTGGAGGCGCAGGGTCACCTCAGAGTCGACCGGGAGCTTGACTCGCCTCCTCTGTTTTGTCCTGACACGGAGCTGCTGGCCGGGCCCAGTGGGTGGTGGGACCCAGGGCCAGCCTGCTGAGGAGGAGGCAGGAGTGGCCAGAATGTCCACTGATGGGGAAGCGGGGGGTCATGAGATAGCAAGCAGGTGGTGCCGGTGGGGTAGGCAGTGGGGGCACTGGGGGGCTGGGCAGAGGGTGGGGCGCTGAGAAGTGACAGGAGGGGTCTTCCTTCAGAGCCAATGGGCCGAACACATCCAAGTCTACTCCCGCGTAGACTCCACGGAAACCACAGAAAATGATGTTTAGATGGCAAAACCCAGATGCCTGCCTTGGGCACCAGGTCTGCCCCTTACCCTGAGGAGACTTCTTCCATTCCCTCTGTACAACCAGACCCCTGACTCTGGACAGACACACCACTTAAGCACCGCCTTGTTCATAAGAGGTGGGACGCACTCTCACCTCCTTCCCCACTTCCAAAAATAAGCACACGAAAAGGGGACGTGGGCCTGGAGCAGAGGGCTGAGGTTAGGCCGGCAGGGCTGCGGCTCAGCTCCGGTCAGCAACAGGGTCGGGAAGACTCTCCTGCACTGAGCTGAACTCTCAAGGTCAGCAGTGGCCCTTGAATAAGGGAAGAGGAGAAACTAATCTCTCTGTAGAAAGCTTTCCTAATCAAAACCAAGCTGTGAGTGCAACACAAAAACCACCAATTAAACAAGAAAACAAGTTATTAAAATGGAAAGTCAGCAGGACAAAAAAAACAACAACCAAGATCACAGATAATGAAACTGTCAGAAATAAAACACAGAACAGCAACAAAAAATGACCAGTCAACAAGGGATAATTAGAAACAAACAGATAAATCTGGAAAAGAAAAATTGTGTGGAATGACAGTCCTCAGTGGGTTGAACAGCTGAGCTGGGCATAGCTGGAGAAAGAATTAGTGAACTGGAAGATATACCATCCAGAATGCAGCACAAAAACACAAAGAGATGGAAATATTCAAAAAGATAGGGGATATAAATGACAAGTTATAAAATGTTTTAAATGAAACTCTGAAAGATATAATAGGGATAATGGGGAAGAGATGATATTTAGAGAAAAAGTGTGAAAGTTGTAGAACTGGCTGAAATAAAAAGGTATCTTCAGAAACAGAAAACACAGTGTATCTCAAAGATGACAAATGAATGAAAGCAATCCATGTCCAATAGGGATAAAAAGCAAAAAATGAAGGGGTGGGGAAGGCTGTTGCCCTTTTAAATCCCTAGAAGTCGCTTCAGCTGGAGGGGGAAGGTGTTGCAACAATGAGGAAGGTGCAGCAATCATGGCCACCCACCTGTTCATCTGCTCCTGTTATTAGAAGCAGCGGTGATGAGAGCACAGTCCCCAATATCTGCTCAGTTCAGTTCAGTCGCTCAGTTGTGTCTGACTCTTTGCGACCCCATGGACTGCAGCGCGCCAGGCCTCCCTGTCCATCAGCAACTCCTGGAGCTTACTCAAACTCATGTCCATCAGTCGGTGATGCCATCCAACCATCTCACCCTCTGTTGTCCCCTTCTCCTCCTGCCCTCAATCTTTCCCAGCATCAGGGTCTTCTCTAACAAGTTAGCTCTTCGCATCAGGTGGCCAAAGTATTAGAGCTTCAGCTTCAGCATCAGTCCTTCCAATGAATATTCAGGACTGATTTCCTTTAGGATAGACTGGTTTGATCTCCTTGCAGTCCAAGGGACTCTCAAGAGTCTTCTCCAACATCACAGTTCACAAGCATCAATTCTTCGGCACTCAGCCTTCTTAATGCTCCAGCTCTCACATCCATACATGACTACTGGAAAAACCATAGCTCTGACTAGACAGACCTTTGTTGGCAAAGTAACATCTCTGCTTTTTAATATGCTGACTAGGTTGGTCATAGCTTCCAAGGAGAAAGCATATTTTAATTTCATGGCAGCAGTCACCATCTGAAGTGATTTTGGAGCCCAAGAAAAGAAAGTCTGTCACTGTTTCCATTGTTTCCCCATCTATTTGCCATGAAGTGATGGGACCAGAGGCCATGATCTTGGTTTTTTGAATGTTGAGTTTTAAGCCAGCTTTTTCACTCTCCTCTTTCACTTTCATCAAGAGGCTCTTCGCTTTCTGCCATAAGTGTGGTGTCATCTGCGTATCTGAGGTTATTGATATTTCTCCTGGCAATCTTGATTCCAGTTTGTGCTTCATCCAGCACAGCATTTTGCTTGATGTACTCTGCATATAAGTTATTGAACAGTGTGACAATATACAGTCTCGACATACTCTTTTCCCAATTTGGAACTAGTCTATCATTCCATATCCGGTTTTAACTGTTGCTTCTTGACCTGCATACAGATTTCGCAGGAAGCAGGTCAGGTGGTCTGGTATTCCTATCTCTTGAAGAATTTTCCACAGTTGGTTGTGATCCACACAAAGGCTTTGGCATAGTCAATAAAAAAGAAGTAGATGTTTCTCTGGGACTCTCTTGCTTTTTTGATGATCCAGCAGATGTTGGCAATTTGATTTCTGGTTCCTCTGCCTATTCTAAATCCAGCTTGAACATCTGAAAGTTCTCAGTTCACATACTGTTGAAGCCTAGCTTGGAGAATTTTGAGCATTACTTTGCTAGGGTGTGAGATGCGTGCAATTGTGTGGTAGCTCGAACATTCTTTGGCATTGCCTTTCTTTGGGATTGGAATGAAAACTGACCTTTTCTAGTCCTGCAGCCACTGCAGAGTTTTCCAAATTTGCTGGCATATTGAGTGCAGCACTTTCATAGCATCATCTTTCAGCATTTGAAATAGCTCAGCTGGAATTCCATCACCTCCACTAGTTTTGTTTGTAGTGATGCTTCCTAAGGCCCACTGACTTCACGCTCTAGGATGTCTGGCCCCCGTATCTGTACAGGGTCTTTTGTACCCGCCCCAGTTCCTGCAAGCTGTGTGTAGGGTGCTCAAGTAGCAGACGCATGGCCCCCCATCTAGTGACTCAGGGTTGAGGGGTGGTTGAGGGGTACTCAGGGGTACCCACTGAGAGTTCAGATTGACCAAAATTAACTACCCTTTGCCATTCAAGGCTTCCCCTGGAAGCTGCAAGCCTCCAGAAGACTCCAGAGTTCCCAGACTGTCACATCAGAGGATTCTGGCCCAGCAGTTGTCCAGGTGAGAGACAGATTCTCACCTCCCAAGTGTTTCCTGCTGCACCATCTCCCCCTGTCTTCCAACTCCTGTGTCTGTTGGGCAGAATAACATTAGTTCCTTCATATGAAAGCCTGGTGTAAAAAGTGTTTTCTATTGGGCTGCTGTTGCCTTTAAGCTTTTTCAGAGGACAGAGCTAGGAGATACTTTTGTGCTGAAGCACGTCTTTTAAAGTCCCTTGGTGTTAAAGTCTCTCAGTTATTGTTGATCTGAAAATGTATCTAAGCGCTCATTCTTGAAAGACGATATTGAGGTCACGACTCTGGGTTGCCAGCTCTTTGCTCTCAGCATGTTAGAAGCTCTGTTGGGCTGCCTTCTGACTCCCTTGCCTACTGCTGAGAAATTGCTGTCTTTCCCACAAACACTCCTGTATAGGCAATCTCTCCTCCTCCTCTGGGTCCTTGGAAAGTCTTTGCTCAGCAGAATGACAGAAGTCCCTCCCTATTAGCCATTACTTTACGTGGAAATGGATTAAATGTTCTAATCAAAAGACAGACACTGGCAGAATGGATAAAAACACATGACCCAACTATATTTTGTCTGCAAGACAATCACTTTAAATCCAAAGACTCAGAGGAATTGAAACTGAAAGGACAGAAAAAGACACTCCTGCAAACGGGAACCAGGAGAGAGCAAGGGTGGCTCCGCAAGCATCGTGCAAAACCAGCCTTGAGTCAGAAATAGTCACAGGAAACTAGCACATTAAACATTAATGAAGCTCTCAATACAGCAAGGAAATATAACAGTTACAAATATTTACACGCCTAATGATAAAACATTAAAGATATATGAAGCAAAAATTGACAAAATTGAAGAAACAGCTTGACAATAATAGTTGGTGACTCCAATACCCACTCACAGTAATGGACAGAACAACCAGTCAGCAAGTAAGGAGGCGGAGGACTTAACCAATACAGCAAGCTACCTAGATCTAACAGAAGTGCGCAGAACACGGTACCGACAACACACACACAGTCTTCTCAGATGCATTCAAGACACTACAGACTAGAACACACATCAGGCTGTGTGTGTGTGTGTGCGTGTGTGTGTGTGCACGTGTGTGCATGTGTGTGTGTGCCAGTCACTCGGTCATGTGCAACTCTTTGCGATCTTATGGACTGCAGCCCGCCAGGCTCCTCTGTCCATGGGATTCTCCAGGTCAGAATACTGGAGTGGGGTGCCATTCCTTTCTCCAGGGGATCTTCCTGACCCAGGGATTGAACCCAGATCTCTTTCATTGCAGGCAGATTCTTTACAGAGCCACCAAGGAAGCCCAGGCCACATATCAAGTCTCAATCGATTTTAAAAGGTGATATCATCCAAAGTATCTTCTGCAACCACAACAGGATGAAGTTAGAAATCAACAACAGAGGTGAAATTCGAACATTCACAACTTTGTGGAAATTAAACAACACACTATTAAACCAGTGGATTAAAGAAGGAATCACAAGGAAATTAGAAAATGCTTAGAAACAAATGAAAATTCATGCATGCATGCCGCCAGGCTCCTCTGTCCATGAGATTCTCTAGGCAAGAATATTGGAGTGGGTTGCTATGTCCTCCTCTAGGGGATCTTCCTGACCCAGGGATCGAACCCACATCTCCTGCATTGCAAGTGGATTCTTTACCACTGAGCCACCAGGGAAGTTGAAAATGAAAATACAACAGACCAAAACATATGGAATGCAGCGAAAGTAGTGCTAATGGGGGAAATTGCAGCTATAAACAGGGCTTCTCAAGTGGTGCAAGGGGTAAAGAATCTGCCTTCCAATGCAGGAGATGCAAGTTATGTGGGTTCAATCCCTGCATTGGGAAGATCCCTTGGAGAAGGAAATGGCAAACCACTCCAGCATTTCTTACCTGGAGAATTCCATGAACAGAGGAGCCTGGTGGGCTACAGCCACGGGGTCACAAAAGAGTTGGACATGACTGAGCGCGCGCACACACACACACACACACACACAGCTATAAATACATTAAAAATAGGAAAGATGTCAAGTCAACAACATATCTTTAAAATCTAAGGAACTAGAAGAAGAAGAACTATACCCAAAGCTAGCTGAAGGAAGGAAATAATAAAGATTAGAGCAGAGATAAACAAAACTGAGAACAGAAAAACAGTAGTAAAACAGTAAAGAAAATCAATGAAACCAAAAGCTTGCTTTTTGAAAACATCAGCAAAACTGACAAACCTTTACCCAGAAGGACTAAGGAAAAAAGAGAGAAGACTGAACTTACCAAAGTCAGAAATGAAAGCAGGGACATTAAAATCCACCCTGCAGGAGAAAAGGGTTACAGGAGTGCTATGAGCAACGGCACACAAACAAATCAGATAATTAGGTTGAAATGGACAAATTCCTGGGAGTACAAAGCCCACCAGGACTGGGTCATGAAGAAACAGAAAGTAAGACTAGAAATATAACTAGTAAGGAAATTGAATCAGTGATAACAACAATAATAAAACTCTCAACAAAGAAACTGGACCTAATGGCTTCACCAGCGAATTCCATGAAACATGGATCTAATATCAACCTTTCTCAAACTTTTCACAAAAACTTAAAGAGGCGGGGATACTTCCTAACTCATTATTTGAAGCATTACCCTGAACCAAAACCAGACAAAGACACTAAAGGAAAACTACAGACAAATATCTTTTATGAGCACTTATGCAAAAATCATCAACAAAATATTTGCAAACTGAATTCAACAGCATATGAAAAGGCTTGTACATCATGACCAGAGCAGGACCACTGATATCGCGGCCTGTGTTGCTAGGCAACAGGATGCCCACGCCTGTTCCTCCCAATGTGGTTCTCAGCCCAAATCGAGTGGAGCCTCTAGATAGGGAGTCAACCCTTGCCCTCAGAGCTGGTCCACAGGGCAGCAGTGTCCCATTGGTCCAAGATGCACATTGAAAACTGATGAGGGAAAACAACCTCTGATCTAGAATTTGCTTTAAAATACTCTAGGAAAAGTGTGAGTGCGCCTGTGTTGGTTAAATGAAATAAGATTGGGGTTCATCGCACAATCCCCTGGTTTTATGTGCTTGAAATTCCATAATGAAAGTTCGGTGGAAGTGCATGGAGTTGGAGCAGAGACGCCTCGTCAGGACCAGTCTTCAGGGGTCAGGCTGTGACACAGTAACGGCAGACATTCTGGAGGTTCCCACGAGCCAGGGATTCTACTCTGAGCACGTCACACGTGTATCACGTGGGCTTTACAAAGCCCTGTGAGGCAGAATCTATTATCACCCCTGTCCTGCGGGTGAGGAGACTGAGCCGCCTCAGTCTCGGAGAAGGCACGTATGGGCGGGGCAGCCCAGACCGGCCCGTGTTCAGGCTGTGGACGCCCCCTGTGGCGCTGTCACAGGCCCGTGTTCAGGCTGTGGACGCCCCCTGTGGCGCTGTCACAGGCCCGTGTTCAGGCTGTGGACGCCCCCTGTGGCGCTGTCACAGGCCCGTGTTCAGGCTGTGGACGCCCCTGTGGCGCTGTCACAGGCCTGTGTTCAGGCTGTGGATGCCCCCTGTGGCGCTGTCACAGGCCCGTGTTCAGGCTGTGGATGCCCCCTGTGGCGCTGTCACAGGCCCGTGTTCAGGCTGTGGACGCCCCCTGTGGCGCTGTCACAGGCCCGTGTTCAGGCTGTGGACGCCCCTGTGGCGCTGTCACAGGCCTGTGTTCAGGCTGTGGACGCCGCGTGTTCAGGCTGTGGACGCCCCCTGTGACGCTGTCACAGGCCTGTGTTCAGGCTGTGGACACCCCCTGTGGCGCTGTCACAGGCCCGTGTTCAGGCTGTGGACGCCCCCTGTGGCGCTGTCACAGGCCCGTGTTCAGGCTGTGGACGCCCCCTGTGGCGCTGTCACAGGCCCGTGTTCAGGCTGTGGACGCCCCCTGTGGCGCTGTCACAGGCCCGTGTTCAGGCTGTGGACGCCCCCTGTGGCACTGTCACAGGCCTGTGTTCAGGCTGTGGACGCCCCCTGTGGCGCTGTCACAGGCCCGTGTTCAGGCTGTGGACGCCCGCTGTGGCGCTGTCACAGGCCTGTGTTCAGGCTGTGGACGCCGTGTGTTCAGGCTGTGGACGCCCCCTGTGGCGCTGTCACAGGCCTGTGTTCAGGCTGTGGACGCCCCCTGTGGCGCTGTCACAGGCCCGTGTTCAGGCTGTGGACGCCCCCTGTGGCGCTGTCACAGGCCCGTGTTCAGGCTGTGGACGCCCCCTGTGGCGCTGTCACAGGCCCGTGTTCAGGCTGTGGACGCCCCCTGTGGCGCTGTCACAGGCCCGTGTTCAGGCTGTGGACGCCCCCTGTGGCGCTGTCACAGGCCCGTGTTCAGGCTGTGGACGCCCCCTGTGGCGCTGTCACAGGCCCGTGTTCAGGCTGTGGACGCCCCCTGTGGCGCTGTCACAGGCCCGTGTTCAGGCTGTGGACGCCCCCTGTGGCGCTGTCACAGGCCCGTGTTCAGGCTGTGGACGCCCCCTGTGGCGCTGTCACAGGCCCGTGTTCAGGCTGTGGACGCCCCCTGTGGCGCTGTCACAGGCCCGTGTTCAGGCTGTGGACGCCCCCTGTGGCGCTGTCACAGGCCCGTGTTCAGGCTGTGGACGCCCCCTGTGGCGCTGTCACAGGCCCGTGTTCAGGCTGTGGACGCCCCCTGTGGCGCTGTCACAGGCCTGTGTTCAGGCTGTGGACGCCGTGTGTTCAGGCTGTGGACGCCCCTTGTGGCGCTGTCACAGGCCCGTGTTCAGGCTGTGGACGCCCTCTGTGGCGCTGTCACAGGCCCGTGTTCAGGCTGTGGACGCCCCCTGTGGCGCTGTCACAGGCCCGTGTTCAGGCTGTGGACGCCCCCTGTGGCGCTGTCACAGGCCCGTGTTCAGGCTGTGGACGCCCCCTGTGGCGCTGTCACAGGCCCGTGTTCAGGCTGTGGACGCCACGTGTTCAGGCTGTGGACGCCCCCTGTGGCGCTGTCACAGGCCCGTGTTCAGGCTGTGGACGCCGCGTGTTCAGGCTGTGGACGCCCTCTGTGGCGCTGTCACAGGCCCGTGTTCAGGCTGTGGACGCCGCGTGTTCAGGCTGTGGACGCCCCCTGTGACGCTGTCACAGGCCTGTGTTCAGGCTGTGGACGCCCCCTGTGGCGCTGCTCACAGGCCCGTGTTCAGGCTGTGGACGCCCCCTGTAGCACTTCTCTGAGGGACAGCCTGGTGGCTGCTATGGTCTGAATCCGTATGCTGGAATTCCGACACCCCCCCCCGTGATGGTGTCAGGACGGGGACCCTGGGAGGTGACGGTTGGGACCACTGCCCTCACAGGACGGCCCTCAGAGCTCCCTCGCCCCTCCTGCCACGTGAGGATCCAGCGTGAGGGCGGCCATCTGTGGACAGAAGCAGGCCCTCACCAGACACAGCCGGCCTCCAGGACCGTGAGAAACAAACGTCTGTGGTGTGCAGCTGTACCGGCCCAGACAGATGGAGACCAAGGCCCAGGAGGGGCCGGGGAGCTGCGGGGGCCCGCAGGGAGCACCCAGCACAGTCCCTGAGCACAGGCGAGGACGGGCCACAGGGCCAGGAGGGCCGGGGCGGGGTCATGGCGAGACGCTGCGGAGGACCTGTGCTCAGCGGCCGCTGCCACATCAGGCCCACCAGGCCAGCGCTCCTTGTCCTGGAGGCCCCTGCGTGCCTGGCGCGGAGTCAGGGCCTGATGACCCTTGGTTCCATGGCTCTTTAAACATCTGGACTCCCTGCTGTAACATCTGTTGCCACCTATAGCTACAATGAAGTGTCATCTTGGAACCTAGTGTACATTTAAGAATGTGTTGTGCTAAGTCGCTCAGTTATGTCCAACTGTTTGCAATCCCATTGACTGTGGCCCGCGAGGCTTCTCTGTCCATGGGATTCTCCAGGCAAGAATACTGGAGTGGGTTGCCATTTCCTCCTCCAAGGGATCTTCCCAACTCAGGGATTGAACCCACGTCTCCTGCCTCTCTTGTCTCTTGCATTGGCAGGTGACTTTACCACTAGAGTCACCTGGGAATAAACTTTTATTTAAAAAAGAAAAGGAAAAACATTGGCTGCCAGAGCTGAAATGTAGTAAATCACACCAGGTGACTATAACTCTTTTTAATCAGGAAACAGAGCCTTGGAAAGTTGTTCGGGGCGAGGACTGGGGTCATAGTCAGGCTCTCGCCCCGTCCCAGGCAGGAAGCTTTCACTTCAGCACCTGTGTCTTCCTCCTCCCTGCGTCCTCACCAGCCTCCCTCCCCCACCGCCCACCGAGCGGAAGTGACCAGAGAACCGTTCCGGTCTGGTCACCGCTGCGCGGCTTGGGCCATCACTGGGTGTGTGCTGGGTGTGGCGCTCTGGGGAGTCCTCCTCGGCTTGTCTCTTGGCCTCACTTTGTCTTTCATTCCCTTGGAGCACTTCAAAATCCTTAAAAGTAATAGGTCCGAAGGAATTCTGATGTCACACTTAGCGAGGCCCCAGGGTTCAGACGACTTTGATCCTGCTCCCTGGGACTTGCAATCTCCTGGCCAGGTGCAGCCACCATGTGTCACTTCTCACAAAAATCAATTTACAAAAAACGAACCAAGGAAATACAAACACTCCACAAGCAGTATCACCTGCAGTTGCTCCGTTTCTAAAGAAGCAGTACAAGGGTGGCTAAAGCAACAGAAATGCACAAGTTAACATTTCTTTTGAGTTTTTGTTTTTCACTTTCAACTGCTTTTTACTTCCACGTCGGGGAACGAGAGGAGAAATGCATAATAGAAGACATTCCGAGCAACACCCTGATAACAGGTGGGTTAAATGAGCTGCTGAACATTGAACTCAGGATGCTGTCTTATGGCTATTAAGGTTATTATGCTAACTTCTTGATGTATAAGTTATTTGGCAGAGAGAATCACCCTGTACAGTTTTCTCTTGAGACGTTTTTTGCATATCAAATTATGCAAAACTGACTTGAAAACAGGCTTAAAAGTGAATTGCGTAATTCATAAAACAGGAAAGCCAGACACAAGAGCCCAGAACCCAAGCTTGATTTGTTTTTCCGGTTGTCAGGTCTCCTTCAGTTAAACAATCTCTGATGCCATGAATCATGCTGATTGTGGTTGAATTCTTGAAAGATGACCCAGGTCTCTAGACTGGTTCAGTAACACAAGACAAAGCAGCAGAGGTCAGGGTGTCTTCTGAACTTCAGCCTCATAAAATCAGGAGGCCGATTTTATATCACAAGAAGAGAAGCCGGAGCTCAATCTAGTAGCATTTTCACAGGTGCTGATTATGTATTTTTACATACAACTCAACCTTACATTGAACGTTGTTGAATTCTCCTCTCAAATTATCTTGGCCATCACATCTGAGTGTTCTGTTGCAAAGTGTCATAACTCATCCTGCAGAAACCCCAGGAGATGCAGCAAGTGTGGACGCAAAGAGAGAGAGACTGCCGAGTGAGAGCCTGGGGTGAGGGATGGGGAGAAGGCAGGTGAAGTCCTCTCCTGAGGCTGCAGTCACTGTGGGCAGAAGCTGTGTCTGTGGCCGCGGGGAGTTAACAAAACCGCCTGGATCTAACCCAGAGCTGCTGGGAATTGCCATCTGCCCTGGGCAAGCTCCTAGCCTCTCTGCTCCATTTGCAAAGTGGGATAAAGTTGTGATGAAGACAGGCCCAATACTTGTAAGGCTCCTGGAAACCCAGCAGACACACAGAAGGCGCTGTGCTTGCTGCTGTTCCCTGGCCCTGAGTCTCTTGCCCCCGGGGACGCTCCGAGCCCCCGGCTCTCCGGCAGCGGGCTGTTCTCCTAGTAACCTGGGGGGTTTCCAACCTGCATTAGCAGTGGCAGAGGAGGAGGAGAGGGACAGGAGCGGCCTGCCCACCTGCCTGCTGGCGGTCCGCCAGCTGGGCGGACTTGGCCTGGACGTGCTCACGACACAAGCCCGAGAAACAGCTGGCCTAGGAGAGGGTCTGAGGCAGGAAGCAGCTGCAGCAGGATGGCGTCTGGCAGCTGTGCAGGAACAGGCCCTGAGTCAGGGACTCCCGAGAATCCCTGTGCCCACGGACACGGCTGCTCACACCCCTCCTTGTCCTGCCCCGCTCCCCCACCAACCTGCCCGCCTTGGCCTCTGTCCCCCGCCCTGAGGTCCCCTCAGCCACCACCCCCAGCAGTTACACGGAGTCAGAGTCAGCTACTCAGTGTCTACTGCAACTACAGGGGAAATGTGGAAACATGTCAGGACATATGTTTCAATTTTTCTCTAAAAGAGAATATGGTCCTAGAGTCTCAGAATATATAATATGCTAAAGGAGAAAAATGGAAGAAATACTCAATTTTTTTAAAAAGGCAAGAAAGAAGGGGAAAAGGAACAAGTAGGACAAATGAAAAGCAAATAGCAATATGGCGGGCTCAAATCCAGCTACATTTTACATTATATTAAAGATAGTTGGTAAAGAATCTGCCTGCAATGCAGGAATCCCCAATTTGATCCCTGGGTTGGGAAGATCCCCTGGAGAAGGGAAAGGCTACCCACTCCAATCTTCTGGCCTAGAGAATTCCATGGACTGTATAGTCCATGGGGTCACAAAGTGTCAGACACGACTGAGCGACTTGCACTTTCACTTTCAAGTGTAAATGGGCAAAATTCTCCAATGAAAAGACAAAGATTGTCATACTAAACTAAAAAAAAACTCATGTGGCACAGTAAGAATCCGCCTGCCAGTGCAGGGGACATGGTTCGATCCCTGGTCTGGGAAGATCCCACATGCCATGGAGCAGCTGAAGCTCCAGGGCTGCAGCTGCGGAGCCCAGCCTGAGGGCCTGCGCTCTGCACAGTAACAAAAACCCGGCCTGGCCAAAAATAAGCAAGACAACTAATTTATTTCCTTAAAAAAAAACAACTATGTGTGGTTTCTAAACAAACCACTTTAAATATATGGAAAGGTTGGAAGTAAGCGAATAGGAAAAGACATAACTTGTAAATATAAACCAAACCAAAGTTGGTGTAGTCAAAGTAGATTTTAAGAAAATAAACATTACCAGAGTTAAAGATACACAAAAATCACCGAGGCCAGCTTTAGTAATAGATGTTTTGGAGATGTTTCCTACTTTTATGAACTTCTTTTAAAAGAATTTTGAATATGATGGGCCATCACTTAAGTCTCTATTCTTGTCATTATTTTTCCTTTAATTATGATCAGATCTTCAATCATAAGCCCACTTCTTTGAGGCGCTAAATAGTATAACAGCATACCCCCAAATACAATTCTTAAAACATTTCCTTTAAAAATCCCTTTGATAACAGACTTTGCTCTACTCCTACCCTGCCTTTGTTCACTGTGTGTTGCAAGCCCCGTCGTCTACACCTCAGCTGTCTGCTGGCAGTGTGCATTCCCGACCGCAGCAGGCTCTGCGTGGTGAGGCTGCCTGCTCCACAAACGACTGTTTCCACTCCCTGCCTCACCGAACTCGCGCTAAACCTTTGCTGCCCGTCACATCCTGATTTTCGCTTAGCGACACTCGAACACAAGCACACGGGTCAAATCCTACTTGGTTAAGAAGTGCCAATCAAGAACACGCTATAATTAATGCTTAGATCACCACAGTGGGGAAACAGATGTTAAACCTTTCTGGGGATCTGTGGGGACCTGAGATCTTGTCAGACACCCTGTGTCCAGGAAGAGCTCACGGCGGCTCCACCTTCTCTCCTTCCAGCTCGGAGTTCCAGAGGAGGCCGGGGAAACAGCTTCCAGAATGATGAAGGGAGATGACCTTAGAGCCATTTGGTCAACTCTAGACCCGAAAACGTGTTTTTGCTCCTGGGGGCTAAAAATAGGCTGCAGGGCATCAGAGCAGCCAGCTGCCCGGTGCGCAGGGGAGGCCGCTGAGGGCACCACAGGTGGGCAGCGGTGTGCAGGCGGTGATTCTGTCGCCGACGTTTGTTGACTCTGAGCCCCGTCTCCTCACCTGTGAGCTGGAGCAGCTGGCTGGGCCCCTGACAGCCACAGGTGTGCGTGCGGGCTTCCTCCCACCCTCCTGGACTCTGTCTCCAACCTGGCCAGCTTGGCCTCCCAGGGTCTGTCCGAAGCTTCCTGGGAAACAGGGTGGCCTCAACTCCGGCTCCAACCCCTCCCTGAAAGGGAGGAAATTTCTGAGAAGAGCCCGGAATTCCTGTGTTGAAGGTTAAAAGGGTAAGGGGCTCAGACCCGCCCCCGGTGTGGGGGTGCAGGGTTTGAGAGCTGCCCGTACCCAATGGTGTCCTCTCGGTGGCGGGAGCTCTGGCTCAGGTTTCTGAGCTCCCAGCCAGGGCCTCACCTAGAGGCTCCCCTCACCTGGCCTCTCTCCCTCCCTCTCCTGGGCGGGCGCCCCTGTGATGAATCACTTGTGCTGGAACCCTTGGCTCGGGCGGGGGTGAGGCTTCAGAGGCACCCAGGCCTCACGCTCCCGTGCGGTGAGGAGTGATGGTCCTCCTCCTTCTTGACTTCCTCCTCCTCCACCTCCTGGTCTTCGGGAAGCTTTGCGCTTGAAGGAAAGAAACTACAGAACCCCGGGAGCTGGCCCAGCGCCAGAGTCACGTCCAAGGACATTTCAAAACGCGACCAGGAGCGAGACTTCAGAGCTTCTGATTTCTAATTCCTTTCTTTTCTTGGCCGGGGCCCGGGGCACGCAGGGTCTTTTTGCCTAGACCAAGCCAAGGACTGCCCCCGGCAGTCGGAGCGAAGGCCTAAGGGCTGGAGCTCCAGGGAATTCCCTCATTACTTTCCTTTTAATGAACAGTCTCCACACGTGGTCACTGCGCTGCATAGCACCTCTCCCCTCGCTTGGCATCTGCCTTTGTAGGAACTCACAGCTCGGTTTAAAGTGTCCGCAGGGACCAGCAAGCAGGTGGCCGCACTGCCCATTGGGCGGTCACTGAGCTGACGCTCCCTGGAGTTCCTCGTCCCCCTCCTCTTTCTCCCCCGAGAGACCTTGCTGCCCAAGTTCATTAAAAAAAACCCGGAGCTTGTTATTAAAGAGCATCGCTAAGAAGGGCTAAGAGAAGCAGAATGAAGGGACACGACAGATTTGACTGGTTTCCAAACAAGTCTCCAGGGCAAGGGTTTCATGCCCTGTGTTGCTGGCATGCCCACCTGCCTCAGGCCCCCTGCAGACACCAGGGATCCGAGGGCCAGATCCCAGAGAAGCGTCTGTTCTGCCGGCCTCTCCTGGCAGCACCGTGATTCTGACAGTAGCGCGAGTGTGCGAGGAAGATCACGCCTCTGTACCCAAGGGGCCAGCACGGAGGACAGTCCTGTGGTCAGGGGAGGAGGCCCGGCTGGGGAGCAGCAGCTGCCCCACAGGAGAGGAGAGGCCGGAACGGCCAGGGGTGGGCGGCAGGGCGCTGACTCCACGCCCAGCAGGCGACTCAAAGCCCAGCCCTAGACGCGGCTACACACCCACGGGTTGGAAAACAGGAAGTAGCCGGAGGGTTGGCAGGTGTAGCCCCCCGGCTCCAGGCCTAGCCCTCACCCCGACCCATGTGGCGCCCCCGGAAGACGCCCAGCCTGGATCCGGGTACACGGACTCGCCCAACAGAAACGCACACATGAGCTCAGGAGACCCTTCAGAGCAGCGCAACCCAAAAGGGCCCACACCGGGACCCTGCCTTGCCCAGGCTGGCGAGGAGGAGTCAGTCATCCGTTCATGGGACAGGACACTGACGGCAGCGACAGGGGCGGTGGGCACCTGGCCCGCGTGGCAGACCCCCGCACGCAGGCTGAGCACTTTCACAGGACACGCACGGAACAGAGTGCAGACGCCACGTGCTGCGTCTTCACAGGCTGGAGGCTGGAGGGCTGGGCGCGGTGCTGAGGGGCACCGGGGCTTTCCGGAGGTTGGCTGTGATTTGGCCACAGACTTGGTGGTGACTGCCGGTTGGCTGGGCCCGATGGGGCATGCAGCGTAGGAAGTGTGCGCGCCTGCGCTTGGTGTCAACGGCCCGGGGCTCCCCCCCTCCCTCTGCACAGAAAGAACCGCAGCCAGCTTCACAGGCTGGAAGGAAGCCAAGGCGCCCGGGAGCCTGGGGCACCTGGAAGGGGCCGCTCTGTGTCCACGATGGCCTCGAAAGCACTTGTCTTCATGCCAGGCTGCTCCCAGGTCGCCCGGACAGCTGGTCTGAGTGACCCCCGCACAGCGGCCGTCCTGGCTCTTGCCCTGCCTCCCCTGACACGGTGGTGCCAGTTCGTGTCTGCAGAGCTCCGGGCTCAGTGCTGGACATGACGTGGTTCTCTCTTCAGCTCTCTGAACAGACCTCAGTCAAGTTACAGAAGAGCATTTAAGGACATACAAGGATGGCTGCAAAAAGCTGGTGGAAAAATCAAGTCAGAATTGTGCAGTATGACCTCATTTTTTATAAAATATCCTATGTGTCCCCTTGGGAAAGCCTGGAAGGGTAACAACGAGCACCAGAAGCCTGTGGTGGGGGCTTTTACTTTCTGAAATTCCCGCCACGGCTTTGTCTCACTTGTCCAGTTTCAGCTCAAATGGCCCTGGGCTCCAGCCTCCAGGATTTGAGTCTGGAGCAGAAGACACAGCTGCCTCGGGGTGGGGAGAGCTGAGAGTCTGAATAGCCGCACCTTTGGGGGCGGTGGGGAGAGAACTGAGAATCTCAATAGGCGCACCATGGGGGAAGGGGTTCTGGGAGGCAGCCTGGCTCCCCGCCAGGGCTGCTGAGTAGAGCCCCAGGAGGAGGAGGCCCCTGGAGGGCAAGGTCAGGGCAGAAGCTCTGCACGGAGAGTTAGCACACCCGCCACACCGCCAGGGCCAAGCCTGAGAGAATCAGCCCATGCGATTTTCACTTGTTTTCACCCCGTGTCATCTAGCTTTAGGAGTTCCCTGGGGGTCCAGTGGTAAAGAACCGAGGTGCCAATACAGGAGAGTCAAGTTTGATCCTTGGGTCAGGAAGATCCCCTGGAGAAGGGCACTGCAACCCACTCCAGAATTCTTGCCTGGGAAATCCCATGGACAGAGCCTGGTGGGCTACCATCCATGGAGTTGCAGAGAGCGCACACGCTCCTGTTGCGGTCTGGAGGGCATTGATAAGTCAGTAAGCTCTCCAGCTCACGCTCTCCTCCGCTGTAAATGTAGGTATTATTACACCGACTTTGCAGGGTTGTAGGACCTAATGGGAGTTGACAGGAAACACCACCGCATGTGAGAAGCCCAATAACAACTAAGGAAGAGTTCATCGAGTTCTTGCATCAGGCTCACCATGTGCTACGCTCTGCATTAAGCCGTGCACCAGTGGTCACTGGGTCATCACACCACAGAGGGATACGGGGCAGGCAGCGGGCTGGCTCCGCGCGCCTCCGCGGGGACGGTCCTGTCCGCGCCCACTCGCCCGCCAGCAGCGCTGCTCTCCTGCCCCCTGGTGGCGGCCATGGGGCATGACGCCTCCCGGGGCCGGGAACCCCGGGCCGTGGGTGCACAGCCGTTCAGAGTGCTTCACTGAACGTGTACCGGGGACACGTACAGTTCAGTTCAGTTCAGTCGCTCAGTCATGTCCGACTCTTTGCGACCCCATGAACCGCACACGCCAGGCCTCCCTGTCCATCACCAATTCCCTGAGTTTGCTCAAACTCATGTCCATTGAGTCGGCGATGCCATCCAAGCATCTCATCCTCTGTCATCCCTCCCGCCTTCAATCTTTCCCAGCACCAGGGTCTTTTTCAATGAGTCAGCTCTTCGCATCAGGTGGCCAAAGTACTGGAGTTTCAGCTTCAGCATCAGTCCTTCCAATGAACATTCAGGACTGATTTCCAGTCACCCCGCAGAGCCTCACCAAGCTTCGACCTCCCTCTGTGCCCTGCAGGGGGCCTGCGTAAGGGGACACGGCGTGTCTCCAGGCCCCGGGTGGGGGCGGCTCGCGGACAGGACGAGCGTGGGTGGTGAGTGTGGGGACTGTGACCACAGCAGAGCCCTGGGGGCGGGAGGGCGGCTGCTGACAGGCCAGGGGGCAGGCGGGGGCGGCAGGCAGCCAGGGGCCAGGGTGCTCATGGTGAAAGGGGGAGACGCTGAGCAGGTCCGCATGGGCGAGGTGGGAGGGACAGAAGGAGGCCCCCAGGAGACCCAGGTGCCCTGGTCCTCTGGGAGGACAGGAGTCACGAGGCAGACGTTTCCAGGTGCCCGCGGGCCTGGAAAGCCACCTGCCTGGTCATGTGCTCCTCCAGGAACACTCAGCAGCTTCAGCAAAGGTGCTGGGGCAGGCTCGGGGCTTTGTTGCCCAACTTGGTGAGACATCCACGCACACTTGAAGAGCAATGTGTACCCTGCTGTCTGGGGAGACACGTGGGAATGCCAAGCAGGCAGGGGACGGTGAGAGTCAGCTGCTGCACGGCCAGCAGCCCCAGCGTGCTGAGAAGTGCAGGCAGCCCTCAGGGTGCGGTGGACTTGTGCGCGTCTCTTTCAGCAGTTTCACCTCCCGTTGTTTTGAAGCATTTGGGATGGTCGTGTCTTCACACTGAACTGACCCCTTTGTCGTCACGTGAGGCCCCTCGTGTCCTTCGCAACTTCCTCTGCTGTGGAGTCTTCTTTATCTGATATTTATGGAGCCACACGAGCTTTGATTGTTGCAATGATAAATCTTTTTTATCCTTTTACTTTTAACCTACCTCCCTTCAACTGTCAAACAACTTTTTTTTTTTTTAATGGAAGAGAAAATTCTATTGCGATTTCCCTTCCCTGGGGTGGACCTTCCCATTTTTCCTCCTTCATTCCTGCTATTCCAAATTTCCTTCTTACCACTTTCTTTCTGTTTTAAGAAGTTCCTTTAGCAATCTTTTTACAGCAGGTGTTCTAGTGACACGTCTTCCTAGTTTTCCTTGACCTTAAGAATACTCTGCCTTCATTCTGAATGGTATTTTTGGTGAGTATAGAATTGTCTGACAATTTCTTCTCCTTTCAGCACTTGGAAGTGTGCCGCTTCCTTCTGGCTTCCACATTCTGATGAGAGGTCCGCTGTTACTCAGGTAGTTTTCCCTCCTCAGCAATGCAGTTTCTCTCTGGCTATTTCCCACAGGTCTTTTTTCCATGGTCTTGAGAAGTTTAATCATGCCGTCTGGTGGTGAATCTGGGAAGTCTGGCCTTGTAGGGTCTGCTTAGCCTCTTGAGTCTGTGGGCATCTCTCTCTCACCCAGTTTGGGGGGTCGCTCCTCCCTCTCAGCCCCTCCCCTCTCTCCTCTCCTCCAGCCTCACAAATCCTAGACCTTTGGTTACTGCCCCATGGGTTCATGGGGTTGTTTGAGGTTCTTCTCTGTCCCCATCTTCTCTGGTCTCCATTGACCAGATTTGATTATTTCATTGATCTAGTTTCAAGTTCGCCAAGTCTTTCCTCTCTCATCTCACTCTTTTATTGAGTCCATTCAACTTCAGATACTGTGTTTTTCCTGTTTTAATGTGTCCTTTTTTCCTTTTATGTCTCTACTCTTTTTCTGAGACTTCCTACCTTTCCATTTAAGGATGTTCAAACTCACTGATGTATTTTTATGGTGACTTTAAAATTCTTGTCAGATAATTTCAACTCTATGTCATTTTGATGCTGGGGTCTATTAGCTGTCTCTTCTCACGCAAGGCGAAGTTCTCTTAGTTCTTCATATGCTCTGTAATTTTGTAATGTATCCTAGACATTTTGAGTATTGTGTTATAACATTGGTTCCTATTTAAACATTTTATTTTAGCAAGTAGTCAACCCATTTATGGCTTCCCAGGTGGCACTAGTGGTAAGGAACCTGGCTCCCAGTGAAGGAGCTGTAAGAGACAGGGGTTCAATCCGTAGGTTGGGAAGATCCCCTGGAGAAGGAAATGGCAACCTGATCCACTATTCTTGCCTGGAGAAGCCCACGGACAGAGAAGCCTGGAGGGCTACAGTCCATGGAGTCACAAAGAGTCGGACATGATCGAGTGACTAAACACGCACAATCCATTTAGATTCGGATGACACACCCTAATGTCTTTCTCCTGAGGCTCTGTACCACTATCCTGGCCTACCCTGGTCGTGTGCTACCCAGAGGCCAATCTGAAACCTGGGTGTTTTCCACACCACAGTTGGGTTTGCAAAGGTTTTGCTGTGTTTGTTCTGGTTTGTGGCAAGCACAGGCTGCTCAGAGGGGGTGACCAGAACACCCCATGCGCAGATTTAAAGATTGCTTCCTCCTGCCTCTCTGTAATCCTCCCCTTAAAAGAGGACACAGCACGTCCCCTGACTCCAGCCCTTTACAGAACAGGTGGGGCACTGACCCTCCAAGCAGGTAGAAATCCACGTGTAACTTGCAGGCGGCCCTCCACGTCTGCGGGCCCACATCCCCAGGTTCAAGCAGCCGTGAGTCGTGCAGTGGTGTGTATTTACTACACTGAAGAAATCCCACACAGAACACACGCTGACCCGCACAGTTCAACCCTAGGCTGCTGGGGAGTCAGCTGTCCTTTAGAGCCAGTGGGTCATCCGACGGCTGCATGATGAGCAGCTCCCTTCAAGGGGGTAACAGCAGCTGGAGGAGCTGAGGAGAGACAAACAACAAGGACAGTGTCTTCGTTCTCACAGAGACAACAAGGAAACATAAAACGTCAAAGATGCTAAATATGCTGTAAGAGGAAGCAAGTGACAGGGCAGGAGTGTGGGGGCGTGCACGGATTCCATGGGGAAGTCAGGCAAAGCTTCTCTGACACTGCGCCAGAAGCAAGGAGGCGAAGCTGCAGGAGGGGGACAGAGGCAGGAGGCCTGTGGGCAAGGGGCAGTCCTGCCACAGGACATTACCCTCCAGGGGCAAAGCTTCTGTGGGCTCATTATTCTCAGCAGACCTCGGAGAGATGCAATGCTGAGGTCTGGAGTGGCGAAGTGACTGGTGAACAATGAAGAGAACTGCACCCAAAATTCTACATTCCAGAATCTTCCAACGCCGCTACAGGAGCTGACCACCAAGACAAGTTGTTGTTCAGTCAGTCAGTAGTGTCCGACTCTTTGTGACCCCATGGACTGCAGCACGCCAGGCTTTCAGGTCCTTCACTATCTCCCAGAGCTTACTCAAACACATGTCCACGAAATCGGTGATGCCATCCAACCATCTTAACCTCTACCACCCTCTTCTATTCCTGCCTTCAGTCTTTCCCAAGGTCAGGGTCTCTTCCAGTGAGTCAGCTCTTCGCATCAGGTAGCCAAAGTATTGGAGTTTCAGCTTT
Organism: Dama dama; assembly: GCF_033118175.1. Classification (NCBI taxonomy): domain Eukaryota; kingdom Metazoa; phylum Chordata; class Mammalia; order Artiodactyla; family Cervidae; genus Dama; species Dama dama. The sequence goes on along the minus strand of NC_083686.1, from coordinate 585,165 downwards.
AGCATCAGCCCTTCCAATGAATATACAGGACTGATTTCCTTTAGGATGGACTGGTTTAATCTCCTTGCAGTCCAAGGGGCTCTCAAGAGTCTTCTGCAGCACCACAGTTCAAAAGCATCAATTCTTTGGCAGTCAGCCTTCTTCATGGTCCAACTCTCAGATCTATATGTGACTAAGCTGTTCAAAATAGCAGCATTTTTCTGATTTGGACAATTTGAAGACTTCATTTCTCAGTAATCATGTATAACTATTAATTTATTTTATAATAAATGTCATATCTTTGAAACAGGGAGTTTCAAAATACAACAATGGGACTTAGGCAGACACGACTTCCTCGAATCTGCTCCTGGTCTGGGAATGTTTGTGACCGTTACAACTTACAGCGATGAGGTAAAACACACTTTTTTGTCTTGTTACTGAAATTATTTTCTAAAAAGTCATGTGTCATGTATGCCCACAGACTTTTAAAATCTCTGCAAAAAGTGCTCACAACCCAGCATTTCATTTTTAATGAGTGTGGTCCTGACAAAGCACCACACCGAAATGTGGGAAGTCCCTACAGTCCCGCCGAGCAGCAGGGACTACTCGAAGTGAAAGCACAGAACAGTACAGAGGGCAGGCCCCTGGGGCTCTGCTGCTTGCGCCGGGCAGGAGGGGCCCACAGGCCAACGTGCCCCTTTGGTCTTGCAGGAGCTGCAGCCTTACGCAGACACGAGGGCCACTCAGGCCACCCTTCCCTCCTCCCGTCTGGCGGGGTCTCTGTAGGGACGGGCAGCCTCTGCGTCTGTCTGGCCTCCCAGGGCACGTCCTCGCTGGGAGTTGGCAGGGGAGAAAGGCACCAAGGTCACAAGGGAAGAATGAGGGCCGTGGAGTTGGGGCCAAGTGTCACTGCAGACTGCCATCTACAGGCTGACTCTTGAGAAGTTGCCTGATTGCTTTAAGCCTCAGTTTTCTCCTTGTCCGATGTCATAGCAGACATTGTCCCCCACCAGGCCGGCTCAAGGTACAGTACTGTGGCCTGCCTTTCCAATAATTCCAACGGGACTGTGGGAACCACCTCCCCTTGGACTTGTCCTGGGAATGCGCTCACAGCGTGGCAGGTTGGTGGTGGAGCAGAGCCTCACAGAACAGATGGGCAAGAAGAGGAGGGTACTTGACGTGGACGGGCCCAGGTTCCAGTCCTCAGGAGAGCTGTGAGACCCCCACACACGTGGAGACCGAGAGATTCAATGCAGCTGGACCGCTGGACACCGGCCCCTGCCGGCTGCAGCAGCCTCCTCCTGGTGCTCTGGGCACCCTGTACAAGAGTTCCCCTGGGTCCATTCTCCCAGGTCTAGCAAAGCTGCCTTCTCCACCTGATATCCCCTCCTTCACTTCCTGCCCAGTTAAACCAAAACACAATTCTTTGCTTCCTTTTCTGTCATCTTTCATGCTGCTCAGATGCTCAGTCATATCCGACTCTTTGCAACTGCACAGACTACAGCCTACCAGGTTCCTCTGCCCATGTGGTTTTCCTGGCAAGAATACTGGAGTGGGTTGCCATTCCCTTCACCAGAGGATCTTCCCAACCCAGGGATTGAACCTGAGTCTCCTGCCTGTCCTGAATTGGCAGGCAGGTTCTTTACCACTAGTGCCACCAATGTCTCTATATTTGGGATGGCCTAGGAGAGAAAACCCTCACCGAAAAGCCCTAGTGGTCAGGAAGCCTATGAGGACAAGACACAGCTCTGGCTTTAGTATTTCTCACACGCTGCTGCTGCTAAATCACTTCAGTTGTGTCCGACATTGTGTGACCCCATAGATGGCAGTCCACCAGGCTCCCCCATCCCTGGGATTCTCCAGGCAAGAACACTGGAGTGGGTTGCCATTTCCTTCTCCAATGCGTGAAAGTGAAAAGTGAAAGTGAAGTCGCTCAGTCGTGTCCGACTCTAAGCGACTCCATGGACCGCAGCCTACCAGGCTCCTTCATCCATGGGATTTTCCAGCAAGAGTACTGGAGTGGGGTGCCATTGCCTTCTCCTCTAGCACCCCCTAAAAGATGATGCTGTGAAAGTGCTGCACTCAATATGCCAGCAAATTTGGAAAACTCAGCAGTGGCCACAGGACTGGAAAAGGTCAGTTTTCATTTCAATCCCAAAGAAAGGCAATGCCAAAGAACGTTCAAACTACCACATAATTGCACTCATCTCACACGCTAGCAGCTTAATGCTCAAAATTCTCCAAGCCAGGCTTCAACAGTATGTGAACTGTGAACTTCCAGATGTTCAAGCTGGATTTAGAAAAGGCAGAGGAACCAGAGATCAAATTGCCAACATCCCTTGGATCATCAAAAAAGCAAGAGTTCCAGAAAAACATCTACTTCTGCTTTATTGACTATGCCAAAGCCTTTGACTGTGTGGATCACAACAAACTGTGGAAAATTCTTCAAGAGATGGGAATACCAGACCACCTTACCTACCTCCTGAGAAATCTGTATGCAGGTCAAGAAACAACAGTTAGAACCAGACATGGAACAACAGACTGGTTCCAAATCGGGAAAGGAGTACGTCAAGCCTATATATTGTCACCCTGCTTATTTAACATATATGAAGAATACATCATGTGAAATGACAGGCTGAATGAAGCACAAGCTGGAATCAAGATTGCCGGGAGAAATATCAATAACCTCAGATATGCAGATGACATCACCCTTATGGCAGAGAGTGAAGAAGAACTAAAGAACCTCTTGATGAAAATGAAAGAGGAGAGCAAAAAAGTTTGGCTTAAAACTCAGCTTTCAGAAAACTAAGATCATGGCATCCAGTCCCATCACTTCATGGCAAATAGATGGGGAAACAATGGAAACAGTAACAAGACTGTCTTTTTTTGGGACCCAAGAATCACTGCAGATGGTAACCACAGCCATGAAATTAAAAGACGCTTGCTCCTTGGAAGAAAAGTTATGACCAACCTAGACAGCATATTAAAAAGCAGAGACGTTACTTGGCTGACAAAGGTCCATCTGGTCAAAGCTATGGTTTTTCCAGTAGTCACTATGGATGTGAGAGTTGGACCCTAAAAAAAGCTGAGCACCGAAGAACTGATGCTTTTGAACCATGTTGGAGAAGACTCTTGAGAGTCCCTTGGACAGCAAAGAAATCAAACCAGTCAATCCTAAAGAAAATCAGTCCTGAATATTCATTGGTGCTGATGCTGAAGCTGAAACTCCAATACATTGGCCACCTAATGCGGCGAACCAACTCACTGAAAAAGACTCTGATGCTGGAAAAGACTGACAGCAGGAGAAGGGGACGACTGAGGATGAGATGGTTAGATGGCATCACTGACTCGATGGACATGAGTTTGAGCGAGGTCTGGGAGTTGGAGTTGGTGATGGACAGGGAAGCCTGGTGTGCCACAGTCCATGGGGTCGCAAAGAGTCGGACATGACTGAGCGACTGAACTGAAGTGAGCACCCCACAAGGACTCTTGATTGTTCCTACTTGGAGGATGTGCCAGGGCACAGGGTGCTCTCACACGTTAACCTGAACATGTGCCACTTGTGTGGCACTGTGGTTTTCAGGCTGGTAAGGTCGTCGGGGCAGACAATGACAAAATACACGCATCACTCAGACTGTGCATTTTGTATTCCATTTTCCATTATTCCATATCCAGTATTTCTATTCCATTTTGTAGAAGGGAAACCTGAGGTCCTGAGAGATAAAACGACCTACACCAGATCACATCATCAGCAAGTGGAAAAGCTGAGGTTCAAACTCAAGCATGTCTTTCCTCAACACACCAAACTAACAGGGACTCAAAACATGTTTGCTGACTTGAATATTCACTGGAAGCAGAACCCTGACATGACACTGAGGCTCAGAAATTGAAGCTAACAGGTGATGAATCTTCCCTGAATATTTTTTCAGGAAAGAGTGCTCTGTTATTCATAAAAAATTAGGAATCAATTGGAAAATCTGACTCTTGAGTGGTTTTATTTAACAAAATTTCCTATCAACAATCTGTTAAGTGAAACAAAGTACATGGCAAGATGCTTTAATTTTCTTCAAATCAAAATGGAAAGACTTAAAAAAAGAGAATCTTGGCTGCATTTTTCTATGTGCAACATATACCTATTCTTAAAGTGATTTAACAGTCTTCCCAAGCAGCTTCAGGTTCATAGCAGAATTCTGCAGGAAGCACCGCATTCCCATGTTCCTGCCTCTCCTATCAGGAGCACCGCATGGAGCAGTGGTTATAATTGACGAGCTGCATGGAGGCATCCTCTTCACCAAAGCCCAGAGTTCATGTTAGATTTCATCCTTGGTGTCGTACATCTACGGGTGTGACGAGTGTGTCCATCATCGCCATATCAACACGGAGCAGTTTCACTCCCACACAAATCCTCTGCAACCGTCTCTTCATCCCCACTCCCGCCCCCAACCTTTGGCAACCACTAATCTTTTCATTGTCTCCATAGTTTTGCCTTTTCCAGAATGTCATATAGCTGGAACGATACAGTAGGTAGCCTTTCCAAATTGGCACCCTTCACTTAGGAATACACACTTAAGCCTCCTCCATGTCTTTTCATGGCTTGATAGCTCATTTCTTTTTAGCGCTGAATAATATTCCATTGTCAAGATGCAAACCATGGTTAACTGGTGCATTCACATGCAGCAGGACATCTTGATAGCTTCCTAATTTTAGCTGTTATAAATAAAGCTGCCACAAACATTTGTGTGCAGGTTTTCATGCGGACATAAGTTTCCATCTTACTTTGGTAAATAAATAGCACAATGGCAGGTTTGTATGGTAAATGTATGTCTAGTTTTCTAAGAAACCACCAGACTCCACCACTTTGCATCCCCACTAGCAATGATGAGAGCCCCTGTCGCTCTACATCCTCTCCAGTGTCTACTGCTATTGTTTGTTCTGTATTTTTGCCATTCCCACAGGTGTGAAGCATCTCATTGTTGTTTTTAATTGGCAAGTCCCTAACGACATATGATGCTTGTGCTTATTTGCCATCTGTATGCTTCTTTGGTGTGTTGTCTATTCAGACCTTTTGCCCATTTTTCGACTAATTTGTTCATTTTCTTGCTGTTTTCAGAATTCTTTGTAGATTCTAGATAGCAGTACATTATCAGATATGTCTTTTACAAATAGTTTCTCCCAGTCTGTGACTCGTCTCTTCACTCTCTTGACAGAGAGACAGCTCTCTCTTTTGCAGAGCAGAACTCTTTAATTTTAATGAAATTCAATGTTTAATGTTAAACATTAATGTTAAATGTTTAATGAAGTTTAATTTTAATGAAGTCCAGTTTCTCAATTCTTTCATGTATCGTGCCTTTGGTGTTGTACCTAAAAAGTCATAACCAAACCCAAGGTCATCTAGATTTGCTCTTATGTTACCTTCTAAATAGTTTAGTTTTGTGTTTTGCGTTTAGATATGTGCTCCATTTTGAGTTAACTTTTGTAAAAGGTGTAAGGTCTGCATCTACCTTCATTTCTTTGCCTGTGGACGTCCAATTGTTTCAGCACCATCCGTTGGAAAGACTGCCTTTTTCCACTGAATTGCCTTTGCTCCTTGTCAAAGATCAGTTGACCGCTGTTGTGCTGGTCTGTTTCTGGGCTCCCTGTTCTGGTTCACTGGTCTGTTTTTCACCAACAACACCCCATCTTGGTTATTGTAGCTTTACAGTAAGTCTTGAAATCAAGAGTGCCAAACCCCTGACTTTGTTCTTCTCCTTCGATACCATGTTGGCTATTTTGGATCTTTGGCCTCTCCATAGAAAATTTAGAATCAGCTTGTAGATATTCATAAAAATTACTTGCTGACACTTTAACTGGGATTGTTGAATCTATGGATTAAGTTGGGAACAACTGAGATTTTCACAACATTCAGTCTTCCTGGCATGAACAAATAATCTCTCTCCATCTATTTTGCCTTCTTTGATATCTTTCATCAGTTTTTCAAATTTTCCTCATGTACATTACACATATTTTGCTTATATCCAAGTATTTCATTTGGGTGGATCCTAAAGCAAATGGTATTGTTTTTGATTTCACATTCTATTTGTTCATTGCAGATGCATAGAAACTGATTCACTTAACATATTAACATTGTATCCTTTAACCTTGCTATAATCAGTTATCAGTTCTGGTAAGTTTTTTATTATTTTGGATTTTCTACATAGACAATCCTGTCATCTGTGAACAGCTTCATTTATTCCTTCCCAACTTATATACCATTTTTTTCTTTTCTTCTGTTACTGAATTAGGTAGGAATTGAACTGTGATGTTGAAAAGGAATAGCAAGTGGGGAAATGCTAGTCTTTCTGATCTTAGTGGGAAAGCCTCTAGTTGTTCACTATTAAGTATGTTAGTTTTAAGCTTTTTGTAGATTTTTAAATCAAATTGACAAAGTTCCCCTATTATTAGTTTGCTGACAGTTTTTACCATGATGGATATTGGATTTTGTCAAATGCCTTTTCTGCATCTATTGGTATGATCACATCATGTTCTTTAAGCTGCTGATGTGATGAATTACATTAATTGATTTTAAAATGTCAAACTAGCCTTGCATATCTGGAATAAATCTGACTTGGTCATGGTGTATAATTCTTTTTATACATTTCTGGGTTCAGTTTGCTGATATTTTGTTGAGTATATTTGTATCTATATCCATGAGAGGTAATGGTCCATAGTTTTCTTGTGTCTTTCTCAGGCTTTGGTATTAGGCCAGTGTTGGTCTCAGAAAACGGTGCAGAAAGTATTCTCTCTACACCTGTCTTCTGGAAGAGATTGCAGAGAATATGTTGGATTTCTTACTTAAATCTTTGGTGAAATTCACCAGTGAGCTCATCCTGGCCTGGTGTTTCCTGCTTGGAAGTTATTATCAATTCAGTTTCTTTACTAGATGTAGGTTGTCTATTTCTCTTTGTGTGACTGGTGGCAAATTGCGCCTTTCAAGGAACTGGTCTATTTCATCTAGATTACCAAGTCTGTGGGCATAGCATCGTTCATAGTATTCCTCTATGACCTCATTCCCTAGAATTCCTCAACGATCCTATTGACAACCATGAGACCGGTAGCAACACTCTTCTTTCATTTCTGATATTATTAACTTGGGTCTCTTTTTTTCTTCGTTAGCTGAGCTAGAGGTTTGTTGATTGTAATGATATTGGTTTTCTCTACTTTATTTCCTGTTTTCATTGATTTCTGCATTAGCTTTTATTAGCATGGATCTTATTTCTCCTCTTATGCTTGTTTTGAATTTAGTTTGCTCTTCTTTTTTCTGGTTTCCTAGGCTTAGGTGATAATAAACTTCAGAACTTTCTTGTTAATACATGCATTCAATATTATAAATTCCCCTTTGAATATTTCTATTACTGTGACCTCAAATTTTGATTATGTTGTATTTTCATTTTAGTTCAAATATTTTTTGATATTTTTAAAATACATAAACTTCACCTTAATAATTACCAAGTACATTGTTCAGTGGTATTAAATATATCCATAATGTTGTATAATCATCACCCTCATAACTCTTCAATCTTTGAAGTGAAACTACACCCATTAAACAATAACTCCATGATTTTAATTACTCTTATCTCATAAAGTTGACCCACATAGTATTTGTCTTATGACTGGTTTATTTCATTTATCATAATGCACTCAAGATTCATGTAGCACAGGTAGGAATATTTCACTGTATGCATATACCACACTTTGCTTATTCATTCATCTGTCAATGGACACTTGTGTTGCTTCCACATTTTAGCTATTGTGAATAATGCTGCTGTGAACAGGAGTGTACAGATATCTCTGAGACCCTGCTTTGAATTCTTCTGGGTATATATCCAGAAGTGGTTACTGGATCATACAGAAACATTCCCACCGACAATGCACAAGGGTTGCCCTCTCTCCACATGCTTGCCAGTACTTACTGTCTTTTATAGCAACCACTCTAATGTGTGTGAGGTGGGCTCACTGTAGTTTTGATTTGCATTCCCTTAAGGGCCAGTGAAGTTGAGCTGCTTTTCTCATGTGCTTTTGGCTTTTTCTGTTGTTTTTTTTTTTTTTAAAAAGCACTTTGAATGTACCTGCCCACTGCCTCTGTTCTCCAAAGTTCTGGTGAGAAATCTGCTGGTAATCTTACTGAGAATCCTTTCTATACAATGACCTCAAAAGTCCCTGACGTTTGGAGGATAGGGTCTGTCATGCCTACCCTGGCTTCTAAAGGCTGTGTGCAGGCTGCCCCAGGAACACCTGCAGAGCTGCCGGCAGTGTGGCTGGGGCAGGGGCGGGGGGAGCGGGGAGCGGCTGCTACTGTTCTGAGAACTGAAATCGACCAAAATCAACCACAGTTTACCGTCCAAGTCTTCCCCCTGGAAGTGGCAAGACTTCAACAGACACCAGAGCTCCAACGTAGTTCCAACATAGTTCCATCAGACAGATCCTCCCAGGATGACTGTTGTCTCAACACAGATTCCTGTTGCCTCCTGGAACATCACCTTCCCAGAATCGTGTCGATAATTCAAAATACTTTTTCTCTTGAGACGTCTTCCTTGACTCATGAACTATTTAGAAGTGCGCTGTTTAATCTCTAAATATCTGGGGACTTTCCGGCTATCTTTTAGTTATTGATTTCTACTTTAATTCCATATGGTCTAAGAGCATACACTGTATGGTTTCTATGATTTTGAATGTGTTAAGGTATGTTTTGTGGCCCAGGATGTGGTCTGTCTTGGTGAGTGTTCCATGTGAGCTTGAAAAGAATGTGTATTCTGCTTTGTTGGATGAAGTAGTCTATGGATACTGATTATCCAGTTGGTTGATGGTGCTGTTGAGCTCAACTGTGTCCTTATTCATCTGCTGCTGGACCTGACCACCTCTGATGGGGGGATCAATGTCTCTGAACCGAGCTCCTCCATTTATCCTTGCAGTTCTATCAGTTTTTGCTTCATATATTTTGACACTCTGTTATTAGATGGATACACATTAAGGTTTGTTTTCTTGGAGAGCTGACCCCTTTAGACCTCTTTATTATTACGTAATGCTCTGTTACGTAATGATTCCTGGTGATTTTCCTTGTTTTGAAGTCTACTCTGTCTGAAGTTAATATAATGACTCCAGCTCTCTTTCGATTAAGGTTGGCTAAAAATTAACATATACATTTTTCTCTGCCCCTTAACTTTTAATCTATATGTGTCTTTACATTTAAAGTGGGGGTTCTTATAGACAATACATAGATGGTTTGTTTTTTTTTTGTTTTTTGATCCACTGTGACAATGTTTTAAATGGTACATTTAGACCACTTTCAAAGTGACTATTGATATATATAGCTGGGTTAATATCATCACATTAAAAAAATATATATATCATCATGGTTATTACTGTTTTCTGGTTGCCACCCTTGTTATTTGTTCCTATTTTTGTTTTCCACTCTTTTTCTGTCTTTTGTGGTTTTAATTATTTTATGATTCATTTTATCTCTTTTCTTGGTTATCAACTACAGTTCTTTTAACTTTCTGTCAGTGGTTGCAATATACCTTTACAACCAATCCAAGTTCACTTCTGAATAACAACATTTCACTTCACAGGTAGCACAAGTGCCTTATAATAACAAAACAGTCCTAATCCCTATCTCCCATCCCTTGCATCTTTGCTGTTACTAATTTCATTTATACATAAACTGTAAACATCAAATACATTGCTATGATTTTGAAAGAAGTATCTATTAACTCAGTTAACAATAATAAAAGTTTTAATTTTACCTTCACTTATTCCTTCTCTAATGCATTTACAACTTTCATGTAGATCCAAGTTTCTGACCAATATCATTATACTTATGTCTGAAGAACCTTTAACATTCCTTGTGAGACAGGTCTACTGAGAGAAGTTCCCTCATCTTTTGCTTGAGAAACGCTTTCTCTATTACTTTTGAAAGAGAGTTTTGCAGGATACAGAATTTTTAGATTGATGGGTTTTTTTTTTTTTTCCTCTCTCAACTCCTTAAATGTTTATTCTCCTGCTTGCATGGTTTCTGGGGAGAACTTGTGTATGACTCTCATCTCTCCTATAAATAAGGTCCTTTTCTGGCTTCTTTCAAGACTTTATCTTTGACATCTGTAGTTTAATATGATTCACCTTGGTGTAGTTTTATTGGCATTTCTCCCACTTGGTGCTCTCTGAGCTTCCCAGCTCTGTAGCTTGGTGTCTGACTAACTTGAAATTCTGTTATCATCGTTTTAAGTATTTTTTCTGTTACTTTCTTTCTTCTTTCTGGTACTCCCAATGCATGTATGTTACATCTTTAATTGTCATCCTGTGGTCCCTGGATAGTGTTCCTTTTTACTCCCAGTCTTTTTCTGCTTTGTAGCTTTAAACATTTCTGTGGACATATCCTCAAGCTTAGAGTCTTTCCTCAGCCCTGTCCAGTCCACTGAGCCTATTGAAGGCACTCTTCATTTCTGTTAGTGTTTTTCATTTTTGGCACTTTTCATTTTTTCATAGAATTTCAATCTTTCTCCTCACATTTGTTCTTGCATGTTGTCTACTTTTCCCATTAGAGACCACAGAATATTAATCAGAGTTTTTCTAAATTCCTGACATGATCATTCCAATATCCCTGCTATATCTGAATCTAATTTTGAGACTTGTTCTGTCTCTTCAAACTATGTTTTTCACCTTTTTTGTGTGCCTTGCTGTTTTTCTGTTGTTGTTGGAAGCTAGACATGACATGCTGGGTAAAGGAAGCCAGTACTGGTCCCCACAAGCTTCTGCTCTGGTACATTGTGACTCTCTGCATTTGTCTGTGTTTCCAATTTTGAGGGAAGTAGCCTGCCTTGGGACCTCAATTCTCTGACAAATCTAAGAACTGACTTCCTTTTCATGCAGCTTTTTACTTGTTAATACAGAGTAACAACTTCTAAGCTCCTTATGTACCAGACTGGAAGTCCTATACTATTTTTAAAATGTCCAACAATATAGAAATGTACTAAGCAGAAAAGTCAAAGTCCCCAACAAACAACTGCCTAATAGCTTGAAATCTTTAGAATATCTGGAACCTTTAGAATCTTCTTCTAAGCACATGCACTTTTACAAATAATACGTTTCACAAAATAGGATCCTATACAGCCTACCCCTGATATCGTGGACACCTTTAGTATAGACATGGGTGTTTTATGGGTGTTGTAACAGTCTCTCTTACTAGCAATTTTTCATTTGTTTTCACCTAAACTTAATCAGTCCCTACTGAAATATATTAGTTATTTCAGAAATGCAAACTTTAAAATAAATACCATTACACTGAATAGCTCTTACATGTAACTTTGTCTACTTGAGCATTTCCATAGGATAAACTTCTATAGGAAGCTCTGCTGGGTCAATGGTTAGATACACTTTAACTTTTCCTATGTACTTCCAAACCATTCTCTGAAATGGCTGTTAAATGTACATTCTTAAAACAGTGTTCAGAGGTAGCATTTCTCAATACTATCCCCGCCCCAGGTACTTTTAAGTCTTTGCCAATCTGATAACTAACAAGGAATATCTAACTGTGGTTTGTACTTTATTGATTGGCAGAAAGAGTGAATATTTTTCTTGTTATCAGTAATGTGATTTCTTCTTTAAGAATTTCACAAATTTCACTAGGTTACATAGGGATGGTTTAATTTTTTTAATGGAATATAGAGAATAGTAAACTTAAACTATGGAAATCCTTAATCCTAGGTATTATTGTCAAAGTTATATGGCCCACAAGGAACATTCTATTTCACTTCACATTCACCTGGTGAACACATCATTTGCTTACAATCTAATTCTACAAGGCTTGTGTCATTCGGAGGGAGTAAGCTGGTAAGTAAATGCCCTCATGTCCTTGCAGATGAACAGCGTCAGCATTACTCAGGTGTGACAATGATATGCAGAATAATTACGTCCAGGCCATATTAAAGTCCTGCACCCAGATCTCAGCATAGCACCTAAAGAGGGAGTTGAAGAGCTTGGAAGGGGTTCAAAGCAGAGCCACGAAGTTGATTAAAGGGCTTGAAAAATGAGAACTGGGAGGGAAGGTTGAGAACTGTGATTATTCAGGCTTGAAAACAATTGAAGGCTGAAGGGTGAATTAATAATGGAATTCCAATAAATGAAACTCTTACACGGTAGATGGTGATTGGATATTTTCTAAAGGTTCTGAGAACAGATGGAGAATTTGTATGTTAGCATCAGAAATTTAGTTATATGTAGAGAACCTTTCCCTGAGAGTAATCAAATTGTCTCAGGGCCAAAGGCACGTGCCCAGAACTCTAGAGGACATAGCTCAGGAAGGTGTAGTTGCTCTGGGCAGCAGGTACCATTTAATACATTATTGTGACAACGAAAGACTCCTGAGTGTAACCTGGAATGCAGCGGCAGTGAAGCAGAAAGAGAATGGAGTATTTACTCTCAGAAAGGTGCGGGGGCTGGGGCACTGGAGAAAAAGGACGGACTGGTAGGACACAATGAGGGAAAAACAAGGAAAATGAGCGAGCCACATGAAAACATGCTTCTTCCCTTTTACTGTTTGTACAGCGGATCCACTTAGATATTCGAGTCGGAGAACATGACCTTGATACATCCATTACTCAAGCAAAGGACAAAGTTAATGAAGTTAGCTTCAAGCTTGAACATCTAATCGAGCAAATTGAGCAAATAGTCAAAGAACAGAACTATCAAAGGGTCAGTCTGCCTAATCAGCTTACACCCCCTCTTCCTGCCAGGAACATAATTCTTGACTAAGCCCCTGAACCAGGGAAAGAGTAAATTGCCTGTTTCCTGGGTTTCTCCAGGACTGTGTAGATGTGCAGGGTTGGTGGGGGTACTCTTCTGCCGTCTGCTGGACTATGAGCTCCTCTAGGAAAGGGACCGTGGCTCGCTCGCCTCAGGGGTGTGAGCTCACAGATGAATAAATAAGGGCTTCCAACACACCCTGTGCATCTGCAGTCGAGGGTGCCCACTTTCTACAGCATTATTTTGTTCCTGTGACATTATGTGTTTCCCAGGTCACTGTGTTCAGTGCACCCTGCTTGGATGTGGGCCTGAATCTGCCCCCACTCACTAACCTTCTGCTGTCTCTAAGCTTCACCTTCCTTATCTGGAAAATAAAATGAGTACAGTGTCCAGCTTAAAGTAAAGTAAGAACTGGAACGATAAAAAAAAGTATCAATTAGGCAATAGACACTTTGATGCTAACAAATAAAACATGTGATATCAATACGATATCAAATATGATATTTTACACCAAAGTATCAAAGTATGTTTTATAAGGTTGACGCCCCCTCCTTATCTTTGGCTAAAAACACACCTTAGCTCAGAAAAATCATATACTGCTCTTTGGCATAAGATATTACCTGGGTGACATTAAGTACCTTGAATATATACAGCACCTTCCCCTCAAATTCATGCATGAAGCACCTTAAGAAACCTAACCTGAATATTTCTCTTCTATATAGGACCGTGAAGAAAAATTTCGAATGACCAGTGAAGATACAAACAGCAACGTCTTATGGTGGGCATTTATACAAACATTAATCTTTATCTCAGTTGGAATTTTCCAAATGAAGTCCCTTAAAGACTTCTTTATAGCTAAGAAACTTGTATAAAAATAAAAAGTAAAGGCAAATAATTACCTTCTACTTTGCATAATGTTTGATTTAATAAAATATATTCATAAGTATGCATTGTTTTCTGATTTCAAAGACATCTAAGGTTGGAATTGATGTTATAGCATTGTAACACTGATAAAATGTCCAATAGTCACGTATGGATGTGAGAGTTGGACTACAAAGAAGGCTGAGTGCTGAAGAATCGATACTTTCGAACTGTGGTGTTGAAGAAGACTCTTGAGAGTCCCTTGGACAGCAAGGAGATCAAACCAGTCAATCCTCAAGGAAATCAACCCTGAATATTCAGTGGAAGGACCACTGATGCTGAAGCAGAAGCTCCACTACTTAGGCCACCTAAAGCAAAGAGCTGACTCACTGGAAGACTCTGATGCTGGGAAAGACTGAAAGCAGGAGAAGGGGACAACAGTGGGTGAGATGGTTGGATGGCATCAATGGACATGAATTTGAGCAAGTTCTGGGAGTTGGTGAAGATCAGGGAAGCCTGGTGTGCTGCAGTCCATGGGGTCACAGAGTCCAGACATGACCAACAGACTGAACAACAACACTGATAAAATGTCACTTTAACAATACAGCTTCTGAGTTTGACAGAATAAACACATGATTCTGTTCTTAAACTTGGAATAGATCAGCCCTGTCCAACAGAAATAAAATGTGAGCCATATATGTAAATTTTAATTTTTCTGGTTGCACATTAAACAATGTTTTTTAAAGAGTAAAATTAACCCTAGTGACATATACTTAACCTAATACATCAAATACACTACCATTTTAACATGTAATCAATACAAAATTACTAATGAGATAGTTTACTTTTCTTTCTTGATAAGAAGTCTTGGAAACTCAGGTGTATTTTGCAATCAAAGCATATCTCAACTTGGACCCAGTCCCATTTCAAGGTCCAATGGCCACAGGAGGCTCTTGGCTGCAGCCTGGGACAGAGGGGGTACATATCTTCCCTAACGCACTCCAGTCAGTTATCCTGAATCTCTGAGTCTTCCCGTTTCCCTGAAAGAAGGCCACTTTTCTCCATTTGCACAGAGACTTCCTCTCAACCAAGTTTGCTCCGCAGGTCCCACCTGATCCCCCTCCACCTGGATCAGGGCAATGGAAACAGCTCTTCTACGGAGAGTGTGGGGCATTCCATGAGGTTTGAAATAATATGAAGTTAGGTTCCCTTCATTTTCTCTAATTTTCTTTTTCCTTTGGACTGCACAGCATGTGTAATCTTGGTTCCCCAACTGGGCACAGAACCCACATCAGCTGCACTGGAAGCCCAGTCTCAACCACTAGATGCTCAGGAAAATCCTTCTCTAAATTCTAATTACAAGTTCATTAGAAGCTACAAAAAATAGTACAGTCCTTTCCACCAGCTCCTCCATATCTTTGTAAATGGAAAACAATCTTCTCTAGGTCAAGACTTTTCATATGCCCACGCCAGAGACAAGCAAGGCCCTGGCTCGCCTGGCCCAGCTTTGCCATGTGACCGGGTCCGCTGGTCCTGGGCCCTAGTCACGCCCCACCCTGACCCACCAAGCCCTCCTGGCGCCCCGGCCTGGCCCGACGATCCCCTAGAAGCCCGCCCCAAGGCGTCCCCCACCCCGCCTCCCGTCCCTCTTACCCCGCCGGCCCCTCGCGGCCCCGGGCCCCCCCCTCCGGTCTGCGGCCCTCACGTCCCCTCGCCTTTCCCGGCGCCACCACAGCACGGGGGCCTCCTGGCCGGCCGGCTCGGCGCGGCGCGCTCAAGGCGGCGCACGTCACGTCTCCCTGCGGCCGGCTCCGCCCCTCGCCAGGCCGGCCCGGCGTGAGTTCTTGCCTCCCGTGAGGGTCCCGAGACCGGCGGCTTCGGCGCACCGCCTCAGCACCGCCCGGGGTCCACATGGCTCCCGGAGGACCACGCGCTGCCCTCAGGAGGGTCACTGGGGACTGCAGCGCTGGAGTGGGTGGGGCCGGGTCCTCACCTGCACGTTCCTCCTCCCTGACGTCCCGCCGAGACAACCCACAGACGGCAAAGCGTAACCCCCACCCTGCCCTTCCTGCCTTGGTACCTTCCGGGGCGCGTTTTGGCGGGAGCAGCGCCACGCTGGCGCGCAGGCGCGGAGTCACACCCTCGGGCCAGGCGCAGATCCCGCGCCCAGGTCTCGCGTTGCTCTCGCGCGGCTCTCGCGCGGCGGCGGCACGACCCTGGGCCAGACATGGCCAGCTGGGTGTTCTGTAACCGCTGCTTCCAGCCGCCCCAGGCGACGTCGTGCTTCAGCCTGACCAACTGCGGCCACGTGTACTGTGACGTCTGCCTGCGCAAAGGTCAGGGCGGGGCGGGCAGCGCTGGCCGGCAGCCGGGCCCCTGGGCGGTGGCCACACAAGGAGGAGGCTCCCTGAGGCGAGCTGGAGGGCCTTCGGAACCGGGCTTCTTGGGGGAGGACTGGCGGCACCAGGGCCAGGGCGCCGGCCGAGAGGCCCCGGGCTCGCGTCTCGTGGACGCCTCTGGGCTGGCGCAGCGGGGCCGCCGGCACAGTGGGCAGCGCAGGGCCCTGCACCTCGGCCCCACCTGCCCCTTGGAGCGGGAAGCCGGGAGGCGGGTGCAGAACGGTCCCCAGAGGAGGCGGTGCGTGTGAGGGCCTGAAGCAAGGGGAGGGGAACCCAGGGCTGCCTGCGGGCTGCGAGGTGATCCGACCCCCACCCCAGGACCTGCGAGCCCCGCACCCGCGCCTGTGGCCCCACCTTGACAGACATTCTTGACAGACATTGACCTAGAGATCTCAGGCAGGAAAAAAGCCTAAATGAAAACGTAGTGAGTTCTCACAGTGACTGACCTGTGATACCAGCTCACAGATGAAGAATCAGAACATCACTGCCCACCCCCCAGACCCTCTGAAGGAAATGGCACCCATCACCTTGGGCAGCCGTGAGCAGGGGTTCCAGCCAGTGCCAGGCTCACCCCACACTCCGCCCCGCGCGGGCCCGTGTCTGGGCCTCTCCCTTCGGGACCCTCGGTGCACGCTTGCCCCTCGCGCCCCTTCCCCACCACACCTGCTCCGGCCTGGCATGTTTCCCAGCTCACCACTGACCCTTAGGCTCCTCCAGGCTCTGTCTTTGTGGTACCACAGGCGTGCTGGTGCTGGGCTCGCAGGTTCTGGGGTTGGGGCAGCAGAGGCGTGTGCCCAGGTGGGCTGGCTGAGTCTGGATCCTGGCACCCGGAGGACGCAGGATGGGGGCAGGGGAGGCAGCACTCTGGGAGGAAGCGGAGCCTAGCACAGGGAGACGTGTCCAAGCAGGACAGCCGCCAGGGCTGGACAGAAGCAGGGCTCATGTTGGGCAGACTTGAGTCTGGGCGGCAGCTGGCCGGATTGGGGATGGGGCCCCCCTGGCCATCCAGAGTACCGGGGGAGACAGCAGGTTTGAGCTGAGGCTCAGGACCTCATGTTTGGAACAGAGGTGCCGGGGCCAGCCGTGCAGGGAGGCTGCAAAGGGTTGTGAGCACACAAATGGTCCAGACCGGAGTGTAGTGGGGAGGGGACTGGAGGGGCTGGAGAGGGGAGGGCGGGAGGCAGGAGACACACAAGCCTGTTCTCACCTGGGACAGAGCGTTTCCTAAAGAAGCTGGGTGAGGGCAGGAGGAGGCTGGGGCGGGGAGAGACCAAAATGTCAAACCAGGCCTCCCAGGCAGTCAGGGCACCAGCCTGAGGACTACCTGCCTAAGTGCACTGCGGAGAGGAGAAGGGGGCTGCCTGGGTGCTGGGAGGAGAGAGGGAGGGCTGGGGCGGAGCTTAGGGGGTCTGTGGGAGGGCAGGAGCCCTCTTGGAGGCAGTGGGTGGGAGAGGAGGTGAGCCCTCCCTTGAAAGACTAGGCCTGGGGTGGGGAAGGGGAGGCGACCCCCCAAGACACAGGAAGGGGGCCAAGCCCATCAGCTCTGGTGTGGGCAAGGGGAGAGAAGCAGGCCTCATGGGGCCTCTTTCTCACGCGATGACTGTGGAGGGGACAACCCTGGGATTAGGCCATTGACGCTGCCTAGGAGGACCTGGGGCAGCCGGGTGTGGACGCCTGGCCTCTGAGCTGCCTTGTGGAGAAAACGAGATCAGAGGCTGTGAGGACCGAGCAGGGCCAGAGAGGAGCTGGAAGCGAGGGGGCTGAGGAGGGGGAGGCTTGCGGGACCCAGGGCCAGGCGGTGGAGGAGGGGCGGGTGGGAGGAGGTGGAGCACAGCCCCTCAGCTGCCTGGCCCTCGCAGGAGCCCTGCTGCCAAGGCCAAGCGGCAGAGCAAAACCCTGGAGCTGTCAGGTGGGGGGGAGGAGCTTTCATTTTGTAGTGTTTAAAATTTTCAGCTGAGTTATCCCCATTTTATTTCTATAAAATATGCTTGGAAATAATCTGGGCTGATCTAAGTTTAAGAGGTGTTGATCTGTATGGCCACTGTTTTGGAGCATATTTGGATAACAAGAAAAAATGGATTGTTACTGTGTAAGTCTTTACCGCTATGTGCATGCCCCCAGGCTTGTCCACGGTAAGTGCTATAATCCTGTATACTTTTACAAGTACTGTAATTTAAGGTCTGCATTTATATATGTTTAAAAGCACTGTTCACTATAATAAAGTGTGCTTTCTTTTGTAGGTAAAAGGGATGAATGCTTGATTTGTAAAGTTGCATGTCGTACAATTCTACTTTCAAAACATGTAAGTAGAAGTCTGTAGTATGTTAATGTTAATCAGTGATTTTTTTTTTTAAGTGTGATGTTCAGTTTTTACTTTGATTTGCTTGGTGTGCTAGGAGATCATGCAGACTTTCTGTATAAAGTCCACTAGTGGTTCTGAATACCTCACACAGCTGTCCCCTCACCAGAGCCTGAGTGCTGCTTGAGGACAGGCGTGGGGCGCCTGGGGATGGGCGTGGGGCGCTGGCTCCTGCCGCTCCTCACGGTGGTGGGGTTGGTCTCCCTGGGGTCCATTCTAGTTAAGAGGGTCAAGGGTGTAAAGTTGATCCATTCAAGTTTAGGTCCCAAGATGTATATTTGATCTGATGTTTAATCTGTAAAAGTTCTTTTTCTGATTACAAACATAAAATTACCTCAAACTTCAAACATAACGGAAAACCATAACAGAATGTAAAAGTCCCCAACTCCTGTTTCCCAAGGACAACAACCAGGAGTGTGGGCCCTGCTCTGGGTGTCGGTGGGATTTTAACGAAGTGCTGTTTCCCAGTTGACACTACATGTTCTAAAGTGTACACACCCACATTCTCTAAAAATGACTTCCTGGTGTGATAGGAAAAAACCTTTGGGTTTTTTCAGTTTTTTACTATTTCAGTCTTAAAATGAACTTTTTTTTTTTTTTTTTTTTTACCATAGTTCTACATACTTGTAAGACTATTTCTGGAGCATAAATTCCTAGAAGTGGGGAAAAGTGAGGCCTGATGGTGTGGGAGGGTAGGGTGGTGGTGCAAAATGTCTTCCTAACCATCACAAATGAAAAGAGAGACAGAGAGGCATTGAGAACCCAAGTCTGACTGATTCCCAAGCCAGCCAGGGTTCTTGACCACCACTTTGTCTTCAGAATAGAAAGAGTGCATCACTTCATTAAACCTCTTCCACCCAGCGCTTCTCAAATGCGTTTGTGACAGAACTCTTTTTCAAGGAACGCATATTAATATCCCACAGTCCACACTTGGAGGAACTGTTCTCCCATAATAAGCTTCTAGGGAGTAACCAGTGTGTCTTAGTGTGAGCCCAGCTCTGGAATTTGGCAGACCCAGAGCAGATTCTCGTCCTAGCTGTGGGCTCCTGGAAAGGTCCCTTTCCCATCTGCTCTGGGGCCCTCATTGCATTGTTGAAAAGATTAAATGAAATGACACTCAGAATTTTTCTATTAATATTTCCTCCTTCGTGCGTAGGAAGTGCAGGCCCCTTCTGTGCCGTTGGGGGTCCCCATCCCTGTTTCCCCTCAGGGAAGCCCTGGGCCCTGGCAGGTCAGCACCGACACCCTCGCCTCCCCCAGGGCCCAGGAAGGTCCTCTTGTGGGGCCTGGTCCTTAGTGGGCATCAGTCCGGTCTTCATCATTGGGGTCCTTGCTGCTGTGTGTAGGGCTCACCCGGGCCCTTGGAGGTGGGGGCAGGCTTCTGTCCTGTTTCCTTTGAAGTACGGGGCTTGGGGCGTCGGGTGCTGTCCAGGGTCTCGGGTGGAGATCTGAGTGTGGGGCTTGCGTGTACTTGGAGCGCCTGCAGCAGGCCCGCTGCCCTGCCAGTGCCCTTCCCAGCCCCTCCTCTGAGCGGAGTCTGGGGCTGTTTCCCCTGTAGCTGCCCCCACCCGCAAAGCAGCTGCCCCCCTCTCCAATGAAGCAGCTGCTCCCTCCCTGCCACAAGGTCCTTCAGCAGCTCCTGGAGGGCCCTGGCCCTTCAAGTGTTTCCTGGTTTCTTCTGCGGACCTCTTTCCCTGTGTGCAGCGTGACTCACTTCAGCGGGGATGGGCCCATGTGTGTCCTCGTCCATGCCCTCTGTGCCTCTGGTGCTGACGAGGGGAGAGGAGAGGCAGGCGTGCCTGCAGGAGGTGTGCCGGTGGGCAGGTGCCGGTTCATAAACCCTCTTTTGTCACGTTTACGCTGAAGCAACTCAACACAAACTTGTGAGAGTTACAGGTTGTGCCCGTTGCTCTTCCTGCTTCTGATTCCACTGTTTCCTTTGTACCCGGCTGCCCCAACCCTGGCAGCTGCCCGAAACTCCTCAGCGCCACCCTTGGTCCCTAAGAGGTGGTGCTGCCCCTCTCCTGCACCAGGGTGTCCTCAGTGGCCCCTGGAAGCGGCTGCGATGGCGTCCTGGCCGGGTCTCGGCCCTGAAGCGCACGGACCTCCAGGCCCTGGAGGCAGCGCTGGCAGAAGCAGCCTTTTCTCTTTCAGACGGACTCCGACATCCAGGCGCTCTTCATGGGCATAGACAGTCTGTGCAGGAAGTATGCCAAGGAGACCTCCCAGGTGCGTCCCCAGGCCCTGGAGGTGGGTTGGGAGCCCAGTCCATGTCCGCCCCCACTGTGGAAGGCTGGGCACTGCTCCCATGTCTGTGGGTGTGAGACAGCAGCTGCTCGATCAAGACGCACACGCTGCCTCAGGGTTTGAGGGCTGGGCCACAGCTCTGGGTCTGGAAGGTGGGCCTGAGGCGTCCAGATACTGGGCAGCGGGCTGACACTTGACAAAGTGTCTCCTGACGCCCTCTCTTGACACTCTCTCCTACCTCCTTGTGACTGCGCATCCTCTCCTGACCCCTAGTTCCTGTGCGTCCTCTCCTGACCCTCCTTGTGCCTGCACGTCCTCTCCTGACCCTTCTCATGCCTGCAGTCCTCTCCTGACCCTTCTCATGCCTGCGCGTCCTCTCCTTACCCTCCTTGTGACTGCGCATCCTCTCCTGACCCCTAGTGCCTGTGCGTCCTCTCCTGACGCCTCCTCATGCCTGCACGTCCTCTCCTGACCCCTCCTCGTGCCTGCGCGTCCTCTCCTGACCCCTCCTCGTGCCTGCGCGTCCTCTCCTGACCCTTCTCGTGCCTGCGCATCCTCTCCTGACCGTTCTCGTGCCTGCAGGTCCTCTCCTGACCCCTCCTCGTGCCTGCATGTCCTCTCCTGACCCATCCTCGTGCCTGTGCGTCCTCTCCTGACCCCTAGTGCCTGCGTGTCCTCTCTTGACCCCTTCTCGTGCCTGCGCGTCCTCTCCTGACCCCTCCTCGTGCCTGCGCGTCCTCTCCTGACCCCTCCTCGTCCCTGCACGTCCTCTCCTGACCCTTCTCGTGCCTGCGCATCCTCTCCTGACCCCTCCTCGTGCCTGCACGTCCTCTCCTGACCACTCCTCGTGCCTGCGCATCCTCTCCTGACCCCTAGTGCCTGTGCGTCCTCTCTTGACCCCTCCTCGTGCCTGCGCATCCTCTCCTGACCCCTAGTGCCTGTGCGTCCTCTCCTGACCCCTCCTCGTGCCTGCACGTCCTCTCCTGACCCCTCCTCGTGCCTGCGCATCCTCTCCTGACCCCTAGTGCCTGTGCGTCCTCTCCTGACCCCTCCTCGTGCCTGCACGTCCTCTCCTGACCCTTCTCGTGCCTGCGCATCCTCTCCTGACCGTTCTCGTGCCTGCAGGTCCTCTCCTGACCCCTCCTCGTGCCTGCATGTCCTCTCCTGACCCATCCTCGTGCCTGTGCGTCCTCTCCTGACCCCTAGTGCCTGCGTGTCCTCTCTTGACCCCTTCTCGTGCCTGCGCGTCCTCTCCTGACCCCTCCTCGTGCCTGCGCGTCCTCTCCTGACCCCTCCTCGTCCCTGCACGTCCTCTCCTGACCCTTCTCGTGCCTGCGCATCCTCTCCTGACCCCTCCTCGTGCCTGCACGTCCTCTCCTGACCACTCCTCGTGCCTGCGCATCCTCTCCTGACCCCTAGTGCCTGTGCGTCCTCTCCTGACCCCTCCTCGTGCCTGCGCATCCTCTCCTGACCCCTAGTGCCTGTGCGTCCTCTCCTGACCCCTCCTCGTGCCTGCACGTCCTCTCCTGACCCCTCCTCGTGCCTGCGCATCCTCTCCTGACCCCTCCTCGTGCCTGCGCGTCCTCTCCTGACCCCTCCTCGTGCCTCCACGTCCTCTCCTGACCCCTCCTCGTGCCTGCGCGTCCACTCCTGACCCTTCTCGTGCCTGCAGGTCCTCTCCTGACCCCTCCTCGTGCCTGCACGTCCTCTCCTGACCCCTCCTCGTGCCTGCACGTCCTCTCCTGACCCCTCCTCGTGCCTGGGCATCGTCTCCTGACCCCTAGTGCCTGTGCGTCCTCTCCTGACCCCTCCTCGTGCCTGCACGTCCTCTCCTGACCCCTCCTCGTGCCTGCACGTCCTCTCCTGACCCCTCCTCGTGCCTGCAGGTCCTCTCCTGACCCCTCCTCGTGCCTGCGTGTCCTCTCCTGACCCCTCCTCGTGCCTGCGCGTCCTCTCCTGACCCCTCCTCGTGCCTGCGCATCCTCTCCTGACCCTTCTCGTGCCTGCGCATCCTCTCCTGACCCCTAGTGCCTGCACGTCCTCTCCTGACCCCTCCTCGTGCCTGCGCGTCCTCTCCTGACCCCTCCTCGTGCCTGCACCTCCTCTCCTGACCCCTCCTCGTGCCTGCACGTCCTCTCCTGACCCCTCCTCGTGCCTGCGCGTCCTCTCCTGACCCCTCCTCGTGCCTGCGCATCCTCTCCTGACCCCTAGTGCCTGTGCGTCCTCTCCTGATCCCTCCTCGTGCCTGCGCATCCTCTCCTGACCCCTAGTGCCTGTGCGTCCTCTCCTGACCTTTCTCGTGCCTGCAGGTCCTCTCCTGACCCCTCCTCGTGCCTGCGCGTCCTCTCCTGACCCCTCCTCGTGCCTGCGCGTCCTCTCCTGACCCCTCCTCGTGCCTGCGCGTCCTCTCCTGACCCCTCCTCGTGCCTGCGCGTCCTCTCCTGACCTTTCTCGTGCCTGCAGGTCCTCTCCTGACCCCTCCTCGTGCCTGCGCGTCCTCTCCTGACCCCTCCTCGTGCCTGCGCGTCCTCTCCTGACCTTTCTCATGCCTGCAGGTCCTCTCCTGACCCTTCTCGTGCCTGCAGGTCCTCTCCTGACCCCTCCTCGTGCCTGCGCGTCCTCTCCTGACCCTTCTCGTGCCTGCGCGTCCTCTCCTGACCCCTCCTCGTGCCTGCATGTCCTCTCCTGACCCCTCCTCGTGCCTGCGCATCCTCTCCTGACCCCTAGTGCCTGCGCGTCCTCTCCTGACCCCTCCTCGTGCCTGCATGTCCTCTCCTGACCCCTCCTCGTGCCTGCGCGTCCTCTCCTGACCCCTAGTGCCTGTGTGTCCTCTCCTGACCCCTCCTCGTGCCTGCGCGTCCTCTTCTGACCCCCTCCTTGTGCCTGTGCATCCTCTCCTTACCCCCTCATGCCTGCACGTCATCTCTTTGCTTCTTGCACACTTGCTCCATCCCCAGCCTTAATGCTGGGCGTTCCTCACTAGATGTCATTGGACAGCACTCCCCTGGGCTGTCTTTCTGTTAAAGGTGCAGACCCCGCATTGGCCGCCTGCCACTTGCCCTTGGGGTAAGGCCGAGTAGGGCAGCAGCAGGGGCCAACTGTGGCTGAGGCCTGTCCTGGGCACTGCTGCTCGCAGGACCGTGGGCTTGTGGGCCTGGAGACCATGGTCAGCCAGCTTGGGGGACTGTCCCCTCCCCGGGAGGCCGCTCTCCGGCTCTGCCGAGAGCACCAGCCGGACCAGGGCTGACCCCTCGTGCCAGGGTAGCCAGGGGCCCAGGGAGGCCCTGGGACTCAGCGTCAGCGCGATGTGCACGCTGGGCAGGGCTGCCTCTGTCGCCTCAGTCAAAGTGGAGGACCTCTCTCGGGCCAGGCCCCGGGGCCAGAGCTGCCCCTGGTGGTGATCTTTGGGAGGTCCGCGGGAGCCCTGTGCCTGGAGGGGTCTCTCCAGGGACAGCCCAGCACAGAGCCTGGGGCCCCGGGGGAGGCCGAGTGGCTGCCCCTCCACCTCCAGCCACACGTGCGCCCACCAGGCGTGGTCAGGCAGCTGGTGGTGGTCAAGTGCCCGCCTCGTGCCGAGTGGCCCACAGCAGGGAGCAGGGCAGCTCGCTGTGGATGCTGGCATGCAGAGTTTGCTGTGACTCTCAGTGCACTTAATGAGCATCTTTAATTTCTCACTGCATTAGTTTCTCACAGGGCAGTCATTTGTAGGTAAAACCCGTGGAACGGTCTCTGTGGGGCCCTCCGTGACTCGAAGAGAGTGAAGCCAGCCGGGACCGAGGCTGCGGGCGCCTGCACGGGGCCTGGGCTTGCCTGAGTGGTGGCAGCACCACCGGTTCCTGCTGAGCTGACTGAGATCCGCCCCGAACCCTCCCCACCTCTGACACGCTCACCCGCCAGCCTCTCCCCATGACGCGGAGAAGGGACCCAGGGCGCTGGGCTGGGCAGAGTCTCCTGACCCCTCGGCACAGACGCCCTCGGCCTGTGCTGCTCCCAGACCGTAACCCGACCCAAGGACTCGCGTCTTTCCTCCAGCCCAGTCCTCCCACTGTCCTGGGCTCCAGGGCGGCGTGGCCGCGGTCAGCTCCTCCTCGGCCTCTGTGGAGACCCAGGGTTGGCTGCTGTCAGGCACGGCCTGCAGACTTTGTGCTAGTGTCATCAAGTTTCACCTCTGTCTCGCTCTAGCTGGGGACTTGAGCCCTTTTTCGTTTTGTTGCTGTCGGTCAGGCCAACACTGAACCCCAGAGGCTGGCCAGGTGGCGTGTGGCCGCGCCCGAGCACACACACACAGCTCTTGCCCTCAGGGGGGCTGCTCCCACCTGCTGCTCAGGGACCGCCCCCTCCCCGGCCTTTTGCCCACAGTCAGCCTTGCCCATGGCCCTGGTCCTGCTGTGGCCTCACCTGTCCTGCTGCGTCTGAATCATGGAGCCCTGCATGCTTGTCCTCACCAAGGTTCTCCTTGGAAGTGGCCTGTCCACGGGCCTTGCTGGGCCCAGTGCCTCAGAGGTGGGGTTCCCTGTGACTGGCTCCCAGATGCTGCTGAGCAGGAGCCTGGGGCCACGCCCAGAGGTGGTGCTGCTCCTCAGTTTGGGCCCTGCCCCAAGGCATGCGTTCGGGGGTCAGCTTCGGACATCGGTCTCTCTTGCCCTGAGCGTGGGACCCTTGGAGGGGTGAGCTGAGAGAGGTGACTGTCACCTTGTTTTGCTTCAGTGATGGGAAGGCAACTTTAGACCTGTTCAGACATCTCCCGGGGGCACGGCTCTCACCTCCGGTCCTGCCTAGGGGAGGTAGAGGGAGGGGCAGGATCAGTCCCGGCTGATGAGTGAGGACTGGGCATCTGCCTGCGAGGGCCCAGCGGGGGCAGCGGGAGTGAAGGCCGTCAGTGTGATCCGGAGCCTTCCTGGGATGGGGCCTCAGGAGCTGTGAGGACTCCTGCAGGGGCGGCCCTGGGTGCCCTCGCATCATCCCCTCCACAGGCAGGCGTGCTGGGCAGAGCCTGTGTCCACTGACCCTCCTGTGGGTGGAGATGCACATCCGTTGTCCCGTGGGGCGAGTCCCCGACAGCGAGGGCTCTGAACCCCTCTGATGAGCCAGCAGCCAGGCTGGCAGGGGCTCTGGGAGGGTGTTTGCCCTCCACCTGTGGTTCCCCCCGCCCTGAGACGGCCAGCCTTCTTTGCATAGAAGGACTTCTTCCCTCCATCTGGACCAGACCAGTGAGCCCTGGGAGCATGCCCTGCTATCTGCACGCCTGGGGGCAGGGAGTGACTGGGGGAGCGTTTACATGATACAGGCCTCAACCAGCTTAGTACCGTCTCCGCTGTCTCTCAGCTGTGCACAGGTGACAAGAATTAGGCCTAAACAGTTCAGTTCAGTGTTTCAGGAGGGTGAGTGTCATCTGAAAACCCCAAGGTTTGAAAATAGCTCTCTCTGGGGCCTTCCCTGGTGGTCCAGTGGCTAAGACTGTGATCCCAGTGCAAGGGCCCGGGTTCGATCCCTGGTCAGGGAACTAGATCCCATGTGCTGTCACTGCAGATTCTGCATCCTGTAAAGAAGATGGAAAACCTTGCGTGCCACAACCAGGATTCGGCACAGCCAGATAAATACGTAAATGAACAGCTCTCCCTTCCCAGAAGTGAGTCAGTCATTCTCCTGTAACGTCCGTCAGCACCTCCAGGAACAGTCCAGGCTCTGCTCCATAGACATGGAGGTTGGGGCTCATAATTGGAGACCAAGGATGGTGCTGGTTTCGGGCACTGCTGGCCTTGACCGGCTAGTAAAGATCACTGGGCTCCCAGAGCAGTGTGGCCCTGCCAGCCTGCCTGGTGGTGTCCCCGCCCAGCGAAGTCCCGGTGGGGGTCTCCTGAGATCCAGTGGCTGCTCCCTGAGGGATAGCACATGGTGATTGGCCCGTGTGGGTCGTGTCCTGTCCTGTGTCCTGAGTGCCCCTGGAGCCACGTGGAAGGGGGCAGAGTAGCCGTCGTACCCACGTGGTCTTCACGTGAAACCCGTGGTGCTCAGCACCTCTGGGTGGAGCTCACCTGGCCAGGGCTGTCCACTGAGCCCGGGGCCTGCCCGTATTTGCTCTGGCTGCTGGGCAGCAGGGGGGCCATGCCTGGGGAGGAGCCAGCGGCTTCGGGAATCCCCCGGCCTCAGCCTCTGCAGCAGCTGACATGTGTTGTCTTCTCAGATCTCAGAATTTCAAGAAAAGCACAGGAGGAGACTGTTAGCCTTCTATGGAGAAAAGGTAACTCCAGTCAGCAGGCCGCAGGGAGCAAGGTGGCTGCATTACCCCCTCTTGGCATGGGCCGCTGGGCGGTGTCTGCCTACAGATGCTCAGCCTGCTGCACGGTGCCTCTCTGAGGTCAGCCATGCAGCCACCTGGAGACCCAACTGTGGTCTCACTTCCACCTTGGACATCAGTACAGACCCACAGTCACCCCACGGTCTTTGTGGTACTTCTCCATGAATGTGACCATAAAGTAGCCCTGGCTGATCTTCACAAAAGGAGGTTTAGTACCCATTTGCTTATCCCCAAAGCATCCTCCTCACTTGGTTTTGAAACTCAAAAGAAAGAAAATAAAGCTTTAGTGAAAACAAATGTGGAACTTCAGCTTGACTTGGGTTGAAGCTTCCTTTTGAGCCGTGTGGGTTGAGAGGAGCAAGGGGCAGGCGTCAAGGGGGTGCTTGGTGGGTGGGGAGGGTGCTCTGCCCAAAGGGTGCCCCATGAGGTGGGGCGGTGCTGGGCTGGGCTTCGCACTTCCTGAAGAGATTCCTGGAGCCCGTTTCCGACACATCTGGTGACCTGGACTTGGTACAAACTCTCACAAAAAGTGCGAGGGCCGTGGCCGCATCACTTGCATTCTAATTCCTGGTTTAAGAACTTGAGGACTCATTTGTTTCTTCTAAACTGTCAGCCGGCCTATGTGGTAATGGGAAGTCATTCAATCATGTTTAGATTTCTCAGTTGGAGGAGTCCCTCAGGAAGTCGACGCTGCGGGTGGAACAGCTGCAGAGGTGAGTCTTGGGGGCGTACGGTGGGGAGAGGGCACGTGGCGGGTGGGAAGGCTCATAGCACTTTGTTTCCCGGGCCTGGTGTCTCCAGGTTCAAGTCTGCCTGTTTTCCTTGGTCTCTAGGTGGGGTGTTTCTGGGGCGGTGGTTTCTGGGCCAGGCCCCCTCTCTGGCCACTCCACTCCGCTTGCACTGGTGTGGCTTGCGGTCTCCCTCCAGGGGGAACCCTGCAGCTGGCACCCTCGCCCCAGATCACGCGTACCCGGGTTTCCCCACCCTACCCTGGTGGTGTCTCTGCCTCTGGCTCTGTCTCGGGGACCGTGGATGCTTGTCCACCCCACACAGCCGCACCGGACTTGTTTCACGAGGTCACCTGGAAGTAGGCACAAGTGCCCTTTGGGAGCTCGGCCCAGCAGCCGGTCCTGCTCAGCAGGCTTCGAGGGAGTGCCCGCTGTGTTCTTGGCGCTGCCTGCTGTGGGTTCTGGGGACTCAGGGGAGCCCCTCTGGGGTGGACCAGGCCTGTGCAGGTTCCCGAGGTGAGGAGGGGCCAAGGCGTGTCATGGAGAAATGGGTCGTTTCTGTTTTCCTTACTTCAGGTTGGAAGGTATTATCTGGATGTAAATGTTTGCAACTCAATTAATGCCTTTTCTCCATTTGTTTAGGGTGAGGTCGTCACAACAAGCAGTTTTCAGCACAGTAAAAACTCCAGCTTCAAGTGAAGTGATGCCTGGAAGGGGGGGGGGGGGTGGTGCAGGTGCTGGGTGTGCCTGTAGCTCCAGCACAGCGGTCTGTGCTCTCTCATCACAGCGCCTTCAGCAAGGCCAAACGGACCTCTGTTCCAGTCCCGTGACTCATCAGCCTCTGAAAGGTCTGTGCCCTTAGCCCCCGCCCCCAGCGCAGGCCCTGAGCACAGGCACCCCCCCACCTCTGCCGCTTGCCCCTTACTCCCATCCCCAACCAGAGGGGTCGGTGGGGTGGCCACGTGACCAGGCTGGGCCCTTCCTTTGACTGAAATGAGAGGGGTGGGCCGGTGGCAGCCTCTGGAGCCTAGACCCCCGGTGGAGTGTCTTTCTTGGAAGGCTGCAGTTGGGCCCGTGGGCAGCAAGGCTGATGGGGGTGCTCTGGCCGTGCCTGGCAGGCCACACCCCTGCCCCAGCTCTTCAGAAAGTAGGGGGCAAGGCCCTCCTCCCAGCTGCTCCGTGCACCTGCGGGAAGGCCTGGCCCCGTCCCCACCAGCCTGGAGCAGGTTAACTAGGGAGCTCATGTGGACGAGCACTGCATGTGTAAACCACGTGGGCCAGGCGGTAGGGTGGACAGAGGTGGGGTCCCGCCCTTGACGTCCGGCAGGAGGTGGAGGAGCCCAGTGACAGCGCAGGTGGCGAGGAGGAGCTGAGAGGGGACCTTCCAGGGCGGATGGGGGGCAGGAGACAGGAGGCCCGTTCCAGCCACACGTCGGGCGCGTCTGTGTCCGTGGGCAGGTGTGTCTGCCTTACGGGCCTTGCTGGCCTTGCCGGGGCTGTGATCACTGCGCTGTGGGAGTGCTGAGCAGCCATAGGGAGGGGGCCCACAGGGCCTCGTGTGTGCACGTTTGCATGTGTGCGTGCACGCGCGCGCATGTGTATGCGTGTGCGTGCATGCGTGTGCGCATGTGTGCGTGTGTGTGTGTGCATGCGTGTTTCTGTGTGCATGCGTGTTTCTGTTACTTCAGGGCAGTCAGCCCGTGACCGTCTCGCTTCCTGTGTAACAGGGTCGAGTCCATGGAAGTTGACCTCACACCCTCTCCAAGGAGAAAGGTGAGTGCACCGACATCACACGTGTGGTCCCAGGTGCTTTGCACGGATGGTCTTTCCTGGCGTGGATAGCTGTCCCACAGTGCACACGCAGAGGCGGCTGGTTGCCAGGAGGTTCCGAGGAGAGGCCTTGTGGGGGGAGGCCGGGGTGCGGTCACAGGCGGGGGTGCCCCCTCTCTCACTGGCCCAGTGGCCTCGTGACACCTCAGTTCCTGGTGCTGCTGCACTCACGCCCCCTCCAGCCTGGGCAGCGGCAGTGCCCACTGGATGCCCTGTGCCTGTAAAGTCTTCCTGTGTACCGTCATAGACCCTCCTGCAAACAGAAGGCTCGGGCCTGTGAGGAGAGACGACACTCAGATTCTGCCTGACAGGAGTGATTTTGTCCCCACGCTGTGACTGACTTCTCAGAGTTGGCCTCTGCTGGGCACGGGGCACCAAGTGTAGGATAGGCTGGAGGTGGGGGGAGGAGCAGGGGGCCAGAGAGGGCCCAGGAGGGGGGCCAAGCCGGAGGGGCTCTGAGCACAGCAGCCAAGGGAAGGCTGTGAGGTGGGGCCTGCTCACACCCAGCCACGCCGCCTCGGCGGGAAGCGAGTGTCGTGCGGAGCCAGCCCGGCCGTCCCCGCAGGCTCCGCAAGGTGTCAGCCTGCGCTGGGTGGGCAGGGGCTGGAGCCCAGAGGCGGGGAGCTGCTCCCGTGGGTGGACACCGGGTTGCTGGGCAGCGCAACCCCACTTGCAGAGTTTTGGGGGTCCCTCTGAGGCTGTCATCTTCCCAGCAGAGGTGAGGCTGGGGTGGAGGTGTCGGCAGAGGGGGCCCTAGACTGAGGCTGCCACAGAGCTGGCGCTCACTGCGTGACGGAAGAGCAAAGGGGCGCTGTGGTGCCAGGCATGGGAGCGGGGCGAGGGCGCAGTGAGGGCACGGGGGGTGGTGGCCAGCGGGCAGCAGCAGTAGTGCCAGGCCCAGGCTCCTGGCCCCCATGGGGCGTGTGCCCCCTACCAGGCCCCACCGCGCAGTTAGCGGAGGGCTCGGGGCAGTGGGGTGGGGTGGGGCCCCGCCTGGCATGTGCACATGCGGAGCAGGCCTGCCCTTGCTGCCGCCGCCCAGCATCTGTCAGCATCTGTATTTCAAGGAGACGAGACGCTCCCAAAGTGCGGATTACTCAGGATTTTCGAACTCCTCCTGTCAGCCAAGAACTTCGTTTACTTTTCCTCTTATGAGATCCTTAAAGTCACCAGTGGAGCCTTCATTCACTCACCACCTGGGCCCCTGGGGCAGCAGGCGCGAAGCCACCAGCGGCCGTGTTCCTACACACAACACCAACAGTGTATCAGATAGATGCAACTGAGGATCTGTGTTCTTAGCAAACAGGGACAGTCTCTGCTCCTGAGCCAGTCTGGAGCATCAGCGGTCGTTCTCTCTTTACGATGCAGCCTGAGGTCACCGCTGGCCCACCGAGGATCTCCCTGCTCAGCCCACCTCGGGATGGACGCATGGGTAAGTGGAGACGCCTCGCCTCGCCCAGACTGCACGTGCTGCAGGGCCTACCCTCCCCCCAAAGTGGGCCACTCCTGCAGGCCCACCTGAGGCAATGCAGGGGCCGCTGGCCCTGGTGTCCTGTCCTGTCTCCGGGCTGTGCACAGAAATCCTAGTGCCGCTGTGCCTCCCGGCTGCTGCTGGCATGGCCACTGGGTGAGCACCCGGCCCTTCCCTGGGTCAGCTTGAGCGCCAGGCTCAGGCTCACGCTCAGGCTCACACCATCCCCCCGGAGTCCCTCCCGGAAGTTCCCTCGGCGGCGTCATCATGGAAACACACACGCGTGAGCCGCGTGCTGACTCCTCTCCACCCTCAGCGCCTCGGCTTTCTCTCACCGCTGCTGCCGCGTCTCTGCCCTTGGCTTCCTGTCCTCTCTCGCTGAGGCCAAGGTCCTGAGCGTCACCGCTGAGGTGTAGGTGTTCTGCGCCGCCTCGTCCAGGGCCTGTTGGTGCCGCCCTGGCATTTGAGCACCTGGTTGGGGCTTGATTTCCTTCTGCCCAGCCTCAGATGGAAACCATGGGTGCAGGCCAGGCATGCGCCTTCCTGTCTCCCTGCCCTTGCTCTCCTGGGATCTCAGGCCGTCAGTCGCTCCCGGGCGCTTCCTCGCCTCCTGCCCACCTCCATCCTCCTGTGCAGCTGGCGTGCCCACCAGTCAGGGCTCCAGCCGCTTGCTCCGTGGACGCAGCACCTCTCAGCCCCTGTGAAACCTGCGCTCCCTCGTCCTCAGGCACCGCCTGCTTCCTGCTGGCCCATCCCATTGGTGATGGAGGCGGCCTTCCTCCTGGGCACTGGGCCTTCCGGGCCCCCACCTTGGCTCGGCCTTGCAGGGGTCGGTCTCATACCAGTGTCTGCAGGCCCAAGGCACCGAACCAGCTGCTAGGAGCACCTTCCCCTTAGGAGCCCGGGGTCTGGTGGGTGGTGACCGCAGTACCCCTGCTATCCAGCAGGACTTTGTTGCCTCTCCGTTCTGTCAGTGTCTTGTAAGAGCCCATAATGGAAAAGGATAGATAAATGTGTGACTGAAACACATAGCTGTACGCTTACAACTAGACAACGTTGAGAGTAAACTGTACTTCAATTTTTAAAAAGCAAAAAAGGAAAGAACCATTTTAAATCTGGAGGAATGGAAGCAGTTACATTAAAAAGCATTTAGAAGGCAACACAGGCCGACGGGCGGGGAGCACCGAAGCGCAGAGAGCAGACAGCACGGCGGCAGGAGCGGGCGTTTGCCAGCCCCTCCCATCTCACGCTGAGCGCCGGCCTGCCAGGGGAGATGTGGCCCCACCCCCGAGACGCGTTCCAGCGGCAGTGCAGAGACGGTCAGGGTGAAAGGAGCGACCCCATGCCGATGACGCCCGAGAAACCGACCAGGAGCGGGGGAGCCTCGCGGTGACAGGACGCGACGCTGACGACGGTGTGCCCACCTGACTGCGCGCAGGTGCCGGGAGCAGAGGCTGACGGGCGGCGGGGCGAACCTAGTGCATTCTGGGCGCGCTCTCCCGCTCAGAGGCGGAAGCAGCAGTGAGGTGGACACGCAGCGTCGGCCTGGAACAGTGTCCGGTGTGAGTGCCTGCTAGGGCAGAGACCTCTGCCTGCTGTGCGCTGTCTGCGGGGGGCCCGCCTCGCGCCTGGAGGTGCACACAGGCTGAGACACAACACAGGTGCCTCAGCGAGCAGCGGGTCAGGAGCCAGAGCAGCGTCCTTGCCGTAGCAGGCGGCTGTGCGCCCAGAGGGCAGGGGCTCTTCTGCACAGTTCAGGTCCATTTATCAGACACCCCACACAGATGCCCCCCAAGCACATGGGGCCAAAACCACAGAATTTTAAAAGTAATCATTCCTTCAGCACTTACTTGGGCATTCACTGTTAGTAAATGATGCAACTACTAGACAAGCGATAGTAAGGTAAGTGACCATTTACCTGATGAGCACTGTGCCCCCAGCAGTGGTGGGGGAGCGAGGGAGGCTTTCCAAGGTCAGGTGAAACGTTCTCTGGAGAGGACATTGCAGTGGGGCATGAGACAGGCCCTGACACTTGGGAAGGACTGTTTACACGGAGGGTATTTTGGGGCCAAAGTGGAATTAAGTTGGAAATCAGCAACAGGAAAAAATCTGGGAATAAAACAAATATTTGAAAATTAACAATTATAACTACCTTATGGATCAAAGGAAAAACAAAGCCTTTGACTGTGTGGATCACAACAAACTGTGATCCACAGAATCTCTTGAAAATTGTTCAAGAGATGGGAATGCCAGACCACCTTACTTGTCTCCTGAGAAACCTGTATGCAAGTCAAGAAGCAACAGTTAGAACTGGACATAAAACAATGGACTGGTTCAACATTGGGAAAGGAGTACATCAAGGCTGTATATTGTTACCCTGCTTATTTAACTTGTATGCAGAGTACATCATGTGAAATGCCAGGCTGGATGAAGCACAAGCTGAAATCAAGATTGCCAGGAGAAATAGCAATAACCTTAGATATGCCACCCCAATGGCAGAACTATAATGACTATAGAGGGGAAGTGAGAAATAGATTTAAGGGACTAGACCTGATAGAGTGCCTCATGAACTATGGATGGAGGTTCGTGACGCTGTACAGGAGACAGGAATCAACACCATCACCAAGGAAAAGAAATGCAAAAAAGCAAAATGGCTGGCTGAGGAGGCCTTACAAATAGCTGTGAAAAGAAGGGAAGCAAAAAGCTTTCAAAGGAGAAAAGGAAAGATATACCCATTTGAATGCAGAGTTCCAAAGAATAGCAAGGAGAGATGAAGCCTTCCTCAGCGATCAGTGCAAAGAAATAGAGGAAAACAGTAGAACGGGAAAGACTAGAGAGATCTCTTCAAGAAAATTAGAGATACTGAGGGAATATTTCATGCAAAGATGGGCTCAATAAAGGACAGAAATGGTAGGGACCTAACAGAAGCAGAAGATATTAAGAAGAGGTGGCAAGAAGACACAGAAGAACTACAAAAAAGATCTTCATGACCCAGATAATCACGATGGTGTGATCACTCACCTAGATCCAGACATCCTGGAATGTGAAGTCAAGTGGGCCTTAGGAAGTATCACTACAAACAAAGCTAGTGGAGGTGATGGAATTCCAGTTGAGCTATTTCAAATCCTGAAAGATGATGCTGTGAAAGTGCTGCACTCAATATGCCAGCAAATTTGGAAAACTCAGCAGTGGCCACAGGACTGGAAAAGGTCAGTTTTCATTCCAATCCCAAAGAAAGGCAATACCAAAGAATGTTCAAACTACCACACAATTGCACTCATCTCACACACTAGTAAAATAATGCTTAAAATTCTCCAAACCACGCTTCAGCAATATGTGAACCGTGAACGTCCAGATGTTCAAGCTGGTTTTAGAAAAGGCAGAGGAACCAGAGATCAAATTGCCAACATCCACTGGATCATCAAAAAAGCAAAAGAGTTTCAGAAAAACATCTATTTCTACTTTATTGACTATGCCAAAGCCTTTGATTGTGTGGATCACAATAAACTGTGGAAAATTCTGAAAGAAGTGGGAATACCAGACCACCTGACCTGCCTCTTGAGAAATCTGTATGCAGGTCAGGAAGCAACAGTTAGAGAACTGGACATGGAACAACAGACTGGTTCCAAATTGGGAAAGGAGTACATCAAGGCTGTATATTGTCACCCTGCTTATTTAACTTATATGCAGAGTACATCATAAGAAACACTGGGCTGGAGGAAGCACAGGCGGGAATCAAGATTGCCAGGAGAAATGTCAATAATCTCAGATATGCAGATGACACCACCCTTATGGCAGAAAGTGAAGAAGAAAAGTAAGATCATGGCATCTGGGCCCGTCACTTATGGCAAATAGATGGGGAAACAGTGGATGACTTCATTTTTCTGGGCTCCAAAATCACTGCAGATGGTGACTGCAGCCATGAAATTAAAAGACGCTTATTCCTTGGAAGGAAAGTTATGACCAACCTAGACAGCATATTGAAAAGCACAGACATTACTTTGTCAACAAAGGTCCGTCTAGTCAATGCTATGGTTTTTCCAGTGGTCATGTATGGATGTGAGAGTTGGACTATAAAGAAAGCTGAGTGCCAAAAAATTGATGCTTTTGTACTGTGGTGTTGAGAAGACTCTTGAGAGTCCCTTGAACTGCAAGGAGATCAGTCCTGGGTGTTCATTGGTCAGACTGATGTTGAAGCTGAAACTCCAATACTTTGGTCACCTGATGCGAAGGGCTGTCTCATTTGAAAAGACCCTGATGTTGGGAAAGATTGAAGGCAGGAGGAGAAGGGGACGACAGAGGATGAGATGGTTGGATGGCATCACCGACTCAATGGACATGGGTTTGGGTGGACTCCAGGAGTTGGTGATGGACAGGGAGGCCTGGCATGCTGTGGTTCATGGGGTTGCAAAGAGTCGGACATGACTGAGCAACTGAACTGAACTGAATGGCAAAAAGTGAAGAGAAACTAAAGAGCCTACTGGTGAGGGTGAATGAGGAGAGTGAAAAACCTGGCTTAACTCAACATTCAAAAAACAAAGATCATGGCATCTGGTCCCATTATGTCATGGCAAGTAGATGGAGAAGCAATGGAAACAGTGGCAGATTTTATTTTGTTGGGCTCGCAAATTCACTGCAGATGGTAACTACAACCGTGACATTAAAAGATGCTCCCCGGAAGGAAAAGGGAAGGTGAAAGTCGCTCAGTCATGGCCGACTCTTTGCAACCCCATGAATCCATGGAATTCTCCAGTCCAGAATACTGGAGTGGGTAGCCTTTCCCTTCAGGGGGATCTTCCCAACCCAGGGATCAAACCCAGGTCTCCCACATTGCAGGCGGATTCTTGACCAGCTGAGCCATAAGGGAAGCCCAAGAATACTGGAGTGGGCAGCCTGTCCCTTCTCCAGGGGATCTTCCCAACACAGGAATCAAACCAGGGTCTCCTGCATTGCAGGCAGAGTCTTTACCAACTGAGCTATCAGGGAAGCCCCCTTAGAGGAAAAGATATGGCAGACCTAGACAACCTATTAAAAAGCAAGAGACACTACTTTGCTGACAAAGGTCTGTATAGTCAAAGCTATGGTTTTACTAGTAGTCATGTAGAGATGCAGGAGTTGGACCATAAAGAAGGCTGAGCACCCAAGAATCGATGCTTCCAACTGTGGTGTTGGAGAAGACTCTTGAGAGTCTCTTGGACTGCAAGATCAAACCAGTTAATCCTAAGGGAAATCAACCCTGAATATCCACTGGAAGGACTGATGCTGAATCTCCAATACTTTGGTTACCTGATGCAAAGAGCTGACTCATTGGAAAAGACCCTGATGCTGAAGAAGATTGAAGGCAGGAAGAGAAGGAAATGACAGAGGATGAGATGGTTGAATGGTATCACCGACTCAATGGACGTGAATCTGAGCAAACTCTGGGAGATAGTGGAGGACAGGGAAGCCTGGCGTGCTGCAGTCCATGGGGTCACAAAGAGTTGGACACGACTTAGTGACTGAACAACAAGTGCAGTGCATTTCCACATGAATCCTAAGATCCACTGATCAGATTCTACCTGAGCTCATGGTTTGGGGGGTTGCCCTCTCAATGAGACCTGACAGATCTGTCCACTTACTGGTTCCTAAGTGACCTGAAGAATTGTCATTTTCAGCATACGAGTCTTATGCTTTTTTCGTAAACTGGAACCTTAGAAGTGAGTTATTTGATAGTGGAATTTTCCTTATTGAATTTCGGATTGGGTACAGTATGCACGAGGCATCTTTTTGTCCTTTGCTCTCACCCGTTTGCATCTTTGGACCTAAAGTGTGTGTCCCATGGACACGCGTGGTTGGGTGATGCTCGTGATCTCCACGTCTGGGTAGAGCGTTCAGTCCACTGGGTCAGCACAGCTGTTAACGGGTTTGGCCTGAATGTCTGCCTCTGTGCTGTGTTCTGTCTGCTGTGTGGGGTTCCGTGTTTATCCAAATCTCCTTAGCCGCCTCCTTTTGCGTTCACCACTCTTAGTGCGCCATTTGCTGTGGACTGTGTCCCCTCAAAGCTGTGGCTGTGTTTGGAGCTGGGGTTTTCAGGAGGTCACTGCAGCCTTGAAGGTGGGACCTGATCCCGTTGGATCCATGTCATCGGGATATGCACACTCAGGAAAAGGTCACGTGAGGACACAGCCTGAAGGCATGTCTGCAGGCGGGACCCCGGATCCACCCGATCACCAGGTCTCAGATCTGCCTGTGCCTTGCTCTGGGACACCCGCCTCGGGACTCTGGGAAACAGAGATGGACGTGACTGAAGCCGAGCCTGCGGGGGTGGCGCGGAGCCAAGCCGACTGAGGGACGCTGTCCCGTGGTTCTCATGCCTGGGGAGCCGTAGCCTCTGTTGCCGCCCGACTGAGTTCTGATCAGGTGGCTTCTCCCGTCTGAGGGGGTCTGTTGACGTGGAGCCGTGGGTGACAAGAGCCCGCAGTCCGGCTCTCCTGCTTCCTTTAGAGACGCTCACTGTCTTAGAGGCAGGAGGACTCAGGCCTGCTTCACAGGCATCTGCACCCGCCTCCTACCCCGCGGAGCCGCGTGCCTGTCGGCGGCCACTCTTTCACTGTGGGGCAGCTTGGCCAGCAGTGAGCTCTCCTGGCTTTTGGCCACCTTTGAACAGCGTTGTCTTCATTTGAGGGTGAGCTCACTGGGTAGATTCTCAGTTGACTGGCGCCTTGCAGGGTCGTCCTGCTGTCTGGCCACCTTTGAACAACGTTGTCTTCATTTGAGGGTGAGCTCACTGGGTAGATTCTCAGTTGACTGGCGCCTTGCAGGGTTGTCCTGCTGTCTGGCCCCTTGTTTCTGAGCAGGAGTCGCCATCAACCCTGTGCCCGCGTCCCCGCATCCCCGTGTGTGAGGAAACACTCTCCTAGCTGAGGACTCTCTGCCCTTTGCTTATTTTGGAGGACTTTTCAAAATGGTGTGAGTCCTGGGGCCTCACCCCGCTCTCCCGGGATGGCCGTGGCTGGTCTGGGTCTGTGTGCTGGCCACAGCGCTGTGCCCTTTCCTCCTCCTCATGTCCTGGGACGCAAAGCCACAGGTTCCCAGCCGCCCTCTCTCGGCCCAGCCGAGGGAGCCCCCTCCCCCGCCTGGCAGCAGTGCGTGTCCAGGTGCGGGGCTGTCAGCTGCCTTGGCGATGTCCTGGAATGGTCCATTCTCCTTGCGGATTTCAGCTCCATGGCAGCTGGAAGTCAGTTCTTGGCAAACACCCCTGGAAGAATTGAAGCTGTGGGACCGTGGCTCGATCCCCTTGCCGGTTCCCACCCATGAGCCTGTGCGCGAGGCCAGCCATTTACCTGTCTCGATCGCCCAGCTGTCAGTGCTCGGGGTCTTGTCCAGAGGACCCCCGTCCTGGTGTCATGGGCACGAGCACCGCACATGTCCAGCAGTGAAGTTCACCCTCTTTACATGTCAACATGGTCTCCATCTGAATTTTTCAAAAGGAAATCTTGCCAAACGCCCTCAATTACCGTGCTTTCCTGAACTGAAACCCGGCCCTGACCTGGGGACATCCTTGGCTGGTCACTGGCTCCCAGTCGGGCCGCAGCTCCAGCTCTGCAACAGCTCTGTGCCGCCCGGCCCTGCCGCCGCCTCGGTTTCATGAGCGCTGGGGTTGCCACCCTCAGGACAGAGACCTCGACCTCAGGGTCCCTGATTCTCAGGCAGGACCTGAAAGACCACCAACTGAGGGCCTGGCGCCTGTGCTCCTGGGGTCGCACTGCTGCCCACACAGCCCGTGAGTTGTTGACCTCCTAGGGCCTCGGGGTCCTCGGCAGTGTTAATGATAGTTGTCCCCAGAGTCCTGTAAAGCACAGGTGAGAAACTGCTGCTGCTGGCTATCAGGGCTCGAGTGTGTGAGCGCCAAACACAGGATTCTCTCTGGGAGGCCAGCAGGGTGGGAGCCGTGGGCAGGACGGACTCGCAGTCCCCAGGAGCAGGAGGCAGGGCCGCTCGGGAGGCACAGGCGCAGGCCTGGGCCAGAGCCGGGGTGGGGGCTGGCCCTGGAGGGGCGGCGGGGTGCGCAGGCCGGCGGGTGGCAAGGCTGCCCCGCTTGTCTGGGCTGCGTGTCGCCGCAGACAGGAGCCAGGCCCGGCCTGGCTGCTCTCATGTCAGAGGCGCACATGGCTCTTGGGCACAGCGGGCCCACCTCTGAGAGCCAGCCCACCTGGGGGGCCATTCCTCCAGGGTCATTGAGGCCCCAGGTTGTCAGACCCTGTAAAGCCCCGAAAATAGCAGGAGTGATGAACACAGCTGTTAAGATGGCTCATCCTGGCTCTCAGCCATTCTGGGGGTTTCCCACAGTCACCTGCCATGGGCTGTGTCTTCATAGTCCACACTGCCCCAGGCAAAGAGGTGAGACCCCCGTTGGGAGTGTTGGGAGAGGCACTCGCCCTCTCTGGTCTGGGTTGGTCACTGAAGGGGTACGTGAGGGGACACAAGGGAGCCTCAGCTAAACGCTGGTGTCCCCTCTTTCCTGCTTCCTCCTGTTGCAACTCCAGAACTGAGATGCAGAGGAATTCAGGTATTCGAAAAGAGCAGTGTTTCCATACCTGCCCCCTGGTGTGGCTGAAGCACACCAGGGACCCTTCACATCTTTAACAGAAGCTTCGCGCTGGCCGGGAGGGGTCAATGGCAGGAGTCAGAGGGTAAGCCTCTGCGGCTTGGGTGGAGACCACACAGCGGTCCCGGAGCCTGGTGTTGCCGGCGGCGGCCACCCTCCTCAGAGCCAGAAGGGCCTCCCTGCCAGTGGCCTCGGGGTGGCAGGTGTCCAGACGTGGATCGAGAGCCGCCGCACACAGGGGCGTCCTTCCCGAATGGGGCAGCGGGGCGGAGGGCAGTGGCATCAGGCCACCTACTCGGCGAGAAGACAGCAGAGCATGGGGTGTTCTGGGCAGGGGTGGCGATGGGCACAGCCCCCCTGACCTCTCACTGCAGGCAGCATCGCCCACCGCCCTCAGCACCTTGGCCTGATGCCCCGATGCGCCAGCGAGCCCCAGGCGCTCAGGTAGGTCCCACCCTTGGCCCCTGGGGGCACCTGGACCCTGCCCGGCCCGGGCTCTGAGGGAGGCTGTGCCTTGGGCACCGCTTCACGTTCTTGAAGCTGAAAGGTGACATTGGTCACTGTCACGAAAACCATGGAGGACCATCCTGGCTGCAGGACCCCGGGGGTGGCAGGGTCTCCTGACAGGCAGTGCTGCCCCGAGGGGCTCCAGCTGGACGGGCCCCCAGCGCACCCAGCCCGGCGCCACCTGTGCAGGGGCAGCTGTGCCAGGCGTGGGCCGCCTCCCCCCGGGGGCTCTTCAGCCCTGGGAGCCCAGGCAGTCTCTGCAGACGGCAGACCATTCCTTCCCTCTCACCCCTCACCCAGTGCCCGTCTCACTTTGCCGTTTGGTACCGTCCAGACCCCTGGCCCCCTGCCTGTGACTGGCAAAGCCACCCCCTTGCCCTCCTGAACACAGGCTGCAACCCAAACCTCCGTGAGGCCACCTTCATCCCATTCCATGTCAGGGGTCTGCTCCGTGCCCTCTGACCCCCAGCCAGCCAGCCCCCTGCTCCGGGCCATCTGCGCTCAGGGAATTGGTCCCCCTACTCCATGCCTTCTGACCCCCAGGGAACCAGCCCCCCTGCTTCACACCCTCTGACTGCCAGGGAACCAGCCCCCAGCTCCATGCCCTGTGACCCCCAGGAAGCCAGCCCCCCCCCCATTCCTTGCCCTCTGACCTCCAGACAGCCAGCCCATCCCCTGTTCCGTGCCCTCTGACCCCCCAAGGAGCTGCCCTTTGCTCCACGCCCCCTGACTGTAATTTTTCAGCATCAGCACAGAGGACCCTGGGGTCCCATGTGGATGCTCTGGGCCCTAGGAGTGAGCAGCGGTTCTCAGGGCCCTGCCAGGGTCACCACAGTCCGCAGCGGGCCTCCAGTGAGGCTGCCTGCCGAATGCTGTGTGGGGGCTGCTCCCGCTGGACCCATGGCCCCAGGCTGGCCGTGTGCCCTTGGAAACGGAGAAGCAGCTGACCCTTGAGTGGCCATGGGGTCAAAGGCACTAGTGATTTTATCTATCAAATTTGCTGCTAGGATCCCGGCCCTGCAGATGCCCTGTGAGTGGCCAAGGCAGAGCCCGGCACCCGCGACGGGCAGAGGAGCAGCGCCCAGGCAGCCCATCAGCATCTCGGGGTTGATGCAGAGGCAGCGTCCAGGCGAGTGGGGCCCAGGGAGCAGCCGGAGCGCAGGCCCTGAGAGCCCCTGCGGCCCCTCTCAGTGACCTTGTCTCTCTCCCTGCAGGGCCTGCCAGCCTTGGGGGACTTGTGCACGAGTGAGAGCAGGCTCCTCCCGTCTGGGTGTCCGCGGGGGGCTCATGCATGAC
This sequence comes from Dama dama, assembly GCF_033118175.1. Lineage (NCBI taxonomy): Eukaryota > Metazoa > Chordata > Mammalia > Artiodactyla > Cervidae > Dama > Dama dama. Next base: position 543,829 of record NC_083686.1, on the reverse strand, counting down.
AGCAGGCTCACCCCCGTCTGGGTGTCCGTGGCGCCGGCCTGCCTCTTCCTGACAGAGCGACTCAGCCACACGAGTGAATAAATGGTTTTCGGGCTCTCCAGGGCAGCAGTGTGACGTGTCTGCTCTTCATTCTGTAGAACCTTCTTACGGGCAGCCAGCCCCCACCTCCCTGCTGGGGACTGTGACAGCCTTCGGGGAGGCGGCAGGCTGGTCCAGGCCGGCGGCTGGTGGTGTAGCCTCAACGGGTCGGACCCGCCTCTGTGCCCCATCACATGCAGCTTGTCTGTCTCCAGCCGTGGGCTTCACGTGTGACCTCCCGCGGGCCAGGTGTGCCCTCCTCACCCCATGCTGTTCGGTACACGGCAGGCTGGAAAGAAAGAACTACGGTCCTCAAGTCGCAGTTAGCTGAGACCTGCCAGAGCCCTAGGTCTCACCTGGGTCACGCCCACAGCCAAGCAGGCTGAGAGCAGGCGACCTTCCACCCCGGGGAGCCGAGCAGGGCCGGGCCTCCATGCTGCGGGTGTCAGAAATGCTCCTGAGGGCACAGTTGGCACCGTGCCTGTCTGCCTGGGCGCGTGCCTGCAGGGTGAGCACGACGCCCCAGATGGGGAGTGTGGGCACCATGCTGGGCAGACGGTCCCAGGGTGGACGGCTCGGCAGCAGGGGCGAGGGGCAAGGGCGGTAGGACCAGAGGAGATGCAGCGGCCGCAGAGGAGCCCTCGTGACGCCGCCTCCAGGCTTCCTGCAGGTGGAGCCCTGGCTCCGTGGGTCTGGGGCCGGGTCCATCCTCGGCCCTGAATTCCCTTTCCGTCACCTCGTCTCCTTTTTCACAGAAAGACCCTGATGCCGTGTTTTTGGCGTTGTTTATCTTTGGTGTTTTTCGCATTGGAGTTTTAGTCCCATGGGCGTCTAATCAGGATTGTACCTCCTGCCCTCTCTGCTTGGCTGACCACTAACACCAGCACGTCTACTTTCCTTTTCCAGCTCTCTTCACTGGAATGGCAAAATTGAGTACAAATCTGAACGGTAGTGCACACGCTGCCGTAGAAAAAGGCAACAGCCTAGCACCTGAGGCTCCCGTTCAGACCTTCCACCCAGGGGCACACCAACACCAGAGTCAGCCCAGGCCCGGCAGAGGGTGGGGGTCGTCGTGGGGCTGCGTGAGGGGGCAGGTCACAGCGCCGACGGTCTCGGCCTGCTTTGGGCCCCACATGTCCTGGCAGCTCAGGCCTGCACTGTCCTGCCTGGTGGCCAGCGGCCTAGAGGTGGCTGTGTGCCAGGGCCTGGGTGGGGGGACAGAGAGCCACACTCAACCCAGGCAGGGCCCTCACCCGGCCCTAGACATGGAGTCAGGTGTGACCTTCCCTCTCAGCCCAGGCAGGGCCCTGCCCTGAATGTGGAGTCAGGTGTGACTCACCCCACGTGTCACACGAAGACACCTGCAGCCCAGGTACTGAGTGACCACAGCTTACCCCCCCAGGCCGTTCTGTTTCTGCAGCCTCCACACAGTCGGGCCTTGGGGGTCTGGCGTGGGGCCCGACCCAGCAGGGCCTGGTGTGGACAAGACCGTGTGTCACAAACCCTCCTTCGAGGGCCAGGTGAGTGTAAGCATGTCTGCTTGTGAGTTTTAAAGGAAAACAAAACCTGAGGCTGAAATGAACGAGTGGGGGCAGGAGACACCAGCGCTGCACAGGCCTGTGAGGAGGGGCTCAGACGGGCCGGACAGTGGACGGAGCCCCGGCCAAGAGACCGCTGAGGATAGTGAGCCTCCGTCTGGTCACTGCCCGTTTCCTTCGAGAAGCTCGCTGTTAATAACGCTGCTCTTCCCAGTGAATGGAACTGTCCAGGATGAGCAGGCTGCTTAGACCACGTCCTCCTAGGTCCCCTCCCACCACATGGGTCCCGTCCCCAGGAAAGGGGGCTGCCTCCCGGCTGCCGGGGAGTCTGTGAGAGCTTCAGGCAAGAAAGAGAGGCCAGGTAGGCGGGCGACATGGCCGTGCCCCGGGCCGGGTCTGCAGAGAGGACTGTGGGGCGGGCTGGGAGGCAAGCCCGAGCATGGGCGGGGGGCTGTGCCGGCTCCAAGAGAAGCCCTGGGGCCCGGTGCCCCCGGGGGTGCAGTCAGCCCGTGGTGGTGTGTCTGCTGCGGTGACTGCATTGCTTCTCATCTAATTCCAAGATAATGCCTATTCATACCTAAAAATCAGAGACGTTACTTTGCCAACAAAGGTCCATCTAGTCAAAGCTGTGGTTTTTTCAGTAGTCGTGTATGTATGTGAGAGTTGAATCATAAAGAAAGCTGAGTGCCAAAGAACTGATGCTTTTGAACTGTGGTGTTGGAGAAGACTCTTGAGAGTCCCTTGGACAGCAAAGAGATCCAACCAGTCCATCCTAAAGGAAATCAGTCCTGAGTGATCATTGGAAGGACTGATGCTGAAGCTGAAACTCCAATTCTTTGGCCACCTGATGCGAAGAGCTGACTCACTGGAATAGACCCTGATGCTGGGAAAGACTGAGGGCAGGAGGAGAAGGGGACGGCAGAGGATGAGATGGTTGGATGGCATCACCGACTTGATGGACATGAATTTGAGTAAGCTCTGGGAGTTGGTGATGAACAGGGAGGCCTGGTGTGCTGCAGTCCATGGGGTCACAGAGTCAGACACGAGTGAGCGACTGAACTGAACTGAACTGAACCTGTTCATTGAGCCCAGGACGGTGGGTGGGAGGCATGTCCCCTCCGGCAGCCCCTCTGGCACCTGGACTGACCTCAGCTCGGGCGCGTTCGGCTGCCTCAGCCAGGCCGGCAACACAGCGTGTTCCCAGCGTGTCCTTTCTTCAGAAGCAGCTCAGTCAGTCAGGTCACTGGCTGTGCTTTTAGCAAAAACCTGGGATCGCCCTGCGGGGCTCCTGGCCAGCTGGCGCGGAGCCCGTCCTGTGGCCCCCTGGGCTGCATCCCTGCTCGCTGTCCTGCTCTCGTCACGGGGCGTCCACAGCGTGGTGGCTGGCAACATGGCCACACAGTCCTCAGTGCCCGTGATGGGGTGCCCCTGGGACGAGGCTGGAGAAGGGTGTGCAGGCTGGGTGAGCGGGGGCGTCGGGCCGAGACCCCTGAAGGAAACAAGGGTCCTCAGGCCCCTGACCCCGGGATACAGGTCAGGGCGCCCTGAGGGGTCAGAGGAGGGGCAGGGCCAGCAGACAACCCGGGAGTGTGCGGGGTCCGGAGCATCCCAAGACGGGGGTGTTCAGGGGTTCTGGTGTGGGACGGGCTGGGGGAGGGGCCCTGAGAGGGGAGGAGGGCCCAGAGGAGGCCTGAGCAGTCAGCAGGAGAGGTCAGAGGGTGGGGCCGGGAGAGGTGGCACGCCGCAGCGGGGACCACCCTGGGGACACACATGGGAACCCCCCCCAGGACACACACGGGGACCTCCCTGGGGATGCTGGCGGGTCGGGGTGCCTGCGGGGACCCCCCCTGGGGATGCACGCACATCCTCCAGCTCTCTGTGTTCCAGTGTTGCTCTCAGCCCCATCTGCTCACAGTCGCATCACACACTCCGTGCTTCTGAGGCCAGACCCTCCGATGCCAGAGGGCGCCCAGTGTCCGCCCCTCCGCTGGCACAGCCCCTGGGGCCTGGGATCCGCTGCCGTCAGGCGTCCCGGGCATCGCCTGTCTGAGACAAAGCCGAGAGCGGCTGGCAGAAGCCTCGCTTTAGCCGTAAAATTTCCATTAACAAATAGTGTCGAGTTAGGTATAATTTACAGTCGCTGGACGTGTTTTTCCAAAGTGAAAGAGAGTGTTCCGAGCAGCACTATTTCCCGGCACAGCGAGTGAACCGCTGCCAGCCCGGGGGCCGGGGCCAGCCCGCAGGGAGCTTCACAGAGCCGTCCAGAGGCCTCGGGGCAGACAGGAAGCCTAGGGTGCCGCGAGCCCCGGAGAGGAGCCCCCAGGCTCCCCGGCCCGGCCCCAGGGGAGCAGGCGGGAGGCTGGGCCCACCCAGGGCCGACCCCTGCACGCACAGCCTCCTCCGAGAGCACAGGGCCCTTCCACACCCCTCAGAGCCACGAAGGAGGTCTTGAAGGGGTTTTCTTTTCAGACTAATAGGAAATTCCTGGAATTCTTTGGTGGTAAATCCAGGCTCCCGCATGGAGTTCAGGGAGCTGAAGAACCGGGACACATGTGGCGGGAGGGGACTGGCGTCCCGGGCCCTGTCTGCCCTCCTCGGGACCCCTGGCCCCCGGGGTCTGGTTGTAAAGGCGGGCAGCCGGCTGGTTGGGCCCACCACCACCGCTGGGTGACCAGCGGCTGGACACTCGGGGCCCCCTTGCCGTCTGCGTGAGTCAGTGTCCGAAACCCGGAGAGGCCTGAGAGGCACAGCCGTCCCGGCTCATGTGCGTCTGAGCACAGCTGCCAGCCCCGCGCCACAGAACACACATCCCCCAGGACGGGACACACTCCTGATACCGGCCGCCTGGACACGGGCCAGTCACCCACCCCAGGTCTGCTCAGCCCCGCTGCTGAGCTTCAGCCCAACTTCCAACGTGGACAGACCCTCACAGAAAGTTCCAGAGTAAGATGGGTACAGAGGAGAGACCACCCTTTCCCTGGACTCTCCGTTGTGGACAGGGGTCCACCTGCTCCACCACTCGGGATACACACGTGTGTCTGCACACGCACACGCATGCCCAGCCCTGTATCTCACTCAGAGTGGTTCTCATTCTGGTTTCATCTGGCATTTTCTCGTGGCTGCTGCAGGTATCCAGACCTGCTTCCAGGCACCAAGGGCTGGCACATCAGCTGGTGATGAGCTCTGTGTGGACACGCGAGCGCCACGCGGACACAAGCTCTGCATGGACACATGAGCTCCACGCAGACACATAAGATCCATATGGATATAGGAGCCCCGCGCGGACACAGGAGCCCCACGCGGACACACGCGCTCCGCGTGGACACACAAGCTCAATATGGATATAGGAGCCCCGCGCGGACACAGGAGGTCTGCCTGGACACACCTCCACGCTCTGCCTGGCTCCCTCTTCCTCTTCCCCTCCCAGGGATGCCACCGCCTTGCAGTAATATGCTCTCTGCTGGGGGGTCCTCCTGACACCTGGCACAGACGCGCACACAGGGGATGGGGTGGGGATGGGCATTGCACAGAGCAAAACAGAGCAAGTGCCACGTGTCACCAACTGACCACATCTAGGACAGACACAGAAAACTGACTCAGAACAGAAAGCGAATAAAATACTGAGCATGTGTTTCCATCCACCCCAACCTTGAAGCTGGTGCGGGTGTCATGCAGACACGGCAGGTACATGCTAAGACCCCACAGGGCTGGGGCGGGGACGGGAAGCAGAGCCCCTAGTTGGCTTACGTTTGGGGTGAGGAAAGCGTCCCAGAACTGGAGATGTGATGGAAGCCTCGGGCCTGCACACTTTAAAATGGTTATAGCAGTACACTTTGTGAAATGTAGAGTTTCAGTTCAGTTCAGTCGCATCCAACTGTTTGCGACCCCATGGACTGCAGCACGCCAGGGCTCCCTGTCCATCACCAGCTCCCAGAGCTTGCTCAAACTCATGTCCATCCTCTGTCATCACCTTCTCTTCCTGCCTTCTGTCCTTCCCAGCATCAGGGTCTTTTCCAATGAGTCAGCTCTTCGCATCAGGTGGCCAAAGTATCAGAGTTTCAGCTTCAACATTCATCCTTCCAGTGCAGAGTTTACCATGATAAAAACTGAAGGCACACTGAGATTGACCTCACGATGCTGACACACAGGAACATTTTCACAGTTTGAAAGGTTCCGTGTAACTTACGACGTGGAAAGTGGGCCCCGAGGCTGTGCGTGTGGAGTCCAGTCACAACCTGCTTCTGGGGACCCCTTTGTGAGCAGGAGAAAAGGCTGCCAGCCAGGGGACCGGCCCCCCCCCCATTTGGACAGGCCACGGGAGCCTCGGCGCCTCAGCTGCCCGTGGTCTCGGGGCCCACCCCGCAGCCCCGTATTCCGGAGGTCCAGGGAGGGGGCGACGGGCAGTGGGGCTGGGGAGGCGGGCGGCCAGCCCCCTAAGGAGGGGCCAGGGACGCCCAGGGTGACTGTGCGACCACGCTCAGTGCCTGCCCTAGCTGGCTCTGGAGCGAGGGCCCAACCCAGAATCTGGTGACCGGCAGCATCCACAGGCAGGCGGCCGTGCCAAGTGACCACGTGCCCCAGCGCAGCCACACTCAGGACAAAGGTGGGCCAGCTGGACTCACGCCAACGACACCTTTGCCCCGGCCCCTCCCAGGGCTTTTTCACTCTGTGCCTTGTTAAAAGCTCATCTGTTACCAAATTTATTTCCCTAGACACAGCGACGAGGCGCTCAGGAACTTTCATTTCTGGTGCCCTGCTCCTGACCGTGCGTGCCCTTGAGTTGTCACACGGGACACGCCCTCCCGCCCAGCGCCATCCCGGCCCACGGCTTCTGGGCCAGGCTGGCGATCACAGGCCCAGAGGCTCAGGGACGTGTGGCTCCCGTGTCGTCTAAAGCACTGGGTCCCACAGGAGGTGCCCCAGAGAAGAGTGCAGACCACAGATATGGATGTCAGGAGGGCAGCTGAGGGCCCAGAGTCACTAGTGGTCACCGCTGAGCCCGCTGGACTCACGGCCCGGGACTTCAGCACCAGGCAGGGCGAGCTTCAGCACAGGCAGCTCCCAGGAGCTGGGCAGGGCTAGCAGCTGCAAGCCCAGCATGCTCTAGGTGGGCATGGGTGAGTGGAAGGGTCTGGACGGGGCTGGCGGACCCCAAAGGCAGCGCATTCCCACAAGGCTGCGGTGGGACGGGGCACAGAGGGCAAAGCCCTCCTCTCTCCCGCCACCGTCCTCTCTGTGGGAATGCGGGGGGGACCCTTGCATGGGCCCCGCTGGGGGTCCACACACCATCCGGGGCACGTGGTCTGGGTGGACAGCTGCTGTTTCTGGCCTCAGGTGACTTGGTGGGTCTCCACGCGAGAGGCGCGTCCTTGCCGAGGAGTCTGTTTTCTTTTCGGTGGAGCTAGAATTTGCAGCTCCTGCGTAAACCCGGAGGTCATTGCGTCCCCGGTGAGGAAGCACAGATGTGATTTCCTGGCTTGTGACCTAGTGCTGGGCCCCCAGCCACTCCGCTCGTCCCCACCCCAGGGAGGACCTGGGGTTACCATGGCTCCTAGACGCCCCTGCGGGGTCACGGGGGCATGTGGCTCCCCTGGGCCGAAGGCCAGGCTCGCAATGGGCCTCCCGGGACCACCTCCAGCTCCTTCCCAGAGGAGCCTCCGCTGGGGGCTGAGAACCTCCGCCCGGGCCAGCTTCATGTCCACACCAGCCGAGCTGGGAGCACCCTTCGGGCAGTGTGGCCAGCGGGGGAGAGGCAGGACCCACCAGCTTCCCATCCTGCAGGAGACAGCCCCATTTCCAATTGCGCAAAGCTCGAATTCAGCCCATGGAAGCGATTCCAGATGTTTTTGGCACCAGGAAGAGCCTTCCGTGAACCCAGGAACATGGCCGGGACAGGCAAGGGTCCCCGTTGACCCAGTGAGCACTTCTGGACAGGCCACTGGGCAGGGCCCGCCCCCCAGCCGGGGGGCATCTAGCATGGAGGACACACAGGGAGCAGGCAGCAGAGAGAGGCAGTCTGGGACCTCTGCACCCTCCCTGAAGACCCGCTCACCCTGTTGCACTCAAGCCCCGCCATGACCCCTGAGTATTGGGGCGGCTGCGGACACACCCAGATTCACGCTATGCACATGCTTACATGAGTACACACACGTGTGCGCACACCCAGCCCAGCCCCCTCCACACAGACGACGGCCATGGCAGCTGACAGAGTGCTGAGCCCCAAACAGCCCCCCACCCCGCACCCCAAGGCCCCGGGAGCCGGCGGGCCTAAGCTGCACCAGGTGACAGCGGCCCCCAGGGCTCCCGCCCCTCGACCCGCGGTCAGGTGCAGTCACCAAAGGCCTGAGCAGAGGACGACCCTGCAGGACAGGGAGCCCTTCCTGACGTCCCTGCGGCTCTAGCCACTGTGGCCTCAGCCTCCCCGCCTCGCGGGACGGGCCTGCAGCCCAGGGCCCCCTGGCCAGGCCAAGGGGGTGTCTCCCCAGAGCTGCAGGTCAGCTCTACCGATGGGCCCTCCACCGGCCGCCCTGGGCCTCAGCCATCACCAGCCGAGCACACGTCAGGAAACTGGATATATTTGCAATTTTTTAAAAGCTTGGAGCCAGCGTTCAAAACGGGGCTGTTTTTCCAGTGGAAATTGTAACGTGAGCCCAGAACCTTCCCACTCACCCCGTCGACTTCTGAAGCTGGTGCCTGCTCGGGGGCCACCCCAGGCTGGTCCACCGCCCTGCCAAGGGGGTCCCGCTGCCGTGCCTGCCCTCCTGACCGGCCAGGAGCCCAGCTTGGGAGGGGGGCAGGGCTGCCCACCGCGCTGGCGGGCGCCGGGCCAGGAAGGGGCTCAGAAGCCCCACAGCCAGTCCCCCACCCTCCCCCCTCCGCTCTGCTCAGACCCCAGGAGGTGCCGGATGGTTCTCAGCCAGATGGCCTGGGAGCGAGAGGCTAACCACGGGCACCTGCCCCCCATAGCCAGGCCCTGGAGCCTGGTGCCCTCAGGTTCCCATAGCCCTCCCGGCACCCCAGGCTGGGCCCACCTGCACCCACCTGTCCTCCTTGGTGGAACAGCCATCCCCACCTGCGTCGGCTTGAGCCATGGAAATGCAGGATGGTCGTTAGGACCACTCGGCCCAAAGGCAGGTGCTGCGGGGCGCCATGGGGCAGAGCCCCCGACACCCAGGGGAGGGGCCCCCATGGCCTGGGACTCCCGACCTACTGCCCCCCCCCCACTCTCTAGGAACCTGGGCCCAAGGAAAGAGGTGGGGGCCACGGACCACCATCACCCCACCCCACGGGGATGCTTGCTCCCACCTGCCCCAGGACCCTGAGCCCCAGGACCCCGAGCCCCAGGACCCCGACAGAGACGTGCCCTGGAGGACAGACCCCCCATGGGCTGGAGACCCCCCGCCCCGATGTGCCGCCTGCGGGGCCCTGGTTCCAAGAGGAGCTGGCGGGCAGAGACAGGTCCCTACCGCCCCGACCTCTTCCGGATAAGAACAACAAACTACCCTCCGCCCCCCCGTGGGGGTGGGCACTGAGGGACCGTGGGACCTGCAGGCTCCCTACCTGAACCGAGGTCCCCTCCAGGCCCAGGGGCTGCAGGGCGGGCTCGGGGGTGGCAGGGGCCTGGGCTGCAAGCCGGCACAGCTGGGCAACCGTCTCGTGGACTCTGGGGAAAGCGGTTTGGGCAGCCCCTCTAAAGTGGGGGCCACGCTCCTTAGTCCTGAGCGTCTCTAACCAGGTAGCCAGAGGGGGCATCGCTTGGGGAGGCCCTGGCGGATGTGGGGCGGCACGGGACCCTATGCCGTGGCCCTCTCCCAGTCAAGCCGAGCAGGGCGGGTGGGGTTCACACTGGGGCAGGAAACCGCCGGAGGCCAGGCCTCCTGGGGACCCGGCTTCACAGGGGGCCTCCTCTCTGCCCCAGGAGGATGGCATCCTCGGGGCCCCGGGGGTGGCGCGGTCCACCGGCGTTTGCCGCCGCCGGGGTCTGGGCCCGGGGCTGGGCAGGGCAGAGCCCCCCGGGGCTGCGGGAAGGCACCAGCCTTGGGCAGGCCTCCGACGACCCCCAGGAAGGGCTGCCCACTACCGTCTGGGAGGGCCCACGCAGCCCCTCGTGAGTGACAGCCGGCGTGGTCGTCACGCACAGGCGTGTGCACATGCATGTCGCAGGGCGGGGCCAGACGTCCAGGCCTCAGAGCCCCGCCCCCGGCCCCAAGGACCCCAGTCCACAGCAGGGCCGCCAGCCTTGGTCCCTCCCTGCTGGGGTCCAACACAGGACCCCGGGAGTGGATGCGGGCCTGGTGTCGGGGGAAAAAGACCCCCCCCGGACCCACCCTGGCCACTGGGCTGAGCCTGGGCCTCAGGGATACGGCAACAGCCCCTGCCCCACGGCCCCCCCACCTCTGCAGGGACCCCAAGAGTCCCGCACCCAGAGTTGAGCCGAGGCGGGCACGTCACCCGCCGAGCTCCCGCCCGGCGCTCCGGTGGGACCCCAGGCCGCCCCCGCTGTGGGGTTGGGCCTGGTGGGATCGCTGCTTGAGAGGACGAAGGTGGGTGGTGCCTGGCGGGTGGAGTCAGCCCTTCCCAGGGGAGACGCATCTCAGAGAGGAAGGGAACTCGGGTCCCGTTTCAGCCTCAGCACAGGCTGAGGCGGGGCTGAAACGCACCTGAGCTAGAGACACGGGGCAGCCTGGGGCCCGCGGAGCCCGCGGAGCCCGCTGGGCGCTGCTGCGGCAGGCCCATCCAGAGACCCCACCAGGCAGTCTCACAAATGAGGACTCCGGGAGGCCCCCTCAGAAGGGTGTGCAGATTCAGGGAGGCGTGAGGGAGCGACCCCAAGCCCCACACACCCACACGCAGAGTTGCACATGTGCGCGCAGAGTACACACAGTTGTGCACACGCTCCCATCAGGGGCCCCAGGCCGCCCGGGACAGGACTCTAAGCCCAGGGCTTGCCCCCCTTAGGGGGAAGGGACGAGCTTGGCCGCTTCAGGGATGGACCCTAGACCCCGTCCCCTCTATCCTGTCCAGGGGGCTCTGGGAAGCGGCAAGGGGCAGGGTGGGGCATGGGCCAGACCCTGGCCAGCCAGACCCTGCCTCCCGCTGTCCACCCTCAGCCAAGAGAGACCCGGTGCCTGTCTGCGGTCCTTGCGGGGGAAGGAGGCCACCGGCGGGCCGGCCTCGGCCCGGAGCAGGGCCTTTCCAGGACGCATGCTCCAGCCGTGGCCTCCATGAGGCGCAAGGCAGGCCTCCCCGGTGGGGTGCAGGGTGGGGGAGTGCGGGCTCTCTGTCCACACCGCTGGGGCCTGCCTGCGCTCTCCCTGGGGCCCCCTCCAGTCCTCTGCGGGCCCAGCCCGGCGTCCACGGGCCCAGCCATGAGGACTGCTGGCTGGCGCGGCCTCATTTCCTCTTGGCCCGCAGGCTCCGGGCGGACACGGGAACAAAGGGTGGATTGTGCCTCGTTCTGGGCCTGCTCCCCGCCCGGCCGCTGCCCCCGCGGGGCCCCGGGGGTGATGTTTGTGTTTGTAGCCAAGTGAGAGTCCTCCAGCCAAGCAGCAAGGGCTCAGTGCACGGACGGCCGCGGGCACCAGCCGTGGGCCCGGGGGCTGGAAGCCTGGAAGCCGGCAAGCTGTCCTGGACCCAGCTGGCCCGCCACCCTCGCCCCCCCCCCGCCCCCGGCTGCCCGAAGCCCCGAGGCGGCAGCCAGGCAGCTCCGTGCCTGCCCCGCGCCGCCTCCTGTGCAGACACTTGCCACACCAGCCCAGGGTGTGCGGCTGGCCAGCCCCGGCCCAGCCCGGGGCTCCCTTGCCCTGTGATGCCCATGACCCCCCGTCACCCTGCGGTCCATCCAGGCCTCCCTGGCATCTGAGGGTGCCCAACACTCCAAGCTGGCTTCTGGGGGGGCCACGGGGGGGGCCAGACCTCTGGGTTTCCAAGAGGGCAGAAAGGAGAAGGAGAACCACACCCTGACATTCTGCCTCCAACAGCCCCTCTCTCCAAACACTCTGCGCGCGCTGCTGTGTGCCCGCCTGGGCCCCGCAGCCCATGGGTGGAGACACTGGCAGAGGACGGACAATCCAAGGCAAATGCCACCCCACCGGTCAGCCGGGCACAGGGTCCTGCGGCTGCAGACCTCCCAGCGAGGCTGGCACCCGCCCTCGGCAGACCCGGGTGGACACGAAGGCCCCGAAGGCCCCTGCAGCCACCCCTAGGACAGCCAGGACGCCTCAGCCACCGGTGCTGGGCTCAGACAGGCAGACGGGGCCACCATCCTCCCAGCCAGGAACAAGGCTGAGCCCGGGGCTGGGATCCCTGCTGGGCCCCCACCCCCACCCTATACAGCCCCATCCCCCCCCAAGACACCCTGAGGCCTCGCCGGGGGCTCCCGCCCCCTGCCCCCACTGTTGGTTTAGCTCCCGCCTCCTCCATCAAAGGAGCTTTGTGGCCACGAGTGGAGCCGGAGCCGATGGTCTTGGAGGGGCTCCAGGAACGAACAGCAGAGGACGGCTTTTGGAAGAACGTGGAAAAAAAAAAGAGGAAAAAGTTGTGAAGGAAGAAGGAATTTGCTTCTGCAGAGCCCGGTGCCACCCCAGCCCACCCCGCCCCACCCCGGGCCCCGGTCTAGGCGGGTCCACTCTGTGTGCTCCGGGCGCGGGCCTGCCCTCACCTCCTACCCACGCGGTGATGACAGGGGTTCCCGCTGGCCAGGGCCTCTTGTCTGTGCCACAGAGTAGGAGTCTGAGGGTCAGAGTGGTGGGGAGCTGCCTGGGGCCTCAAGATGGGAGGGGCCGCTGCCCGAGAAGACAGTCCGTGCGCGCTGGGTGGGAGGTCAGCCCGGGGTGCTGCCGGGAGGCAGGGTGAGGGTTGAGGAGGGGCCCTGCACCCCAGGGCTGGAACGGGATGCGGTGGTGACCCCAGACCCCCACCGTCCCAGCCCACACCAGAGATCAGAGTCAGGCTGGGCCACGGCCGCTCTCCACCATGCCGCAGTCCTCCTGGAGGCTGGCAGACCCCCTGTCCCCGCCACAAGACGGAAGAGGGCGAGGGCAGGAGGCAGGGGTCGAGGGCACGGAGAGCTCCCTGCCCCTGCCCCCGACTGCACCAGCCCCCGTCGCTGGAGGTGTACACCCATCCCAAAGCGGGTCCTCAGGCAGGGGTAACTTGTTCTGTTGATCAAATTTTTGGCTGAGGGTGGGTCCCAGCGGGAGTGGGCAGGCTGCAGGGCTTCATGAAAAGCCCACTGTGATGACCTTGGGGCAGGCCTAGGGAGGGGCAGGAAGGAAGGGACAGTGTCCCAGCAAGAGCCCAGGAACCCAGGGCCCCACGAGAGAGACTGCCAGGTTCCAGGAGGGTCAGGAATCCTGAGCGCAGGGAGGCCACAGTGTCAACGGGAGGGGTGGGGCGCCTTCACACTCCCCAGGGCCTTCCCCCGAAGTCCACCTTCACTGCCTCCATCAGGGTGACGCTGGGGTGGCCTTGCCCCACCCCCCCATGGAGCCCCCCATCACTGGGGCCCACAGAAGCAGATGGTGCCTCCTGAGGACACAGCCCAGGCACCAGGGTCAAGGCACCCCTGCGTGTCCTGCTCCCCAAGGCTGTCCTCTCCGCAAGGGTCTCTAGGGTCCACGGGTGGCGCTTTGGGGATGCAAGGATGGCTCGGCCTTTCCTCCAAGCGAATGCTCTTCCCATCCCCCGAGACTCAGGAGAAGGGGCACCTACAGCCAGCTGCTGGCAGCTGGCAGCACCTGCCGGCCCGGGGCCAGATGCCCCGTGGCTGCTGAGCGAAGGGGGCGGGGTGCTGGGCACTGTGCCCGCCCGCCCTCACCTGGGGCTGCTGCAGACCCCTCACTGGTCCCTCCATCCGGCCCTGGGGCCAGGGGTGTGTCTCAGCCCAGCCCCCACGGGGATGGATGTCTGACCCTAACCCGAGGCTGCTCCCTGTAGCCAGCCAGTGCGCACCCTCTCCCCAGGCTTGTCTGTGGGGCTGGCGGTCCCGCAGAGCTCAGCTTCCACAGAGTCTTGAAGGTGCGGTGGGGGAGGGGACCGGGAGTCAGTGAAGCCTTAGGGGTGCCCTCACCCCTGTGGCCCTGGAGAGGAGAGGGAGCAAGCTTGCCAATCCCGGGCAAGGCTGGGGTGGGGCTGAGCCCAGATCCAGGCAGGAGAGGCTGTGCCCATCCCCAGCCGCAACACTCCACCTTATCATCCCCGGGGAGCACCAGAGACAAGACCCCTCAAGGAGCCAGCCTGCACCCCTAGATGCAGGAGTGTGCTGAAGGCGCCTGGCCCGGGGCCTCCTTCACCTCCGAGCAAATGCGGAGCTGGTGCTGGCTGAGCACCCTTGCCCAGTGCCCGAGGCGCCGGGGCAGGGGCGTGAGACGCCAGGCCCAGTCGGCAGTAGCCACGTGGTGGACGGGTGCAGCCACCCAGGGCTGGTGGGAGCCCTGTGTCAAGGCTTCCATCCCTCACGTCAGCAATGCTGGGGGCGCGGGCAGCTGACAAGGGAGCCAGCTGCTGCCCAGCAGAGGCACACGGGACGGCGGGCTCTGAGCCCTCCAGGCACAGCTCCAGGTGACCCCAGGCAGCACAGCCAGAACGGGGTGTTGGAAGCTGCCGACCCAGGGCTGCACCGGGGGCCGTCCCCGGGGGTCTCCGTGGGAGAAGCCCCATGGGAGACAGAGCCTCCTTCCCATGCAGTGCATTCCACGGTCTGGTGACCCCTACCAGCGCCCACCTGCCTGCCTGGGCTCACTAACACACGTGGCCTGCTGGGAAGCCCACCCTCCCTTCCACAGACAGCGGCAGTCCAGGAGTCAGGGTGGGTGGGCCAGGGGGATTACCGGCCTGTGGAGGCCTCTTGAGCCAAGGCAGGACTGAAGACGGCTTGTCAAGGTAGGCATGGGGAGGGCACCCTAGGTGGAACTGACAGGATGGAGGTTGAATTGGGAGGATAGCATGGACCTTCAAAGGGCTCCCAGGAGAGCCCCTGGCCCCAGGCTCCCCTGATGCCCAGCCCATCTCCTGAGGGCCTTAAGCCCAGCCAGCCCTGGGTGGTTGAGTAGGACGGGCTCCCATCCCACCCGGGGTGAGGTCAGCAGCGGGCGCAGGGTGAGCCTCCTGCCAGGCCCCGCCCCCTGCACGTGATGAGCAGCTTGGCCCCGCCCACCACCCACAAGAGGGACACATGGGGGCTGGTGCCCTAGGCATGCGCTGAGGGCTGCTGCCCAGCCCAGCCCCGGGTGGCTTGACCCTGTGTGAACCCCGTGTCTCCGTACCCCACCTTGCTGCAGCTCCAGCCCACAGTCTGTCAGATTCCAGGGCAACCCAGCCTGTGCCCTGGGTCTGGGCTGTGCCCTGGGTCTGGGTGCTCACCTTTCAGCCCCTTGACGCTGCAGCGCCTCCACCCCACCCTGGCCCCTGAGCAGGCCCAGGCCCCTGCAAGCCCTCTGCGGTGTTGCCCAGGAGACTGCAGCCTGGCTGGCATCTGCAGTCTTTGACCCCACGTCCGGAGCCCTGGGCGAGCCTGTGCTGTGCACGGGATCCTCATCCCATATCCCATGTTCCCGTCCCTTTTCCTGAGTCTTAGATCCTGCATTCCTGTCCCAGGCCCCCTGGCCGGGCCCCTGGACGAGGCTCTGATCTCCTGCCAGGCCCTCCCGGCCAGAGCCCCACAGGTGTGGCCCCATGATCCCCCATCTCCACCCTCCTGCCACATCTCCCGGTCCCTGGACATCGGCCTCAGGGCCCCCACTCTGGGACAGCTGCAGAAGCCTCTCAGCCGCCCCCTTGAAGCCAGGAGGGCTGGGCAGCAGGGCGGGGGCGTAGGGAGGGGCCAGTCACACCCCCGGGTGTCAGAGCTTGGGCCGCCCTTTCGAGTTGGCAGGTTTGAAGAGGACAGCTTGTCACAGCCCAGGACACAGGGAAGGTACTGGCCTGGCTCCGGGGCGCCACCCTCCTGGGACCCCCACCTACTCAGCACCCAGAACCCACCATGGACATCAGGAGTTTTGGTCCCAGTGACCCAGTCTGGCCTGGGAATTACGGAGAACACAGCTGGGTCCCCCTCCTGTTTCTCAAGACCGGGACCCCCCCAGGACAAGGCCCAGGCCCAACTCCCACCCCGTGGGGAACTCACGAAGCTGGGGATAGGGAAGCTTTTGTGCTCCTGTTTGGGACCCCAGTGGCATCACGGGTGGCTGCTCGCTGGTCTTTCTGCCTGTGACCAAGGGCACATTAGGTCCTGGCCTTGGTATTTATGAAGGGGCAACTGTGGAGGGCCGGGAGGAGGGGCCAAGGCACAGCCCCCGAGCGCCCAGGAGGCGAAGCCGGGCCGTGGAGCCTCACCTGGTGTGACCCCGGGAGCCCCAACCCGACCCCGGGAGCCCGGGCCTGACTCGGAGACCCTCGGGCCCTCCCCTCGCGCCGCCCGGCCCCGCCCACTCGCACTCCACCGGCCCCACCCCCGCAGCCCGGCTCCGCCCACTCGCCCTCATGTCGGCCCCGCCTCGCCCCGCTTGGGAGCCCCCGAGTGGGCGAGGCGCCGGGGATGGGGCTGGGGCCGGTGGGGCAGGAAGCGGGGCCGGCCAGTGGCCCCCGGTAGGCAGATGTCACCCAGTAAGGGTGGCCCTGGGAGCCTTGGTCCCGCAAGGGCACAGAGAAGGACGCTGGGCGTCCGGGGCCACCTGATGCCCTCCCGCCTCCACCCCTGCCCCACAGCTGGAAGCTGAAAAGTGGGAGATGGCCTGGCTGAGGGCTCTGGGCGCCAAGGTGTGGCCGGCCTGTAATCCGGGGTTGGACTTCTTGGTGGCCGCCCAGCCCCATGCGGATGGACCTGTCTTGTCCAGACCCCCCCACCAGCCCCGCATGCTTCCCGGCACCCCAGCAGGCCCACAGAGTGACCAGCCTACCAGCAGCCCTCTCTTCAGGAAGGACGCTGGGGGATGGACACAGCCACTGGTCTCCAGAGAACCAGACCTCTCAGGCTGAGACAGGCTCTAGGGGTGGGCAGGTCGTTAGTCCCCCACCTTCCCTGGGGCAGATGGTGAGGCTGGTCCCCAGGACCCGGATGGACAGCACCGGCCTCAGGCCAAGGGCACAGAGCTGGGGTCCCAGAGTCTCCTCTGCGGTTCCAAGGGACTGCACCCTCCAGGAACCTGCCCCTTTGCCTGCATGCTGAGGAGGGGGCAGCTCAACTCCTGTGACCCAGAGATGGCCCACAGCCTGAGGTCTCCCCACTGCTTAGGGCCTCCTCTCTCTCCACCCTTCCCCCTCGATCTGAACCCAACCAGGCGTTGGCTGCAGCCAGTCCTGTCTGGGGAACATCTGTTTGGTCACCCGCTGTGGGCCACCAGCAGCCCCCACTGCTGCCCTGACCACTGCCGCCCGGCTTCCCGCCGCCAGCCAGGCCCTGGGTCTCCCTTGGGGCTGTGGGAGGCCCCCGTCATCCAGCCTGAGCTTGGTGAGGGGCCTCCTTGGAGACAGGAGTAGGGTCTACCCCAGGAGGCCAGAGGCTGGGGGCACAGGACTGAAGAGGACAGGGGGTCCCGTCCTGCCCTGCCTGGGGTCCCAGTGGAGGAGGGAGAAGAGGGGACTGAGCCCTGGGAGACGACAGCAAAGGTGAGGGTCCAGCCTGGAGCTGGGGAGAGGAAGTGGGCAGCAGCCCAGCAGGGGAGCATGGAGGATTCGAGGAGGCCCGGCCTCTAGGTCAGGTGGAGGACGCCCAGCTGCAGGTCAGGCAGGGCCCGAGTTCGTGGCCTGAAGTGCTGAGAACCAGGGGCTGGGCTCTGGGGCCCACCCCTCCTGCTCACCTACTGATGTGGTCCCGCCGGGGGCCTCACTAAAATCGCACGACCTGTTAGTGCTTCTCCTTAAAAGGCTCCAGAACCTGCAGGCCGGGGCGGCCCAAGCCCTGCCTGCTGGCTGGTGAGTCAGAGCCTGTCTCCCCATCGAGGGGGAGGCTCAGCTGCCCCACCCAGGGTGGATGGGGCCCTGCGGCGGAGTCCCCAGCCTACCTGCCCACAGAGGGCACACGGCAAGCCCCGGAACGTGGGACAGGAGCAGCACAGGCCCTGCGGCGAGGACTGGGGGTGGGGGTGCCACACCAGTACAGAAGCAGACCCCCACCAAGCCAGATTCAGGCTGGCCAGAGACACGCGTACAGGCGAGCGTCCAGGACACCGACGGTGGGTCCCGGGGGCCCTGAGCCTGCGGCCTGGCCGTGGGGCTCCTGGCATACAGGTGCACGCGCGCGCACACAGGAAGGAACACCAACTTTGAGGAAAAGGATGCACGTTTCCTTGTTTAACAAAATAAATTAAATATACGAAGCTTCAGCTCAAACTCTATATAAAATTACAGAGGTCTGGGGCCACAGGTAATGGGGTGATGGGTGCCCAGGCCCTGGGTGGACATCCAGCGTGGCCACAAGGCCAGGTGGGTCCTGGGTCCCAGGAGAGGCCAAGTCTCTGTGGCCCAGCCCTCCTTTCATCATTATTAATATTATTATCTTAATTTCTTAAATATAAATATCAAGGGCCCTCCTCTCTGGCAGCGGGAGGCCGGGTGGGACGCAAGTCACCCCCAGCTGGCTCCAGCCTCTCAGGACAGGGCCCAGGACTGCTCTGCCCGACCCCCCTCCAGGGTACTGGTGGACTCCTGGACACCAGGACAGGTGGTGGCAAAAATAGCCTGGGCAGGGACACAGGCAGGCAGGCGTAGGGAAGGGGTCGGAGTTTTTGGTTTGCAAAGCCAGGGTGCCTCTCAGATCTCCTGCCAGGCCAGGGTAGGGGGGGGGTGACCATGGCCCCCGTGAAATCCTTCTCACGGGGCCAAGGGATTCCTTCATGAGCTAGCCAGTCGCCACATGTGCACTGCGGTTACAATACAGACCTTCCCAAAGGCTTCAGTCTGGACGTGTGTGTGTGTGTGTGTGTGTGTGTGTGTGTGTGTGTGTGTGTATCTCACGCGGCATGGGGAGATGGACCCACGGTCTGTCCTCCCCTGTGGCACTCTGCCCCAGCCTGCCACTGACCGTGGCCTCCACAAGCCTGCCCCGAGGCCTCCTAGCACTGGTAGTGGATGTGTTGATGTTGGTGGACTTTGCCCTCCACGTGTGAGTGTGTGTGTGAGTGTGTGTGTGTGTGCGTGTCTGTGTAGAGTTTGGGGTAAAGCTTGGGGCCGGTGGCTGAGCCGGAGCCCAGCAGATGCTGGGGGGCGGCCGGGGGCCCAAGCTCCTCACACAGCCCCACTCCGGGGCCGGAGCCCAGGGTGGCGGGGGCGGGCAGGTCCTTATCCCCACCACGGTCGCGGGCTCCGGCGGGCGGGCGATGTGCAGGCGCCGGGGGGGGCGGGGCCGGCGCGCATGGCTTCTTCTTGGCCTGGCAGAGCCACAGGACCACGGTGCCCACGATGAAGACGGCGCCGGCCGGGATGCCGATGACCACCGGCCACGGCAGACTGGTGGTGGAGGACGAGGGGGCCACAGGCGGCCCTGGGGGCTTTGGGTCTGCGGGAGACACCGAGGGGCAGGGAGCGGACCATCAGGGAGCGGGTCCCCCACAGCCCAGCTGGTGCGCATGGGCGGGGACTGGTGGGACACCCCCCTGGGGGCGGGGCAGGACCCGAGGGGCGGGGTGAGGCCCACGCACCGGGCAGCACCGTCAGGAAGGCGCTGCGGAAGCTGTAGCCCATGGTGTTGGCACCCAGGCAGATGTACATGCCCGCGTCATCCTGGCGCGCGCGCGTGATGAGCAGCTTGTTGAGGTAGGAGCCGTCGGGCCGCGACCACACGTCGCCGGTGGGCAGCACCACGAACTTCTGGCCACCCACGTCGATGGTGGAGTTGTAGCGGCCCTCGGCGCCGTACTCCACGCGCTTCAGCCACTGGATCACCGGCTTCACGTCGCTGCGCACTTTGCACTGGAAGGATGTCGTGCCCCCGAAGTCCACCGTCGTGTTCACGGGGTGCGTGCCCGTGAGCACAGGCTTGGAGCGAGTCCGCTCTGCGCAGGGACAAGCGTTGGGTGTGGTCCCGGGGCTGCAGCCCGCCCCCAGCCCTCGCCCCGCCCGCAACTCACGGATCACATCCACCTTGTAGGTGGCGTTGATGGCGCCTGCGCGGTTTGACACGCGGCACGTGTACTTGCCGCTGTCCTCCGGGCGCAGGTTCTTCAGGCTCAGCGTCCACTTCTTCTTCCTGTGCTCGCCAGCCTCCGGGCGGGTCAAGGCCTGGTCATCCTTCATCCACATGATGTCGGGCCGCGGATGCCCGCTGGCCACGCACTTGAGCCGCACGGAGCTGCCCACAGGCCGGGCGATCACGCGGCGCCTCATCTTGGAGGGCTGCGTGAAGCGGGGCCGCGCTGCAGAGGCAGGGGAGGCGTGGAGGTCAGAGGGCCGGGCAGGCCGGTGGGATTGGTGAAGCCCAGCCCCCAGCCCACCTGACGCCCCTCTGCTCACCCCACTGCTTGCCAGCTGGGTCTTCCTGGCCCCCAGAGGAGCTGTCGTGCCCTGGGCTCTCCCTTCCTGGACTGGTGTCATCTGGGGGGTGGGGGGAGGGGGCGGGGCACATGAGAGGGGCCTCAGTAGCCCCCGTGAGATCCCAGCATGGACCCCAGCCCCAGGCCCAGCTGGGAGGCTCCAGCAGGCCAGCAGGAGGCTGTGGATGCACACCCACAGCTCAGAATCCCAGGGACAGCTGGGCGGGAGCCGCCTCCCGGCCCACTCCCTGGGTGCAGGTGACCCCGCCAGGCGTGGGTGGGACGGAGGTCTGGCTCTCCCACCCTGGCTCCCGGGGGTCTGCAGGGCCTGGGGGTGGTGGGGGCTGGGGCCCGCCAGCAGCTGCAGTAACCCAAGCCCACATCAAGGGGCCGAGGGCTCGGTGAGCTGACATGGCTCACATACCGCCTGGTCATCCTCCCCTTTGAAAGGACGTGGTGGGGGGACACCCACAGTATTCCCATTCCACAGTCCAGAGGAGGCCTGTGGGGCCTGGGGAGGGGGGTGGTCGGGGAATGCTGAGGAATGCCCCCTCCCCGGACAGCCGCTGCCTCCAGGGCCCAGGACCAAGGCCTGGCTCCCAGACCCCACCCCGGAACCCAGCAGCGGGGTGTGTGGGTCGGGCTCCTGCTTTGTGCTGCCCCGGCGCCCGGGGGGAGGGCCGGGCCAGCGCCTGGTACCAGCAAGTGAAGGGCGTGTTGCTGGGGCGCCGCCCAGTCCCCTAGCCCGGGCCCCGGAGGCAGAGAACACAAGGCCCTCACTTCCCAGCGGCCCCTCTGAACTCGGAAACCTGAGCCTCAAGTCACGGCCGATGCCAAAGCTACCGGCCGGCCTGGCCCACCAGGCTGCGCTTCGGTGCGAGATGGGGCCCCCCACCCACTCTTGCCGTCTCCCAGCCAGCCCTGGCCCCTCAGGCAGGCAGAACTTTGGGGGAGAAGGGGCTGGGAGGAAAGACCCCCCCCCACCCCGAGGTGCAAGCTGAGGAGGCAGGCCCGGGCTGGGGGGTGTCCAGGACTCAGAGGCAGTGAGCAGGACAGGCCTGGTCCTGGGGGGCAGCGGTCAAGTTCAGGCAGGACGGGGGGTGGCGGTGGGCACTCGGGGAAGTGCTGCTTCCTGGCTGGAGTCGAACGGCACGCCGCAAGGCCCTGCCCCAACACTGACCCATCACTATGAGTGTGTAGTTGACGCTGAGGCTTCCAAAGCCGTTGGTGGCCTTGCACACGTAGGCACCAGCGTCCTCCGGTTCCACCTCCTTCACCTTCAGCCCTTGGGGCAGCACGCGGAAGCGGCTCCAGCCGCCGTGGATCGTCCGGCCGTCCTTGGTCCACATGGTCAGTGGCGGCGGGTCCCCCTCCACGGGACACTGCAGCCGGACCGTGCGGCCCAGCCGGGCCACCTGCCTTGGGACCACCTTGTCAGCCATCCTCGGGGGCCCTGGGGGGTCAGAGGGCTCCATCAGGGAGGAGGGGACTGGCAGCGGGTCGGTCAGGGCAAAGGCGGTGTGGGCACTGGGAGCTGGGGGGAGGGCTGTCCCTGCCGGTAGCCCACCCAGGACCCCAGGCAGAGATGCCTGCCCCCTCTCAGACCACAGGGGCCCTTGCGCGCTCTCACACGGGAGCTGGAACGCAGTCGGGAGGACCGGCTCGCCCAGGACGCACGTACACAGACCAGCAAGGACAGCCCCTCACAGACGGGGCGCGCACACACGAGCGTCCGCGTCTGTGCTCGTGTGTGCCCGGGCAAGAGCCTCCCCGCTGCCAGCCAGGCCACACCAGGTCACCAAGGCATTTTGGGCAGAGGGCAAGCGGTTGGACACCGCAGCTCTGGGTGACCAGTCTCTCCCGTGGGAGAAGCGGGAGTCCTGGGCTGAGGTCACGGTGCCCTTGAACGTCCCTGACCCCCCTGGCCTGGGTCCAGCTTCAATTCCTCCAGGGTCAAGTGTGGGCACAATGGGGGTGATCGGGTCTAGACCACAACAGGGGATGACCACAGGGAATGACACCGTGGACACCACAAGGCTACAGAGCTTCCTCCAGGGGACCCTCAGCCCCCGCTGTGCCCGTGGCCCGGAGCTCGGGCCCATGTGCAGCTCCAGCACCATGGGAAGACCACAGGGGCTTCGGGCCTCTCTCGTGGGCAACCACCCACTGTCCCTCCAGACCAGGAGAGGCAGCCAGAGGCACTCAGCTGCCCTTCCAAGGGGCTTGGCTCCCGGGACTCCAGCCACCAGCCACTGGAAGGCGCCTCCAGCCCTCGAGGCCGCCACTCAGGCCAGGAGGGCCACGTCCGGGTGTCCTGGCCGTGCGGAGGTGCTGGCCTGACGCGGCTGCTCTGAGACGCTATCGCTCGGAGCCCAAGGGCGGCATGTGTTTTCAATAACCAGCTGATGTTTCTTCAACATGCAACTGCCAGCTGGTTCCACTGCTGCTTTGCAACTAGAGTGCTCCTGTGGGTCCTGCAGACGCTGTGGCTCCCAGGGCCCCGCAGGGCGTGGACCCCTGTCGCCCCTGCCTGGGGTGCCAAGGGAGGGTGGAGGCCGTGGCCCCAGGGATGGGCAAGCTGACAGCCCTGGGCTCAGCTTCTCTGGGGCCCCAAGTGGGGAGGGGGTCCCGAGGCTCTGCTTCCAGGGGACCAGGGTTTGAGTGACAGAGATCCGGTCACCTCCCCTCGGCCCCCATGTCCCACCCCTATTCGGGGGGCCACACCCCTGCCAGGTAGTTGCCCCGGCCAGCCAGCCCTCCTGCCTCCCCTGACCACCTCTCCCCAATGACTTGGCAGTCTGCAGGGCCCGCCCCCAGGCACCCACTCAGCTCACAGTGGCGGGGGGGGGGGGACGCGCGTTAGGGCCCCCAGACAAGTGGACCCCAGGAGGGCCCAACCAGGCTGCCCAGGGTCCAGGCCTCATTCCCAGGAGGACCCTGTCCACCACCTGAAATCCCACCATCCCCAGCGGCCTCCCAGGCTGCAGGACAAAGAGGTCCCTCAGCCTGCCCCTGGCCCCCAGGCTGACACCGGGACACAAGGGTCACAGGCGCGGACCCACACGTGTGCACACAGACGCACGTATGTGCGGAGCCTCCCCGCTGGGGCACTGCCTGTCCCGACCACAACCTGTGGGCACGAGTGGGCCCTCGCCAACACCCCCAGACCCTGAGCAGCTGGCCTCAGGGGCAGAGAAGGGGCCGGCCCAACCACGCGGCCCCGCCCTGTCCCCCGAAAGGAGGCCTTCAGGAGGGAGGGTGGGGCAAGTGCGGGTGGCGGGGACGCTGCCCGGGGTCACTGCGAAGAGGAGCGACGGGGCCCAGTGACCGCCAGATGGGCCGGAAATGTGGCCCCGCGAGCCGGCCTGAGCGGAGGAGGCCGGCGCAGCCAGCCGCATCCCAAAGCAAACAGCCCCTCCCTCGGCGGCCGCCCCACCCCCACCTGCGCTTCGCCCAGACCCGCAGCTTCTCCAGAGACCCCCGCTGGCTCACAGGCGGGAGGCCCGGCCCCCCACACTCCTGGGGGTTTTGGCCGCCAGCACGGCTAGGCCAGCTCTATATTTAGCCTGGGAAACACAAGCCCCGTTGTTCCACCTGGACAGGGCATCCCGACGCTCTGCCGTGGGAAACTGAGGCCTGCATGGGGACCTGGGGGCCCCTGCAGGGCCTGGGGGAGGGGTGCGGCCCAGGGGGGCAGCCCCTCAGCTCCCGGCAGGCCCTCCTCCCGGCCGCGGCCCCTCCGCCTCCAGGAAGCCCCAACCTAGCACCTCCCTAGAGCACAGGCAGGGTGCGAAGGGTGGGTGGAGGCTGCAGGCTGCAGGCTGGGCAGGGTCTCACCCAGGACGCGGGCGGAGCATCGCGCTCGTGGGCAGAGGGGGCGTCGCCCCTCTTCCCCTTCCTCCTCCTCCCCACGCTCTGCAGCTGCTCGGGTGTTGTTTCAGTTGCTAAGTCAGTCGGACTCTGGGACCTCGTGGACTGTAGGCCATCAGGATCCCCTGTCCATGGGCTTCTCCAGGCGAGGACACTGGAGTGGCTGCCATGCCCTCCCCCAGGGGATATCCCAACCCAGGGGTGAGCCTGGGGCTCCGGCACTGCAGACGGACTGTTCACCCTGAGCCACCGGGATACCCAGAGCTGGAGCCACACGTGGACACGATGCCACCCCCGTATGCTGTCCCCCAGACGCACACCCCAACAGGGGGTGCAGATGCCCCTCCTCTGAGCACTGGAGACCCCCAGGCTTGCAGCCCCCCTGCCTGGCTGGGGGCTCTGTTTCCCCAGGTTTGCTATAACAAGACCCTGCTGCGACCCCAGCTGATACCCCTCCTGTCCCAGGGAGGGCTAAGGCGGGCAGATGGAGAAGGGACCCCCAGTGGAGCCCCCCAGGCTCCCCCACGCACCCCAAGTCATCATCACAGGCCCTGGGGGCCGCCCCAAAGCACAGCGCCCCACGCCGCACGGCCTCTGCCCACCTGGGCACCTCCCTGACCCCCGCGCCCCCCTCCCTGCCCCAGGGCAGGGTGAGCTGCCCTGGCCATTCCGTCTGGACCCACACTCCCTGCTCTGTTCATAGTCTGCCAGGGGCCTGGCCATGGGGAGCGGGGACACCCCAACGTCGGCCTTCACCCCTCCCTGCCACCCAGGGTGCTCAGGGGGCCCTGGCCTGTGACCCCAAGCTCCCTTCAAGGGGAGGGAGCCAGACAGCAGCCTTCCTCCGGGCCCCAGGTGCCAGAGGACTCAGAGCAGGTGGGGTGACGGAGCCTGAGCCCCCAGCCTGCACCTCAGGGTAGCTACGTCCCCAGCAAGCCCTGCAAAGCCCCACAAGTTTCCAGCCTGAGGAACGCTCTGGCCGCCGGAGCAAGGTGGGGGGGAGCGCGGATCAAGCCGACCACGATGGGCCTGGCTACGGGTGGGGGCGGCCGGGGGGAGGGGGCTGGGCTCTGGAGGAGGGCCCACCTGGCCAGCCTGGATGCCGGCACCAGCACGGTAGGCCATCTAGGGGGTGGGACACCCGAGGGGTTCCCCACAGTGAGCTCCAGGTTCTGGGCCCAGCACCCTCCCCAGGGAGGCGAGGCCCCTGGCGGAAGGGCAGGAGCACCCAGGGCGGGGGGTGGGCACAGGGGAGGACCACCACGTGGCTGCCAGGAGGCAGGCAGACCCCTGCCCAGCACCGCTGCACACCCACACAGGCTCCTGGTCACCAGCTGGCCCGGGGCGGCCCCTGGGGGCTGGACCCACGGGATCTGTGGTGGAACTGGTAGGACCCGCAGGACAGGTGGTTGCCCGAGAAACCAGGCCATTCTGGGCGTGGCGAAGGGACAGCCTGACCCACCGAGCAAG
Source organism: Dama dama (assembly GCF_033118175.1). Taxonomy (NCBI): domain Eukaryota; kingdom Metazoa; phylum Chordata; class Mammalia; order Artiodactyla; family Cervidae; genus Dama; species Dama dama. The sequence goes on along the minus strand of NC_083686.1, from coordinate 518,406 downwards.
GCGGCAGGAGTGTCCCCACCACCTGCTGCCCAGCCGCCCAGCAGGGGAGTGGGCACCTTACCTCCAGTGGAAGCCCAGCCTCAGGGCTCCTCTGCCTCACCCTCACCACCCCCAGGACCCTGGCGGGGGCCCCAGAGCATCACCCTGATGGTGCCACATCCCTGGGGGCGCCCATGGGAACTGCCAGTGGGGGACGGTGACTGGAAAGCACCCGGACCCACCCGGGGCGCAGCTGAACACTGGGCAGCCCTCCTGCACTGTCGAGGCCTCGGTGGGCCCCCAGACTCAGTGCCGACCCCCCGCAAACCTGCCGGCGCCTGCACCCCGCCGCCACCTCACAGACGCGCTCCCAGCTGTCAGAGGGCAGAGAAGGCCCTTGTCCCCCGGGGCCTCCCACGCCTGCCGTGCTGGACACAGAGGACAGGGTAATGCGCTTTGGGGCGCAGGCCACCTAAGGGGCAGTCGCCTAGGAGGTGAGAGGACCCTTCCTGAGCCTGGAGCCCCCAGGCGTTCAGGGCGAATGTGGGGTCTCCAGGCAATGGCTGCAGACAACCAACCCCCAGCGGCCGGCTGGGTCCCACGTCCGCTCCACTGAGGCCCAAGTGGCTTCTCCAGGATGGGCCCAAGGCCCTGAGGCCAGAGTGACCCAGACTGGGCGCCCCCAGGCCCCCAGAGGCTGTGCAGTGGGCCACCGGACCCTCAGGGTGAGCTCCAGGACCAGCCCCACCTTCCTGCCAGGACCCAGACGGGCTGCCGCGCAGGCTGGGGGCGGGGGGTGGGGGGGGGGGCGGGCAGCCCTGGATCAAGGGCGCCCAGGGGCAGCGTCACAGGAGCCTCCTCCCTGCCGGCTCCCCAGGCCCCGTTATCCAGCACACAGCTTGTGAAAATCTCTCACAAAATAAACTCCCCAGCAGGAAGAAGAGGAGTTGTGTTTCCTGCCAAGATGGGAAACCCTGGGGTTCAGCAGTTCCGAGGCTGGGGCAGCTCCCTGCCCTGCCTCCGGCTTGGGGACGGCTCGGGGACGGCTCGGGGACAGCTCAGGGACAGCTGGGGACAGCTCCAGAAACCCCCCAGGCCAGTCGCCCTCCTCCCGGGCCAGTCTGGGCTCGGTGCGGGCACGCGCCCCCCACCCCAGCACACCACCTCCAGACCCTGCCCCAGCCACTCGGCGGGGCACAGGGTGGGAATGGGGGCCCCAGCTCACAAAACCCTGGTGGGCCACCCTCAACCGACCAGCCCGTCGGCCTGGCCCAGGCCCTTCCCCACCCGAAGGCTCTACCCAGCTAGGCCAAGGCGCCATGCCCACCTCGGCCGTGGTGAGCTGCCCACCTCTGCCCACGGCACTCCCATCACTGGAGGCCTTCCTCGCCCCATCTGACCAGGCCCACGCCGCCTGGCCCTGTGACACCCAAGCCTCTCCAGGGGACCCTGGGCTGCAAAAGCCACTGGAGGTAGCCCAGAATGGCGGCCCCTGCTCCCCCGGGCCCTGAGAGAAGGCAGGCTATGCTTATGGAGCACCCATGACCACCGCTAGGAAGAGTGGGGGGCCGCCCTGGACAGGGCGTCCATGGGGTGGGCACCCCTTCCTTCTGCGTGCTGACCTGCTCACTGAGGCTGTCCCCTGGACACACCAGGCTGCGGTCACCCATGGAAGCACAGAATGGGGCAAAGCAGGCTAAGATGGGCAGCCTCCGCCCGCCTCCCCTGCACGTCCATGGGGCCTGGGCTGCCCAGGCGTCCAGAGGCCAGGACTGCTGCTGGAGAAAACCATCAACTCCCTCATTAGGGCCGCCACGGAGCCAGGAGGACCCGGGGGCCGTTGATCCCGGTGCAATGGAGATGAAGCCTGGTAGGCAGCGCTTCCAGGCCAGCCAAGGGCGACTTTCTTCGCTCCCTCCTCCCCGCAGAGGGGGCAGTGGTTTATTTTCCCTTCCAGGAGTGGGGCCCAAGACAAGACATAAGTGGGCCACTGGCCCACGTCCACCTCGCAGAGCCTGGGCCGGGCTCCCATGAGTCCACCTCGGCCTGGGCCGCACACTGGCCAGTGCTGCCTGCAGGGGCCTGCAGGGCGAGGAGGAGGCCCCTTGTAGCCTGGTCAGAGGCTGAGGTCAACCAGCACACACATCACAGCCTTTCTGACAGCCGCACGCCTCCCCGTGGACTCACACGCCCTGGCAGAGCCTTCCACCATAGCCCCCAGGCAAGTCGGCCTGAAGTCTGCACCATGCCACAGGCGGAAGGCGGCCGGGCATGCTGGCCAGGTCCAGGGGAGGGAGAGGGGCCTCCAGGGCCAGCTGCTCAGAGACGGTCCACTGCACCATCCTCAGAAAAGTTCACACGTGGCACTTCTCAGAAAACCCTGAAATGACTTCTTTCAAAGTAAATTGTAAAAGGCACTTCATTCGGAACCTCTCGAATTCCCACTGTGAGAAGTAAAGTGGAAATGAAGAAAGCCAAATTCTTTTTTCAAATTTGAAAAAAAAAAAGTTTAAGACTAACCCACCAAGATTGTGAAACTTTGGGAAAAGGGGAACCTTAAAAATATTGAGTCTAGAAATGTACTGACTCCAGAAATTGTGACACCGCAGGGAAAGCGGCTTCAAGAAACCACCCAAACTCTCTCTGCGCTGGTTTGCCTGCCTGAAGAAGGTCCACACTCAGCCTGTTCACGCGCCAAGTGGGAAGGGCCTGAGACGACTCTGCCCTCCAGTCCAGGCCTGGAGGAGAAGCCAACACGATTCAGGAAGAGCACCCCCCCCCCCACCAGAAACCGCAGAGGCCCTTGCCCTTGGAAAGCGGCTCCCACCTCCCTACGGCCTCCAGGGCCCCCATCATGCAGCCCAAGGCCTCAGCCAAAGGGCACCGAGCGGGGTGTAGCCCCTGGGGGACCGCTCGGTGCCAAGGCAGGCCCTGCTGCCCACGGCCATCCGCGGCCCACTGCTGCCCGCCCCTCCACTCCAGGCTCCAGCCGGTGGCCAGGTCAGGCCAGTGGCCTCCCGAGCCTCCCTGGCCAAGTGGCCAGAGGACAGGCAGGTTAGGGGATGGGAGAGTCCAAGCAAATGAAAGAGCAATCGGAGGTCGAGCTGCCGGCCCTGGGGGTGGGAGCCTCGCTGGGCATGACCCGAGTGTCCGCACCACCCTGGACACTGCCATCCCGGCCACGCCTGGGCAGCCCCCACCCTCAAGCGAGCCAGCCAGTCCCCGGCAGGGCAGGCGGGGGGGTACTGTGGCATGAGGCCCACCTGGGCCGCCGCCCGCCACCCCACACCCGAATGTGGCCATATAAGGCCAGCTTGGGCTCGGTGCGCCTGCGGGGCAGCGGCGGGGGAGGGGTGCGACGCCTCAGAGGACTGGTGGACAGGGCAAGGACGATCCTGAGTGGTCAACACACCCACAGGGCTGGCCTGGCCGCAGGTCCCGCCTCGCTGAAGGAGGCCAGCACCGAACACGGCGGTGGGAGTCCACGGGCACGCATCACCCATCGCCTGTCAGCCAAGGACGCCCCTTGCTGGGGCAGGGGTCCCTCCAGGGGTATCTGAACCTGCCCTCTTGCCCAGGAGGTGTGTGAACCCGCGTCTAGGCCCCACTGTGGCACATGCCATACTGAGACATGCACTGTGTGGCCTGAAGTATGTGGTCTCAGCGTCTGCCTTAAGACAGGCCTCTACTCCCCACCATGCGGTGACCCCGTGTGCTGGGTCCTCAGTCCCCTGGCCCCAACCCTGCACCTTCTTAGAGACGGGCAGGTCTGGTTCTGGTCAGTGCACTGGTCTGGGTCATTAGTCCCACATGCCAAGAAGGTCCCCACTGTCCCCACACCTGACCTTGGCCACCAGGGGGTTTCTGTGGGTTTTCAGGGGCCTAACTGGGTCCACTGTGGCCAAACTGCCCAATGCCCAGGAATCCTCCACCAGTGGCTGCCCTCAGCTGCAGCGGTGGGTGGATGTGTGTATCCTGAAGGGAACTGGGGCCAGAGCCCACCCTGCCAGCTAGTGTGGGACCCCGTGCCAGAGCTGGAGGAGCCCACAGAGTGAGATCACCCTGTGGGTGATCTGGGGGACCTTATGGTGAGAGGGGAGGCCCCGCAGATAGCCAAGGAGCCCCTTGGGTGTGGGGCCCACGCGTGAGCTGCACTGGCCCGTGGGTGAGCTGGGGGCCCAGTGGGTGAGGGGCCGGGCTGCGCGCGGCCAGTAGGGGCGGGGCGCAGGCACGCACGCCAGGCGGGCACTATGGCAGAGTTCAGGGCCTGAGGGAAAGGGGCGGCGCTGGCGGAGGCCGGGGCGCCGGGCTGGGCGCCAGCACTCACCTCGGGCGGCGGCGGCCGGCGGGAGGGCCCCCAGCAGCAGCAGCAGTGGCAGCACCAGCGCGGGGCTCGGCGTCATCTCGGCCAGTGCGGACCTGGGGGGTATTCAGGGGCTGGTCACTGACGGGCGGGTGGGGGACGGGTGGGGGGGCGGGTTCCCCGCCCCCGCTCCCCCTCCCCCGGGCCGAGGGCCCCGGAGCCGCCAGCACCCCGGCCCTGGACCAAGGGGGACCGAGGTGCGGGCCGCCCCGCCTTCCCTGGCGCGCTCCGGGCGGAGGAAGCGGCGGCGGGGGAACCGTGGGTATCAAAGGCAGACAAAGGGTTTACACTAATTACCGACCTCCCCCGCCCCCCCTCCAAACACCGTCTGGATTCCTGGCGCTTGTAACTCGGGCCCTGCCCGCGGGACACACAACACCGGCGGCCCCGCAGATAATCGCCTGCGCCATTAGCGGACAAATTTGCGTTGGGGGGGGGGGGGGCCCACGTGGGGTGCAGGGGCGGGGGCGGGGCGCGGGCAGGACCTCGGGTCGGGCGGGAGCCGCGGCGGCGCGTGCCGGTGCCGGCGGCCCCTAGCCGCGGAGCGGGGACCCGGACGCTCGGCCCCCGCCCCCGCCCGCGGCCCCGGCCCCCGGCCCTCCGGAATCGGCCCTCCCAGTCCGCCCCGGGAATCGGAGGCGCGCGGAGGGGCTCACCTCGGCGGGGCTCGCGGGCGGCGGGGCTCAGGGCCGGGCCCGCGGGGTGCGCTGCGCGGTCATCGCCGCCCCGGGCGCCGCACCCCGCCGCCCCGCGCCCCCGGGCCCGGCCTCGGGACGGGGCGGCGCTACCTGCGCGCGGGCGGCTCGGGCTGGGGCCGGGGCGGGGGTCGGGGGCCGGGGCCGGGGCGCGGGGCGAGGAGGGCGGCGAGGGCGGGCCGCGGGCCGGGGCCGCGATCCCGGGGCGGCGGGGCGAGGGGCCCGGGGCGCCGCGCCGCGAGGCGTCCTTCCCTGCGGGGCTTTGTCAACTCTCCCTGAGCGAGCGCCGAGCCCGCCGCGCGCCCCGCCCCGGCACAACTTCCCGCCAATCGGCGCGCCGCGGCCCCCGCGCCCCGCCCCCTCGACCCGCCCTCGCGCCCCGCCCCGGCCCCGCCCCACGCCCCGCCCTACGCCCGAACTTCCCGCCAATCGGCGCGTCCTGGCCGCCGCGCCCCGCCCCGCGCCCCGCCCCCGCTCCCCGCCCCGCGCCCGAACTTTCCGCCAATCGGCGAGCGCGCCAGCCCCGCCACCGCCTGGCTCGCGGCCTTAACCCTAGCAGTACGGGACGCCCGCGGGCGGGGCGGCTCCCAGGGACGCGGCCACGCCTCCGCCACGCCCCCGCAGCCCCTGGCCCCGCCCCCAGCTTGTTCCCACCCGCTCGCGGCTGGGGCAGCACACGGCGACCCCACCCAGCCCCGTCCCAGCCCCGGCCCAGCCCCTCCTCGCGCACCTCCAGGTCCCGCGCCGTCCACCTCGCACCTGCACCCGTTGGCGCCTGCATCCGAGCCCCCAACCTCAGGCCAACAGCCCCCCCACGCGCCTCTAGAGTTGTCCCTGATCGAGCTCCAGCTGGGCAGTCAGAGTCCACGATATCTGAGCCCCCCGGTGGTCGTCGGGAACGGAGGGGAGATCCAAGACCCCGCTCTGACCCCAGGCGGCTCCAGGGAGGGCCAAGTCGGGCATGACGTGGGGTACAGAGGTCCCGCCCTGGCGCCTCGCCCCATAGATCCGCTTGACCGAGAGCAGATGTGTTCCCACCGCCCACTTGGCGGTTTGCGGCCTTCTATCCGCTAGCGATGGTGTGCGTGTGCGCTCAGTCCTGTCGGATTCTTTGCATCCGCATGGACTGTAGCCCTCCAGACTCCTCTGTCCATGGGATTTCCCAGGCAAGAGGACTGGAGTGGGTTGCCCTTCCTACTCCAGGGGATCTTCCCCACCCAGGGATCAAACCTGCCTCTCTTTGGGTCTCCTGCATTGGCAGGTGGATTCTTATACCACTAGCACCAGGTGGGAAACCCAGTGATGGTTACACAAGGATATTAATAGCTCAGCACCACCTTTAATCCTCACAATCAGTCAGGCGTCTTGCTGTCACCTGTGCAGATGAAGAAATGCAGGCACGGAGAAAGCAGGTAATTTACCCAAGATTTCCCAGGCACGTGAGATGCCCAGGCCTGGATCCATGCACTGCAGATTGCCCCTGTCCTGTGGCTCTTTCTCCCCCTTACCCCACTGCCCTTCCCTTTCCTATTCAGCAACCAACATACACTGGCCCCCATGACTGCCCTCCTTCTGTCCATCACCTGACCACACCCTGAGCTCACTGGCCTGAATCAGTGGGCCAGGCTCCCCTGGCTCCCCTTTCACTGTCCCTTCACTGGAATTGAGAATCATCATTTTTAAAAATATATTTTAAATTTATTAATTTCCTTTTTGGCTGTGCTGGGTCTTTGTTGCTGTGCGAGGGCTCTCTCTAGCTATGGCTAGGGGGGGGCTACTCTTCTGGTGGTGTGCAGACTTACTGTGGCGGCTTCTCTTGTTGGGAGCATAGGTTCTAGGTGTGCAGGCTTCAGTAATCAAGGCACATGGGCTCGGTACTTGGGGCACATGGGCTTAGTTGCGCCACAGCATGTGGGATCTTCCCAGGTCGGTGATCGAACCCATGCACCCTGCATTGGCAGGCAGATTCTCAACCACTGGACTCCAGGGAAGTCCCAGACTCATCACTTAAAAACACAACCCTGACGCTTCTCTGGCTCCCCAGTGCCCTCAACACAAACCCCACCGCCCCTGAGGCCCTGGATGCCTGGGTCCTGCCCAGTTCCCACCCCCGCTCCCCTGCAGCACCCCCTCCAGCCCCCCTGGACCTCTGCTCCTGCTATTCCTCTGAGAACCCTTTCTGGAACAAGCTCTCTCCTTGTAGGGTTTCCTCTTCCAGGAAGTCTTCCAGGGAAAGCTGGAACTGGAGAGGCCTTGCAGGTTAGTATCCCCAGGGCAGAGGAGAGCTGGATGAAGAGGTGTGAGCTATCAGGGTTTCAGCCCATGGAGACCCAGGCTGCCCACTCCTTCCAAGCCAGCGATAAGGTGCTTCCCCAATCCTGTTTCTGGGCTGGTAGGGCACCCACCTCAGGGGTGGGTGGTGGTGAGCTGGGTGCTCACCATCCTGCCTGCCCATTGAGTGGAGGCCCAGATGCAGACCCGAGTAGCCCTCCTGCAAAGGCCCACTAGTCAAACCCACTATGACTTTTCCAGTAGTCAGGTAAGGATGTGAGAGTTGGGCCATAAAGAAAGCTGGGCGCCGAAGAATTGATGCTTTTGAACTGTGGTGTTGGAGAAGACTCTTGAGAGTCCTTTGGACTGCAAGGAGATCCAATCAGTCCATTCTAAAGAAAATCAGTCCTGAGTATTCATTGGAAGGACTGATGCTCAAGTTGAAACTCCAATACTTTGGCCTGAGGTGAAGAACTGACTCTTTGGAAAAGACCCTGATGCTGGGAAAGATTGAAGGTGGGAGGAGACGGGGACGACAGAGGATGAGATGGTTAGATGGCATCACCAACTCAATGGACATGAGTTTGGGTAACTTCCGGGAGTTGGTGATGGACAGGGAGGCCTGGCGTGCTGCAGTCCATGGAGTCCATGGGGTCACAGAGCGTCGGACACGACTGAGCTGAACTTGGAGTCAGGCTTTGCAGCAGCGGGCAGAAAGCCAGGAGCGGGCCTTCAGACCTAACCGAGGGTGGTGTGGGCAGCGCGGTGGGTCGCAGGCAGGAGCCCTGGGACAAAGGGGGCAGGTGGGCTCTGGAGAGGAGGCGCGCAGGGCAGCGCGGGCAGTTTTGTGGGGAGACGTCACCGGGCGTGCAGAGCTGACACAGGTGGGAGGCTGCCTGCAGCAGGTGTGGGGAGGTGGGTGTCGGAAGCAGGAAGTGGCCGAGGGGGCCCTGCGCGGGAAGGGTGAGGTGGGCGGAGGGAGCGGCTGCAGGTGCGGGCGAGGGGCTCTGCCCGGCGGGCAGGGCTCTGCGCGGGGAGGCGCTGCCCCCTGGCGGAGGCTCGGGGCACGGCGGGCCGCGAGGTCGCCCGAGTCCCCTCCCTACCCTGGACCTGGGCCTCCCTCTCCGCCCGGGACGCGGCTCTCCCCGCGCCGCTGCCCGGGCTGCCGCCTCCACGGAGCCCTCCCCCCAGCGGCCCCCGTTCCCCCTCCATGAGACTGGCCCCAGAATATGAACACTTTAAAATGAGATCTGGGCAATTAGCTAAGCTCCTGGTCTCAGTCGTCTCATCTGCAATCTGACCTTGTCGAATGATCTTGGGGACTGCAAGTTTCCATCTCCCACTTGCTGGACACAGTGAGCCCCAGGAGGTATTGATCTGCTTCTCTTCTTACCATCCTCTTTCCACCAGGACAAGCTGAGCCCTGGCTCTGTGCCAGAGGCTGGGACAAGTGAGGGTGGCCAGGCAGGGCAGGTCCACAGCCTGGAGAAACGGCATCTCAGGAGCAGGTGTAGGGGCCGAGAATCACCTCTGACGATGGGAAGTGCTCACCAGGGAGCTGAGGGCCCCGACATATGAGCTTCTGCTCCCCATGAAGCAACAGGGACCAGAGTTACATGCTCTCTGCATGTTAAAAAATATTTAAATTAAAAAAATTCAGAATACTTCGCTGGTGGCGTGGTGGATGAGAACCCGCCTGCCAATGCAGGGGACACGGGTTCAATCCCTGGTCCCGGAAGCTTCCACGCGCCAGAGCAGCTAAGCCCGTGTGCGGCAACCTCTGAGCCCTCTAGAGCCTGCAGGCTGCAGCTAGTGACCCCCCCCACGCCGCAACTGCTGGAGCCCGGAGATGCGCACCACAGCAGGAGAGACCTCCACAGTGAGAAGCCCGCTTGCCACAGCTAGAGAAGGCCCGTGGGACTCAACAAAGACCCAGTGCAGTCAAAAATAAACTTTTTTAAAAATTCATATATATATATGTGTGTGTGTGAGAGAGAGCAAGCCTGGATCTCTCTCGGCTGGGGACGGCAGCCAAGATGGGATCAGACAACAGGAGACGGCCATCCTTGTGAGCTGGGTCACAGGTCACCGCTCCCTCCTTCCCTGAGGTTTCCAGTGCAGGCAGGGGGGCCCAGGCAGAGCCCAGAGGGAGGGCGGTCCCGGAGAACATGCTGGCTGGTGTTCACGGGGCAGAGTCCTGGGAGAGGAGAGATCTGTGCAGACAGTGCCCCAGGGGCCCACAGAGGGTCTCCTGGATGATGCAACCGAGGACCCATTAGCCCAGGAGTGGACAGGAAGCATCGGAGGCTGAGGCAGAGCCACCCTGAAGGCTGGGAGCCCACAGGCAGGAGCAGCGCCTGCGTCCAGCAGCCAGAGCGGAAACCCCGCTCACTCTAGGAGAAGTAGAAACTCTGAATGTGTTTATTAAATAATTTGAATTTCTAGTTGGAAACCTTCCCACAAGGAAAGCACCAGGCCCACATAGCTTCACCAAGAAATTCTACAAAACATTTAAGAAGGAAATAACACCCATTCTATGCAAATACTCCCAAAAAGGTAGAGGAGGGGCTACCTCCCAACTCATTCCATGACACTGAATCCAGAAATGCACAAACACTATCGGGCATGAAAACAGATGCAAGACATCTTAAATGCTGGTTAATCAAATCCAACAACATATGTAAAAAAAGGATACTACCTGATGATCAGGTGGGATATATCCAAGGATGCAAAGTTGGTTTAACATTTGAAAATCAGTCACTGTAACATACCATATCAACAGAAAGAAAAAAGATTATCTGTTATCAATAGATGCAGATAAAAGCTCTGGGCAGAATCCAGCACCTGGTCCTGATGTTATTAAAAATAGAAACCCAAAAACCTCTCAGAAAACTGTCAAAGACAAGGCCTTCCTCCACCTGACAAAAGGCATCTGCAGAAACATTCCAGCTAACATCACACTTGACTGTTAAAGAGTGATGCTCCCTGCTTACATCGGAGCCAGAACAGGGCTTTGCTCTCTCCCTGGTACTCAGTATCGCGCTAGAGGGTCAAGCCAGTTCAAACTGGAAAGAAAGAAGTAAAGTCTTGATCTGTAAATGACACAATCATCTATGTGAACAAGTCTATGGAATCGACAAGAAAAAGGTCACTGAAATGAACAGTATCGGCGAACTTAGGCAAGGTGGTGAGACACCCCAGTACTCAACGCCATCGGCCCTGAAACAGTGAGCCGCACACACACAGCTGGATCGGCAAGGTTTTAAAGAGCCAAGGACACATCTAGTAAGTCACATGGCCCGCTTCCCAGTTCAGTTCAGTACAGTTGCTCAGTCGTGTCCTACTCTCTGTGACCCCACGGACTGAAGCACGCCAGGCCTCCCTGCCCATTACCAACTCCCGGAGTTTACCCATAATCATGCCCATTGAGTTGGTGATGCCATCCAACCATTTCATCCTCTGCCATCCCCTTTTCCTCCTGCCCTCAATCTTTCCCAGCATCAGGATCTTTTCAAATGAGTCAGTTCTTCGCATCAGGTGGCCAAAGTATTGGAGTTTCAGCTTCAGCATCAGTCCTTCCAATGAACACCCAGGACTGATCTCCTTTAGAATGGACTGGTTGGATCTCCTTGCAGTCCAAGGGACCCTCAAGAGTCTTCTCCAACACGACAGTTCAAAACCACCAATTCTTTGGCTTTCTTTACAGTCCAATTCTCACATCCATTCATGACCACTGGAAAAACCATAGCCTTGACTAGACAGACCTTTGTCGGCAAAGTAATGCCTCTGCTTTTTAATATGCTGTCTAGGTTGGTTATAACTTTCCTTCCCAGGAGTAAGTGTCTTTAAATTTCATGGCTGCAGTCACCATCTGCAGTGATTTTGGAGCCCAAAAAAATAAAGTCAGCCACTGTTTCCACTGTTTCCCCATCTATTTGTCATGAAGTGATGGGACCAGATGCCATGATCTTAGTTTTCTGAATATTGAGCTTTAAGCCAACTTTTTCACTCTCCTCTTTCTCTTTCATCAAGAGGCCCTCTTTAGTTCTTCTTCACTTTCTGCCATAAGGGTGGTGTTATCTGCATATCTGAGGTTATTGATATTTCTCCCAGCCATCTTGATTCCAGCTTGTGCTTCATCCAGCCCAGCATTTTGCATGATGTACTCTGCATATAAGTTAAATAAGCAGGGTGACAATATACAGCCTTGACATACTCCATTTCCTATTTGGAACCAGTCTGTTGTTCCATGTCCAGTTCTAACTGTTGCTTCCTGACCTGCATACAGATTTCTCAAGAGGCAGGTCAGGTGGTCTGGTATTCCCACCTCTTTCAGAATTTTCCACAGTTTATTGTGATTCACACAGTCAAAGGCTTTGGCATAGTCAATAAAGCAGAAATAGATGTTCTTCTGGAACTCTCTTGCTTTTTCGATGATTCAGCGGATGTTGGCAATTTGATCTCTGGTTCCTCTGCCTTTTCTAAAACCAGCTTGAACATCTGGAAGTTCACTGTTCACATATTGCTGAAGCCTGGCTTGAAGAATTTTGAGCATTACTTTACTAGCGTGTGAGATGAGTGCAATTGTGCGGTAGTTTGAGCAATCTCTGGCATTGCCTGTCTTTGGGACTGGGATGAAAACTGACCTTTTCCAGTCCTGTGGCCACTGCTGAGTTTTCCAAATTTGCTAGCATATTGAGTGCAGCACTTTCACAGCATCATCTTTCAGGATTTGAAATAGCTCAATTGGAATTCCATCACCTCCACTAGCTTTGTTCATAGTGTTACTTGACTTCACATTCTAGGATGTCTAGCTCTAGATGAGTGATCACACAGTCGTGATTTTCTTGGTTGTGAAGATCTTTTTGGTACAGTTCTTCTGTGTATTTTTGCCACCTCTTCTTAATATCTTCTGCTTCTGTTAGGTCCATACCATTTCTGTCCTTTATTGAGCCCATCTTTGCATGAAATGTTCCCTTGGTGTATCTAATTTTCTTGAAGAGATCTCTAGTCTTTCCCACTCTATTATTTTCCTCTATTTCTTTGCATGGATCATTTAGGAAGGCTTTCTTATCTCTCCTTGCTATTCTTTGGAACTCTGCATTCAGATGGGTATATCTTTCCTTTTCTCCTTTGCTTTTCGCTTCTCTTCTTTTCACAGCTGTTTGTAGGGCCTCCTCAGACAGCCATTTTGCTTTTTTTTGCATTTCTTTTTCTTTTTTTAATTTCTTTTTACCCCATGTCCAAGGTAAGAGAAACCCCACTAAGATGGTAGGCATTGAGAGAGGGCATCAGAGGGCAGACAGACTGAAACCACAATCACAGAAAACTAACCCATCTAATCACATGGACCATAGCCCTGCCTAACTCAGTGAAACTAAGCCATGCTGTGTTGGGCCACCCAAGACAGACGGGTCATGGTGGAGAGTTCTGACAAAACATGGTCCACTGGAGAAGGGAATGGCAAACCACTTAAGTATTCTTGCCTTGAGAACCCCATGAACAGTAAGAAAAGTAAAAAAGATAGGATACTGAAAGAGGAACTCCCCAGGTCAGTAGGTGCCCAATATGCTACTGGAGATCAGTGGAGAAATAACTCCAGAAAGAATGAAGGAATGGAGCCAAACAAAAACAACACCCAGTTGTGGATGTTGACTGGTGATACAAGCAAGGTCCCATGCTGTAAAGAGCAATATTGCATAGGAACCTGGAATGTTAGGTCCATGAATCAAGGCAAATTGGAAGTGGTCAATCAGGAGATGGCAAGAGTGACTGTGGACATTCTAGGAATCAGTGAATTAAAATGGACTGGAATGGGTAAATTTAACTCAGATGACCATTATATCTACTACTGTGGGCCGGAATCCCTTAGAAGAAATGGATAGCCATCATGGTCAATAAAAGAGTCTGAAATGCAGTACTTGGATGCAATCTCAAAAATGACAGAATGATCTCTGTTCCGTTCCAAGGCAAACCATTCAATATCAGGGTAATCCAAGTCTATACCCCGACCAGTAACACTGAAGAAGCTGAAGTTGAATGGTTCTATGAAGACCTACAAGACCTTTTAAAACTAACACCCCAAAAAGATATCTTTTTCATTATAGGGGACTGGAGTGCAAAAGTAGGAAGTCAAGAAACACCTGGAGTAACAGGCAAATTTGGCCTTGGAGTACAGAATGAAGCAGGGCAAAGGCTAATAGAGTTTTGACAAGAGAATGCATTGGTCATAGCAAACACCCTCTTCCAACAACACAAGAGAAGACTCTACACATGGACATCACCAGATGGCCAACACCGAAATCAGACTGATTATATCCTTTGCAGCCAAAGATGGAGAAGCTCTATACAGTCAGCAAAAACAAGACTGGGAGCTGACTGAGGCTCAGATCATAAACTTCTTATTGCCAAATTCAGACTTAAATTGAAGAAAGTGGGGAAAACCACTAGACCATTCAGGTATGACCTAAATCAAATCCCTTATGATAATACAGTGGAAGTGAGAAATAGATTTAAAGGACTAGTTCTGCTAGACAGAATGCCTGATGAACTATGGATGGGCCCACTTCCCACTCATAGCTATTTACCCAACAGGAAAGGATGTGTTAATACGTGTCCACACAAAGACTTGCATGCAAGTGTTCACAGCAGCTTTATCGGTAATACCCCCAAACTGGGAACCACCCAAATGTCCATCAGTAGGCCACAGGGCCAACCATTCTAGGTCCATAGGAGGAGAGACTTTGTCAGCAATAAAAACATGAACCATCTGTCGACTCAACAATGCAGGTGAGTCTCAAGGAAGTCAGGCTGGTGGGAAAGGTGTGGGTACTGTGCAGTGGCGTCTGCATCACCTTCTAGAAAGAGGCAGGGGTCCACAGTGATCAAGGCAGATGTTGGGGCTGCCTATGTGGGTGCCAAGAGGGGGAGTGAGATGACCCCTGGGGGTGAGGGGAATGTCCAGTGTCCAGATTGTGGTCATGGTGTCAAGGACATAGGTCAAAAGTTATCAAATCATATGCTTTAGATAGTGTCAACTTTACCATAATAAAGGTATTATTTTTTAAAAAGAAAAAAAAACAGGCTGACCTGCTAGACAGACTAGAGGAGGGCCCTGGCGGGCGGCCAAGGCCACAGGGGTCAACACGCATGGCCCCTCTGACCGCAGCTGCGGAATGAGCGCCACGCCTGAACAGGGTAACATCACCTAGACTCCAAAGTGTAAGGCTCCAAAGACCTCTTTTTGGCTTCTCCCTCTCTCCTGAGACCCTCACTGGAGCCCCCATGCATGGGGCTAGCCGCTCCTGCCCCTGCACTGGGACCCCCGTGGAGGACCCTCTGCCCCGGGGAACGCTGGTGTGCTGCTGGTGACTCGGGCGGACACCGTAGGGGTGGGCGAGCTTGGAAGGGTGGCTCCTGGTGGAAGCTTTGACCCAAAGCACCCCCCAGAGGGTGAGCTGCCCCACAGGGGCTCACGGGGTGTGGACGTTACCCGGGGCCCGCTTCACGGCGGGCGGTTACAGGCTGGGACTGGAGCTGCTGGGTGTGGCCGCGGGGCGGGACTGCAGGCCAGGTGAGCCCTGGCAGCCAGGCTGACCAGTGCCCCTGTCAAGATGGGGCACCACTCCTGCAGATGGGCATCCCTGAACCCCCAAAGCCAGAGCAGGACACTGGTCATGCCAACCCCTCCTGCCAGCTCTGCTGGGTGGAGCAGCCTCCCTGGCGGGCAGGCCTGGCTGGTCGCCGTGACTGGCCTGCCACGTGGTGGTCTGGGGGCGAGGGCTGGGTCAGTGCTGGCATCCATGGCCCCTGCTTGCAGCAGGGGTGCCCACCATTCGCTTTGCCTTGGGGGGCAGGGGCTGCTTCCAGTGTCCTGTGCTGACCCAGGTGGGGTCCCTTGACCAGGAGGCTGCAGGGGGATTCTGCCCTGGTGCCCAGGAGACAGCTGGTCTCCCGCATGGTAATGTGTAGGCGGGGGTGGGCACGTGAACCCCAGCCGCTGCGCTCAGGACTCTCAGCCTGAGGAGGTCCCATCACAGCAAGGGGCTGGACCCCATCCATGTGCCCCACCACCCACGTGGCCCGGGGCCCCCTCAGGGTCATGGGCGAGGGCACCAGGCTGCCTTCCCTGCAGCCCCTCATCCCCCTGAGGCCCCAAGAAGGGCCCCCACCCCTGCTCCGAGGGGGCCCACTGCCCCCCTTCCTGGGCTGGGCCCAGGTCACCCCTGGGTGTCTGGTGGCATTTGGCTGCCTTTGCAAACCTGGAAGGCGCCCAAGGCTGAGGTCTGAGGCCACAGGTTCGTGGGCAGCCAGCCCATTTTTCCTCCTTCCTGTCTGGGGGTGGGGGATAGTGCCCACCTCAGCGGGGGACCCTCTTGGGACTCCTGCCCTCCAGGACCAACAGCACCCAGGGTGGTCGGAAACGTGGTCTCAGGCCCCGTCCCAGACAGACCAGAGTCAGACCACGTATACCAAGCCCCCCAGTGACTCACACACTTGAGCGTGTGAAGCTGTGGGCTCCTGGGGTCCTTGGCAAAGGTGAGAAGACAGATTACACGCAGAGCCCTGAGCAGAGACACATGGGCACCTTCTGGAATGCTGCTGGAGGCACAGGCAGGCAGCAGATTGTAGGTCTGTGGGCAGGGCTCTGAAACCGCCTGTCACATGAGGCTGGGCCCATGTCTGGGACCCAGAGCCTCGATGGAGGGAAGGCGGGGTGCCCGTGCAGTCAGGAGCCTGCACCCCAGCTGTGGGAAGGGCCCCTGAGGTACCCCCGTGACTGCCCAACGGAGGAGGACCCTCGGACACCCTGGGGGCTCCCGGATGATGGCTCTGGCCTGAGGCAAAGTCACATTCCTGAAAACCACCAGCGCAGGTCAGACGGGGCTCTGGCCTGAATCTCTGAGCCCATGGGGTGCAGCCCCTCCCTTGGGTGTCCCCGTCTCCCCAGAACGTAGGCTGGGCTGTCCACACTCAGCCAGCAGCAGTGCCCCCATGACCCCCTGGCTGGAGGAGGGGGTGTACTGTGGAAGTCCCCAGGCCTGCCCGCCACGTTGGGATACAGCGATTGGGTCCCACATTAGAAACTGGGGAAATGTGATTGAGGGACTCCTCTGGTCTCCATGTCACTTGCCAGACAGGTGTGGGTGACCGATGATCCCAGTGTGACCTGGGACAAGACGAGTCAGCTGACACCTGGACACAGCACCCTCACTCGACTAAATCACAGCCCGTGGCACCAAGATGCAGCCAACTGGCAAGTGCTGGCTTCTCTACCCTTGTGGACGAGAACAGCAAAGCCCTCAGGTGGCCAGCATGGCAGCTCACCTTCAGAGCTTATCGGCTGCACCACCTCTCCCACTGTCTTAGTTCATTCAGTCCAGGGATCTCAGTTTCCTTGATGACATTATGCCAATCAGGGCGGCGGAGCGATGATACGCACCCTGGAGGCCTGGGTAAGGACTGTCCTCCAGCGGGGGGTAGGTAGGCCCTATGAAAGTCCAGGCGATTCCAGGGGAGTTTGCAGTCTGAGGGCGGGCAGTGTCAGGGTGTCCTCGAAGGTGAGGTACTGTGTTGGGGTATCCTGTGAAGTGGGGTACTGGCAGTGTCAGGGTGTCCTGTTAAGTGGGGGTGTTCTCTTGCTCTAGGACCACTTCTGGGAGCCCAGCATTTGGTGGGGCTCGGGGTGGGGTGCAGCAGATGCCGCACCTACACACGCCATTCTGACCCGTCTCCTGGGCCACAGGCACGCTGGCCAGGCACGACCCAGGCCACTGCCCCGTGGGTGGATGGCCCACAAGGGCCCCGCTGGCGGGAGCATCTGAGGCTGACCCCCGACAAGTGCTCTGGTCCAGGACCCAGCATCCTGGACCACGTCCGCCTCCTCCTCAGTCAGGGCCGACTCTGCTCTCGAGAAGCCGCTCCGGGGTGGATCCAGCCCCATTGACCGAGGGACACGACCCTGGGGCCAGTGAGAAGCCAATGCCCGCAGCATGTGTCCCAGAGCCTGGGCCCCATGCGTCTGGAAGCAGGACGTGTGACCTGGAGGCTCCCCCCCACCCCCCGCATGTGGGCCCGCTCTGGGAGCCTTCAGTGACCCTGGAGGGTGGTCCAAGGGCACACGCCCACCAGCGCCTCCGCACATGCAGGACCGAGGCACACATCCAACAGGGCAGCCAGCGGGCCAGACTCAGGATGACGAAGACAGGATACGTGGGGACAAACACCTGGGGAGAGGGGCAGAGAGGGTGCTGCGTCCTGCAGGAAGGCTGTACGGGTCCAGGAAGGGACCCCTACCGCCAGACAGGGCAGCCTCTTGTTGCCGTCCCAGGGCCGTTCCACGGCACATACGCGCAGTGGCCGCGGCAGCAGGGACAATGCAGGCTGTGCAGGGGCCAAGGACGTGGCCTTCCAGAACTCTCAGCCCGGCTCCCAGCCCAACCCCGAACCAGCAAGGACCAAAACATGGTCGGAGGGTGAGGACATGCCAGCAGCTTGGGGGCGGTCTGACAGCACGCTAGCCACGATCTCAGTGGAGATGGTGACTTGCCCCTGGAGACAGCCGGGGCTTGATCGTGCTGGTGAGACCCAGGGATCAGGGCCGAATCCCCGCTGACGGCCGAGAAGCCACAACTGTCTCCGAAGGAGGGGCCCTCTTCCCAGCAGCGAGGCGGCAGCGGGCTCCTGCTGGGAGACTGAGGAGCCTGGGCCACTGCTCTGTGCCCGGAAGGAGGGGCGGGGGGTGATCTCTGCTCCCTGGAGGGTAGGTGGGGTGCATGGTGTCTGAGGAAGGAACCCGGGAGCCCGGTACCCCTCCCAGGATGCTGAGAGGGACCCTGACCATTGGGGTCCTAGGCCACCGAGCCAGCAAGTGGAGAAGAGGCTGCTTTAATGCTGGGGTGTGGTGTTCCCACCACAGAGAACAGGCTCAGGGCTTGCTGCAGGCAAACTACCTCCCCAAGTTCAAACACTGACGTCCTTACCCCCAGGACCTCAGAATGTGAGTGCTGTCTGGAGTAGGGGCCTTTAAAGAGGCGACTGGTAACAGTGGGGCCCTGGGGTCCGCATCCCACCCAAGCGGAATCCCGGCTCCCACGGGTGGGCAGAGGCCTCTGGTGGGCCGGCGGGGATGGCCGTGCCTCAGCTAGGCCGCGTGTCCCAGTGCCCACCATGAAGGCTGTCCCCAAGACCGTGAGCGGTAAGGCCCTTTAAGGGGGCGAGTGAGGGGTGGGAGGGGACCAGCAGAGGGGAGGACTGGCTGGCAGGCTGCTGGCAGTTGGGCTCAGCCTGGCTCCTGGCCGCCCAGGCTCACGGTCAGCACAGGCCCAGTCGCTGGGCAGCAGAGGCCCTCAAGAGGCAGGGGCCTCCAGGTACCGCACGGGGCTGGAGAAGGGGCCTGGTCGGGCCCAGTAGTCCACAGCACAAACCCGATAGGAGCCGGAGACCACAGCTGTGTCTGCGGACACAGAGGTACATGCTCGTCTGCAGCCTGAACCCCTCTCATCCCCCCAGACTCCAGGTGTTGAAAGGCCATGGACCACCCCACTCCCCCTAGGAACTGTGCCGAGGTGGCAGGCACACCTGGGCTGAACACGAACAGGTTAAATGTTGAAGGCTTCCTGCTGATGGGAGCGAACACCCCACCCTCTGGGCAGAACTGGATCTCATAGGTCCACAGGCACCTGGGGAGGTCAGACCAGGGCTGGGGTCCAGGGGGGCTGCAGAAAGGTCAGGCGCAGAGCCCGAACACTCTCCCTGCAGTGGCGATGTCCACTCTGGCTGGGAGGAGAGGGCTGGACCACAAGCGTCATGGGCAGAGGTCCCCTGAAGGTGCCCCCACCCTACATCAGACAGGTGCAGAGTCATGGGCATTGGTGCCAATGTGTGGAGGCAGGTGAGTGTGGGGGACGCGGACATCTCCTGCGGGGGGGGGGGGGGGGGGGGGGCGGTCCGAGGGGCGCTGGGGCCCTGCAGCGGGGAGGACTTGGGGGCTGAGGCGGGGTCTGGGGGCAGGAGTAGGGGCGGTGACCGCACTCACGCACTTGGAGCCCATACGCTCATCCGACCAGACCAAAAGCAACTGCCCGCGGGTCAGGGGCAGAGCACGCAGCCGAGTCACCTGGGGGAGCGAAGCTGAGGGTTGGCGGGGCGGGGCGGGGCGCCCCGGGCGGGCGGCGAGGTCGGGCAGGGGAGCGGCCACCCGCCTGGCCCGGTGGCTCCTCGGGGCGCCCCGGGCGGGCGGCGGGGTCGGGGCCGGGGGTGGGGGGGGCGGGGGAGTGGCCACTCGCCTGGCCCGGCGGCTCCTCGGGGCGCGCGCACACGTGCACCAGCAGCAGCGAGGGGAGAGCCAGCGGAGGGCTCAGCGTCAGGCGGCCGCTGCTGGGGAAGGGGCGCGGCTTCACGGCCACAGGGTCCTGGGGACAGAGTCGGGCCCTCGGGACCCTCGGACCTCGGGAGGCGCCCCTCCCCCTCCCCTCCCCTCCCTCTCCTCTCCCCTCCCCTCCCCTCCCCTCCCTCTCCCCTCCCCTCCCTCTCCCCTCCCCTCCCCTCCCGCGGACCTCGGCCGCGCGCATGCTCCGGAACTGCTCCGCCGAGGGGAAGACCGGCCTGCCCAGGCGCCGCCATTCGCTGTAGGGGCTGCAGAGCCAGTTGTCCACGTACAGCTGGACAAAGACGACCTCTGCGGAGCCAGATGCTGGGGCCGCGCCTCGTCTCCTCCAGGCCCCGCCCGCCCCAGGGCCGGGGTTCCCTCCCCGCGACCCCTACTCACCGGGGCCTGGGGGCACCCCGTGCAGGCTCAGAATCAAGGGGACCGTGCGGTTGGCGTGGGCGCGGGTGTCATCGCTCCCGTAGACCAGCACCGTGGCGCGCCAGGCGTCGGCCGGGCCAGTGGAGCGGTGGGCGCTGGCCAGGACGCCCACCGTGTGGTTGCTGTCCAGCACCGTGCCGCCCCGCGACACCTCGGCCCAGAGCTGCTCGCCGTCTGCAGGCACGCAGGGGCGGTCAACACGGGGGTCGTGGCCGCTCTGCCCTCCCGGGCCGGGCTTCCCACCATTCGCCCTCCGGGGTAGGTCACGCACAACCTCCGCGGCCCGTGAGCTAGGAATGGGGCGGGGAGGGGCTAGAGAAGAGCTCCCCGCTCCGCGGCAGGGTCCGCTGGCCCGCGGGCCTTTGCACAGGCTACTCCTAGCCTAGAGAGACATCCCCCTCTCGCAGCAGGTGTTGCGGGGCGGCCCGCCGCTCACCCAGCAGGGCCAGCAGCGCCATGGCGGTGAGCACCGGCTTGCGCAGCAGCTGCACGTGCGGCGGGCGCGTGTTGTTGACCTGGAAGCGCGCGGTGAGCGTGCGCTGGGAGAACGGGTGCGGGTGGTAGCTCAGGAAGGCGTTGTCGTTGCTCAGGAGCGCGTAGCGGACGGCCGAGCTGGCGTTCGCCAGCAGCAGGTTCTGGTGCTGCGCGATGACCTGCGGATGTCTGGGCGGCTGGGACCGTGTCGGTGCGGCGTCTGCCCCTCCCACCCGGGACTCCGGGGGGCGGGCCCACCTTCACGACCATGGCCGCGTAGGTCACGTCGGCCCTCCAGGGCTGCGGCAGGGACCAGCCCACCAGCGGGTCGGCCTCGTCGTTGTAAATGGGGGTGTCCGTGAACTTGGGGAAGAGCCGCTGTATCTGCTGCACGACCGCCGCCTCTTGCTCTAGGATGGAGATGGAGCTGCCCGCGCCCTGCGAGCGGCTGCCTGAGCACCTCGGGAGGGCCGCTGAGGGGCCGCGGGCGGGGCCGGAAGGGCGGGGTCCCCGGCCTACCTTCTTGTGCAGGGCGATGTAGTCCAGCCGCACACCCACCTCCCCGGTGAAGAAGTTGCTGCCGTTGTTACAGTGCCCCAGGAGGGCCCAGCAGAGCGGCGAGCGCGGCGGCGTGTGAAAGGCGTCTCCAGGGCCGCCCAGGCGCAGAGCCGGGCTGGCTGCTCGCAGACCCTCGGAACAGGCGTCGTAGTAGTTCAAGAAGCCTGGGCGGGAAGGACACAGAGTCCACACCTCCTGGCCAGAGGGGCCCGCTGCCAAGCCCTCGCGGATCCACAGGACCCGCCACCCACCTTGCAAGGTCATGGACACGTTGTCAAAGTCGTGGTGGTCTGGTTCGTTCCATGTCTCAAAATTCCACTTGGAAACATGCTCCAGGCCATACCTACCTGCAGAGGGTCCTCGCTGTGGCAAGAGGGCCCCTCCTCTGGGGCGGTGTCACCAGCTCATGGAGCCCTCCAGGGCAAGGAGGGGCAACCACGGCTGGGAGGTTCAGATGTGATGGGAGGGTCTGGGTCCCTGGAGCTCGAGGGCCTCGCCCCCCTCCCACCGCCCGGACCCTCCCCCATCAGGAGGCCCTGGCTTGGTGACTTCATGAGAAAACCAGGTGGGGTGGGGGTGGGATGGAGGGCAACCTGCCCGGGAGTGCCCGCCCGGTCCCCACAGGGCATGTGCCCCGCCCACCGATGTATCTCCTGGCGAGGAGAGAGACCAGATTCCTCCACTCGAACACCTGCTGCTTGTCCTCGAAGTCAGTGAAGCGTCCAGAGGGGCTGCCCATCAGCTCAAAGCCTGCAGCAACGAGGGTGGCGTCCCACCGCTCACCTGCCTGGCGTGGCCAGGTGGGCACAGAGGCAGCCCTGAGTGGGCAGCCAGGAGGACCCAGAAGAACCAGGCCAAGGAGAGACAGGGAGGCCAGCGGCACCAGGGCGACGTGGCAGCTTACCTGGGACAAGCTGGTTCTCCCTGAGAAGGTCCAGGTACCGATCCAGGTGGGTGAAGTTGTAGCGCAGGCCCTGCCCGGCCAGCCCCCTGTGGAACAACACTCAGTGTCAGGCGGGGGAGCTGGTCCAGGGGCTGAAACGGCAGCCACACTCAAGCAGCTCGGGAACCGGCAGGGCGCCTTGCAGGACTAGGCTCCAGGCGCAACTGGCCTTTCTCCTTTGAGAAAATAAGTATGTGAGCCTAGTAGTCACTCAGTCTAGTATGCATGAGTGCATCTGTACTGGAAGCCCACCCTCAAGCCTTCAGGGGCTCAGAACAGCAGGGGGCTCAGAGTGGGAGGGGGCAGGCAGGTCTTTGGGAAAAGGTACCACAAGTGGAGGCAGGGAGAGCAAGACAGCTCACAGGAATGGGGAGGCTGTGCGGTGGGCCTGGCAGGATGCTGCACTGCCAGATCCTGCACCTCCTGGGGCCGGGGGCCTGGGTCTGGCCACACAGGACCCCTGTGCCCTCCCACTGTGAGAGGTACTGTGGACACAGCACCACTGCCCTTCCCACTTGGAGAGGTACTGTGGACACAGCACCCCACCTCCTCCCACAGTGAGAAGTACTGTGGACACAGTACCCCTGCCCATCCCACTGTGAGAGGTACTATGGACACAGTACCCCCATCCCCTCCCACTCTGAGAGGTACCATGGACAGGTCCCCTGCCCCTTCCCACTGTGAGAGGTAACCTGGACACAGTACCCCCATCCCCTCCCACTGTGAGAGGTACCATGGACAGTACCACTGCCCCCTCCCACTCAGAGGTACTGTGGACCCAGCACCCCTGTCCCTTCCCACTCAGAGAGGTACCATGAACACAGTACCCCAGCCCTTCCCACTCTGAGAGGTACCATGAATACAGTACCATGACCCTTCCCACTCAGAGAGGTACTGGGGACACAGCACTCCTGCCCCTTCCCACTCAGAGAGGTACCATGAACACAGTACCCCTGCAATCCCCACTCTTCCAGGCACCGTGGACAGAGCCCCTGCCCCCTCCCCCTCCAAAAGTCACCGTGGACAGCGCCCCTGCCCCCTCCCCCTTTGAGCGGCACCATGGACAGCTCCCCTGCCCCCTCCCCCTCTGCGGGGTACAGTGGACAGTACCCCTGCCCCCTCCCCCTCTGAGAGGCACCACGGACAGCGCCCCTGCCTCTTCCCACTCTGAGAAGCAATGTGAGCCCCTTTTTTTCCCTTCATATGTTTTTGAGATTTAATTTTTTTTAGCATACTTTGGATTCAAAATGAGAGGGAAGTAGAGACTTTCCCATTTACCCCTGCCGCCCTACAGACACAGCCCCCGCCCCCAATAATCAACTCCCAGAGTGGGACATTTGTTACCATTTTTGAGCCCACACTGACATAATGACCCCAAGACCACAGTTCTGGGTGGTGGTGTGGAGGTAACACGAGGGAGCTGGAGCGGATGGATTTAGGAGGTGGAGGGCGCGCGCTGACTAGGGTGAGCTAGGAGGGCAGTCCAGCCAAGGGGTTTCGCTTGAGGCCCTGGGTGGGGGTGGCTGCAGCGGGCAGGGGCAGGCAGCGGGAAACTGAGTAAGATGGGCCTTGGCGTGCTGGTGTGGCGCAGAGGTGAGCATCGGAGGGGAACCCGGCTCAGGGGCTGGCCGAGGGAGCCTGTGCCCGGTGGTCACGCCGAGGCGTGCGGGGCGGGCAGACCAGAGAGGGTCTGAGGCCCGCCGGGTCCAGATCGCAGCGGGAGGTGCAGCTGCGCCCCCAGCGGCGGCGGCAGCGGAGGGGCGAGGGGGAAGTCCGGGGGAATCCGGCCCTGACCTGCTCTGGTCTGTTTCACACCGGTCTGGACTGACCAGCGCTGAGCCCCGGACGGAGAGCGAGCGCTTGGGCAAGTCAGCACCTCCCTCCGGGGCCTCCAGCCTCCCAGTCTTCTCTACACAAAGTCAAGGCCGAGCCACCACGCACCCAGGTGCCTCCGGCTCCCGTCCGGCCCAGTCTTCCCGCCTCTGGGGGGCCAGCCCCACGGCACGTGCGCAGCGGTGATCCGCCCCTTCCCCCCTCCAAAGGTCACAATCAGCGGCAAACGGAAAAAGCCTTAAGCGATAGGGTAAAAATTAAATGCGCGGCAAGGTACAGGTTCCAAAGTCCCGCAGGTGGGGGTGGGTGACGCTGAGGCGCGGGTGCCAGGCTCTCTCTCTGGATCCCGCGAGCGAGGCAGGCTTCGGGTAAATGCTGTTCCCGCGTTCTGGTCCCGGGCAAGCAGGGTGCCGCTAGGGAAGCCCCAGCCGCAGGGCCGATGCCAGCCCGTTACTCCGAGAGGACCTGAGAGTCCGCTGACCCGTCCGGTGTCGGCTCCCGGAAATGCCCTGGGGGTTGGGACACTTGCTCCTCAAGGACCAAAAGACCCAACACTGGGGGGATCCCGGGCCCAGAATCCCGGAGGGGCGGCCCTCGGGCTCTACTGGTGGTGCCCAGGTCTCCATCCGTCTCAGCCGCCCCAGGGAAGGAATGGGAGCGATCACAGCCAGCGAGAGGGCTGAGCCAGCGCTGCAGCGCGCAGCCCAGCCCAGCGCCCCCCTGCAGGGGCCGGGGTCACCGACGCAGTCGCCCCAGCGCCTCTGCACCCTGCCGCCCCACAGGGGCCAGTCCTGGGTGGGAGGCACAGGCGGGGTCGCCTTCCGCTCCTGCAAGGGGGCAGGGCCGCGGCTGGCGCACAGCGGCGGCTGCAGAACGGCTTCATTCACCGCGCAGGAGGCCAGCCGGGCGGCGCCGAGCCCACCCCCGGCCCCTCTGCCCGAGCGCATGCGCCGCGAGGACCCGGCGGGCGGTGCCCATGCCCGGTGAGTGCTCGCGTCCGCGGGGCGGGGCCCAGGCCTCGCTCGTGGAAGAGTGGGGACGCCGGGTGGGGGTGCTCCTCTGCTGGTGCGGGAAGGGATGCGCGGGCAGGCGGGGGCGCAGGGTGGGGCCGGGGCTGCTCGGCTTGGGGGGCGGTGCGGGGTGCGGTCGCACTCGTGGCGGGGGCAAGGGGCAGAGCATGTGTGGAAATGCACGCGGCGGGAGCGCAGGCCGCCCCTGCTCGGTGCGGGTGGGACGCGCAGGGCCGGCGTGGGCGAGTGCGCGGGGCGGGGCAGAGAGCGCCCAGCGCTGAGGCCGGGAAGTGCGGTCCGGGTTGGGGTTGCGAGGGGGCCGCCAGGCCGACTGGGCGGGCGGGAGAGGAACCGCGAGCTGCGCCCTGGAGGTGAGGATGGGCTGGCTCTTCTCACGTGCCGTGGGATACAAAGCTCCTTTCCAAATACGTGAACTCAGCTATGGAGACGGTAATTTAAGGACCACCAATAAAGAAACAACTGTGTGCACAGGATTGGAGGAGGCAAACGGAGAGCGGTTCCCGCAGGCCGAGGCGCGGGAGATCCCGTGCCCTCTGCGGGCCAGCCACGCGCGAGGGCCCTGCTGTCTCCTGCCCGCTCAGAAAAGTCTGCAGTGGGGTTCAGCCAGCAAGGCCCCGGGCCCCAAGGCGGTGCCTGTGTTCCCTCTCTGACGACAGCAAAGAACATAGGCCTCAAAGCACAGGGGGCAGATGGGGGCACGGCTCAGGCCCCCCCGGGTCCTGCCGGTCTCTCCAAGAACAGGAATGAAGCCTCAGCTGTATCTCCTCACTTGCTTAGACGCAGGGGCTGGGGGAGTAGAAGGCCCGACCCCACCACCAAGACAGCCAGGCCAGCCCGAAGGACAGCCCTCCCAGAGCGTCTCCACCTGCCCAGCCCCCAGCACGGTGCTCCACATGTGGTCGG
This sequence comes from Dama dama, assembly GCF_033118175.1. Taxonomy (NCBI): domain Eukaryota; kingdom Metazoa; phylum Chordata; class Mammalia; order Artiodactyla; family Cervidae; genus Dama; species Dama dama. The sequence continues at coordinate 492,548 of NC_083686.1, read as the reverse complement.
TCCCCAGAACGCCCTCCTGCCTCCAGGCTCCCCTCCCTTCCCCTCCCTGCACCAGCTCCCTGGCCCATCACATCCCACCACCGCCCCTCCCCGCACTCAGGAACTCCCCTTGTGCACAGCCTGGGCCTTACCCCCACCCAAGGAGACTCCCAGGGTGGGCGGAGCTCCTCTTCCCCAGGCTGAGGCCCCCAGCTCCACCTCTGCCCACGTGGCAGTTCCCACACTACTGGTAGCCAGTTGGAAGATAAGATAAGCACTGTGACCCGGTGGCTACACTCTCTCCAGCCCAGAGAGGACTCTTATCTGCCCCTGGGCAGCTGTGAATCATCCTGCCTGCTCACTGGCCAGTGGCTCCTGTAAATAAACCACATCCTTGGGCAAACAGCTCCCCGCTAGGGCCGAGTGGGCCCTGGTTAGGACTCTGGGGGGTGGGGGGCACGCTGGGGTTGGGGGGGCGCGCTGAGGGGTGGGTGGGGGGCACTGGGGTGGTCCAGGCTCTGGCAGAGTCCTCAAGGACAAGGATTGTGTCTGGAGCTGAGCAGTGGGGCCTGGGCACTGACCACACTGCCCGCTTCTGCGGGGGTGGGGAGACCTCTCACTCTCAGGCGCTCCCCCGCCCATCCTGGGGTTCCGCCCCCATCTTTGCCCCCAAATGGGGCCCCAGTCTTCCCCAGCCAGGCTGTGGATATGAGAACAGGATACACCTTTCAGGGGGCTCTGGAGGAAGGTCCCAGAGTAAGGCCGAGTGTGTTAGGAACCTTCAGAGATCTCTGCCCGCCCCCCACCTGGGGCCTCGGGGGACAGCGGGCCCAGGCCAGCTCTGCCTTGCAGCCCCATCACAGCGACCCCGGCCCGCGCCCCGGGGTGGAGGACACTCACGGCCCAGGAGACGGTCTCCTCTCCCCACGTTGCCCCTCAGACACCCACATGTTCCTTTTCAAGGTGGGAGAACTGAGGTTGAGTAACCTTTAAAGCAGCAGCACACTCAGTTTACTGTGCGTGGGACATGAGGGTAGTTCTCTAAGCCGACCATTTACCTTCCCACTGGCCCCGAGATGCAGGTACCACCACCCTGGAGGAGCGGACTGAGGTGTGGTGAGGCCAGGCACCCGCCCTCAACACAGGGTCAGCACCTGGCTGAGAGCCAGCGGGTTGGGCTCCAGAGGGCAGACCCAAGGCCCCCCCTCCCCCCACTAACCCCGGGCAGGAAGGACACGCTCGGCTGGTTATTGGATCCCCATACAGGCAACCCTGGAGTCTGCGACCCAGAGCAGAAGCTGGGCCGCATCTGCCTGGGGCCCAGCCAGCTCCGGCACAGACCAGACCCAACTCCTGGAAAACAGGACATCCAGGGACGATGCTGGGGGACACATCCTTCCCGCAGACCCCCACCCTTGCCCACGTTCCAGGTCCTGGAAGCCGTGGACTTGGCCCCGAGCCAAGAGCTCACCCGCTGGCTACCCCCGCCCCCACCCTAGCCGCTCTGTCCGCACCTGCAGCCCCACTCCCGGGGAAGACTGGAAGCTTATGAAAGGCCCACACAATTGTCATTCTCTGAGCCTCTGATTATAGAACAACTCCCGGGATTAGCCACTCAGGTAACACTCATCTTGGGGAAACCTGTGACTCAGCAGTCTCTGGAGTAAATGATTTAACTGCAAGCCCAGCAAGCTGGGCAGTCAGATGCTGAGCACAGACCACTGACCGCTGGTCAGCGTGGGCCAGCTCAGCCTGAGCCCACCGCCGCACGCCCCACCCGCGGACTGAGCCAGAGGGTCCCGGGACAGACGCGCCAGGCCTGAACTACCCGCGGAGCCTGGGAGGGGGTCCCTCAGGTAAGAGTCCCCTGGGGCCCACTGCAGGACAGCAGGGCTCTGGCCCACCTGGCCACAGCAGAGGTCAGCACCCCATCTGGAGAGTGGCAAGGCCCGACCCCGAGGTCTCTTTTGTGCGCTCCCAGGCATTCAAACAGTTCTCAACCGACGCCCCTGGACCCGAGAATTCTGGCTGAGCTCAGGGTGTCCAGGGATCCCCGTGTGGTGCCCCGAAGGGCAGGCCTGGGCCTGCACCTGTCCTCCTCACGCAAGGCCGCCCCCAGGCCCCGGGTCCCAGGCCCGTGTGCACTGTGCTCGGGTGACCAGGCTCTGAGTGGGCAGAGACCGTCATGAGGGGGACGTCAAGAGCGGAAGGCCGGAGGGCCCTCAGTGCAGCTGTGAACAGTGCCCTGGTGCTCACTGAGCAGGTGGCAGGTCGGGCTGGGCCCAGGCGGCAGGCTGCCCTCTGGACTGCGAGGATGGTTGGCACGCGCTTCCCACGGTGCCCGTGGGGCCTGAGCCAGAACTCAGCAGCATTAACTCACGCTGGGAAAGGGGGCTGCCGCCCAGGACTCACTGGTGGGCGCAACGCCCCACTTGCCCCCCAGATGCACTGCACGTTCAGGTCTGCCTGAGGACCGGGCCGCAGCAGGAGCTGCTGCAGCGCGGACTTGGGGCTCTGGCCTCTGTGGGGCTGCAGCTGCTGGCGCAGGCCAGGTGTCTAGACAGCGGGCGGAGTGGCCTCTGGTGTGGGCGCAGGCCACTGGCGCTGCGTGGGCACAGGGGGTCCGGTCCGGCTGCGCGTCTGGCTCCGAGGCCCCCTGACCCTGACAGCCTGGCCTCCCCGACGGTGACACCCAACTCCACCCACTTTGCAGGTTCTCCCAGGGGGCCCGGGGCCCCACGATGGAAGCATCCTCCGAGAACACGGAGCAGGGTGGGCAGCTGGTGCTGGTCCGTCGGCGCCTCCCGCCGCCCTCGGGCCTGCGCGAGGCCCTGAAGGCTGGGCTGCGGCGGAGCTGCGCCTGCAGCCTGCAGGGCGCCTGGGCGCAGCTGCAGGCCCTGTTCCCTGCCATCTGCTGGCTTCGCGGGTACCGGCCCCGGGAAGCACTGGCGGGCGATGTCATGTCCGGGCTGGTCATCGGCATCATCCTGGTGCCGCAAGCCATCGCCTACTCGCTGCTGGCCGGGCTGCAGCCCATCTACAGCCTCTACACGTCCTTCTTTGCAAACCTCATCTACTTCCTCATGGGCACCTCGCGCCACGTCTCCGTGGGCATCTTCAGCCTGCTCTGCCTCATGGTGGGCCAGGTGGTGGACCGTGAGCTCCTGCTGGCTGGCTTCGACCCCTCCCAGGACGGCCCGGGGCCCGGGGCCAACCGCAGCAGTCTCAACGACTCAGCCACCGTGCCAGTGCTTGAGCTGCAGGACTGCGGGCGGGACTGCTATGCCATCCGCGTGGCCACGGCCCTCACGCTGGTGGCTGGGGTTTACCAGGTGAGGTGCTGCACCCGCGCCCACACAGGGAGCCTGTCCGGACGGCCACGGGCTGTGGCTCTGGGCCCAGGCATGCCCCACTGCCCCACCTGGCCCCAAGGCCCCCTGGCTTCCTGTCCCAATTGGGACCCTGGGGCCTGCCTGCCTTCCCAAGGCCTCCTCGGACCAGGACACCTACTCCACATCACCTCTTCCCAAAGGCCACCCCAGTCCCTGCCCTCAGCTCTCCTGGGAGGTGGGTGGCGCTGCCTTCTGACGCCCAGAGTCCACGTGTGTGAGACCATGCTGAGCCCTGCAGCCACGCAGGCGCTCCAGTGTCTGCTGGGCCTGTGTGCGCACATGCGTGTGCAGGCCGCCTCACGTGGGGGCCCCAAGGGAGACACGCGGTGCGAGGGCGGGAGTGGGGCTATCCACCTGCAGCCCCGGCCATGCTCCATCCACAGGTTCTCATGGGCATCCTCGGGCTGGGCTTCGTGTCCACCTTCCTCTCACAGCCGCTGCTGGACGGCTTCGCCATGGGGGCCTCGGTGACCATCCTGACCTCCCAGCTCCGGCACCTGCTGGGTGTGCAGGTCCCGCGGCACCGGGGGCCGGGCCTGGTGGTCAGCACATGGCTGAGTCTGCTGCGTGGCGCTGGGCAGGCCAACCTGTGCGATGTGCTCACCAGTGCCGTGTGCCTGGCCGTGCTGCTGGCCGCCAAGGAGCTCTCGGACCGCTTCCAGCACCGCCTGAGGGTGCCGCTGCCTGCCGAGCTGCTGGTCATCGTGGTGGCCACGCTTGTGTCCCACCTCGGGCAGTTCCACGAGCGCTTCGGCTCTAGCGTGGCGGGTGACATCCCCACTGGCTTCGTGGCGCCTCGGGTGCCAGACCTGGGGCTGATGTGGCGGGTGGCACTGGACGCTGCCTCCCTGGCCCTCGTGGGCTCCGCTTTCTCCATCTCGCTGGCGGAGATGTTTGCCCGCAGCCATGGCTATGCTGTGCGCGCCAACCAGGAGCTGCTGGCCGTGGGCTGCTGCAACGTGCTGCCTGCCTTCTTCCACTGCTTCGCCACGAGCGCCGCCCTGGCCAAGAGCCTGGTGAAGACGGCCACGGGCTGCCGCACGCAGCTGTCCAGCGTGGTTAGCGCCGCCGTGGTGCTGCTGGTGCTCCTGGTGCTGGCGCCGCTGTTCCGGGACTTGCAGCGGAGCGTGCTGGCCTGCGTCATCGTGGTCAGCCTGCGTGGGGCCCTGCGCAAGGTGCGGGACATCCCGCGCCTGTGGCGGCTCAGCCCCGCCGACGCGCTGGTCTGGGTGGCCACGGCGGCCACCTGCGTGCTGGTCAGCACCGAGGCTGGGCTCCTGGCCGGCGTCCTGCTCTCGCTGCTCAGCCTGGCCGGCCGCACCCGCCGCCCGCGCACCGCCCTGCTCGCCCGCGCTGGGGGCTCCAGCTTCTACGGAGACCCGGCAGAGTTCGAGGGCTTGGCCCCTGAGCCCGGCGTGCAGGTGTTCCGCTTCATGGGGCCGCTCTACTACGCCAACAAGGACTTCTTCCTGCAGTCACTGTACAGCCTCACGGGGCTGGACGTGGGCTACGTGGTCGCCAGGAGGAAGGAGAGGGGCCCCGGGGTGGGGGCCAGCGAGGGAGACCCCGTGGGGGGCAGGGACCCGAGCTCTGGGAGTGGCACGGCCTCGCTGGTGCCCGCAGTGACCCGCTTCCATGCGGTGGTCATCGACTGTGCCCCGCTGCTGTTCCTGGACGTGGCTGGCCTGGCCACGCTGCAGGAGCTGCATCGAGACTACGGGGCCTTGGGCATCAGCCTGCTCCTGGCCTGCTGCAACCCCTCGGTAACAGACATGCTGAGAAGAGGCGGCTTCCTCGGGGAGGACCCGGGGGACGCGGCCGAGGACGGGCAGCTGTTCCCCAGCGTGCACTGTGCCGTGCAGGCGGCCCGCGCTCGCCACCAGGAGCTGGCGGCCGCCAACTCCATCCTCTAGCGGAGCCAGCGCCTGCGGCCAGCCCCCACACCCACTGCCCACCACGGCCACCCTCCGTTGCCTGGTTCCTCTAACCTAGAGAAGCCGGGGATCCCAAACGGGACTGAGGGCCACACTGGACACACACGAGGACCCACACTGCACCCCGAGCCAGACGCGGCCCCAGTGTCACGCTGGGCACAGTGCTGCGTGCCCACAGTACATGGAGCCAGTCTGACACTTGGCGTCCTGTCTTACTCGGAGGACCCTGAGGCAGTCACCTGGCATCCAAGGTGCCAAAAGGACATAGGTCCTTTGACCTGCCAGCCCCCACCCCCCTGGTGAGAGCTGGCAGCTCTGGCCAGGGACGTGAGAGTCTCTGTCTAGGAAACCCCAGACTGCACACACCCAAGTGTCTCTCACACCGTGTACCTCAGCCCCTCTGGGCCTGGCAGGGCCAAAGGCAGATGGGACCAACATGACTGCAGCCTGGGCCTGACGGGGCGACCCCGCACAGCCCGAGCAGAGCAAGAGTGCCCACTTGCCGCTGCGGGGTCCAGCTGTGCCTCCAGGCTGGCTTCCAGCAAGGCAGGGGGTCTTTGCCGAGAAGCAGAAGGGCATTGGCTCCCTGTGCCCCCGTCAGGGCCCGTGCTGCGCTGTCCTCCTCTCAGTCTTGTCCGCACCTCCCCCACGGGCTCTGCCCAGCGGCCCAGCCCCTTTGTCACCCACCTGGCCGTGATGAGGTCCAGCAGCCAGTGGGTCCGAACCTGCTCGATGCCGCTGTGAGGAACGGCACCCACGTAGGCCAGGTTGAGCTGCTGATCCCAGCTGAGGTCATACCGGTCGGCCTGGCCATGCGGCAGTGGGGGACTGGACACAAAACGGGGGGAGTGGAGCCATCAGTCCCCAGGAGAGGGGCTCATGGAACAGCCTTCACATACGCCGCACCTACAAACCCAGGGAAGGGATGGGGTGTACCTTTCTGCCCGTGAATTTTACTGCCCCTGACATAATAAACCGGTCCCTACTGCCAGGACTGGGTTAAGCCTCAGGTTTATGGGGGTCAAGAGTTCCCAGGGAGACCACATACCCACGCTAAGCCCTGCTCCACCGGCAGGGAGATGTCAGCTCCAAGCCTGGCAGAGGCCACTAGGGACACCCCGCATGGGTACAGGTGACACGCTGGGGTTGCCCCCTTGAGACGGTCTTAGGCCACAGACCCTCCTGCAGCCTGGGGTGTCCTGGGCAGCCCCCAGGCTCTTCAGACTCCTGGGGGAGACCAGGCACACTGGGGACCACCCCGGGGCCCTGACTGCAGGGGCAGCTACTCAGCTGGCAAAGCTCTGCGGGGCCAGCGGACAGAGAGGAGAGCCCCACCTTGAGGGTGGGCCTGAAAGGAAGGAGGGAGCCGCGGCCCCCCTCACTCCGGGGCACCTGCTCCAGCTGCGACAAGGGGCCCCGCAGGTCCGGGGCGGGGCGCGAGGCTGCGGGCCATTTGGAAGGAGCGCGCGGGCGGGCAGGCGCTAGCTGGGCCGCCGCGACCTCGGTGTCCCCGCGCGGAGCTCACCAGAAGCCGGTGCTCCTCCAGAAGGGCCGCAGGGGCCGCAGCGCGCGGGCCGCGTCCACGCGCACCAGGTGTGGGGCCTCGGCGGCCGCGAGCGCCGCCGCCCAAAGCGTGCCCAGGATGGCGAGCAGCGCGCCGGAGGGGCGCGGGGGACGCATGGCGGGGGCGCGGGGCTGGCGCACCCCAATCCCTGCAGACGCCCCGGGCGCTCTGCGCTCCGCGCTCTGCGAGCCGAGGTCCACGCCCCGCCGTCCGGTTCCGCCTCCGGGTCGCGCGCCACGTGACCGCCGGCGCGGGGAGGGACCTCGGCTGGACCCGGGCAGGCGGGGTCAGCTGGGGGGCGGCCGTGGTGGCCGGGGCGGGGCCGGAGCGCGGCCAGGAGGGGCGGGTGGGGACGGTCCCGGGCGGTGGGCTTGGGACTGCGGGCCGGGCCTGGAAGCTGGAGCGCGCCTCCAGATCGAGGGCAGTGCCTTGCTCCCCCGTCTGGAGCCCCTCCCGGCCGTGTGCGCCCCTCCGTCCCCTCCGGCAGCGGGCACCGGACCCCTCCATCCCCTCCCGCTCAGCGGGCACCGGGCCGCTCTTGGAAAGCTCTTGGCGGTCGTGTCAGGGCTTCGGAAGGGCGCCCCGCGGGCCGGGAAGTAGCCTAACGCTCTGGCGGGGTGGTTGCTCCATGGCTGAAACAGCGAAGACTGGACAGTGCGGGGAGGTGACCAGATGTGGACCCATTTGGAAGGTGGGTTGGTGGCCCTTAGAAATTTGGCCGGAGCAGCGTGGGGACTTGTGGTTTTCTGAAAGAGGAGCTGTTGTAAAGCAACTGGGGTGGTCCGGGGTCTACGCTGCTTTTGAGAAGTGCAGTGGACATCTCTGTGGACAGCTGGGCAGCCTGGTCCATGTGTGGGGGGAGGTGGGGTCAGTGGTGAAGCATTTAAGCTTTGAACACACATACACTGCGTGTTTCTGTGCCACTTCACTTCCTCCGCCAGACGTCCCGGGGCTCAGGGAGGGGCCTCTGGCCCCCACATTGACCTCCCTCAACAGCAAAACCCGCCCGGAGTCCACCCTTTTCCACTGTCCCCTGGGGTGAAGACAGAGAGGAGCTGATCGCTTTCCAAGAGTTGACCAACACCATCCAGCCACTGCACGGAGCTGAGCTGCATAGCCGGAGGAGAAGGGCAAAGGTAGCAGAACCCAGGAGCGTCCAGGTGAAGCGCGGACGGCACAGCCAGAGGGGGGCCTCCAATGCGGCCAGAGGGGGAAGGACCCATTACCTCAAAGAGCCAAACAGCAAGAAGGAGCACTGGCCTTCCAGCAGAAGCTACCAGAGCCAACAGAAAGGAAAGGAAAACAAAGTCAGTCACTGTCAGCCAGGTCGTTTAAATCCAGCAAAAAGTATGCTTTGAGATGAGGTCAAAAGAGACGATTCTGAGGGTCCAGCTCTGAGGACGGTCGTCACCACTGACCCTCGTTGGTGATAACTGGTGTCCTTCCAGGAGGTCAGGCATCCTCATAGAAGGAAGGCAGAAAGGTCTGTTGTCCACAAACCCGATGGAGAGCGATGCCCACACACAAGAGTGCTTGTGAGACTTGAGACAGATCCTGAGACGGAAGCCCCTGACCACAGTTGCCAGGAGTTGCGAGGGGCATGGCAGTGCGCGAGCGGCTGGCCACCCCGTTCCCTGAGTGGGGCTGCTGCCCTGAAGGGACTTTGCAGCTGCGATTGAGTTAAGGGTCTTACAGTGAGGAGATGATCCTGGATTATCTGACTGGGCCCTAATGTCCTTGTCGGGGGGAGACGGGGTTGTGGGGGGGAGATTTGACACAACAGAGGCCCTGTGGGGACTTCAGAAGAGAAAGCCTCTTGAAGACTGTCCTAAACTCCGTCCTGGGGACTTGTTTTAATCAGGCGCGGTTAGACCAAAGGACACAGATCCTGGAAAAAAGAGGCAGGCCCACGTGGGGAGGCCACAAGGGGAGGAGCATTATTAAAGGATCCCACGCTCAGGGCGTCGCGAGTGCCCAGCAGCAGGATGTGTCCCCTTTAACAGAGGAAAGGGCAGTGGAAAGCTTTAGAAGCTGGCGTGGGGTGAGTTGGCCAAGGCACTTGAATGACGGGAGATTAAGGCCTGGAACGAGACAGAGACCCGTCTGGAGGCCCACTTGCTGGACTGGAGTTTGGAGGAGGCTGCCCGAGGAGGCCCGTCTGCGTCTCAGTTCAGCCCTCTGGGCGCCCTTGGGGCCAGGCTGTGAGAGTGACCCGGGTGTGTGTGTGTGTCAGCCTGAAAGAACCAGCTCTCCCTGACCCCATGCGTGGCCTTTGTGCACCTGGAGACAGGTGGGATTTCAGTGTATTCATGTGAGACCAGAGATTCCTAAAGTCCCTTACTCCTATCACGTGGGAATGGGCCACTTGGAGGCCCTGCCGCTGGTGGGCTGAGCTCGGGGTCTTTCCATCACCAGGGCTGAGGGCCAGGGGCAGCGGGGTCACAGGGCGGGAGGCGGGGTGTGGCCGCTAGCACCCTTTGCACAGTCCAGGGACGCCCTCACTGAGACTCCGGTCGTGGGCTCGGGGCCAGGCCTGCCCTGGGCAGCCTGGGGGTGGCGCCAGGCCTGCCCTGGGCAGCCCTGGGGGTGGCGCCAGCAGTGGGAGAGGAAATCGTTCTAGTTGCTGGCAGCTGAGGCCTTGCTGCAGAGGCTGTAGAGTTCTGGGTGGGCCCAGCAGCGGGACCACTGCGGCATGGCGTGGTTTTCGTCCACCTGAAATTTTCCTGGGAAAAGAACAGGCTGAATTAGGCTTCATTCTTCCCTTGATGCCCTTAGGTTGGTTTTTGCCTTTCGGTCTTTTCTCCTTCTTCGTTTGTTCATTCATTCACTTTTCTGTTAGGGTTCTCGTCACAGTCTCTGGCTGATCAGTGGGCCAGGGTTTCTGCCAGTAGCACCAGCAGTCTTTCCCCCTCTTCTTTCTCTTAAACAAAAGTCTGTTTTCTCTCTTAAATGAGTCCTGGCCTGTATCTCTAAGCAACTAAGAACGGTTTGCTTTTATCTGCCCCCATCCATCTCTGACTGCATTGACGATTTTTGCTTATTTCCTGTGTTCTTCTTTCCTGGAGGAGGGAACGGCGCCCCACTCCAGTATTCTGGCCTGGGGAGTCCCCATGGGTCGCAAAGAGTCCTGCACAATGGAGCAACTTTCACTTTCACTGTGTTCTCGGTGCTCCAGCCTTTGGGGCCTTGGTCCTGGAGCCGCCGCCCCCCCCCCCCCCCCCCAGGACTGCGCCCCTCCCCAGACGGGTGGGTCCAGAGCCCTCACCCCAGTCGGCCCCTTCACCTGTGCGCACGCGGTGCCTCAATATGCCCCCCCCATCACCCCCAGGCTGGCACTGGACAACCAGGGGCTGCCCCGGTGCTCAGGCCTGCCCGGATCACTCAAGCCACCCAGTCCTGAATTTCCTCCATGGTCCTGTGCTGCACACCACTCCTTCCTGCCAACCCCCGCGAAGGTTCTGGGCCACGCTTTCTTCACTTCTGCCTCCTGACCCAAACCTCTACTCTGGACGTGCCGCCCCTTCTCTCAAGCAACGTGAATAATAAATTCTTCATCCACAGGCAGTGTCCCCATCACTTTACCACATGTGATTAAAACAAACCCTGGGCACAAAGCTTTGAACAGAGATGTCGTGCTGAGGCTCTTGACGACGAAGGAAGGGGCCACGGGCTCCAGAGTGCCGAGAACAGGGCTCAGTCACTGGGCGGGAACGCAGACCTGCCCACAGCCTTAACACACACAGGGGCTCCTGCTGGCCGGGACTGGACCGTGACACCGGCGCAGTGGGACTGCGTGGCAGTGGGCAAAGAGGGACAGAGACACCCAGGGAGGGTCCACGCGGCGGCCTGGTTCACCCAGGGCCTTGGCCACATGCCCACGAGGCTTTGCAAAACGTGCTAAACGCCATATGTAAAGTAGACAGCCAACGGGACTTTGCTGTGTGGCTCAGGAAACTCAAACAGCGGCTCTGTATCAACCCGAGGGGTGGGATGGGAGGGAGACGGGAGGGAGGCTCAAAAGGGAGGGACAGATGTATCCCTACGGCTCATTCACGTTGGGCTTGACAGAAAGCAACAAAATTCTGTAGAGCAATTATCCTTCAATAAAAAAATATTTTTTTAAAAACTTGCTAAATGAAGGCAACGTGACCACAGTAGTTCCCACACTCTCTCGGGTGCCCCGTCACGCTTCCCTCTGGCTGGAGTGATCCTGGGGGGCACTCTGGGGGTCTGGCCAAGGGGAAGTTGGTTGTGGGAACATCAGTTGGGGGTCAGTGGGGAAGCCACTTGCTTGGGAAGTCACGGCCAGACATCCTGGAGCAGAAAACAGCTTCCAGGAACTCCTATCACAGCTGCCCAGCAGGAAGGCGTGAATCACACCAGCTTTGGGAGAGGATTAAACATCCCCTGACTTAACAGGAAATACTGACATCCACAAGATACTGTGGTCCCTGATGGCCAGTGACAAGGACATAACGTAAGGAGCTCTGTCAGATCGGCCGGGTCATTTAGATTAGTCACGACCCAAGGAAAGGACGCAGCCCTGAGGCTTCCCAGCTTACAGATGAGAGAAGCTAACCAAGTTCTCTCCAGGTGTTTCAGCAGTCCTAACTGTTCATATGATACAACCAGCAATGACTCGTCAAGCAGAAACTCTTGTGAAATAGCAGCCACAGGACTCCCCTGGTGGTACAGTGGATAAGGATCCACCTGCCAACGCAGGGATCTGGGTTTGAGCCCTTGTCTGGAAGATAATGCATGCCTCGGAGTGACTGAAGCCTGTGGGCCGCGACTCCTGACCCAGAGCTCCGGAGCTGCTAGAGCCCTACTCCACAACTGATCCCCCACCATGAGAAGCCACGAGCTGCAGCTAGAGAGTGTCCCCTGCTCCTCAAAACCAGGAAAGGCAGAGCACAGGGCAAACACCAGCACAACCAAAAATAAATATGCAAATAAACCCAAAAAGCCACCATCACTGTTTTCTGATCAGTTATGCCACAGGAACTAAATTATCTCTCTCTTTTCTCCCTGGACTATGATACTGTTATAAAGAAAGACAATAAGAAAATGCAGCTGACATAATTCCCTGGTGGTCCAGTGGTTAAGACCCGTAGCTTTCACTGTCCAGGGCCAGGGCTCAATCCCTGGTTGGACAACCAAGATCCTGTAAGCTGCCCAGTGCAGCCAAAAACACTTTTAAACTGTAGATGAGAGAAGAATCACAGTGGGGTAGCAGGCAGTTATGAGTAAAAGTTGTCTTTTTCTAGATTTTGTGATGTTGTGTGCCATTTCTTGGTTTTTTACGTGTTGATTTGTTATGATTTTTTCCCTCTCATTCTGAATAAGTATGTTCCTAATTTTATCAAAACGATTTTGCCTTTTTTGAGTTAGGGTCCCATTGACTTCAGGCTACCCGGAACCTGGGCAGGCCCAGCCCCACACTGACCCGGTCACGTGTTGGCCGTGTGGTGACGCGCCTCGCACCGCACTGCCCTCTTCCTGGGACTTGGGCACGTGGCAGCCTCGGTGTGGGCAGTGCTCAAGCAGGACGCAGAGGCCCTCCCCAGAAGGCAAAGGCTGACCGACTGGCTGAGAGGGAAACACAGGCCGCTCACCACTGAGCGGGTAGAAGGCCAGCCAGGTGAGGGGAGGGTGCAGACGTGGCCCCTCCCCATATTCCCAGGTCCTGTCTCTGCGAGCCCACCTGCTTGCGAGGCCACGCTTGTCCACGCCATTGGCACTGGGGGGCCTGCGAGGGCACCGCTGATGCACGTGCCCCCCCGCCCCCTCCCCGGAAGAGCCAGCTTCCTGCCCCCGCGGTGCACGTTTCTACTCTCGTGCTTCTAGGGGTGACTCTGTGGCTTTCCTGGCCCTGCCGAGAGCTTGTCACACCCAGTGACCTGCTCACAGGAGGCCAGACGGGCCCCACGGGGGAGCCCATGTACCGGGTGGGCTCCATCCAGGCCGCGCGATGGTGCTGCCCGCGGGGTCCGTGCAGCCGAGCCACCGACAGCACGCTCGCATCGGGGAGAACGCTATGACCCAGGAAAGGTGAGTCAGAGTTCCTGGAGACCACATAGAGAACAGCTTTGAGAATGTTGAGAACTGACTGTAACCAATAGAAGAGCTATCTCCAGAATATATAAAGAACTCCTACACATCAATAAGAAAAGGACTGAATAGAAGGTGAGTGAGGCATCTAAGCGCGCCCCACAGGAGGTGCTGCAGATGGGACGGAGGTCCTGCGAGGTGCAGGCCTCCCTTGCCATGCCACACGGCGAGAGCCAGAGCCACGTGGACGCTCTGCACCTTACCAGAAAGGCTGCCGGTGCCCGGACTTGGCAAGGCTCCTGCACCGCAGCTAGAAGCATGAACCTTTATTTTTGTGTGAATTTTTGGAAGGCTGTTTGGGACTATCTTCTAGAAGTGAATACAGCATGTTCTACTTCAGCAGACACATGGGCATGTGTACGTGTGTGTCCAAACACGTGGATGAGAATGTTCGCAGAAGTATTTTCTCTAACAGCCAAAGTCTGGGGCCAACACTCAAGCTTGCTGGCGTGGGACTGAGTGGTAAGCACGACAGCAGACGACCCCCCACACGCCCCCGAGCCTGAGCAGCAACAGAAGGACCTGCAGTGGGACTTAAGACAAGGCGTTGGGAGAGGACTTCCTGGCGGAGCAGTGGATGGGAATCTGCCTGCCAATGCAGGGGACATGGGCTCCATCCCTGGTCTGGGAACCACATGCCCTGGGGCGACTAAGCCGGTGTGCTGCAACAACTACTGCAGCCCACGCACCTGGAGACCGTGCTCCGCAGCCAGAGAAGCCACCGCAATGAGGGGCCTGTGCACTGCAACTAGAGAAAGCCTGTACAGAGCAGTCAAAAATAAAACAACATAAATAAAATTATAAAAAGAATTGTTGAGACACCTGGCAGCTCTCTGTATTCCGCCGCTCGCCTAGGTTCCCACACAAAGTGCAGAAGCCAGGTAGCTTCAACAACACTGATTTTCCCACTGATTAAGCTCTAGCCTCCATAGAATGGTATTTGGGGCTGGGCCCTTGGGGATAGTCAGGTTTGGGGGTAATTAGGGTGGGGCCCCACAACAGGTTGTCTGAGGAGGCCCTACAAATACCTGAGAAAAGAAAAGATGCGAAAGGCAAAGGAGAAAAGGAAAGATATACCCATTTGAATGCAGAGTTCCAAAGAATATGAAAGAGAGATAAGAATGCCTTCCTCAGTGATCATTGCACAGAAATAGAGGAAAACAATAGAATGGGAAAGACTAGAGATCTCTTCAAGAAAGTTAGAGATACCAACGGAACATTTCATACAAAGATAGGCTTAATAAAGGACAGAAATGGTATGGATCTAACAGAAGCAGAAGATATTAAGCAGAGGTAGCAAGAATACACAGAACTGTACAAAAAAAATCTTCATGACCCAGATAACCACGAAGGTGTGATCACTCACCTAGAGCCAGACATCTTGGAATGTGAAGTCAAGTGGGCCTTAGGAAGTATCACTACGAACAAAGCTAGTGGAGGTGATGGAATTCTAGTTAAGCTATTTCAAATCCTGAAAGATGATGCTGTGAGAGTGCTGCACTCAATATGCCAGCAAATTTGGAAAACTCAGCTGTGGCCACAGGACTGGAAAAGGTCAGTTTTCATTCCAATCCCAAAGAAAGGCAATGCCAAAGAATGCTCAAACTACCACACAATTGCACTCATCTCACACGCTAGCAAAGTAATGCTCAAAATTCTCCAAGCCAGGTTTCAACAGTACATGAACCGTGAACTTCCACATGTTCAAGCTGGATTCTGAAAAGGCAGAGGAATCAGAGATCAAATTGCCAACATCCCTTGGATCATCAAAAAAGCACAAGAGTTCCAGAAAAACATCTGCTTTATTGACTATGCTAAAGCCTTTGACTGTGTGGATCACAACAAACTGTGGAAAATTCTTGAAGACAGAAGGGAATACCAGACTTCCCTCCTGAGAAATGTGCATGCAGGTCAAGAAGCAACAGTTAGAACTGGACATGGGACAACAGACTGGTTCCAAATTGGGAAAGGAGTACATCAAGGTTGTATAGTGTCACCCAGCTTATTTAACTTAAATGCAGAGTACATCATGTGAAGTGCCAGGCTGGATGAAGCACAAACTGGAATCAAGATTGTCAGGAGAAATATCAATAGCCTCAGACATGCAGATGACACCGCCCTTATGGCAGAAAGTAAAGAAGAACAAGAGAGCCTCTGGATGAAGGTGAAAGAGGAGAGTGAAAAAGTTGGCTTAAAACTCAACATTCAGAAAACTAAGATCATGGCATCCAGTCCCATCACTTCTTGGCAAATAGATGGGGAAACAATGGAAACAGTGGCAGACTTTATTTTTGGGGGCTCCAAAATCACTGCAGATGGTGACTGCAGCGATGAAATTAAAAGACACTTACTCCTTGGAAGAAAAACTATGACCAACCTAGACAGCATATTGAAAAGCAGAGACATTACTTTGCTGACAAAGGTCCATCTAGCCAAAGCTATGGCTTTTCCAGTAGTTATGTATGGATGTGAGAGTTGGACTATAAAGAAAGCTGAGAGCAGAAGAATTGATGCTTTTGAACTGTGGCGTTGGAAAAGACTCTTGAGAGTCCCTTGGACTGCAAGGAGATCCAACCAGTCCATCCTAAAGGAAATCAGTCCTGAGTGATCATTGGAAGGACTGATGCTAAAGCTGAAACTCCAACACTTTGGCCACCTGATGTGAAGAACCACCTCATTGGAAAAGACCCTGATGCTGGGAAAGATTGAAGGCAGGAGGAGAAGGGAATGACAGAGGATGAGATGGTTGGATCGCATCACTGACTCGATGGACATGCATTTGAGCAAACTCTGGGAGCTGGTGATGGACAGGGAAGCCTGGCATGCTGCAGTCCATGGGGTTGCAAAGAGTTGGACACGACTGAGCGACTGAACTGACTGAACCACAACAGGATTAGTGTCCCCTCTGCATCCCAACTCAGCCAGAAGATGATGTCTGCAGGCCAGACACCCACTCGCAAGAACCCACCACACCAGCTCCCTGACCTCCAGAGTTCTAGCCTCCAGAACCAAGATAATAAGTGTCAGGTGCTGAAGCTGCCTGTCCAGAATTTTAGAAGTACCAAGCAAAGGTTTAGATTTAAGTTTTGTCTAAGTAGTAAATTATTTGTTGCTCAGTTGTGTCTGACTCTTTGCGGCCCCATGGACTGTAGCTCTCCAGGCTCCTCTGTTCATGGGATTCTCCAGGCAAGAATACTGGAGTGGGTTGCCATTCCCTTCTCCAGAGGAAGCTTTAACTGCTGCTGCTAAGTTACTTGAGTCGTGTCCGACTCTGTGCGACCCCATAGACGGCAGCCCACCAGGCTCCTCTGTTCATGGGATTCTCCAGGCAAGAACACTGGAGTGGGTTGCCATTCCCTTCTCCAGGGGAAGCTTCAACTAGAAGCTGCTAATTATTTTGGAAGGTATTCTAAGAAGGTCGTGGGATGGTGTGACAGAAGTGTGTTTGCCATTTTATTTAATATGCTGCATCAGAAAGCAGTTAAAATCTGCGGAAATGGTTGGATGTGAATTTTTCAAGGTGTTTTCCCTGCTTTCTCCATTTTCTCACAAATAGAAAAGCTACGTACTGAAATTCTGTGTCCTTGGGAGTCAGCTGGTTTGGATTATGGGGAGTGGGCTTCAATAGAAACCTCTGCTTCTCACAGGTTGGGGGGTGCTGACGACAGGAAAAGGGGGCAGGCAAGGCTTCAGGTTGTGGGGAGGAGGGGGAGGCCTGCGTGAGCTACATGCTTCAGGATGTCCGGGGAGCCCCGGGGAGGGGTGTCCTTGCCTTTGCAACGTCACCACGCAGGGGGTCACCACCCAGGGCTTTGCCCCTGTTTGCCCTGTTTGGATGTTTGTCCAGGTAGCTCAGTCCTGGTTTCTTCCATTCACGGCCAGGCACCAAAAGTGGCATTTCCCGGCCTGTTTTTCAGTTTGTTGTCTGTCTGCCCCAGAACTCAGCCCCGGGAAGGCAGGGATGCCAGCCTGGCGCCCAGTGCTCTAACAGGTTAGGAGTGCCCCAGCAACCCAGGGGTTTGCTCCTCTTTGGGCGGGTCCCCGCCCCGCCCCTGCCCCGCCCCTCCCCCCTCTCCTGCCCCGCCCCCTCTCCTGCCCCTGTATCCCCTCCCAGCTGGCCCAGGCATTTCCTCCCCACTGCGCCCTCTCCCGGGACATTCCTCCCCTGGCTGCTTCCGTGCCCCGTTTTCCTCCTCCTCTGGGGCCTGCAACCCTTGCTCACCCTGCCAGGCAGGGGTCTGGCTTGAGGGAGGGCAGCCAGGCGGGTCCCAGGGAAGCCCCTCGGCCCATGACGCCCATCTTGGCAACTTGGATGACAATCCCCCGTCAGGCCCACAGGGGTAGGAACTCTGGAGCGCGGGCGGCCTCTGTGGACACCACCCCCACTCTTCCCAGAGACAACGCTGGGGGCAGGGTGAGGGCTGGGATTCACTGCCCTAATTGGGAGTGCGGTGGGGGGCTGGTCTCCAGGAGGCCTGGGGTAGGGTCACCTGTTGGGTCGGCCGGAAGGAAGGAGGCAAAACCCTTGGGCTCCCCAAGGGGAAGATGAGGGGAGGGCTCCTCCTGCAAGGAGAACACGCGAACGGGCGGGGCAGCAGAGTCCCAGTGGGTTGAAGGCCCTGGCCAGCGCTGGCTGGGAGACCTGTGGTGATAAGGACGGGGGCCGGCGTCCGCGTCTCCGAAGATCCTGCAGACAGAGCCGCCCAAGCACAGCTTGTGGGAGCACGCGGGAGGCCGGCTCTCCCAGACCCACGGCCATCTCCTCCGTCATGCACGCCCAGACTGGGGCCCAGTACCTCACCCTGGGAACATCCCCCATCCCGAGACACCAACACCTTCCCCGCCCGTTGGACTCCACACGGGGTCCCCTCCAGGCCGTACTCTGGGTACTTGGGGCTGTGCCGCACGCTTGCCGGGTCGCACGGAACAACGCGCAGGATCCCTGGGCCGGGTGGGAGGCGCCCGTCTGCACAGAAGCGCGCCTGAGCGCCGCAGGTGCAGACACCTTGCATCGGTGTGTGGAGGTCTTGTGCTTCCTTCGTCGGACCACCCGACCCATCCACCCGCCGGCTGGACCCAGGACGTGGACCGGTTCCCTGGCTCCGCAGGTCGGCCCCGCCCATGCCCTGCCCACCCACAGGCCCCACCCCCGTCCGGCCCCTTCACAAGGCCGGCCCTTTCTCGGGCCCCGCCCGCTCCTCAGGCCCCACCCCGCCCGGCCCCTTCCCCGGGCCGGCCCCGCCCCAGGCCCCGCCCCACGGGCGCGCGCCTGCGCAGTGAGCACGGGCGCAGTCGGAAGCCCGGCGCGGACCGCGGGGACAGCGAGGACGGCAGCCCCGCTTGCCCGCAGCGCGCAGCCCACAGTCGTCCGCCGCCGGGGCTCGGGCCGCCCTGGCCGGGGATGGCGGCGGCGGCCGAGCCCGGGGCCCGAGGCTGGCTTGGCGGCGTCTCCCCGCGCTCGGGCAGCCCGACCTCCAGCCCCGAGCTGGGCGCCGGAAGCCGCTCGCGATCGGGGCCAGGGTCCGGGCCGGGGTCGGGGCCGGAGCGGTCGGGCTCCAGGCCCCCAGGGCCCGCCGCGCCGAGTCACAGCTTCAGGAAGGTGACGCTTACCAAGCCCACCTTCTGCCACCTCTGCTCCGATTTCATCTGGGGGCTGGCCGGCATCCTGTGTGACGGTGAGCGCCCGCGACCCCACCGCGGACCCCAGCCCCTGCTCTCTGCACTTCCAGCAGGGGCCTCCCCGGGACAGAGCCTCCTGCCCTCGGGACAGGAGCGTGCCAGGCCCAGACCTCCCGGCGGAGGCGATGAGGACCTTGCGGGGTCTGGGGGCGTCAGGCGGCCGCGGCTCCTCCCCCGGGAGTCCTCACCTGGGTTGGAACCCTGTGAGGGAAGAGCGCGGCGGCCGCGCAGGGCCGGTGCAGTGCCTGGGGACGAGGCCAGCCAACCCTGGGCAGGTGCAAGGGCCAGCAGCGTGGCCAGGCAGGGCTGGCCGGGGCCACTAGCTCCCCAGGGCTGGTGCTGTCTGTTCTCTCCTGGGCGTGTGTGCTGCCCACAGGGCTGCCGGGCTCAGACTCCAAGGAGCTGGGCCGGGCCTGCCACCCCGAGTGTGACGTGCCCCGGCAGGGCCCCGGCCCAGCTGCCAAACGGGCCTGGTTGGGCGGGGAGGCCCTCCACCGTGCGTCTCCACGGGGGACGGGACGGGGCGGGGCGCCTCTGCCCTGCCCAGGGAGACAGGCCCGTGGCTCTGGGGACTGAGGAGCCTGGGGCCTGGTGTGCTGAGGAGGCTGGGCCAGGTATGGGTGGAGGAGCTGCCAGGAAGTGGCTGGTCCCCCTCACAGGTAGGACCTCCTGCCGGTGGGTGCTAGGTCTGAGGGGCAAAGGAGCTCACAGAAGGGAAATGGGGGTGATGTGCAGATGCTGTCCTCAGCTCTGGAGGGTGAGCTGGTGACCTCGGCACACAGAGAGGCTTGGCAAGGGTGTAGGAGGAAGAGCGCCTTCCCCTGCCAGGGAGCACCCAGGATGTGTGGGGAGCAGGGGTTCTTTCTGTGGGCCAGAGGAGGAAGCTGAGCGCCACCTGTCAAGAGCTGCCGCCTTCCGAGGCTGTGCAAGGCGGGCGCCTCACCCTGCTGCATGCCTCCCCAGGATGGAGGGTACCCTCCCTAGGATGGAGGGTGCCCCCTTGCTGCCTCCGTGGGCCTTGTGAGCACAGCTCATGCCTTGGAGCCTCTGGGACACCTACCTCTCCGGGCAGGGCCAGCTGCCCTCAGAGGCAGGGCATCCTGGTCTGTCAGACTGGCTCTGGTCCAGGCAAGCACCTCATGTGTGGGAGGGGTAATTAGGGGTGTATGCACGTGTGGGGAGCAAGGGAAGGGTGTCCCTGGAGAAGTTGGTCTAGGGGCAGGCAGAGATGTAGGAGGTGGCCAAGTGCCCGCCTACCTACCCACCGTCAGTAGAGACTGGAAGGAGCTGGGCCTGTGTATGTGTGTGTGTGGGGGGGAGCGGGTGGACAGGGCCGGCTCAGGACACCAGAGTACATGGTCATCCCGGATGGCCAGAGCCACCAAGCTGCTCTTCACTCAGCTCTCAGGGGTGGGGCTGAGGACGAGGCTCTCTCCACGCTCTCTCTCTACCCTGACGGCCAGGGTTAGGCTCAGGAAGGTCTGGGAGGGTGGGCCCACTGTGATAAGCTGTCTGCCCTGGCGCGGCCTCCCTCCCGCATGCCAAGCCCTGGGGTCTGTTGATCCCTGGGCAGGACAGGGGCCAACTCACAGGGCTCTTGTCCCCACAGTTTGCAACTTCATGTCCCACGAGAAGTGCCTGAAGCACGTGAAGACCCCCTGTACCAGCGTGGCTCCCAGTCTGGTCCGCGTGCGTATGGAGCTTGGCCGCTGCATCTGCACCTTTGGGGGGAGGGCACAGAGGGTCTGGGGGCCCGGCTCCTGTTGGGGGGGCTGGGCTGGGAGTCGGGCCGGCAGGTCAGATGGTGTGGGCTGGGAGTGCCCCCTTGCAGTGCATCCCTATCCGCGAGCCCCTCCCAGGGCAGCAGGGGGCCTCCCTTCCCCAGGGCTCTGACCCTGTCTTCTCTGGGGTCCTTGGTACCTAGCAGCCTGTGGCTGGGCTTCCCTCCACCTGTACTCGATCCGGCTGGCCCCAAATGTATCAGCAAGAGGAACAGGCCTGGGGGTGGCCAGCCCCTGTGCAGCTGGGTCAGGCCTGGGCCAGGCCAGCTGGGCCTGAGCTGCAGAAGGGGCTGTTTGAGGTCACGCCCTGGGGCTGCCCCGAGTCAGTCCCGAACAAGGAACAGAGGAGTCGGCATGCCGGGCGGTCCCCAGCAGGATCCCCTGGGAGCATGGAGGGGCCCAGAGGCACACACAGCACTCCGTCAGCAGGGCTCGGGAGGACTGAGGGGTCAGGCAGGAGACCAGGGCTGGTCATGGCAGCTCCTTGGGCAGAGAGGAATGGGGGCCTGGGGACCCAGGCTGAGGCCAAGCTCTGCCCCTCCCAGGTCCCGGTGGCCCACTGCTTCGGCCCCCGGGGGCTCTACAAGCGCAGGTTCTGCTCCGTGTGCCGGAAGGGTCTGGAGGCGCTCGGCCTCCGCTGCGAAGGTACAGCCAGCATCCCGCGTGACCCCGCCCCAGGAGCCTGGTCTCTGCAGCCCGGGCGGCCCCGCCCCTCCTTGCGGTCAGGCCGCAGGTCTGGGGTGGGAGGCGGGGAGGTGGGTGCGGGGCATCGCAGGGCCGCTCCCTGCGTGCAGAGGTGGGCTGGGCGCAGAGACGCAGAGAAGCTGGTTCCCATCGTGCGGGGGGCGGGGGTGGGGGTCGGGGGCGTTCCTGTCTCTCACCACGGGCCCCCAAACGTTCAGGAAAGTGAGGTCCGGGGAGGGGCAGACCCAGGCCCGATCAGGGGGCGGGCAGGGTCGGTGGGCAGCGACTAGAGGCCCCCTAACCCTGCCCGCCCCCCAGTGTGTGAGCTGCACGTTCACCCCGACTGTGTGCCCTTCGCCTGCAGCGACTGCCGCCAGTGCCACCAGGACGGGCACCGCGAACACGTGAGTGCGCGGGGCCTGGGGGAGGCCGGGGAGCGGGCGGCCGGACGAGCCGCTGATGGCGCTCTCCGCAGGACGCACACCTCCACCACTGGCGGGAGGGGACCTTGCCGTCGGGTGCTCGCTGCGAGCTCTGTCGGAAGACCTGCGGCTCCTCGGACGTGCCGGCCGGCGTGCGCTGCGAGTGGTGTGGCGTCCAGGTGGGCGCACCGGGCGGGGCCTCTGCGCACGGGGCGGGGCCTCGGCGGCTGGCGCGGGGGGCCTCAGCGGTGCAGCCGGACAGAGTCCTGGGTCTTGGGCACAGCTCGTCTGGATCGCGCCGCCTTCCGGCCTTTGGCGGTAGAGGGGAGACTCGGGTCTCTGGTTGGGGGCGCTCGGTGTGGGTCCTCCTGGCCTTCTGCGCCGGAGCCCCGCGCTCGAGCCGCACCCGCTCCCCTGCAGGCCCACTCAGTCTGCTCCGCGGCGCTCGCCCCCGAGTGCACTTTCGGGCGCCTGCGCACCCTGGTCCTGCCCCCCGCGTGCGTGCGCCTCCTGTCCCGAAACTTCAGCAAGATGCACTGCTTTCGAATCCCCGAGATCGCGGTGCCGGAGCCGGGTGAGCCGGGTGACGGGGAGGGGCGGCCGGCGCGGGGCCGGGCCCTGACTAAGGCCGGCTGTGACCCTCCCACAGGGGACGGGGAGGACAGCGCCGATGGCAGCGTCCCCGCCGGCCCGGGCCGAGAGGTGGGGGCGCCTGAGTCCGGTAAGTGCCCCTTCGCTGTGCCCGCTCCCACACCCCGGACCCTGCTCCCCCGACCGTCCCTCACTCCACGGACTTGCACGCGCTCCCCTGCGGCCCAGGCAAGCAGACTCTGAAGATCTTTGATGGCAGCGATGCGATGCAGCGAAACCACTTTCGTACAGTCACGGTCCCGCACCTGGCCCGGAGCCAGGAGGTGCTGGTAAGAGGGGGCCCGGCCATGGGGGACCGCGGGGACCCACGGACCTGGCCCTGGCAGGCCCCACCTTTGCCCCCCTCTCACAGGAGGCGGCTCTGCGGGCTTACTACATCCCCGAGGACCCTCAGGGCTTCCAGCTGCAGGCGCTCCCCACTCCTGCGCAGCTTGGAGACACCGTGGCAGCGGGAAAGGTCTGGAGCGCTGGGCCCGCCGAGGAGGAGGGCGGCAGAGCGGCTCCCCAGGCCTGGGTCCTCCGCGCTCTGCCCCGCACCCAGGAGATCCTGAAGATCTACCCGGCCTGGCTCAAGTGAGACCAGGTCCCAGCAGGGCCGTGGGGGGTTGGGGGGGGAAGGAGCTCAGACTGTGCCTCCCCAGCTCCTGAGCGTGTCCCCTGCAGGGTGGGTGTGGCCTATGTCTCCATCCGTGTGACCCCGCAGAGCACTGCCCGCAGCGTGGTGCTGGAGGTCCTCCCGCTGCTCGGACGCCAGGTGTGTGCCCACCTCGCCCTGCCCGTGTGCCCGCCCCGCCAAAGTCTTGGGGTAGTGGGGTCCCGTCCAGACTTGATACCCTGAACTGTACCCCCACAGGCCGAGGGGGTCGAGGGTTTCCAGCTTGTGGAGGTGCTCATGGGCAGCAGACAAGGTGAGGGGGCAGCCTGTAGCCCGTGCTCTGACCGCGTCTGCCCAGGGGCTCCGGGACACCTGGTCGTGGAGGTGGTCGTGGTGTCTGGGGCTCACGGCGGTGTCTCTCAACCCCGCAGTCCAGCGCACGGTGCTGGCAGACGAGGAACCCTTGCTTGACCGGCTTCGTGAGATCCGGCAGGTCAGTGGGTGTGGCCACTGGCCTCCGGGGAGCCGCTGGCCTTTGGGCACAGCCTGTCCCTTGTAGACAGGGAGTCTGCCCTGAGGACACCTAGGCCACCCTGGCCCGCAGTGCCTCCCCCCGAGGTCCCCGTGGGTCCCTCCTCTCCTGTCCTTTCCTGTTCTGGGGGCGCTTGGCCTGGGATGTCTCCCCTCTGGCCCCTTGCGGGCAGAGCAGGTTGGGGGTCCCTGGGCTCTGCTCAGTGTCGCCTCCTTGCAGATGTCCTTGCGGCAGATGAGCCAGACACGGTTCTACGTGGCTGAGAGCAGGGCACTGGCCCCGCGCGTCTCTCTGTTTGTGGGCGGTCTGCCGCCGGGCCTTTCCCCCCAGGAGTACCGCAGTTTGCTGGATGAGGCTGTCGCCAGCAAAGGTGCACCTGCCTGGACTGTCACTCCCTGGGCTGGCGGGTCGCCTGGCCCGGTGGGGGGCGCAGACCAGGAGTCCTGAGGGGGGGCCTGGGGGCTGCAGTGCCAAGGTGGGGGCCCTCCTGCTCCCCCCTCCCCCCAGTCACATGCCAGACTGGCTCCTGACAAGAGGATCTCTGTCCTCACGTCTGAGGCCCAGGGCCTGTTACCTCCTCTGGAGAGTTTCTGAGCCTCCTGATCTGGGCCCTGGGGCTGCCCAGTGCCTGCAGTAGGGCGCACCTCTGGGAGAGTGAGCTTCCCTTTGCGGGGGTGTGAGCTGCTTTCTGGTCTGGGAGGCTGGGTGGCCACAGGCCCTGGGGGCGGGTCTCTGGCATCCGATCACAGTCCCCCCATCTTTGCAGCTGCCCTGGTGACTGTGAGCCACGTCTACTCCACCCAAGGTGAGCCACCCGCAGACCCTGGTCAGGTTTGGTCAAAGGTCATCTCCAGAGCAGGTGGGGCAGCCCCACCCTCTGGCTTCACCTCCTTGGGGGCCTGGGGGTAGGGGAAACCTTGGTGTTTGTTTCCCGGCTCCCAGCTGTGATGCTTTTGCTAAAATGTGACTGAGGTGCAGAGAACATTCTCCACAGCCTGTCCTGCTCGCGGGTTCCAGAGTTTATCCCGGGCAGCTTTAGATCTCCCCAGCAGGAGGACCGGAGAAGGCAGTGGCACCCCACTCCAGTACTCTTGCCTGGAAAATCCCATGGATGGAGGAGCCTGGTAGGCTGCAGTCCATGGGGTCGCGAAGAGTCAGACATGACTGAGTGACTTCACTTTCACTTTTCAGTTTTATGCATTGGAGAAGGAAATGGCAACCCACTCCAGTGTTCTTGCCTGGAGAATCCCAGGGATGGGGTTGCACAGAATCAGACACGACTGAAGTGACTTAGCAGCAGCAGGAAGACAGTGTCATGGGGCCCATGTTCCCCTCTGGGGGCCGACAGCAGCTCCCAGCACCCCCTGTGGCTCTCGTGGGCCCTGGGGCATGTCTGTCCCACCACCTCCAGTAGCCTTGCTCTGCCCACCTGGCATCTCCCATCTCTGGGCCTCACTGTCCTTGAAGGCCTCCCCCAGGCAAGGAGTCATGCACACCTTGGGACAGGCTGGCCCAAAGCGGGCGTGGCCAGAACTGGGGTCATTCCCCCGCAGCTGGGGCCCTGGTCCAAGACACTGTGGGGGTCGGGACCTTCGCACAGGCACCTGAGCTACCGCCCACCTGCCTCAGGTGCCGTGGTGCTGGACGTGGCCTGCTTCGCGGAGGCCGAGCGGCTGTACATGCTGGTCAGGGACACGGCTGTGCGCGGCCGGCCGCTGACTGCCCTGGTGCTCCCGGAGGTGCTGGTGAGTGGCGCTAAGGCGGGCCTGGGGCTGTGGCTCCCACCGGTTTGTCTTTATCTTGGGCCGTTGGAGCAAAGTCCAAATGTCTGCTGCAAGGCCAGCTCACTCCTCGGGATGGGCCGAGGTCTGACCCCAACAGGCCCTGCAGGGCACACATCCTCAGCCTGTCACGTGTGTGTGACTGTGCGGGCAGCCCTCGTGGGGTCCTGGGCCCTGGCCCCACTCGCCCTGCTTGGGAGGCCCTGGACCCTGCTTGCACCGTGGGCCTCCTCAATCCATGATGCTCCCCGACTCCCCAAGCTGTCTCGAAGTCCCCGTAGGGCCCCAGACCCTGCCCTGTGCTCTGTGCCCTGGTCCACCTCTGGTCCTCAGCCCTGCTGGCTGCCAGGGACGCCCCCCCCCATCACCAAGGGTGTCTGTGGCCCCTGACCTAGCTCAGGTCAGGCAGAATTACAGCAGAAAGTTCAGGCTGTGGCTGGGGGGCCACACCTTGCGGTCTCTGCTGCTCTGGCCAACCATCCAGACAAGGGTGCGGTGATCGTGGGCCCGGGCCCTCCGCCCGCCCTCTGGCCAGAGACAGGTGGGTCTTGCCAGCCCTCTCCCCTGGCAGCTGCCAGCCCCAGCAAGCAGGTGAGTGCTGCCCGCAGGCCGCCCTGCCTGAGGGCCCACATGTGCCCTCTGCGTGCCCACAGCCTCGAGCCACAGCCGAGCCATGTGCCACCACTGCCCATGGTGTCTGCCTGTCTGTCCCTCGTCACCCAGCGGCCCCCGTGGCGGGGACTCCAGCCCCCCACCCCCACCGTGTAGAGACCCCAGCCCCCCACCCCCACTAGGGGGGCTGCAGCCCCCCAACCCCACCGTGTAAGACCCCAGTCCCCCACCCCCACCAGCCTGGGACCCCTGCTCTCTCAAGTGCCGTTTCTGCTATGTGTGGGGAGGGCCTTCACCCATTGCTGGGGTGAGGCGTGGGGCAGCCCTTTGCGCCTGGGTGCCCCTCCTGACTGCTGGGCGGGTCCCAGTGGGCTTCTGGCCTGGACTCATGGGCCCATGCGCCAGGCGGGGGTGGGGCCTAAAAACACGTCGTGGCAGGGGTGCCGTGGCCATCGGTTCAGGGCTCCGGGGAGGGGGTTCCCTTTGGCCCGTGGTCTGTGGATGCCCTCTCTACCACAGGGGGTGGCCCAAGAGGCCAGTGGTGAGGTGGGGTGGCCGCGTGGCCTCCCTCCCAAGGAAGGCCAGCCCCAGATCGGCGTAGGGGGCAGGCTGTGGGTCGGGAGAGGCCCGGCTTCCCCTGGGGGCCGTCCCGCACCCCCTGACGCAGCCTGCATCTGTCAGCACACGAAGCTGGCCCCAGACTGCCGCCCCCTGCTCGTGTTTGTGAACCCCAGGAGTGGAGGGCTCAAGGGCCGCGACCTGCTCTGCAGTTTCCGGAAGCTGCTCAACCCCCACCAGGTCTTCGAGCTGACCAACGGGGGGCCACTGCCCGGGTGAGTGCGCCTGGAGGGGTGGGGCAGGGTGGGACCTGCGTGGGCGCCCTCCTGCCCCTGGGCGGCCTGGTCTGGCTCTTCTGGCCGCAGTGGCGGGACACGCCCTGTCTCCCTGCCCAGGTTCCACGTGTTCTCCCAGGTACCCTGCTTCCGAGTGCTGGTGTGCGGCGGGGACGGCACGGTGGGCTGGGTGCTTGCCGCCCTGGAGGACATGCGGCACCGCCTGGCCTGCCCAGAGCCTGCTGTAGCCATCCTGCCCCTGGGCACAGGTGGGGTAGGCTGGCCCGGCAGGGGTGGGGGCCCAGCATGGCGGGCCGGGTGTGGAGGCAGTCTGTCTTGCTGGTTCCCAGGGAACGACCTGGGCCGGGTCCTCCGCTGGGGGGCGGGCTACAGCGGGGAGGACCTGTTCTCCGTGCTGCTGTCAGTGGACGAGGCAGACGCCGTGCTTGTGGACCGCTGGACCATCCTGCTGGACGCTCATGAGGCTGCTGGCGGGGAGGACAGCGAGGCAGAGGCAGAGCCCCCCAAGGTACCGGCGTGCCCGGGCAAGGGCATGGTGCTCAGTGGGCGGCTGTGTGTCTTCATCCGGGCCACGCCCCGGCATCGCCGCGAGTACTGTTCCCAGGCGGATGGGCAGCTAAGAGCAGGGCCATGTGTGCTGGCCTTACGGGAGGCGGGGAGCCTCTGGAGGTTGACAGGGGCCAAGGGAGACACGTCTTGTCCTCAGATCGTACAGATGAGTAACTACTGTGGGATTGGCATCGACGCAGAGCTGAGCCTGGACTTCCACCAGGCGCGGGAGGAGGAGCCCGGCAAGTTCACGAGCAGGTCAGGGCGCATGGGCGGGGCGGGGCTGCCTGGAACTTCCTGGGGGCTCACCAGCCGTGAGCGGGGGCTGGGGCCCCTCATGACGCGGAGTCCCCCACCAGGTTCCACAACAAGGGCGTGTACGTGCGGGTCGGGCTGCAGAAGATCAGCCACTCCCGCGGCCTGCACAGGGCCCTCCGGCTGCAGGTGGAGCAGCAGGAGGTGGAGCTGCCCAGCATCGAGGGGCTCATCTTCATCAACATCCCCAGGTGCCCATGCCACCCCTGCCCTCCTGCCCAGCCTCCTTCTGACCTGCGTGACCCCACGCACGGGGCTGCAGCCCCTGCCCTCCTGTCCAGCCCTGTGGGGCCTCACGCAGGGTGAGGGGCTCCTACCCCTGCCCGATGCTAATCTCCCTGACCTTGCTTCCCCGGGAAATGCCCACTGAGGACAGGGCCGGGGATGCGTCTGACCTGCATGCCCCCACACACGGGGCTCTGGGGCTCTGGCCCCTGCCCTCCTGTCCAAACCTCCCTCTGACCTCTGTGACCCTCCCTCCTGTGCAGCTGGGGCTCAGGGGCCGACCTGTGGGGCTCTGACAGTGACTCGAGGTTCGAGAAGCCGCGCATGGACGACGGGCTGCTGGAGGTGGTGGGGGTGACGGGCGTCGTGCACATGGTGAGCGTGGGGACTGGGAGACTGGGGTCCAGGCTGTGCACACAGTGAGCATGGGGGTGGGTAGACGGGGGCCCAGGTGTGCACACAGGGAGACCAGGGCCCAGGGTGTGCACACGGGGATCATGGGGACTGGGAGACTGGGGCCTGGAGTGTGCACACAGGGAGCGTGGGGACCAGGAGACTGGGGCCCGGGGTGTGCACACGGGGAGCGTGGGGGCAGGGAGACAGGGGCCCGGGGTGTGCACACGGGGAATGTGGGGATGGGGAAAACGGGGCCCAGGGTGTGCACACGGGGATCATGGGGACTGGGAGACTGGGGCCTGGAGTGTGCACACAGGGAGCGTGGGGACCAGGAGACTGGGGCCCGGGGTGTGCACACGGGGAGCGTGGGGGCAGGGAGACAGGGGCCCGAGGTGTGCACACGGGGAATGTGGGGATGGGGAAAACGGGGCCCAGGGTGTGCACATGGGGATCATGGGGACCAGGAGACCGGGGCCCAGGGTGTGCACACGATGAGTGTGGGGACTGGAAACAGGGGCCCGGGGTGTGCACATGGGGAGCGTGGGGACTGGAGACAGGGGCCCAGGGTGTGCACACGGGGGGCGTGGGGACTGGAGACAGGGGCCCGGGGTGTGCACACGGGGAGTGTGGGGATGAGACGGGGGCCCGGGGTGTGCACACTGGGGGCGTGGGGACTGGAGACAGGGGCCCGGGGTGTGCACACGGGGGGCGTGGGGACTGGAGACAGGGGCCCAGGGTGTGCACATGGGGGGCGTGGGGATGAGTCGGGGGCCCGGGGTGTGCACACGGGGGGCGTGGGGACTGGAGACGGGGGCCTAGGGTGTGTGCACATGGAGGGCGTGTGGACTGGAGACGGGGGCCCGGGGTGTGCACACGGGGGGCATGGGGACTGGAGATGGGGGCCTAGGGTGTGTGCACACAGGGGGCGTGGGGACTGGAGATGGGGGCCCGGGGTGTGCACACGGGGGGCATGGGGACTGGAGACGGGGGCCTAGGGTGTGTGCACACGGGGCGTTGGGGCTGGAGACGGGGGGCCTAGGGTGTGTGCACACGGGGGGCGTGGGGACTAGAGACGGGGGCCTAGGGTGTGTGCACACGGGGAGCGTGGGGACTGGAGATGGGGGCCCGGGGTGTGCACATGAGTGTGGGGACTGGAGACGGGGGCCCGGGGTGTGCACACGGGGGGCGTGGGGACTGGAGACGGGGCCCCGGGTTTGTGCACACAGGGGGTGTGGGGATGAGACAGGGGCCCGGGGTGTGCACATGGGGAGTGTGGGGATGAGACAGGGGCCCGGGGTGTGCACACGGGGAGCGTGGGGATGAGACAGGGGCCCAGGGTGTGCACATGAGTGTGGGGACTGGAGACGGGGGCCCGAGGTGTGCACACGGGGAGTGTGGGGATGAGACAGGGGCCTGGGGTGTGCACACGGTGGGGCGTGGGGATGAGACAGGGGCCCGGGGTGTGCACACAGGGGGCGTGGGGACTGGAGACGGGGGCCCGGGGTGTGCACACGGGGAGTGTGGGGATGAGACAGGGGCCCGGGGTGTGCACACGGGGGTCGTGGGGACTGGAGATGGGGGCCCGGGGTGTGCACACGGGGGGCGTGGGGGAGATAGGGGCCCGGGGTGTGCACATGGGGAGCATGGGGACTGGAGACGGGCCCGGCGTGTGCACACGGGGGGCGTGGGGACTGGAGACGGGGCCCTGGGGTGTGCACATGGGGAGCATGGGGACTGGAGACAGGGGCCCGGGGTGTGCACACGGGGGGCGTGGGGAAGGGGAGATGGGGGCCCGGGATGTGCACACGGGGAGCATGGGGACTGGAGACAGGGGCCCGAGATGTGCACACCCCTGGAGACCAGGCCCTCAGTGCTGCCTGTGGCCTGCTGAGCCTGGCCCCCCTCCCACCAGGGCCAGGTCCAGAGTGGGCTGCGCTCAGGCATCCGCATCGCCCAGGGGTCCTACTTCCGCGTCACCCTCCTCAAGGCCACGCCCGTGCAGGTGGATGGTGAACCCTGGGTCCAGGCTCCCGGGCACCTGATCATCTCGGCTGTGGGCCCTAAGGTACGTCAGGATGGGGTGAGAAGGGGGCTTGTGGCTGGTGGGCAGTCCAGCCATGGCTGGTTCTTCTCTGACTCTGAGAGGCCATGGGCTGGATGAGGCAGCCAGTCTTTAGTTAGCCGCCACTCTGTCCCCTTCCGTGAAATGGGCTGAGCTGAGATGGTGGTGGCTGCTCTGGGACCTGGGGCCAGGTGGCCTGAGTTGTGACAGCTCCTGCGTGTCCTGGGACAGGTCCACATGCTCAGGAAGGCCAAGCAGAAGCCTAGGAAGGCGGGGCCCCCTAAGGATGCACGAGCCGATGGGGCCCCGGCCCCCAAGGGGGACCCCAAGTAGAGGCACGTCCTGGAGCAGCACTCAGCAGCGGACAGATGTGCTCACAGCCCTGGCCTCTGGCCTTCCTGTCTCTTCCCCGTGCCACGCGGAGACTGCTGGGTGGGTGGTGCGGGGCTCCCTGGGGCCCAGGCCGCTGTCCTGGAGGACACACACTTCCCCTGGGGCCCCTCTGCCACCTCTGGGCCCCTGAGCCGGGCAGCACCAGACCTCAGCAGTACCCCGAGGCACCCCTACAGGGCAGCTGGCTCTCTGGACCTTAAGGGTGCCCGGCGCAGTCATGGGACACCCCAGCCACTAGCTTCCCGGGCTGGACAGTGTCTGGCTGGCCCAGTCTGAGCTCTGCGGGGACCCTGGTGTGACTGGGCTGGGAGAGGCAGGCCCCGAGGAAGCCGGGTGGGCCTGGCCCCCCGGGAGGTGTGTGGTGCCCGTGCCCGGGAGGCAGCAGGAGCTGGCCCGGCCAGGACTTCCAAGGAAGTGAGGCGAGTGTGCAGCAGGAGAGGTTTAATTGGCTGGGGAAAGCGCTTCGCCCCTCCGTGTGTCAGCAGTTAGCACGCGGGCTCTGTGTCCACTGAGCAGATGTGTCTCTGTGCTTCTCCACGTGGAGACGGGGGACGCAGATGGGCTGCCAGGCGGGTCACTCAGAGCCCCGGAGTCCAGCTGGCCCAGAGCCCTGTCCCGGCGTGGAGGGTCCGGAGGCCCCTCTCCTGTTTGGTCCCTATGCCTTGGCGCTGGCTGGCTGCCAGGCCCTCACCCTGGGTGGCGGCCTCGCCTTGACACTGGCTTCGACCTCAGACACGGCCCTGCCCAGCCCTATACCCGCCCAGCTCGTGCCAAAGCTACCCAGACGTGGGCAGCACGAGGGCAGCGGGCCTCCAGGGCCCGGTGTGCGTCCCTCGGACCTGCATTCCTGGGGGTGGAATCAGCTTTTGCTCTGCACCTGCACCGGTTGGTGGGAGCTGTCTGTCACTGTGGTTCGGGTGGACGAGTCCTCTGCGTGTAAGCGAGTCTGAGAGTGTGTGTGAGCACTGCACCCCTTCCTCGTGTGTAACCTACCCCCGAAGGTGACCGTAATTTATATCTTGGACAAATAGAGTCTGGTCTTCCGGCCCTGCTGCTGTCCGTCTCCTGCGTCGCTGTGCCCGGGGCGAGTCGCGGTGGGTGGGTGGGTGTTCTGGCAGCCTGCTGGGGCCTCTGCACTGGGGTGTGGACTCAGTCCAGGGAGGGGCTGGGCCCACTGCCCCAGGGCCCCCACCTCCTGCCAGCCCTCTGGGGCTCGTCTCTGCTGGCTTGAGCAGACAACGGGCACAAGCAACACAGTGAAGCTGCCATGAGACTCTTCTCTGCAAAGTGGAAGTAATCCGAGGGTCTGAGGCAGAACATGAATCTTCACGAGGCCCCGGAGATGGGGCGGGGCGGCACTAGCAGGGGGCAGGGAGCAGTGGGGACCGGGCCTCGTCCGCAGCCCCGGGCGCCGGCCGGGCAAGCACGGGCCCCACCAGCCCCCGCAGGGCCCGCAGGCTGGCCAGCGCCAGGCGCACCAGCAGCCGCAGCAGCAGGAAGGCGAAGGGCACCGCGATCTGCATGGCGTGGAAGATGGCCGTGCTGAAGCTGCTCAGCACGCAGGTGCAGGCAAAGGCCAGCAGGCTGGCGCAGGGGTACAAGGCGAGCTTGGCAAACATGAACGCGTGCTCCCGGCCCCCGAAGCGCGCAGAGGGTTGCAGCGTCTCCCCCTCCCGCAGCAGCGCTGTGGTCCAGATGGCGAACTGGAAGATGCTGGCCAGAAAGATGATGGCGCAGCTGACACGCACGCTCTCCAGCTCGTCGCGGGGCTGCTGTGCGAAGGCTGACGTCTGCTGGTAGGCCAGGGGCAGGCCACCCACGAAGGCCAGCGAGAGCGTGTTGAGCAGCCCCATGGGCCGCGTGGCCCTGCGGATGTGCAGGAACAGTGAGTGGTGGGCGAACCAGAGCAGGCCCACTGTGGCGAAGGAGCCGAAGTAGGCCAGGAAGTGCGGCCCTGACTCGCCCAGCGCGGCCACCAGGCTGCCCTGGAACTTCTCCTTCACATCCTTGGCGTCCGGGACGTTGTCCTCACTGAGGGGAGAAATACACCAATTTGCGGGGGCCCCGCCTCTGGCATCCGGTCAGCACAGCCGCCCCCGCACACACAAACTTTAGATGAATGAACAGCACGTGCGGACTTTTGCGGATCTGTGTTGACACAGGTAGGGCTGTTCACCTGAAGTTCAAGTTCAGCTGCAGCCTTTGTTTAGGCTGACCGCAGCCCTGCCTGCCAGGCCCCAGGCTTGCAGCCCCTCTGGCACCCACGGGTGGTGCTGTGAGATCTTCACCCCCCTGCAGTGACCCTTCCATGGGGGGCGGCCCCGCAGGCCTGAGGGGCTTTGCCCAGGCTGAACTTGACTGTAAGGAGAGTCTCAGGCACACAAGGGAGGTCGTGGACGACAGCCACAGCCTGGACTAACCCGGCGGCCGCATGCACGCTGGTGCAGGTGGGAGCAGGAGACAGAGCCTGGGGTCTCCCGGGGACCCCCACCTGGGTCCTCGGGCTGTGCCTCTGGTGGGAGGAAGGAGCCCTGACCCATGGGGTGCCCAGCCGCAGCCACCCCTCACTGCCACCCAGCAGGGACGAGGAGGCAGGGCTCTGGCTCAGGGCAGAACCTCTGTCTGGGCCTCAGAGATTTGTGGCCATGGGCATTTGCTCCTAATTTTTAAAAATTCTCAAGTTACAGTAAGAAAAAGCTACTCAGAGAAGCTTAGGGGCATCAAGACTTTACATGATCAGATACAGAACATAAAATCAGAGTGTTTAAATGTTAACAAAACATGAATGTACTGAAATATGGCCAAGGAACAAAAAAAGGCTTTAAAAAGGATGGAAGATTTGAAAAAGGAGTAGATAAAACACTTAGAAATGAAGATACGATAGCTGAGGCTGGAACTCTGACAGATGCAGAGGCTGCCTGGCCAAGCAGCAGAGCGGGGGCATGGGGAGCTGGGGGCCACCCGCCCACCGCCCACCGCCCTCCGCCCTCCGCCCTGGGGGGAGCGGGCCCTGCCCGGGGCCCTCGGGTGGGAGCCCCTTGGGAGGGCGGCCCCCAGCTCTCACCAGATGTCCAGGATGAGCAGAGTGGCCACGATGGCGTAGACCCCGTCACTGAAGGCCTCCACCCGCTCCTTGCTGAGCGGCTCGTGCAGGTCGAAGGTGAAGACCTCCATGCTGTGAGCCGGGGGCTCTCTGGGGCCTGTGGCGAGCCAGGGAGGGGCAGCCGAGCCCTCAGTGCTCTGGGCCAGTGGGGGGCCCTGGTGGCAGCCCCGGAGCCCCCCAGGACAGCCCCCCTGGGCACCTACCCATAAGGCGGGCCCTGCACCAGCCAGCGGCCTTGCTCACGTAGGGCAGGAAGATGACCGTGGCCATCAGCAGGTATGACTGTGTGAAGAGCGTGCTTCAGGGGAGTGCTGAGGCCCGGGGGAGCGCGGCCGTGGCAGGACCAGGGCGTGTGTGCGCGTGTGTATGCATGTCAAACAACAGCCCGAGGGGAACCTGAGCTGGGTGCGGGGCGGGGGCTGCCCAGGGCTGAGGGGCATGAGCCCATGGGAAGGGCAGGCCCCAGGAAGGGCAGGCCCCTGGCAGAGCAGGCCCCGGGCTTGACCGTCAGCACTGGGGTAGACGGTCCAGATGGAGGTGGGGAAGGTGGGCCAGGGCGTGACCATGGCGGGGACTGGAAGGTGGGCCCAGGATGGCACCCTGGATTGGGGTGGGGGGGGGCGGTGAGCACGCCTGGGAGGATGGCCAAGGGCTCTTGGGGAGCTTTGGGGGGGCTGGGCAGGGGGCTGTTGCAGGTGGTGATGGGAGGGCGCCCCAGGCAAGCGGGTGAGGGGTTGAGGGGCCAGACCCCCCCCTGCAGGAAGGCAGGACATGGGGGAGGGGCTACCTGGGCCCCAGCCCCACAAAGACCCTCCCCGCTTTGTGGCAGCCCAGCGCCCTCCTCCCTGCCGCCATCACTCAAGGGTCCAGTCACCTCCCTGCCCAGGCGCCTCATGGCACCCACAGCACCCGCCAAGGGGCCTCCACTCTGCCTGCTCCTCACCCAAGCTGCTCGCTCCACACCCAGCCAGGCCCTCTGTCCTCCACACAATGACCCCCACTGCCTGAGCCCGGCCAGAGCCGGGGGGCTGACCCACCTGCAGCGTGGATGCTGCAAACCCGTCCTGCCCTCCATCTCTGGGCTTCACCCTTGCTGGCCTGCCCTGTCCACGGGGAGCGCCTACTAAAGGCCACGGTCAGGGTTACCTCGCCTGGTCCCAAAGGTCCCCAAGGCCCCTGACCAGGAGTGGGGTCCACCGGCAGGTGCAGCCCCCACATGGTGAGGGGACACATCATCTCCCCCGCCCCCACCTGTAGCCTGAGCTGGGGTGCCCTGGACACGACCCCAGCCCCCAGCTCCATCATCCAGGGTGTGGCCCTGTAGCCCTTGCCAGTCTGTTTATTTTAAATTTGGAATTCTCTTGAAACATTTACTAGACGTTTAAAATGCATTCTTTCACACTTCTTGTGATATTTTGGGTTTAAGGGTTCACTCTGCTTCACCCAGAGCGCAGGTAAAGGCAGAAGCTGCCCTGAGTCGCCGCTGGTGGGGCTCATCTTCCCACCCAGGTGAGCGAAGTATCTCTGGCTGCAGCTCAGCCAGGACAGAGTCAGGCGCAGCCCCGCCTGCAGCCGCGCCTCCCTCACTCTGTCTTCCGCGCTCTGTGGTGGCCAGCCCACCGTAGCTGCACCTCCCTTTCCTCCACTTCCGTCCTTCCCGACTCGGGAAGGTCTTTCCCTGCTTCCTCTCTCAGCTGGCCACAGCCCCACGCACGTGTAGAGAGCCATGCATCCCAGGCCTGCTGGTTTCCGCCATGGCGGCTCCGGGCAGGCCCTGGACTCACCGCGGGGTAGAAGAAGAGGGAGAAGCCGGCGGCGGCCAGGCAGAGCGCGGGGCCCCGCATGATGATGCCCAGGATGTGCTGCCGGTAGAGGCCACGGTGGGCAGAGCGCTCGATCTGGGGGCTCAGGAGGTGCGGGAAGTGGAAGGCATAGAGCACGATCAGGGCCTGCGGGAGACGCTGCAGGCTATGGGTGGGCCTCGCACGGGCACCAAAGGAAGTCTGGGGTGCGGGCGGCAGGGCCCTCGTGCTGCTCGGGCGGGCCTGGGGTCTCAGCCCAGCCTGAGGGCGCAGGGCCCCATCTCATTCTCCATCCACATCAGGAAGGGGGCTCGGGCCCTAAGCAGGTGCCCGGGGCAAGTACGCCCTGGCTGGCACGGTTTGCATGGCCCCTCAGCGGGGGCCCGAGCACATGCCGCAGCTGTGCCCCGAAACACAGGAGGGCATGGCGTCCTACCTGCACGACCCCGATGGCAATCACACACATGCAGAACAGGAAGATGCCCAGAGGCACCTCGGGGAAGGTCACCATCAAGGAAAACTGCAGCAAGAAAGACCCACAGCATCAGGGCCCCTGCGAGTCCACTGGGCCGCACCTGGGCCACTGCGGAGCTGTCAGGGGAGGGGGTGTCTCTGCCACAGGAGCCCTTGGGCTGAAGCTTAAAGCCTTTAAAGCTTAAGGTTATCAAGCTCCTAAAGGCTCCCCACACCCCAACCCTCTGTGATGCACTGCGCTCAGAGCACGGCCCTCCCTCCGAATCCAGGAGCTGCTGGGTGAAAAGAGGGTGGGTTACCTGCAGGGATGAACCCAGGTTGGCCAGGAGGCTGGGGGCTCCCCCCCACCCCCACCTGCGCCCCGTGACGGAACCGGCCGGCTCTTGGAAACCTCTGCAACCACGTGGTCCAGGGCACCTGCCCATGGGTCTGAGAGCTTTGAGGAGGGCATGTTCTGGGGTCAGTGGAGGGCGGCTGGGCCCGGGGTGGAAGGGGGGCCAGAAGCCCCCGTGACTCACTGTGAACGGCAGGAAGGTGATGGTCATCATGCAGGCCTGGGAGGGAGGGGGCGCAGCTGAGGGCGGCTGGGGGCCAGCCCTGCACACCCGGGGCTGAGCACCGGCCCTGGCTCCTGGCGGGTGGAGCTCCAGCCCAGGAACCGAAGGAGAGACTCACCAGGTTGAGCAGGGCAAGCGTGTCGTCTATTTTCCCAACAACTTGGAACAACCTGAACAATTCAAGGAAAAGGGCAGAAGTCACTGTGAATGAATGTGGCTCTGACGGCATCAGATACAGACACTCACACGACGGCTTCACGCCGAGATGGGGACAGGTGGGCAGAAGACTGGCACAGGCAGGAAGCAGGCAGAGCGCCCAGGCCGCGGCCTGTCTCAGCCCCCACGCGCTCTCCCCACTTGGAGCCCCAAGGATGTGGCCTGCTCCCCCCCAGGGTGGTCTCTGCCTGGCCAGGGCCCAGGGCACCTGAGGGGCCGGGCGCTTCTCTCAGTCAGAAGCCCAGCCTGCAGCCCCTGCGGCAGAGGGTGGGGGCGCTGCTGAACCCCAGACAGGCCGTGCGGGCTGACGGACACTGGC
Source organism: Dama dama (assembly GCF_033118175.1). Lineage (NCBI taxonomy): Eukaryota > Metazoa > Chordata > Mammalia > Artiodactyla > Cervidae > Dama > Dama dama. The sequence continues at coordinate 455,566 of NC_083686.1, read as the reverse complement.
CATGCCCGTGACCTGCACAGGCAGGACTGGGCCGGGCAGCCCTGGACTGGGCCGGCAGGACTGGGCCGGGCAGCCCTTGGGCCTCCTCGCTTTCTGTGAGCAAGGAGGCGGGAGAGATCCCTCGAAGCCTTAGAAGGGGGTCACTTGTCCTCACCAGAAATGACCACTTTGCTGAAAACACGTGTGTGCGGGACGACGCTGAGAGACACTTTCCACCTGGGTGCCGTTGCCTCGCAAGTTCCTTGCCTTCCTGCGCCCCCAGCACCCTGGCGGGGGGTGTCTCCACCCCGGGGGCCTCCTGGACACCCCCTCCCATGGGGCTCGTCAGCAGAGCTCCGGGGCCTGGTTCCCCTGGGGTCCTGAGGATGCTTTTCCTCAGTGCTGTACCCAGCACCCCGTCATCGTCCAGGCCTGGGACATGCTGCCATGGCAACGTGCCCATGAAAGCAGTGGTGTGGGCGAGGCCTCCGTGGGGAGCGGGGAGGGGCAGCTGCTCCCCAAGCACACCGCCACCAGCCTGACCCTGGGCCAAGCGAGCCCACGCCTGCTGGGCGCACACCCCGCCAGCTGCCCCCCGAGCACAGGCCCCAGCCCACTGCACCTCGTGTGGGCCGCCCAGGCCACGGTCACGATGAGGAAGGTCATCAGGTAGACAGCAATCCTGGTGGCAAGGAGCCTCTGGACACTCTTGTCAAACTCCTGCAACAGAAGTGCCTCCCATCAACCCCATTCACCTGGGATGGCGCCCCGCCCGGGGACACACCTCTGGAGGACCCACCCCCACCCAGGCTTAGCCTCGTCTGGGCTGGCCCTGGGGCCCCTCCTGACATGCAGGCCCCTGGAATGCCTGCTCTGGAGGCAGAAAGGCCTCAGGCCTCTCCCAGGACCTCGGCAGGTGGCCAGGGGCCTGGCAGCCAGAGAGAGTCACGGCACTGACAGGTGAGTGGTTCCAAGGCCGTGTGAGGCCTGGCGAGAGGCTGTGTGACCGCACGCTGGGCGGCACAGGAGAGGGCTCACGCATCACCGTCATCAGAAACTCCAGACGCAAAACCAATGCCTCGCCCTGTCTGCGGGTCCTCTGAGCCCACGTAAGCAGCCCCGGTTTCCAGACCCCCAGGTCCTGTGGTCTCAACGAGCCTTCTCCTTGGCGCCGGCTGCCAGCCACGGGGTGCCCACCCCAGCCTGTGGCACCCGCCCTGAAGGAGTGTCCCAGCCACAGTCTGGCTCAGAGCGCTTCCGGGTCGGTCAGCATGCAGACTGGGGGCTTCTCCATGGTGGTCAGCGGTGAGGCGCTCCAGGCCCACAGGTCCCCATCACCTTCGGCATCTCCAGCAAACACCTGCCTCCCTGTTCTGAAAGCGGTGGCACTGAAGCCCCCAGAAGGTTCCGGAGCAGCAGGAGTGCCCAGGCCCTGCGGGACCCCATGGGGAGGCAGCTCCCTGGGGCAGAGAAGGCCGCATGGCCCTTTGCCAAGTTCATCAGGCTCGACCTGCATCTCGGTCTCGTTCAAACCCCATGAGAAGCAACGATACAACCTCTCTGAGAAGATTCCCGGCAGCATCCAGGCTGGACCCAGACATGCTGGTCCTGCAGAGACCAGCGCTGGAGGCGACACCACGGCCACGAGGGGCTGAGCGCAGCACTCGGCACACACACACCCAGGGACTCGTCCCCTCCTGGGTCAGGGCCACCTCGCAGGGGCTGGACGTGTCGCTGTCTCACCTACCCGGTGGAGACGCTCCAAGCTGACTAGCAATGGAAACTCGGCCTTACCTCCTTTCCCAATCTTCTCTCTGCTCACACGTGGGCCTGTGTGCCAGGCTGGCCCCTCTGCTCCCCAGCACCTGCTTGGTGGGCTGCTCCAGGGGCCACGGCACAGAACTAGGGGGTGTCCATGCCAGCTACCAGGTGCCCCTGCCCTTCTCAGGTCTCCTCAGGGCTCAGCCTGAGGGCACCACCTTCATTCACAAGCCAGGATGGGGCTGGCAGGCTCTGGGGGAGACGCAGCGGACAGCCTGGCCCCAGCCCCCCAGCCAGGTGCGCCCAAGCAGAGCCCAGCCTTGAGCCCATGGCCTGAGCCTCCCGGGCCCCCGCCTGAACGCCAACACTGCAGACCATTCCCAAGTACCTGCTCCGGGGAGATCTCTGTGTGGGTCACGGGCAGGATCTACAACAGACACAGCGCAGGTCCAGGGACGCTCCCTGGGCACTGACCGCTCCCTGGGTGCCTGCATCGGCACTCGGGCCGGCCCGGGCCCCCCCTTCGCCCCTCAGCAGCCCGGCGCCCCCACGGACCATCACGGTGGCGATGATGGATAGCAGCGCGTCGCTGAAGCTGAGCATGCGATGCGAGTGCTGGATCCCGTCGGCCACGTCCTCGTCTGGCGAGCCCACGGAGGCATCTCCCTGCCCATCGAGGGTCGGCTCCGGGGTCTGGGGCCTGGACATGTTGGAGCCTGGAAAGAAGCGCGGGTCTGAGCTGGCGTGGTGTTCCTGGGGCAGGTGCCTCAGAGGGGTCTGCTGGGTCCTCCACTAAGTCAACTTCACAGGAAACTGCCAAACCATTTACGGGGTAGCTGCAGGTTTGCATGCCCACCAGCAGCGAGCGAGCTGCAACTGCTCCCCTCTGGGTTTGGAGGCTCTTTATAAATTTGATGACTTTTCAATCTTAGCTGTGCTGACAGACATCTATCTCACTGCGATTCAACCTGCACTTCTTATTGACCAGCTGAGTGTTCTCACGTGCCTACTTTTCACCTGTACACCTTTTGTGGTAAAGTGCCTGCTAGAATCTTCAGTTCACTTTTTTTGGGGGTTATTTGTATTCGTGTTGAATTTTGACAATTCTTTCCACATTGTGGTTAGAAGTCCTTTGTTAGATGTGTAATTTGCAGGCATTTTCTCCAAATCTGTGACATGCCTTTCCTTCTTTTACCAATCTTCAGGAGTATGTAAGTTTCTTTTTTTAAAATATTTACTTATTTGACTGCCTCGAGTCTTCATTGCATCATCCAAAACCAGTGATTGAACCTGCGTCCCCTGCATTGCAAGGATTCCTATCCATCAGGGAAGTCCCTAGAAGAATATAAGTTTTAAATTTTGATGAACTCTTACCACTTTTTTTTTTTATGGATTATTCTTCTGGTGTCATATCTAACAATGCTTTGCTGAACCCAAGATCACAAAGATTTTCTGTTTTCTTCTAGAAGTTTTAAAGTTTGAGGTTTGACTTTTGACCTATCATCAATTTTGAGTTTTTATATAATATGCAAAGTACAGTCAAGTTTCCTTTTCCTGCAGATGGATGCCTGGTTATTCCAACACTTCTTGTTTAAAAGACTGTCTCTTCTCCACTGAGCTGCCTTTGCAGGCACCTTGATCACAGACTGACAGACACATTCGTGGGGTGTCTCTGGGATACACATCCTGTCCGGGAATGAGGCATCTGTCCTTTGTGGCATCACACTGCCTTCATGCCAGCCTCACATCAGTCCTGATGTCTGCTCGAGTCCTCCAGCTTTGTTCTTTTCCAGACCGTTTGGATGATTCTCGCTCTTTGCCTCTCCCTCATGGCCTCCTGCTTGTTGAGGCCCCATTCAGAGTTCCTACAGGCAGAAAAATGGGCTATAGTGGCCCTCACTGCCTGGCCCACAACTGGAGCTGGCCTGGGGTCATGGCCAGAAGAGAAGGAGGACTGAAAATCATCGAAGACTCAGACGTGTCCAGAGTTTTCACCTGTAATCAACGGGAGGGGCAGGCACTAAATGGAATCCTTTTACTTCACAAAAGGGAGGGAGACGGGAGCAGGGGAAGGTGGGAGGAAAGGCTGTCTGAGCAACGGGGCAGAAGGCGGTGCATTTCTTTAGGGTTGACTCTGGGAAACAGACGTCCGTTACATGGTTCTCCACACTTTTTGTATGTGTAAGTTGTTTTCAATTAAATTTTATTCAAAAAATCAGTAAAGATCAAATATAGACACAAAAATTCTCAACAAAATGTTAACAAATGAAATTCTGTAACATATAGAAAGAATTCTGTATCATGCCAAGTGGGATTCATTCCAGGCACACAAGGCTGGTTTATAATTAAAAAATCAATTACTGTAACACACCATATCAATAGAAAAAAGACAAAAACCATCATCTTAATAAATGCAGAAAAAGAATTTGACAAAATCTAACACTTCTTCATGATAAAAACTATTTGACAAAATAGGAATGGAAGAAAACTTCATCAACCTGATAAAGGGCAAACATCACACTCAGTGGGGAAAACCCTGAGAACCGTTCCCATCTCAGACCAGTAGCAAGACAAAGGCCTCTGCTCCCCATGTTGTGCTGGGACTTCCAGTCATGGCAACGGTGCAAGGAGAACAAGCTAGAAGGCACACAGAAACAGGCAGAACCAGCTCTCTCTGCAGACGATGTAATTCTGTAAAAAGAAAACCCTAAGGAACCCACACAAGGAAGCTATTAGAATAAATGAGTTCAGCAAGGTTGCAGGAAACAAGATCAATGTATAAAACAACTGCATTTCTATTCACTAGCAATAACCAACCCTACAATACATTTAAGAAAGCAATTACATTTATAGTAGTGTCAAAAATACTCAGGAATAAATTTTAAAAATGAATATAACACGTGGTTGAGATTAAAGAGGGCCCCAATAAATGGAAAGACATCCTCTGCCCATGGATTAGAGAACTTAATATTATTAAGATGACAATACTTCCCAAATTTACCTACAGATTCAATGCAATCCCTCTCAAAATTCCATCTGCCTTCCACATAGAAATTTACAAGCTGGACCCTAAAATTCATATGGAAATGTAAGGAACCTTTGGCTATTTAAGGAGCAGCCAAGACAATCTTGAGAAAGAACACAGCTGAGGACTCATACTTCTCAATTTCAGAACTCAGTGCAAAGCTATGGTGATCAAGTCAGTGCAGTATCAGCATAAAGACAGACATACAGATCAATGCACGAGAGCTGAGACTTCAGAGGTAAATCATTGTGTTCACACTCCACTGACTTGCAATAAGTGTGTCAAGATCATTCAATGGGGAAAGAACAGTCTTCTAAACAAATATTGCTGAGACAACTGGATATCCACACACAAAAGAATGAATTTGGTATTACCTCATGCCACATACAAAAATTAACTAAAAGTGAATGCCTAACTCTAAGAGCTAAGACATTGGAGAAATTCTGCATGGCCTCACATTCTGCAAAGAATTCTTAAATATAACACCAAAAGCACAAGTAACAACAAAAATAAATTGGAGTTCATCAGAATTGTGACTTTGGTGTTTAAAGGACACTATTAAGAAAAAGACAAGAGTACTGGAGTGGGTTGCCATTTCCTTCTCCAGAGGATCTTCCTGACCCAGGGATTGAACCTGGGTCTCCTGCATTGTAGGCAGATGCTTTACTGTCTGAGCCACCAGCTATGACAAATCTAGACAGCATATTAAAATTTAGCAGACAACTCACTCCAGTGTTCTTGTCTGGGAAATCCCATGGACAGAGGAGCCTGGCATGATACATAAATATACATTATAAGTATTAAAAAAAAAAAAGCAGAGACATCACTTTACCAACAAAGGTCCATATAGTCAAAACTATGGTTTTTCTAGTAGTCATGTATGGATGTGAGAGTAGACATAAAGAAGGCTGAGTGCTGAAAAATTGATGCTTTTGAACTGTGGTGCTGGTGAAGACTCTTGAGAGTTCTTGGACAGCAAGGAGATCAAACCAGTCCATCCTAAAGGAAATCAGCCCTCCATGTTCATTGGAAGGACTGAAGCTGAAGCTCCAATACTCTGGCCACCTGATGCAAAGAACCATTTCACTGGAAAAGATCCTGATGTTGGGAAAGATTGAGGGTGAGAAGAGAAAGGGGTGACAGAGGATGAGATGGTTGGATGGCATCATTGACTCAGTGGACCTGAGTTTGAACAAACTCAGGGACTTAGTGAAGGATGAGAGCCTGGCGTGCTACAGCTGATGAGGCTGCAGAGTCAGACACGACTTGGCAACTGAACAACAATGTTAATTCTTTGTTTAAAATTTTGAGGAACCTCTATACTATTTTCCACAGCAGCTATCCTGTTTATATTCCCGCCAACAGTGCACTGGGGTTCTGTTTTCTCCATGTTCTCACTAAAAGTTGCTGCTGTTCTTCATTTATTTGTGTGATAGCCATCCTGGGGGGTGAATGTCTTGTGGTTTTGATTTGCTTTTCCCAATACAACCAAATGATGTTGAACATCTTTTGTTGTGTTTATTGGCCAATGGAATATCTTCTTTGGAGAAATGTCTTTTCACGTCCTTTGCCTGTTTTTTGAATTGGGCAGTCTTTTTACTGCTAAGTTTTAAGAGTTCTATTTATATTTTGGATGCTAGACTCTTACCAGATACATAATATGCAAATATTTTCTCCCATTCTGTGGAGAGAGGAGCGTGGTAGGCTACAGTCCATAGGGTTCCGAAGAGTCGGACATGACTGAGCAACTTCAATTTCCTTTCCTTTCTTTCAAGGAGCGAACATCTTTTAATCTCATGGCTGCAGTCACCGTCTGCAATGATTTTGGAGCCCAAGAAAATAAAATCTGTCATTGTTTCCACTTTTTCCCCATCTATCTGCCATGAAACAATGGGACCAGATGCCATGAGAATTAATATAGGATCCAGTAATTCCACTTCTGGGATTGCCACTTCCTTAGACTGGGAGGTGCACCTGAAGTAAGCCAGGACTAAGTCACAAGGAGCACTTCAGCTCCTTCAGAAGTGTGGTAATTACTGTGAAGATTGTGCAGGATATGTACTTTTCTATATATATATTATATTCCATATACAAGTGTATTATCAGATATTTTCTCCCAGTGGGGGCTGTCTTTTCATTCTCTCTCATATATATGTGTGTATGTGTGTATGTACATATATGTATATATTTAGAGCTTCCCAGGTGGCTCAATGGTAAAGAATCCAGCTGCCAATGCAGGAAACGTAAGAGATTCAGGTTCTATCCCTGGGTCAGGAAGATCCCCTGGAGAAGGAAATGGCAACCCACTCCAGTATTCCTGCCTGGGAAATCCCGTGGACAGAGGAGCCCGGCGGGCTGCAGCCCAAAGGGTCAGAAAGAGTCAGACACAATTGAGCACGGATGCACATATATATTCAGATCAACAGACTGCTTTTCACAGCAGTTTTGAGTCTGCAGAATAACTGAAGGGAAAGTGCAGAGAACTCAGTCACCAGTTCCCCTGCCCCACTCTCCCCGTCATTAACGTCTGATATTAGCGTGGCTCAGGTGATGAGGCAACATGGACACATGGTTGCATTGTAGCTCTAAGGGTGTTGACAAGTGCACACCTGTGTTCTCTGTCACAGTGTCACACGAAAGGGCTTCACAGTCCTGAGGTCCCCCTGGGCTGCCTCTACTCACCCCTCCCCACCCCAGGCCCCTGGCAACCACCCATGTTTCCACTTGTCTCGTCTTGCCTTTTCCAGAACGTCATGGAGCTGGAATCCAGCAGTATGCGGCGCTTTCAGAGTGGCTCCTTTCACCTGGTGACGTGCTTCTGAGGTCCTCTGTGTCATTTTTGTGGCTTCTGGCTCATTTCCTTTTATCCCTGCATAATACTGTTTTATCTATGTACCAGTTCATCCATTCACCTGCTGAAGCACATCTGCAACATATATTGTCAAGTCCCTAAGTTTGGTGAAGTCCTGTTTATCTACTTTTATTCTTCATTTAAAAAAAAAATTTATTATTATTTTTTTTTTTTTATTCTTCATTTTTGTTGTTTATCTACCTTTTTATGGATTGTTCTTTGGTGTCATATTAGAAACTCTCACGAGTGGCTTTCTACAAGTTTTATCGTTTTTTTTTTTCTTTCCATATATGATGCAAGGTATGGATTAAGTCTTTTTTTAAACATATGGATATCTGATTTTTCCAGCATCATTTGTTGAAAAGACTATCCTTTCTCCAATTAATTACCTTTATTCAAAATCAACTGACCATATTTATACTTTTGGGTCCACTGATCTACTTATGTATCTTTATACCAACACCACACTATTTAGATTACTGTACTGTTATAAGAACTGAAGTTACATAGTGTAAGTCATAAAAATTTGTCCTTCTTCAAACTTGCTTTGGCTATTCTAGCTCCTATGCTGTTCCAAATGAATTTTAAAATCATGTGTCAGTTAAAAACATATGATAGGATTTTAACTGGGTTGACATTGAATGTATAGATTGATTTGATGTACTAACAATACTGAAATTTCTAAATTAATGAATACTGTGTAACTTTCCACTTATTAAGGGTTCTCTGAGCAAAGTTGCCTAGTTTTCAGTTATAAATCTTACATATCTATTACAGATTATCTTCAAAATTTACTATCTGTTGATACCATTGTAAATAGTGTTTTTCCTAGTTTCAACTTCCAGTATTTGTTGCTAGCTATTTGGAAATAGAACTTTTTTTTTTTTTTTTTTTTTGTTTATTAACATTGTATTCTATAACTCTGCTAAAACCATTAGTTCTAGTAGCTCTTTTTGTAGTTTCCATGGATTTTTTCACCTAGAGTAGTGATTCTCAACTGAGGGCAATTTCCCCCTTAAGGGACAATTGCAATGCCTGGAGATGCTTTTGGTTGTGACAAGTGGTATGTTACTGGTATCCAGGGGCTGAGATAGAGGTGCTGCCAAAGGCCCTATGGTGCACTGGAAACATCACTCCTCAACCCTGATAAGGAACTATCTGGTCCACAATGTCCGTGGCCAAGGCGAGGAAAGTCTGACATGGACTATCATGTTATCTTCAAATAAACAATCTTACTTATTCTTTCCAACCTGGAAGCTTTTAATTTCTTGCCTCATTACACTGGCTAGAATTTCTAGTATAATGTTGAATACTTGTTCCTGATCTTGGAGGGAAAAAAATTCAGTTTTTCATCATTCCATTATGTCAGCTATAGGTATTTCATAGATGTCCTTATCACGCTGAGAAATCTTCACTTTATTCCTAGCTTGCCAACAGTATTTTTTTTTTTTTAAATCAGGAATGGATGCTGAATTTTTTCAAATGCTTTTTCTTTAAAAAAAAATTTGTTTTTGGCCACACGGCATGTGGGATTGAACCTGCACCCCCTGCAGTGATAGTGTGGAGTCTTAACAACTGGATCACCAGGGAAGTCCCCATCAAATGCTTTTTCTATGTCTTGTGTGCGTTATTTGCTTAGTTGTGTCCGACTCTTTGAACGCCATGAACTGGAGCTTGCCAGGCTCTTCTGTCCATGGAATTATCCAGGCAAGAATACTGGAGTGGGTTGCCATTTCCTTCTCCAGCAGAATCTTCCTGACCCAGGGATCAAACCAGGGTCTCCTGCACTGCAGAGATTCCTTACCATCATAGTCAGAAGGAAGTCCCTAAATCTTGAGATGACCCATTTGGTTTCCTTTTTCACTGTAATACTGTAAATTACATTGACCCATTTTTGAACACTAAGCCAACTTCGCATTCCTAAGATGAACTTCACTTGATCAACGTTGTATTATCCTTTTTATATAGTATTGGATTGAGTTTGCTAAAAAATGTTTTATAAGAATTTTTATTTCTGTTATGAGAATACTAGTCTGCAACTTTCTTTTGTTGTCTGTGTCAAATTTTGGCATTAAAATAATGCTATCCTTATAGAATGAGCTGGCAAACATTTCCTTCAGTTTAAAGAACCCCTATGGAATTGATAATATTTCTTCTTTAGTTTGGTGGAATTCCCAGGAAAGCCATCTAGGTATGGAGTTTTCTTTGAGGAAAAGTTTTTAACTATAAATTCAATGCTTTAATAGTTATAGGGCTATATTGGTTTTTCTATTTCTTCTGGAGTGAGTTTTAGCACTGTCTTCCAAGGAATTTGTTCCCTTAGTGCAAGTGATTGAATTTATTGGCAGAAAGTTGTTCATGTTCTCTGATTACCCTTTTAGCAATGACATCATCACCTTCATTCATGATATTGTTAATCTTTTTTTTCCCTTGTTCAACCTGGCCAGCAATTACTCATTTTATTTATCATCTCAAAGAATCAGCTTTTGGTTTCATTGATTTTTCTCTATTGTCTTTTATTTATTTCTGCTCTGATACTTATCATTTCCCTTTTTGTACTCAAGAGTTTCATTCGTTCTTATTTTTCTAGTTTAAGATGAATGATTTGAGACAACTTTTGAAATGCTGCATTTTCATTTTTTTCATTCAGCGTAAAATTTTAATTTCCCTTTTGATTTCTCCTTTAATCTATGGGTAATGTACAAGTGAGTCAATAGGTTTTTAAATATTTGGATGATTTTCCAGATATATGCTATCGATTTCCAGCTTATTCCATAGTGGTCAGGGAACATATTTGCCCAGAACATGATACATCTTGGTAAATGTTGTTTATATATTTGATAATGTGTATCCTACAAATGGCCATTAAGTCCAGTTGGTTGATGGTATCGCTCAACTCTGCAACATCCTTGGTCATTTTCTGGGTATTTGTTCTGTCATTATCTGAGAAAGTAGTATTGAAATTTGCAACTACAGCTGTGGGTTTGTCTTTCTCTCCTTGCAGAACTATTAGCTTTTGCTTCATGTATTTTGAAGTTTTATTATCAGAGACAGAACTGTTTAGGATTGTTACATCTTCTCATGAATTTACCCATTCATCATTATTAAATCTTTCTAACTTCTGATTGTAGTCTTTGTTATGAAATCTACCAGAGGGACAGGTTTGGTGACAAAGACTGTGCACACAGTCTTAGACTGCATATGTGAGGTGAGCCACCTCAGAACACAGGGCTATGAGTCCAGGAGGGAGTGTGGTCCAGAGACACAGAACTGGATTAAGATGGTGCTACTGCAGCTCCTCAAGCAGCATCAGTATAAAAAGTGCTCCATCAACATGAAATACAAAGTCTGAATAAACTCTCGTCCCCAAGGGAGTCACACTATCTGGAAATCTGCACCTGGTTGTAGGTCACACCAGCACAACCCACATCCTCTGAACTCAAACACACCCTGGGCAACATCATGCTTTCCTGTGTTATTCACTAGGTTTCCCACAAAAGCTACTTTAGATCTTTTTCGCACTGTTTCAATCTTAGCTGTCTTACCTCCCTTCTCAATTTCAGTTGATGTTTCCTTCTCCTTATTCACAGGGAAAAGAGAAGTCATTAGAGAATTCCTTCACTTTAATTCCAAAAAACATATAAAGTTACTACACCTTCCTCTATTTCCTTTTATGAGGAGAAGCAATTCTCCAAAGCAAATGCTTCCCTATGCTCTGGATGTCATCCCCGCCCACCTTCTACAGGACCACTGTGCACCTGCCCCGTCCCTTCGCTCTCCACACCAAGGCACTGAGTTACCTCCACTTACCCTCTCTTTCTTTCTATACTCCTCCCCTTAGGTTAAAGGGAGCTTGCCAATGAAACGTTCTTCTTGGCAAGGTCACCAAAGATCTCATTGTTGCTAAGTCCAACATACAACTTTCACTCTCTTCCCTACTTTAACACAGTATGTGTCACTTCTAATTACCCTCCCTCCCTCCCCCCCATCTTCCTGCGGCCCTTGGACACAATGCTCTTCATTTTATTCCTGCTTCCTTGGCTGTTCCTCCTCTCTGAGGACTGCATCTTTCTAACTACCGTGTCCCCTCAGGGCTCTCTTCAACTGCCACCTATATGCTGCTGCTGCTAAGTCACTTCAATCGTGTCCGACTCCATAGACGGCAGCCGACCAGGCTCCGCCGTCCCTGAGAATCTCCAGGCAAGAACACTGGAGTGGGTTGCCATTTCCTTCTCCGATGCAGGAAAGTGAAAAGGGAAAGTGAAGTCGCTCAGTCGTGTCCGACTCGTAGCGACCCCACCGACTGCAGCCTACCAGGCTCCTCCGTCCCTGGAATTTTCCAGGCAAGGGACACCCAAACACAACCTGACTCCTTCTTGAGCCCCCAATCCTTGTATTCCATTTAGCAGACGAACACTGGCTGGAGAAGCCGTGTGACGTGTGTGGACACTTCAAGCTGTATCACTAACTGTATCCAGACCCCGGCCATCTGGCCATGTAATGCCACTGCGGAGCACGTTTTGTCACCCCAAAGGCGGTGGGGTGGGGTGGGAGTTCGCCGAGATGCTCCAGGGTCACTAAGGCGAACACTTATAAAAGGATGTGGCAAGCAGTAAAGCCCTGTACGAACTAACCTGATTTATTACAAGGATAACACACGCTAATCTGTCTGGAGAGACATCTCTGTTAAGCTCCGGGCGGGTGACAATGCTGTCTGGCGATCCGGCTCCAAGGCCCCGCGCCGGGACCAGGAAGCGGCCCAGGGGCCAGGCGAGCGGTGCTGTCTTACCTGAGGGGGCAGCTCTAGGTGGTGGGCGACACCCGGGAGTCTGGGTCCAGTGCCGCCAGATCTGACTTTTTTCTACAGAAGCTACCAATCTCGGTTTCTAAAATTGAGCTTTTCAGTTCTTTAGTGGGAACCAAAGCAAAAAGACGGACATTGCCAGCACCCCGGCGCTCCGCGCACACAGCCCGCTGCTCCCGCCGCGCAGACCTGCCCCGGGAGCTCCCAAGCGCCAGCTTCCGCGAAAACGGCCACGCAGGAACGGTTGGGCGCCAGGCCTGGGGCGAGACCTCCGAGGGGCGACCGCAGCGACCAGCAGGCGCGCGACCCGGAAGTCCGCCCGAGGCCCGCAGGCGCGCGACCCGGAAGTCCGCCGAGGCCGCGGCGCCGCGCACGCGCGGCCCCGCGCGCGGCGGAAGTGCGGCGCCGGTGCTCTTCCGGGCGGGTCGCGACCCCGCGCCTGCGTCGCGGCGTCGGGCGGAAGCTGGTGCGGCTCGCGAGCGGCGGTTGCCGAGCGCACCCGGACGCGCGCGGACCCCGAGCCCTCGGGCCGGCGCCCGCCGCGGGCCGCCGCCATGTCGCTGCTGCAGTCCGCGCTCGACTTCCTGGCGGGCCCGGGCTCTCTGGGGGGCGCGGCCGGCCGCGACCAGACGGACTTCGTTGGTCAGACGGTGGAGATGGGCGAGCTGCGGCTGCGGGTGCGCCGGGTCCTGGCCGAAGGTGAGGGCGGCCGCGGCCGGTAGGGCGGCGACTGCGGGGGAGGAGGCCGGCCGCGGGTCGGGCACTTCCTTGTCGGAGGCTCGGGGTCAGGCCGGGCCGTGGCAGTCCTGCCGGCGGGTGTGGGCCGACCCCCGGCCAGGGCGGAGGCTAGACCGGCGGCGGGACCCCACACCACTGGAGGCTGGAGTCTGGAGGCGGGCGGTGCGGCGGGAGCAGGCGAAGCCGTGGCCCCTCTTGCTCCGAGGGCCACGGTGGGTCGGCGGACGCAGGGCCGGCCCCCTGGCAGACAGGCGCTCGGGCGTGGGTGGCCGTAGTCCTGGCCTCCTCAGGTGCGGGGACACACTGTGCGGTGTCAGCTAGCCGCGCTGCCTCTTCGCCCCTGATCGTCCCTCTCCCCGACCTCTGTCTGAGACCCCAGGCGAGTTTCCTCAGGACGAGCCAACAGGTGTGACCGTTGCGGACCTTGCTTGGCAGGCCGGTCAGGGCCGTCTTCGGTACTTCCGCATGCCCTCTCTGGCTTTCTGAATGTCCTCTTTACTTTACGCAGAGTTTCTCACCCCTGTTGGTGCAGCCCGGCTTCCTCGGCCAGATTTTGCTCCTTTGTCTGGCCCGGCAGATTCCTCTAGCCGTTGCACTTACCAGCTGAAGGCGTGGCTTTGGGGCCGGTGCTGAAGCGGGACTAACCACCTGATGTCGCACCCTTGCTGCCACCTGTGCTCAGTTTGAGCTTAGGAGTGCTGGCTGTTCTAGTGCCCTCCTTCCTAAAGGCCTCAGGTGGTGCTAAGGCCAGAGCACCACCACACACTTTTTCTCCACTGTCAGAAACAGATTTTGGGTGTGACAGGGTGAGAAAACCTCAGGTTCTTTCCGATGTGGAGGCTAGTGTATCTAGTAATGAGAAGTGTGCCCCCCTGCCCCCATCAGTTCATTTATTCTGAAAATACCAGGCAAGTATTTTGATTCTTTAAGAAAGTCACAGTGCTCAGCACATGGTCTCTACCTTGTGGAAGTTCAGGTGAGACACAGGCTCTGATGACCAGAGGTCAACAAAGTGCGGGGTGGGGGGGGAGTGTCCCCTGGTGGGTAGACAGTGGGCTCAGCTGCAGGGCCGTGGAGGAGGCCGGGGCGGGGGGTGGGGTTGGGGGGTTGGGGAGGTGGTTCAGGGAGAGAGGAAGCTCCTTTCAGTGGCTTGACCCCCAGGATGAAGAACAGGGAGAGCGGGCACCCTAGCTGTGTAGCACTTGTTCCCTTCGTTCTCCCAGCAGGTCAGGAGCCGTGGATTTCCTGCACTTAAACTGAAGTGGTAGTCCAGGGCTTCTGAAGCTCGTGAAACTGTTTTTGAACTGGGACAGTAGGAAACCTGTATGAAGTCCTTCACATAAAATAGCAACCTTAGGACGTGGGCTGTGGGCTTCCGGTTGTCTTCTATAAATATGGGGAAGGTTCAGTTCAAAACTTTTGGGTAACTATATGGACAACTGCAGAATTTTTCAGGTTTTCGAAAGGTAGAGTATAGCCTGTAGGTCCTGGGATATAAGCGCTGAGACTTGGGAAACAATCGCGTCATGAAATGTATTAATATTCAATACTCCTGTAATGAAGTAAGTATTCTCATTGTGGGGTAATTAGGTCTTCAAATAGTCTCACATCATCAGTTTATGTCGGGGTTGTTCCAGCTGAGTTTCTCATCAGATTTTGCTCTCAAATGATTTAGGGAGAAAGCATTGGTTTTCATAGCTTTTTGCAATTTATAGCCTGAAATGGCTTGTTGAGTAGAACTGTGGAGCTAGATAGCTTTTCAGAGTTTGTTCTAAATTTTCACTTTTTAAGAACAAACGGGCTTCCCTGGTGGCTCAGACGGTAAAGAATCTGCCTGCAGTGCAGGAGACCCAGGTTCGATCCTTGGGTCGGGAAGATCCCCTGGAGAAGGGAATGGCAGTCCACTCCAGTATTCTTGCCTGGAGAATTCCGTGGACAGAGGAGCCTTGTGAGCTGTAGTCCATGAGGTCGCAGAGTCCATGAGTCGGACACGACTGAGCGACTGACGCACATGAAAGCAAAATGCTGGGAACCCCCGACGTCAGAGCTGCCCAGCTGAGTGACCCGGGGGCACCGGCGTGTCCTCCTGCTTGGATGCTGTGTGCTCACGCCTTCTTCCACCAGAACGGCCGAGAGTGAGGGATCGCTGCTGCTGAGGAGCTCTATCTCAGGGCTGCCAGCTCTGCGGGGCCAGTCCGCTGTGTGGGGCCTCGCTCCTGGGGGTGCATGTGGGCGCTCGGGAGGCGAGCACGGCTGCGCAGCTGTGGTGTGGTCTCTGGTCAGATGTCCCGTGAGCTCCGTCAGCCAGCATGTGTCTGCTTGGACACGTGTGTGCTGGGCGTGGTGTTAGTGGTCTTGGATGAACTTAATGTGGTTCCTGCGCAGAGTCCGTGTTCCCTGTGGGTGATGCTGGCCCAAGGAGGTGTGAAGGCGCATGCCCGCCAGCTCCCAGGCTGGGTCCACTCCTGAGGCCCTGCTGCTGCTCCACAGCTCCTGCGGGTTTCTCCTCTGCCCGCAGGGCCTGTCCTGACTGCAGGAGGGCACGGGGGTGGTGTGTGATGTGGACTGAGGTGGGCGTGATGGGGGAGAGGACTGGGCCCTCCTTTGCAGGGCCCTGCTGCATGGTGCCTTGGGGGGCTTGTCAGGGGCCGCTGGGCTGTGGTGGCCCCTGTGGACCCCCCTTTCCACTTGGGAAGCGTGGCTGAGCCCTGAGCCCCATGGCTCGCTGGTCTTGTAGTTCTGGTGTCTTCTCTCTTGAGCGTTGGGGTGTTGTCATCCCTGTGTCTTTGCCCTTGACCCTGGGCCTGGAGGCCTGAGTGTGGGGACCCTTCTCTGCCAGGGATGGTTCCAAGTGGCTGTCTCCTCCCAGATACCGCGGAGCACACAGCCAGCTCTCACCTCAGGGCTGTGGGCTCGGGCGGCTGCCTGTGGCCCTCAGGGCGTGGTGGCCCCGCCTCGTGTCCCCCTCAGCTGGCCCTGCCCCTGTATGTGGGCGGCTTCAAGGTTGGCCTTTAATCGTGGTGATGGTGCCCAGTGTAAAACGGTAGTAGCCCCCACAGCAGCACTTGTGGGGGTCCTGGCTACATGGGGGCAGTCATAGTGCTGGTGCTGAGCTCAGGGCTGTTGGGAGCTTGCCAGGCCACCAGGGGTGATGGAGTCAGGCGGGAGCCCACAAGAGGCTTTGGTCCGAGGGAAGGCATGGGTCCATCTCAGGTGTGTCCTGCAGGGAGCGGTGTCCAGAGGGAATCCCGGTAAAAGCAGCTGTTGGCGCGGGGTTGCTGGGGGCCAGCTGGGAGCCCAGTGCAGAGGCTGCTGCACTTAGAGGCCTGTGGTCCTTCCCTAGCACACGTCTGCGGGCACGTGAAGCGGGCCAGGGGAGGTCACCCTGGGCGGGACTCTGCGGGGAGGCGCGCTCCTCCTCCTGCTGTCTGGGCCTGCTCCCCTTCAGGGCCCGCCGTCTGTGTGAGCGTGCCTGTCCCTGCAGGAGGGTGATGAGCGTGTGTGTAGTGGGGCTCCTGGAATTCTGCTCCATGAAGTATCTGCTTCTCAGCAGCAGTGCTGAGAAAGCGTGTCAAGGTCACCTGACCTGCTTCCCACGCTGCGGCGTCACCCGGCCTGTGGCTTGCTGTCCCGTCAGCGGGCCCCATCTCCCCTGGCCCCTGTCTGTGACCCTGCGCTGTGGGAGGGATGGTCACCCGCCACCTCGGAGGCCCTGCTGGACTCCAGCTGCCCCCACCCTCCTCATTTTAGCGGTTGTAGGGAAAGAGCAACTTAGCCAGGATGGTGGGGTCAGCGTCTCGCCCCACGTTTTGTAAACACGTGGTATACGGCAGCCCCGCTCACTTACGGCAGCGCCCGCGTCACGATGCCCCGCCCCCTCCGCCCCCTGTTTGGCCATGGGCCACTTTTGGTCTATAAGCACGTATAAGCCCCACCTGAAAGGCCCTTGCGTCTGCACTGGGGCCAGCCCGGAGAGAATAAACGTGTCTCCTGTTCCTGCCGCTCCTGGAGTTTTCTTCCAGCTTCCCTGCTCGCACCTCGCCTGTTCTGGGTTCAGCAAACAGTGAGATACAGCAAGACAGTTGGTGTAGACGGCAGGATACCCAGTGGCAGGGGAGCCTGAGGCTCCAGTGGATGGAGGAAGCTGGCGGCTACCGCAGAGCAAGTGGTATGGGTGGCTGTGGCCTCTCCGTGTGGGCTGTGGCGGCCGGGTGTGCTTGGGGTGGCTTCGTGGGTTTGAAGCTCGGTTCCCTTTCCTGCTGCAGTTTGTTGGCCCTCTCCTGCTGTGGACCTTGGTGTGTTTTCCTGTTTGGGATTGTTAAAAATAAAGCTCCCAAGGACATTTTTTACTGTGTGTGCGCATGTGCATGTGTTTTCCTTTCTTTTGGGTAAAATGCCCAGGAGTGGATTGTGGGCTTCTAGTCGGATGGAGGGTTGACTTTACATGAAACAGCCAAACCCTCTCCACTGGGGATTTGCCACCTCCTGCCCCACAGCCTCCCCAGTGTGTGAGTGTCCTGATTATACCCATTCTCCAGGGCGTGCAGTGGCTGAATCTGCATCTTCTCCATGGTACTGTGTTGAACATTTTTTCACCCATTGGTCACTTGTGTATCTTTTTGTGTGTGTGTGAAATGTTTGTTAAAATCTTTTTTTCATTTTTTTTGGGGGGGGGCAGGAGTTGTGGGAGTATTTTTTTTTTTTTTTTAACTATGGTATAATGAGAATTTCCTGACTACTTATGGATGAACCTGGGAGTATCTATTTTAGATCCAAGTCCGGTTTTTATATAACATACATACACAGAGACACACGTGTGTGGGGAAGTGAAGGTAAGCCATTTCTTAATTCCAGAACATCAGTTCAGTTCAGTTGCTCAGTCGTGTCTGACTGTTTGCGATCCCATGGACTGCAGCACGCCAGGCCTCCCTGTCCATCACCAACTCCCAGAGTTTACTCAGACTCATGTCCATTGAGTCGGTGATGCCATCCAACCATCTCATCCTCTGTTGTCCCCTCCTCCTCCTACCTTCCATCTTTCCCAGCATCAGGGTCTTTTCCAATGAGGCAGTTCTTCACATAACGTGGCCAAAGTATTGGTACTTCAGCTTCAGCTTCAGTCCTTCCAGTGAATATTCAGGACTGATTTCCTTCAGGATTGACTTGTTGAAACTCTTTGTAGTCCAAGGGACTCTAAAGAGTCTTCTCCAACATCACAGTTCAAAAGCATCAATTCTTTGGCGCTGACCTTTCTTTATAGTCCAATTCTCACATCCATACATGACTACTGGAAGAACCATAGCTTTGACTAGATGGACCTTTGTCAGCAAAGTAATGTCTCTGCTTTTTAATATGCTGTCTAGGTTGGTCATAGCTTTTTTTCCAAGGAGGAAGCATCTTTTAATTTCATGGCTGCAGTCACCCTCAGTGATTTTGGAGCCCCCCAAAATAAAGTCTTTCACTGTTTCCCCATCTATTTGCCATGAAGTGATGGGACCCGGTGCCATGATCTTAGTTTTCTGAATGTTAAGCTTTAAGCCAGATTTTTCACTCTCCTCTTTCACCTTCATCAAGAGGCTCTTTAGTTCTTCTCACTTTCTGCCATAAGGGTGCTGTCATCTGCATATCTGAGGTTATTGATATTACTCCCAGCAATCTTGATTCCAGCTTGTGCTCCATCCAGAACATACCCAGTCACAACTGTCTTAGCACCCAGCCAGGGTATCCCTTTATGTGTTTTATATGCTGGTGTTTCTGTTTTTTTTAAACTTTTCCTTTTGAGGTCATTGTAGACTTACGTGGAGTTGGAAGAAAAGATGCAGACAGGTCTGCGTACACTGCCTAGTGGCAATGTCTAGAAAAACTGTGGTCACAGCCAGGATTCTAAGTGTCTGTCCCCATGGGGATCCCTGTGGACCCCTGAAGAGCATTGGCCTGCCCCCCTCTGTCCTTTGTCCTCTGAAGAAGTCTGTGTAAATGGGATCACGTGCAACCTCTCAGAATTGGCTTCTTTCACCCCGCGTGATTCTCTGGGGACCATCCACGTTGCTGTGTCCTAACTTTTTTTGTCTCTGCAGAGCAGTCCATGGTGTGGATACACCATAGTTTGCTCAACTTTTCACCCACTGGACATCTGGGTTGTTTCCAGGTTTTTGATCATTTGAAATAAAGCTGCTATAAACATTCACGTACAGGTTATTTTATGGCTGTGTTTTCATTTTTCTGGAATGAGTGCTCAGGTGCTGGGTCACGTGGCAGTTGGTGTCTTGTTTTTAGAAAGCTGCCAACCTGTCTCTAGAGCTGTGCTGTTTGCGCTTGGCCATGGGCGGAGGGGCGCCTGCCTGTGCTCGGGCGCTGCACCTGCCGTAGGCTGGGTGTGTAAATGCGGCTTCGCCTTCCTGCCTCTGGGGCTGGAGCCTGAGGCCAGGGAGCTGGCAGGCTCCTAGGGAGGTCTCTCCCCTTGGCTGTTCTCGCTCCCCCTTACTCTGAGGACCCTAGTCCTGTTACATCGGGACCCCAACTTCTGACCTCATTGAACTTCAGTCAACTCCCTGCACACCCTGTCTCCAGATGCGGCCGTGTTGGGGTTAGGGCTTCAGCTCGTGACTTCTCGGGGGACGCAGTTGAGTCTCTGCGTCTCTGCCAGCGTTTTGTGTTGTCTTTGGTGGTCATTCTGGCAGGTGTGTGATGATGTCTCATTGAGGCTTTAGTTTGCGTTTCCCTAAAAGCTCATGCTTTGCTTATTTTCATCTGCTCATCCTCACAGGTGAAATGTCTCTTCGTGTCCTCTGCCTCTTTTCCAGTCATCCTTCATGTTGAATTTTGAGAGCTTCTTGAGTCCTCTGTCCAGTGTGGTTGCCAGGTGTTTTCTCTTAGGCTACTTGTCTTCTGGCCTCCTAACAGGGTCTCTTGTGGATCCAAGGCTCTAACTTTGATGAAGTCTATTCTGTTGCTTTTCGTTCCGTAATCCTGCTATTGCTGTCTAGTCTGAAAACTTTGAGCCCTGCATCTCCAGGATTCTCTCCTGTGCTGTCTCGTGGTTTGACACTTGTATGCTCTGAGTTAACGTGTGAAGTTTAGACTGAAGTTCTTCTTTCTTTTGCCTGGAGCTGTCCAGTTTAAAATACCATCCTTCTGAAACTACTTTTGCAATTTGGGCATATTTGTGTGGTTCTGTTTCTAGGGCTTTTCTTTTTTGTTCCATTGATCTACAATCTGTCTGTCCACCAGTACCACACAGTCTTCATTACTGTAGCTATACAAAAAAATTTGAAATTTTTTTTTCTGAGTTAGGAAAAATTTTTTAAATGCAGAAAAGTAGAAAGAGTAACAACAGAACAGACACCTTTGTCCCCGCTATCCAGAATTAATAAATACTAACTTTGAAAATGGATTCCCTCGTATCTCAGTTGATAAAGAATCTGCCTGCAATGTGGGAGACCCAGGTTTGATTCCTGGGTGGGAAAGATCCCCTGGAGAAGGAAATAGCAACCCACTCCAGTATTCTTGCCTGGAGATTCCCATGGACCGAGGAGCCTGGCGGGCTACGGCCTATGGGGTTGAAAGAGTCGGACACAACTTAACCACCACCAACTTTTAAAAAGTCATCGTTGGTTCCAGACCTTTTCCAAACAGTGAAGCACCACAGATGTTGTAAAGGTTCCGTTGACCCCCTGCCCCCGCTGCATTTCTGTATCTCTCTTTAGAGGCAGCCACCACCGTGAACTAGTGCACGGACTTCCTGCTCATCTTTGTACTTCCTCTGCAGGCGCTGTGTTCAGACTGTGTAATCTTGCTGTGGGGGTGTTAAATCTAAGTGACTGTGTTTGGACCTCTGAAGAGTTTGTTGTGGTGGTCTGCTGGTTTGCTCAGCACACCATTCTGCTTGCCCACTGTGTCCGACACTGTCCTGGGTGCCTGTGACAGCAATGCAGACAACTCGGATGACATTTCTGCTTCGAGCTCGCGGCCTAGTTGGAGAGACAGTAAACAAGTATCCAGATAGAGTCAGGTATCAGAGAGCTCTGGGGAGAAGAAACGGGGTGGGGGGCATGGGGGGTGGTTCAGGGGAGTGAGGTGAGGGGAGTCGGGCCAGGCCCTGCGGGTCTGTGGCCAGGGGGGTGGCCCCGGGCAGCAGTGGGCTTGATGTCTGAGCAGGTGCGGTGGTATCGGTCTGGCTGCAGCGGAGGCCTGAGGATGGTCCCACGGATCTGGTAGCCCTGCTGAGGTTGCCCTTCTGTCCTGGACGTTTTTGGTGGAGTCCTTAGGAGTGTTTGCTTCATTGTCTTATCATCTGCAAGTAAAAGCAGTCTTAGGTCCTCCATTCTTTATTTTTCTAGCTTTCTTGCCCTGTTAGGCTCACCGATAAAATGTTGTATTGTGGCTCTGAGAGCAGCAGAAATCCTTGCTTTGTTCTTGATCTTAGAGAGGACCTTTAAGTCTTGTGTTAGCGGTTAGTTTTTCGTGGTTGCCATTCTTAGATTGAAGAAGTTTCTGCTTCAATTCCTAGTTTGCTGAACATTTTTAAAAGTTTTACTGTTTTGAAGGGTCACGACTGGGTTCTGCGCGTGGGCAGAAACCTTCTTGGCGTCTGTCAGGTGACCTGCCCCCCCTTTTACAGTGTGCACTCCTGGGTGGTCGTAATGCACTGTCCTTCCCGCGTATTGCCAGAATCACTCCTAGTGTTTTCTGATGGTTTTTGATTTCTGTGTTAATGAGTGCTTTTGATCTGTAATTGTATGCTTATTGTTTTCTCTGCCTCAAAAAAGACTCTGGGAACTATTCTCTCTTGGCACAGATTTCGTGTGAGGTTGTTGTACTTTCTTCACTTAAATGTTTGATAGAATTCGCCAGTGAAGCTATCTGTTTTTCCTTTTCTGTTTTCTGGATTTTCATTTATTTCCTTTAATCTATTTTTTATATGGACCTATTTGATTTTTTAACAGCTATGTTGAGATAAAAGTGACAGAGTAGCTCTGCATGTATGTCAAAACACTGTAAGTATGTTGTATGTGTGTGTTAATGTGTGCGTGCGTGTGTGCATGTATATCTACACAGCTGTCACTGTGAAGGTGGTGAACAAACCCATCGCCTCCACGGTGTTCCTCCACACCCCCCAAGCCATGGCTCATCTGCTTTTTGTTATTGTGATTACTCTGTTTTCTCGGGTGTCCTGTGAATGAGGTCACGTGTGCACACTCTTTTCCTGACTACCGCTCCTCAGCATGGCTGCTCGCAGTCCTGCTGCTGCATATCAGCAGCAGTGCATCTGGTCACTCGAGGGTGGCCGCTCCATCCACTCACCATTGATGGACACGGGTTGTTCCTGCTGGGGCTGCTATGAACATGCGTGTACGAGTCTTTGTGAGGACGTGTGCATTTCTTTTTCCTGGGTAAATACTCATAATGTGATGGCAGAGCTGTAGAGTTGATGTGTGTTTAGCTTTTGAAGAACTCTCCAAACTGTCTTCCAAAATGATGACACCATTCTGAATTCCTGTGGGCATTGTAAACAAGTGTGCAGTTGCTCCACACCTCAATCAATAATTGGTAGGTCGGCTTTAAAATGTTTAGACGCTCTAACAGGCATACAGTAGTGTCCTTGTGGTTTAAATGTGCATGTCCCTGGTGGGTAATGACATTTTTTCATGTGGTTACTTGCCAGCTATTTGTCTTGGTTGAGTGTCTTTTCGTATATTTTGCCCCTTAAAATGTTGTTGAACTGAACTTTGGATTTTATGTATATTTTCTGGATAGAGGTCCTTTGCCAGATGTGTGATTTGCAAAGTCCAGTTAGGGACTTGTCTTTTCAAGCTCTCAACAGTGTTTCCAAAAACCAGCAAAAACGGTCTTTAATGAAGTCCATTTATCATATTTTTCATTTATGGATCATACTGTTTGCCTAATGTAGGGTTAGTCAAAATGGTTGATTTTTGTATGTTGCTGTTACATCACACAACCTTCCTAAACTCATTCATTATTGACAGTAACTTGAAGGAGTAGGTGTCACCTTGTCTACATAGACAGTCATGTTGTTTGTTGTCTTTTTTCAGTCTGGATGCCTTTTATTTCCTTTCTTGCCTGATTGCACTGGCTGCGCCTCTAGCGTGATACTGAATGGCAGTGGTGAGAACAGGCCTGAGGCCTGCCCGGCCCTGGTCGTAGAGGGAAGCGTCAGGCCCCCACCCCGAGTGTGGTGTTGGCGGAGGGCCTTCCAGAGACGCCGTCATCAGGCTGAGCAACTGTCCTTCTGTTCCCATTTGCTGAGAGTTTTAAATTTCATGGTGAAATTTTCCACTGTAGGAAGCTAGGGAAGACTAAGAAGTCAAACTAAAAATAATCTAATTACATTGATTAAACCAACTTTACTTAGTTGTGATGTATTATCCTTTTTTATAGTTGTTGGGTTTAATTTGCTAACATTTTGTTTTACGTAGAATTAACGATCTGTGAGGAATTCTGTCCTCCATATTTGTGTGTGATACGAGTCACTCGTTTCCAGAGAACTGGCGTCAATTGTGTTGATTTTCCTACCCTGGTCTCTGTCTGTGAACAGGGTGTGTAGAAGGCAGTCACACAGACCAGGGCCACCATCACGGCGGAACACAGACTCCTGGCCACAGTCCAGTTTGTACCTTTTGTCAGTCAAGGTATTTTTACAGCTAAATGTTAAATAAAACTGCTGTGTATTTTTCTAATTTTCAGGAGGGTTTGCATTTGTGTATGAAGCTCAAGATCTGGGAAGTGGCAGAGAGTATGCATTGAAGGTAATAAAGGGGATGAGCTTTTGTGGGTTTTCCTGTGTTTTAAAGGAAATAAATTTCTAAGTGACAGTTTCCAGAAGTTTATCCCCGCCCCTTTAGTTTATGTTTCTTTCTTACAGTCTGTGTCTATTTGTTACACTTGTTTCTTCTGCAGTCTTAGAGGACTTGAAAGCTGTGGGTTTCAGCTTTGGGGCGGCCAGGGGAGGGGAGTCAGAGCTGCCAAAGTAAGGGTTCCAGGAACACCAGGCATTTGAAAGCCACTCGTGTAAAGTGACGCGTGCACAGTGTGTCTGTGAGCCGGGCTCTCGGGTGGGGTGCTGGGTGCACTTTGTGGTCTGTCCTGAGACTCTCAGGGGGCCTGCTTAGCCTCAGGGGCAGTGACCGTCATGGGGTTTGGCTGGGCTGGGGGCGTGCACTTGGACTCTCGGGTCCAGAAGTAGACCTGCATCTCTCATTTTCCTCCAGCCAGTTGGGTGAGAAACCTCCTGTTTTTAGTTTGTCTTATGTTCTTGGATCACAGAGGACCATTTCTGAGGTCCTTTAACCTGTCAGGTTTCTCTGTGGGTCAGATGTTAACACACAGTCAGGCGGGGACAACCCTCAGATGCACTGTGTGTGCTCGGTGAGAGCAGACAGATAAGGCCCTTAATCTTTCCTCATCCGTTATTTCCCGCTACAGAGATTGCTGTCCAATGAAGAGGAGAAGAACAGAGCCATCATTCAGGAAGTGTGTTTCATGGTATCCTTTTCCAGGGCTGAGCACGAGCATGGCCCCGTGGGGAGGCCTGCGGCCGGCTGTGGCTGCCCTCGGCTGCCGGCTGCTCGGGGACACCCTCTCTGTTTGCTTCATTGGACTTGCCCGTAGCCCGTGTCTAGTAGGAAGGAGTTTTCTTCCTTGTTCTTTACTCTCAGAGTAATGGTAAGAGATTTATAGCCTTGGGAGCAACAGTGTCATTCCTGCCAAGAGGTCTCAAACTGGGGGTGGGCAGCTCCCTGCCTCCGCCCTGCTGCTTGCCCAGTGACCTGATGTGGTGCCTGGCTCCTGGCCAGTAGTTCTGCCCTCAGCTCTTCGCCATCCCTGGCTCCCGTGGGCTCCAAGCCCTCTGAGCAGCCCCCGGTGCCTTCACCCTTCCCAGAGGGCAGGGGCCCTGGGCGTCCGTGCATGGAGCCTGATCTGCAGGCTTGTTTGGCTTGGCTCTCCACTCCCACGCGCGTTTCCCTGGAACTGGGGTCTCGCCCTTTGCTGTCAGGATCTGTCCTCCATCTCGAAGCTCTGTCCACTGTGAGCCTGCCAGCCTCCGGGCCCTCGGGTCCTCGCCGTGTTGGGCTTCCTGTGGCCTCTTTCAGCCTCACCTGCACCACACCCTCTACCTGCTACCCCACCCAGCCCCTGGCCAGGTGCGTGGCCGGTGGCGGGGGCGGGGGTGGGGGTTCTTCAGCACCTTCCCTTTCCCTTGTGTCCAATGTCTTCCTGTCCTCCTGGCTGCCTTCCACCTGCTCCCCATGCTGTTTTTGTGGTTATGCACTCAGATTGTCCTTAGTTGGAGTCAGTGTTCTGACTTCAGTGTCTTAATATTATGTATATATTTGTTTTTAAACATGCAGACTTACGCATTCTCCTTTAACGAGACACCTGCAGAAAAAACTTTCAGGCCACCCAAATATTGTCCAGTTTTGTTCTGCAGCATCGATAGGAAAAGAGGAGTCGGACACTGGGCAGGCGGAGTTCCTGCTGCTCATGGAGCTCTGCAGAGGTGAGGTGCCTGCGGCTCGGGACCACCCAGCAGGCGGGACGGCTCCTGGGGTCTCCTCTCTAGAGACGCGTGGTCGTCAGGGAGAGTGGCTTCCTGTCTGGTGGGAGCTCTCTGAGTGGCTGCTCCACCCCCTCACCCCCCCTGCCGGGCTGAGAGCAGAACTGGGGCTGCGGAGGGGCGGCTGCGCTGTCGGGGCCATCAGGCAGCAGGAAGCAGCCGTGGTTGGGAAGTGGCTGGAAGTGGCCCGGTGGGGCCGGGGTGGGCAGGGCCGCGGAGGTGGGCCTGCAACCTCACCAGCTCAAGGTGGTCGCACTTGCTATGTTCTGAGAGGAAGACTTGTGTCTCCTGACAGCAGTGGGGAGCCGGTGCTTTCTCAGAACTTCTTGGGGCAGAGCGGGCGAGTGGGCGGGCAGTGGTGCCAGGCTCCCCAGGAGAGGTGAGGCTTCTGTCAGCGGCAGAAGCAGGGTCCCCGCCTGGAGGGTTGGGCTCCTCATCCCACAACTGAACCTCTGCCCTGTGCTGGACCCGTGTGGGCAAGACAGCTCTTGGAGTTGGGCAGGACTTCTGAGGCCCGGCAGGCGTGGAGGACTGGCCAGAGGGCCTGGAGCTAGGGCAGGAGCCCCCAGACGCCCTGCTTGTCCATCCGTCACTGGCTGTGCGTGGGGCTGCCGTGAAGCCAGGGGAGAGCGCGGGAGACTGAGGCAGGGGGCTCCCCCGAAGGAGGGAGGAAAGCTCCCCGAAGGGTCACAGCCCCCAGAGGAGTGTCCCAGGAAGAGGACGGGGGCCGTGAGTGTGGGAGTCTTTCTGTGAAGAAGAGCAGAAATGGGGTGCGGTGGTTGCTGGTTGGGGGAGTCTTGGGGACCACAGCCAGGAGTACAGGATCCCCACCCTGAGTGGAGGGGACCGGGACCCCATCCCAGGTGAAGACAGGACCCGGGGTGTGTGGTGCTCTTGTCCCAGCAGCGTGGGCACCTGGGCTCCCGTGGGGACTGGCGTTTGGGGTCCTGTGCGGCGCTGGCCGTGCTCGCGGGCGCCTCTCCTGGGCGCGCACCGTGGGTACTCAGCTCAGGTTGGGGCTCTCCACGTGGCTGGTGGTTGGCATCACTGTCCTTCACCTGCAAGAAAGCAGTGCCTACTCACTGAAGCCAGCATCGTGTGTGAGCTTATGAGGCAGGCTCCTGCCTGCAAGCCTGCTGCACCCACGCCCTGCACGTTCATGTGCACCCCCGGGAGGCTTCCTGGGGTGGGGCTGGGCTCATGGGGGCCTTGCGGCTGTGTGGTGCTGCTCTTTGTTCCACGTCGAGTGGGGCCAGGGGTCCCATAACGTGCGGAGCTCACCTCTGGGAGTGGTGGCACCCCGGGGCCCTGGACAGGAGTGTGTAGGCAGGACTCTTGGAAGAGGCTTTGGGATGTCTAGGGCAAGAACAGGGTCGGGGGCCCAAGGCAGGTGAGTCGTGGGTCCTGGGAAGCTGGCCCAGCAAAGACAGCACACGGTTGCGGAGGGAGCCCCTGTGCAGAGGGCCAGTGGCCCCGGGCTCCAGCCAGTTCAGCAGGACGGAGGTCCCTGCGCCACAGAGACGGGAAGGAGCACCTTGAGGCGGGGACCCCTCGGGGTGCAGCCTGGGGTGGGGCCCAGAGGGGGAGGGCGTGTCCACTGAGATCTCAGGCGAGCAGGCGAGGACCGCTGTTGACTGAGGAAGCTCAGCGGTCATTTCCCCAGAGGTGTCTGCCAGGACGTGCACGTTCTGGGTCGTGGTCCTTGTGGCTGCTGCGTCACGAAGGCTCTGTGGTCAGAGGCCTCTGCCACTGCGGGCAGGCTTCTCTGTAACCCTGACTGGGTGCTGGCCGGAGGGCAGGGAGGGCAGCACCACGGCGGGTGCAGGAGGGCAGCAGGCCTGGGCACCAGCTTCGACAGTTCCCTGGTGATGTGAGTTTGATTCTCTTTTAGGGCAGCTGGTGGAATTTTTAAAAAAAGTCGAATCTAAAGGTCCGCTCTCGTGTGACACTGTCCTGAAGATTTTCTACCAGACGTGCAGGGCGGTGCAGCACATGCACAGACAGAAGCCGCCCATCATCCACAGGGACCTCAAGGTACGGCCCCCGCCCGCTCTGTCTGCCGTGCTCGCCACGTGTGGGGGCCGGTGCCCCGCTGCCCGGCAGCCCCCCTGCGCTCAGGCTGCCTCTGTCCCTGTCCCCAGCTGGGGGCTCTCACCCACGGGTGAGGGTGTGGACGGTCGTGGGCACGGACCCCTGCGTGGAGCCGAGAGGAGGTAACGTCCCCTGGTCTGCTCTGGGCAGGAGGCCTGCCCGCCTGCTGCTGGGCGCTGGGCAGGAGCGCTTCCCCACGGGGCTGCGTGTTCCCCTGGCGCACACGGGAGGCTGCCCTTCCTCCTGGGGCCACCAGTGGTGGGGGAGGGGGCTTCGTGGTCACGACTTTGTGTTTTCTTGTTTAATGATGTGTGTTTCTGCTGTGTTTTTAGTCATCAGAGTTCTTACTGTTCAGTTAACTGGGTGTCTTTTGCCTTTTTTCTGTTGTCTGTTGGTTGGTTTTTGTACATTCTTACAACAGTGTTTTTTAAGTGGAACATGCTACAGATGTCTGTGCTCTGTGGCTTCATCTTAACAATAATCTGGCATCCACGAAGCCAGGGCCCCAACTCTCACAGCGGCTCAGGATGGCGGCAGGCCCCCTCTACCCTCCCCAGTCTGACTTGCTAAAAGCAGACCCCAGATATGCCCCTTCCTGCCAGGAACCTCCCTTTGCTTCTGGAATGTCCATCTGTGGCCAGCTTTCCCGTTTCCCCGTGGGTCATCTTGAACCTTGGGAACAGCACCGTCCTCGGGAGGTGGTGGGCTCCTCTCTGGCTCAGGAAGGTGAAAAGCCTGAAGGGTGACGGCGCGGCCTGGGGGCACCGCCCAGCACCCGCGTGCTGAGTCCTGGCTGCTGGCGCTGGGCGGGAGCCTCTCACCCGCTCCCTGCGGTCTGTCCCCAGGGGTCTTGGCGTGGCGCTCTGCGGAGGGGCAGGAAGGGCCCGGGGTCCCCAGATGCGAGTGTCGGGCCCGGATGCACGTCCTCCTCAGTGTGGGTTTCCTGTTGCCCCTGGCCTTTCCTCCTGGTGCGGGGTTTGCCTGCCTCACCCTGTCCGTGGGGACCCGGTGTCCTGTGGGGCAGCCCTGTGTCAGCGCTGGCAGGGCAGACCGCGCTCCTGGGGCTGCTTTCTCACTCCCTTGGGCATCTCTTGTGTTTGGCGTGAGTTGTCTTGGCTCCTTGTGAGGGGTCTTCGGCGCCCGGCCTTGCTGCTCCCTGGCCTGCGGATCAGAGCAGGCCCCCGGGCTGTGCGGCTCTTGTCAGCTCTCGGTGTCTCTGCCCGAGCCGGGATCCAGCAAAGCGAGCCGCGTGGGCGCCCTGGCTCCCAGCACCTCCTAGTCACGTTCACACTGCTCTGGGGTCTGTTAACGTGCAGCACGTTATGCCCAAAAGACAATGTCCATCCCTTCAGTTAAAAATACTTGATTGCTAAAAAACACAACCATCATCGGAGCCCTTCAGTGGGTCTCACGGTAACATTGAAGGCCACTGATCACAGATTCAACAACACATACGATAATGACGGAATGTCTGAAGTGTTTCAAGAATTATCGAATGGGACACGGAGTCAGACACAAAGTGAGCAGATGCTGTTGGGAAAAGGCGCCTACAGACTTGTGGGCGTGGGGCTGGCACAGACCTGCCTCTGTGAGAAGCTCAGGGAAGTGAGGGTGGCCTGTGATTGCTTGGCTCAGAGTGTCGGCTTCTGGTTAGAGTGGCCGTGACCCCCTCCAAGAGAGGGGCTGACAGGCTGGAGACGTCCTGGCTGCTGGGTTGGTAAAGGTGCTCCCAACCTAGGTCATGGAGTCCTGGTCTCCTGACTCTTTGCAGCCACTGGAGGAGTAGAGCTCCCTGGGGCGAGTGGGCTGGCCACGGGGCCCGGCTCCCGGGCAGTAGGGCGAGTGGGCTGGCCGTGGGGCCCGGCTCCCTGGGGCGAGTGGGCTGGCCGTGGGGCCCGGCTCCTGGGCGGTGGGGCGAGTGGGCTGGCTGTGGGGCCCAGCTCCCGGGCGGTGGGGCGAGTGGGCTGGTCGTGGGGCCCAGCTCCCGGGCGGCGGGGCCCGGCTCCCGAGCTGCGGGCGGGTCTGTGCCCCGCTGTTCAGAGGAGAGTCCAGGTCCCTGTTTGATGCAGATTTAAGGTCTCATTTATTCACAGTTTCTGAATAAGAGGTCTTCCGTGTATCTTTTGTTAGGTTTCTTCTTCAGTTATTAATGTGTTTGGTGACTTTTAAATGGTATGTTAATTTTTTCTCACCTTTTAAGTTTTCTAAAGGTTTTTATTGTATATATTCTATGTATATTGTATATATCTTATGTTATTAGCTTATCTTTGATTTGTGGTGGATTTTACCTTCCGTTTGTTTATGTGACTGTCCCATTTTAAGGTACACACACCGATTTTGGTCTGAAAGGAGTGTCCCCTTTGCCCAGAAGACTCCCTGGCCGGTCTGCCCTTTGGGCCCCTGCCTGCCCGGCCCCCTGCTGTCCACAGTGCAGCCTGTAGCCCGGCCTCACAGACTGTTGCCTGGAACTTGCAGGTTGAAAACTTGCTGCTTAGTAACCAGGGGACCATCAAGCTGTGCGACTTCGGTAGTGCCACAACCATCTCGCACTACCCAGACTATAGCTGGAGCGCCCAGCGCCGGGCCCTAGTGGAGGAGGAGGTAAGTGTGGCCACCAGGACACCACTGCCGACCGTGCCTGCTCTGGCTGGCTCTTCCCTTGCTTTTTTCTTGATGTGGCAAAGTATGCAATGTAAAATTTCCCGCCGTAACCGTTTTTGAGCGTGCGGTCCCGTTTTAAACGTGGCACTTTAAAGCATCATGTAGAAACCTGCCTTCAGGGTGGTTCGGCAGGTAACCACAGGAGCCCCCCGGGGAGACGGGTGGGCGAGTTCAGGCCCCTGTAGCAGCAGGTGGCGCTGAGTGGGCACAGACAGCCCCTGCTGGGGCAGCCGTCTGCACACTCACACTGTGCCCTTGCATGCGGAGCGCGTGCTCGCAGATGCGGCCCTGGAACCCGCACCAGCAGAGCACAGCGTGAGACCAGCAGCCAGGGCCGCCGCGGGCAGCGTCCATCTCCGCCGCTGCGCCACACTCTCCCTGGAGACCGTGCTCACTGGGGGGCACCCGCGCCTCGGGGCTGCAGATGGGTCCTGCCTGGGGCCTGGTCACAGCACCTGGAGCGGGTCCCGCAGCCTCGTGACCCCCGCCCGCCACGCACCCTCCTCCGCTGTTGGTGGTTCACGAGGACTCCTGGGTGCCGCTGTGGTGGCTGCCGATTCTTTGCATCCATGGTGCTGGCCCCATGTGCCCAGCCCGCTTCAGGGGCCCCCGTGCAGGGCCTTGTGTGACCACCCTGGCCAGGCCTCCTGACCAGTGCCAGGCCCCGCCGCCCGGGATTGCCACAGCAGCTGTAACGGGCTTGTGCCTTTTCCTCTGACACATTCTCCTCTCTTCAGATCACGAGGAACACGACGCCCATGTACAGGACGCCAGAAATCGTGGACTTGTACTCGAACTTCCCGATCGGCGAGAAGCAGGACATCTGGGTAAGGCGGCTGGCCCCTGGTCCTGGGCAGCCGGACTGGCCCCTCGGGGCCCTGGGTGAGGCTGCGGCCACCTGGCCCTCATCTCCCCATTCTCTTCCTTGGTTCTTCCTCTCCTCCGGTGGTTCTTTATCCTTTTCTGCAGCCCTGGTGACGCTGTTAGTGGACAGGCGCTGACGGTGGGGCGCTGAGGGGTGGAGGCCAGTGTTGCCCAGCCCCAGCCCGAGACGGGCTGTTCCTGCATGCCTGGACCTGAGCTTGTCTGGTCTGAGCCCCTTCGAAGGCTAGGGTTCACAGAGCCACAGTCTGCGTGGCCAGCGTTGGGCCTTCCGGATGGCCTTGCAGTTGTGCGCTGACCTGGTGATGCTGGAGCTGTGACTGGGCCCGAGGCCTTACGGGGTCTCAGAGTGAGGTCAGGCCCATCCTCTAGGACACGTCCCGTTGGTGGAAGGCGGCCCCTGTGTACGCTGAACGTGGGGCCTGACTGAGTGGGTGTCTGCTGACCCCTTGGTTCAGCATTAGGGCTTGGAGCTCAGGGAGCCCTGCTCCTGCCCATCCGAGGTGCCCTGTGGCCTCCCTGGTGCCTTGAGAGCAGGACTCGGGGGCCCTGAACCCCCACCTCAGGGCTCCCATCCAGGTCCAGTAGGCCCGTGACCCACGGTCCCAGTGCTTGGGGAGCCTTGTGCTGGTGAGTGGAGACTGGTGGACACGCGTGAGCTGGTCAACTCCAAGTGGACGCCTTCAGCCCGTCCCAGCCCAAGGACCACATGCATGAGCTGGAAGGCGGGGCTTGGCCTGCTCTGGGCCCCGCATGAGCCTCAGTCCCCTCAACGTGCTGGACAGTCTTGGTTTCCTGTCCTCCTGTGGCAGGTGCTGTGGTGGAGGCAGGGAAGGGGTGCGGGGCCGGCAGCCCCCGACTTGTCCCTGGCGCTCAGCACGGCCCCTTGGCGGGTAGAGCCCACCCTGGGGTAGGAGCTTGGTGTTTGGAAAGGACTTTCTCATCAGAGAACGGAGGGTTGGGCTTTATTGGCCACTCTGACCTGGCTGCTGTCTGCGCGCCGCGAGTGTAGACCGTGGCCAGCGGGCGGGGCAGAGCCGGCAGGCCTTCCTGTCTCTGCAGGCCCTGGGCTGCATCCTGTACCTGCTCTGCTTCGGGCAGCACCCGTTTGAGGACGGGGCGAAGCTTCGTATCGTCAATGGGAAGTACGCGATCCCCGCCGACGACATGCGCTACTCCGTGTTCCATGGCCTCATCCGTAAGTCCCAGCGCAGCCCACCCCACCCTGAGCACGTGTCTTGAGTGGCAGCTTCTGCTGATCTTGTTCTTCACATTGTCCTTCCCCGCTTGCTTTTAAAAGCAGTAGTGTAAGCAAGACACGGGCCTCCAGGGCCCACCGCCCTGCAGAGTGAGGGGTGCTGCCCGCCCGGGGCACCAGCCCTGCCGCCCTCAGGATGAGTTCTGCCTCTGCCGTAGGTGCCATGCTCAAGGTCAACCCGGAGGAGCGGTTGTCCGTCACCGAGCTGGTCAACCAGCTCCAGGAGATCGCGGCCGCCCGCAACGTGAACCCCAAGTCACCCATCACCGAGGTGGGCTTCCACGTGCTGCTTGCGATGATGCTGTGTCGTTTTAGAGCCAGGTGGTCAGGTGGTCTGGCTTCACTTGGCTCTTGCGGAGGGAGGAGCCCCTGGGGTCGTCTGAGGGGCAGTGTGCCGCCCTGTGGGGTTCCTGGAGCCAGGAGACAGAGCCCGGGGTGGGGCTCAGAGGTTCAGAGTGGGTGAGATTCAGAGAGCCAGTGGCGAGGAGGAGAAGGCCGCTGAGGCAGGTCAGCCTGTGGTCTTTTCAGAGAACCTGGGCCTCCGGGTGGGCCAAGTCTCGGGTGGCGTTTGGGCCCAAGATCCAGGGGCAGCCAGCCCATGTGTGCCCCTGAGGACGGCTCCACAGGAAAGGCAGAAGTGCCTGAGGGAAGGACACAGGCTGCTTCCGCTGGGGCTCGTGAGCACGTGCTGCTCTAAGTGCTTCTAGAACCTGGGACCTGTGGGTCAGACATCAACCCAGCCCTACACCCAGCTTTTGGGTTTTTCTGCCCGGGGCCTCGAGGGAGAGAAGTCAGCTGGTCCTCGGGGCAGCGTGGGCACACTGGCCCGCCCCGATGGACTCTTGAGACCAGGAAAGCACCGGGTAGGAGACTGGGCTGGAGTCGGGAGAGCCGGAGGCTCTGTACGCTGTGGCCTGGGGCCTCCGAACATGTTCCCTGCGTCCTGGGCCTGTAGCCTCAGAGCACGTTCCCTGCAGCTTCCGAGCTGGTGTGGAGCCTGCAGTCCCACCAAGAGGTGCTCCGTGTTTTCGGGAAGCTGATGAAACAACAAAACAAAGTGTTTGATTTCTGAGTGAATGACACAGTTGAGCTAAGACACATGTGCCTGACATTTCGCGGGTGTTATTTTTAAGACTCCTTGGAGTAGTCCATTTATCATTGACCACTTCCGGTGCATCACGTACCATAGAGGCCATAATAGAGTGTTTCTTGAGTTTAATGTGTCATGTTAACCTGAAGGTAAGAATGCTCAGAAGCTCTGGAAGAGACTTCAAAGAACTTTTACGTAGCTTGTAGAGAGTGGACGCGGAGCTGCAGTTGCTCCGGCTGGGAGAGCACGAGGGAGTGGGTTCGTCTGGACCCGTCGCGGGGAGCCTCAGGTCTCCAGGGCGGTTGTGTCACAACGGCAGCTGACGCGGCCTCGGGCTCAGCCCCCGGGACACGTGCTGTGCTCCGTGGCCGCGCTTCGTGGCGGTCATCCCGCCTGAGCCTCCACGGGTCCCGCGCTGTGTCCTGTCAACGACAGGGCCTGCGGCCTTGGTGGGTGGGGTGGGTTCACGGCTGCTGCCTGTGTTGTGAATGGAGCTGTGTGCCTGGGTGGCCCCACGGATCAGCCCTGGGGTCCAGGACTCGTCGGGACCCTGGGGGGGTCCTTTGTGGTTCTGTAACGAGCCAGGTGGAGGAGGGTGGACTTGGTGGGCGACGTGTCCCGATTGCCTGGCCTGACGCGAGTTTGCACCTTTCCAGCTCCTGGAGCAGAATGGAGGCTATGGGCATGCGGCCCCTCCCGGCTCCACGGGCAGCGGTGAGTATCCCCGGGACCCCAGTTCACGATTCCTGAGCCGCCCCTAGACTCAGCAGGGCTGTTCCTTGGTGAGGCTCAGGACCAGCGAGGGGGCCAGAGGCTGGGTACCTGCCTTCTGCCCTGCTTGCCATCGGGGCAGCCTGGGTCCTCTGAGCCCCAGCCTCGCCCGAGGGGCTCTGGGGGGACTGCCTGTAGGCTGCCTCAGTCTTGGGCCCCCGGGGGACTGGGTGGCCGCAAGGGTCTCCAGCGAGTGTGGCCCCTGCCCGGTCAGATGCGGGGGCTCCTTGAGGCCAGCCCACGGTGACCCCGGGGGTGGCCCCGGAGGAGGTGCGTGAGGGAGCAGAGCTGCTGTGTGGGGACCACAGGGGCCGTGTCTGCTCCCTGTGAGGAGGGCTTGGGTGGGGAGGTGGATCTGGCGGGGGGCGGGGGGCCGGTGGACTTTGTTCACAGCTCGGCTGTGTTTGCTGAGAGGGTTGCTCTTGATCTGCTAGTTAGCCTGGGGGTTCTGGGGGCCGGGGCAGCCAGCCCTCAGTGTGGCTGCCCCGGAAGGTT
Organism: Dama dama; assembly: GCF_033118175.1. Taxonomy (NCBI): domain Eukaryota; kingdom Metazoa; phylum Chordata; class Mammalia; order Artiodactyla; family Cervidae; genus Dama; species Dama dama. Next base: position 420,586 of record NC_083686.1, on the reverse strand, counting down.
CCAGACACACGTCTGCCCTGTGTCTCCAGGGCCATCCCTACCTCACTGTCAGGATCATGCTGCAACTTGTCGCCTCCAGGGCTGATGCTGGCAGCTGGCCGGCCCGTGTCCTGGCTCCTTGTCCACCAGAGTGGCTCTGGCTCAGCTGCCTCCTTGGGGCACAGTGTGGGGGGCCACTTCGAGGTGCCTGGACAGACACGCCACGTGCGTACGGGGTGCCTGGCAGAGGGCTGGCGTAGGTGTCACACACGCATTGCCCCTGGATCCAGAGGCCACCGGCTGCCCCTCACGGGTGCGTGTGGAGCCTCCTTTCCGTCCTCACCTGGACTTGTGCACTCACAACCGCAGTGTAGTCGTGCCCTGGACCCTGGTCTCGGGGCCTTTGTGGGCCGCTGCTCCGACCTCGTCAGGGCGGCCGCTGGGGGCCTGTTGCCCTGCAGACCAGCAGAGCGGGGGGCCGCTGTGGCCTTCCTGTGCCGCACGCGGCCCTGCTCCTGCCCCCTCCTCTCCCCTCTCCTCCCCACGCATCTGCAGCCTGCGTCTGTGGGCGTGTTCGTACCTTGCGTACCAGCCTGGTCACCCCCGCTGGGCTCCAACATGTGTTTGTCAGAGGCAGGGTCCCTGCTGGTGTCCAGCAGGCGCTGGGAGTGAGTTGGGTGAATGTCTGGGACATGGGAAGAGCCTCACGCGCCCAAAGGCTCTGGCCTGCGGGTGTAGCCAGGCCCTGGGTTATTTCTACCCAGTTCATTCTCGCGCCGGGGCATGGAACACAGGTGGAGGATGCCGGCCCAGGCTGAGGGACGTGCCTGCTGCGGCGCCCGGGCTTCTGGACACGTCTGTCTCTGCCTGCAGGTCTGGTGGTCGCTGAGTACGAGCAGCCTTATGGCGGGTTCCTGGACATTCTGCGTGGGGGCACCGAGCGCCTCTTCACCAACATCAAGGACACCTCCTCCAAGGTCATCCAGTCCGTTGCTAAGTGAGTTAAGGATGCACGGGCACATGGTTTCTCTGCTGTGTGATTTTTAAAGCCTTGGGTGCGGACCTGCATCCAGACGTGCAGAACCCGCACTTACGGCCGAGTGAGCGTGCATGCTCAGCATCAGCCTGGCCCCCCCATGCGAGCTCAGGCGTCACCACATTCCTGCCCTCGCGCTGGAGGGCATGTGCTGGAGACCATACACACTGGGTCTGGGCCGTGTCTCTCCTGAGGGTGGCCCTGTCCACGGAGACGGCAGCCACGCACACAGCCTGCTTGTGCTGTCCTCCGAGAGGTCTTGGCTTTGACCAGGGAGCACCAGGAGTCAGGTTCTGTCTGACATGTGCTTGCCTCATTGGGGCAGGGGCGGCCTGTGTGTCTGTGCTGTGAGCCGCTGGGTAATGCAGCCCCCACACAGTCATGCAGGCCTCACTTGTCTTCTCTGTGCCGTGGTTATTATTGTACGTCCACGGCTGTTGGGGACACAGGCAGGGGCTCACTGCTCGTGCATGAGTGTGAGTTGGCGTGTGCGTGCACGCATGTGTGTTGTGTAGGTGGACTTGGTGGCGCCCCAGTGCTTTGCCTCTGACGTGATCGTGTGGGATGAGAGGAGCTTGGTGTCCACCCAGCACGGGCTTTGGCCGGGCAGGGTGCCTGCTCGCCCCTGCGCGGTGAGGCCCTTTGTGCTGCCCGGGCTGCACCTCATTGCCAGCAGGAAGGTCAGAGGCACATCTGTTGGTCTGGTACCTGGCTGCCCAGAGTCCTGTCCACAAGAGGCGGCGTGGCCGTCGCAGGCCAGAGGGCCCTGCTGTGGGTGGGCAGAGGGCCCTGCTCGGGGCCTCCCCGTCAGCTGTCTGTGCTGCTGCGTCCCGGGGGCAGAGGGTGACCTCGCATGTGGTGGCTGCCCCCAGCCTGCAGCTCCCCCTGCACTTCCGCTGACGAGGTGCCCACGGCCGCACTCAAATCCTCCTGTCTTCCTCCCAGTGGGGTTCGTCGTGGGGTCTTGGGTGGACCCGGCGGGAACAGCAGGCTGACGGCAGTCAGCAGACTTGAGAGAAGCTGCTCGGCCTTGCTGGGAGCCAAGTCCCCACGAGGCTGAGGTGCACGCCTGTGGGGCCAGCCTTGCTGGAAGCCCCTCTGAGCGCCAGGGCCAGGTGGGTAACTGCTTCCGGCCCGGGATGCCCCGGTGCTTGTGAAGCTGGTTTAAGGTACGGGCCTGAGCGCACTTGTCTAGGGGCTCCATGCTGAGGTCTGGCACAATGATGGCCCTGGAGGGTGACCTGTTACTGCACTCCCCACAGCAGGGCCAGGACGGGGTGGATGGGACCTCAGACCCTCCCTGAAAGCAAGGAGGCCGCTCCCCACACAGGGCAAGACCAGATGTGGGGACCCAGCTCTGGACGCTGGCTGGGGGAGGGGCATCCCTGCGGCCACCGGCTCGCAAGTCTGCAGGGAGCACACCCTGGGCCTGTGGGCCTCAACCCCCAGGTGGGCAGATGGTCTGCAGGGAACAGCCTTCGCCCTGTGGGTCAGACAGGCGCAGCAGCCACGATGCTTGAGCTTGCCAGGGGCTTTCTCCAGGTCTGGCACAGGGTCCAGTCAGGGCCTGGTGACAGGGCCCCTCCAGGGCCACTCCACTCCGGGTCTGCAGGCGGGACCCTTTCTTGGGGTGTGTGAACCCGCCCTGTGGCCTCTGGCTCGCAGTCCTGATCCTGAGCTCCTGCCCGTCTGTGGTCTCTTGTTGGTTTTAGACCCAGGCCCCACATGTGCACATGTCTGTGTTCTCTTGTTGGTTTCTCAGTGGCTTTAGGTGCAGGCCCCACAGGTCAACACGTCCCAGGCCCCACACGCCAGGTTCTGACGGCCAGCTCCGCCAGGCGCCCTCAGTTCCCAGTGTGGTGTGTCTGACCTGCCCACCCCTGTGCTGGTGCCCTGGTCCCTCACAGGGGCAACGGGGCGCGTGGCCGGGCTATGCCAGCCGCCCCAGCACTCAGTGTCCTGTGTGCAGCCTCATGGCCTCGGCCTGGGACGCAGACCTCTGGCCGCGTGTCCATGTGAACTGCTGCTCTGGCCTTTGCTCTGTTTCCTGACGGTGTTTGTTTCTCCCGCTGACTTTGTGTCGTACGCTATAGACTGTGAACGTAGTGAACGTAGCCGGCACTCTCCACGCCTGCTGCCGGCGTCGCTCAGGCACAGGTTTGTCCACACTCCCTCTGTGCCCTCCGTCTTCTGCCGTGGAGGCCTATCCTGCCTGGCTTGTCAATAGAGCGGGCCTGCCCTGGCCTTCCTGTGGTCAGGACTCTGTGCTTTCACTGCCATGGGCTTGGGTTCTGTCCTTGATCAGGGAACCCCACGGTGCAGCCAGGGGGAAAAAGAAAGACACATTGTAAATGTTTCAGTATACTGGAGGTGTAGCTTTGATGGCTCTGTGGTTTCAGGTTTGGCTTTCTGATGCACCTGGACCTTCCTTTGGGGACTTTGCTCAAGCCCTGCTCAGCCCCCGCACAGGAGGCGGGCACCCCCTCTGCCCACCCGAGGGCTTCAGCTGCCCTCACTCAGCTCTGCTTGATGTGCGGTTGGGAGTAAACCTGTCACGTTGCTCTGTGGTCTCTGAGGGTGTGGCGTGTTCCCCACCTCATGGTTTGTTTCAGGACAGCCAGTCTTCAGGGGCTGCCTCTCCTGGTGGCCACACGGTGCAGGCAGGGGTCGGGGGTGGGCGGTAGCGAGAGTGACCGACCCGCCCAGGCTGGACCTGTAGAGGGAGCCCCCCCGCCCTCCGCCAGTGAGGAAGACCGAATGAAGCAGTAGACTGCAGTGGGGAAGTCGGCTGTCGTTAAGTTTGGGGGAATTCACATTTTAGAGGTCATGTTGCTCCTCAGTTCATCTACAAATTCTTTGCTTTAAAAATGAAAATCCTGATGTTGCCACAGATTCTGATCCCAAAATTCACATGTAAGTTACCCAAAATTGCCAGCAGTGTTTTTAAAAAGAAGAACAGAGACAAACCTTATTTTATATCAATTTTTTTCAAGCATCTGTTGTTAGATGTGTTTAGACTCATCCATGACACGTACTTAGGGAGGGGTGGTATGAAACATGAGCTGTGAGTCTGAAGAAAATAACAGATTAACGAGTGTATGTTGCTGAGATCATGGGTATGTGTCAAAAAAGAAAAAATTGGATCTCGTATAATAACAGCAAGATATAGTAGATCTGATCTGTTAACAGATCTGATCATGAAAAGCCATTTCTTAGGAAAAGCTGATAAAATATGAAGAGATGTTTTTATAACACCAGAGTAAGAAAGATTTCTTAAATGTGACGAAAAGCATATAAGCCTTGGAGAAGTGGTTAATAAATTTAAATGACTTAAAAATTCTCTGTTCCTTGAAAAAGCACATTTCTTTAACAAGAGAACGTGGCAGTGGATTGGGAGTAAATACGTTCAAACTGTGTGAATCATGACTAGTATCCGTAGGATTATAATAAGTTTCCCGCGAGGCTCAGTCGGTAAAGAACCCACCTGCAATTGCGGGAGACCTGGGTTCGATCACTGGGTTGGGAAGATCCCCTGGAGAAGGGAAATGGCTACCCACTCCAGTATTCTTGCCTGGAGAATCCCATGGACAGAGGAGCCTGGCGGGCTGCAGTCCATGGTCACAGAGTCGGTCATGACTGAGGGACTTAGCGCATGGAGGTTCATGGCTTCCCAGGTGGCACTAGAGGTAAAGAACCCGCCTGCCAATGCAGGAGACAAAAGAGACGGGGCTTCGGTTCCTGGGTCAGGAAGATCCCCTGGAGGAGCACATGGTAACTCACTCTAGTACTCTTGCCTGGAGAATTCCCTGGACAGGGGAGCCTGGCTGGCTATATCATCCATGGGGTCGCAGAGAGGTGGACGTGACTTGGTGACTAAGCAGCAAAACGAAGTGTGAATAAACACAGAAGAGGCTCAGCTCCGTGCTACTGGTAGACCGCGTCGCTGGGTTGTGTTTTGACCCACTCTGACAGTCTGTCACCGGTGCGTGCACTGTGTGCACGTTGCCACACAGGCCAGCCTCACTTGCCTGCATTTCTCACACAGGCAGGTCTGTGCCAGCCCCACGTCCGCGAGTCTGTAGGCACCTTTTCCCAACAGCATCTGTTCACTTTGTGTCTCCACGTCCCATTTGGTAGTTCTTGGAACACTTCAGATGTTTCGTCATTATTGTATGTGTTGTTGTATCTGTGATCAGTGAGTGGCCTTCCGTGTTGCTATGAGACCCGCTGAAGGGCTTGGACGACAGTTAGCGGTTTTTAGCAATGAAATATTTTTAATTGAAGGGATGGCACTGTCTTTTGGGCATAACAGACCCCAGAATAATGTGAACATAACTAATACGCGCTACAGTCTGCATGGCTCGCTTTGCTGGGTCCCAGCTCACTGCGGGGGACTGGAGCCGAGCCTGTCGTGTCTCCACAGCGCCTGGGGTTGGGTTAGTAGGGATGAAGCACAAGCTGGAATCAAGATTGCCAGAAGAAATATCAATAACTTGAGATACGCAGGTGACACCACCCTAATGGCGTAAAGCAGAGAGGAGCTAAAGAGCCTGTTGATGAGAGTAAAAGAGGAAAGTGAAGATGCTGGTTTCAAACAGCACATTAAAAAGCAGAGACGTTACTTTGCTAACGAAGGTCCATCTAGTCAAAGCTGCGATTTTTCCAGTAGTCATGTATGGATGTGAGAGCTGGACCATAAAGAAGACTGAGTGCCAAAGAATTGATGGTTTTGAACTGTGGTGTTGGAGAAGACTCTTAAGAGTCCCTTGGACAGCAAGGAGATCAAACCAGTCAATCCTAAAGGAAATCAACCTTGAATATTCATTGGAAGGACTGATGCTGAAGCTCCAATACTTTGGCCACTTGATGCGAAGAGCTGACTCCTTGGAAAAGACCCTGATGTTGGGAAAGAGTGAAGGCAGGAGGAGAAGGGGATGACAGAAGATGAGATGGTTGGATGGCATCACCGATGCAATGGACATGAGTTTGAGCAAGCTTCAGGAGCTGGTGATGGACAAGGAAGCCTGGAGTGCTGCAGTCGATGGGGTCGCAAAGAGTCGGACGCGACTGAACAACAGCCGTCTGTTTTCTAGTCCTTGTTGCTTTCTTGTTCTTTGTTTGTTTTTCATTCTTTTTCTGTTTTTTGTGGTTTTAATTGAACCTTTTCTGTGACCCCATTTTCTCTCCTTGCTCACCTCACCACTTAAACACCCTTTCTTTGCTGTTTTCAGTGGTTGTCCCGGCGTGTGCAGTTCCAGGTGACCCAGGTCTGCTTTCAGACAGCATGCTATTCCTGACTTCACAGTGTGACAGTGTGCTTCCTGACTTCACAGAAACCCTACGACTACCTTCCTATCCCCATGTCACTGCTGTTCACATCTCCTCAGTTCCCGAGGACGGGGTGTCGGGGTACAGAGCCCGGCTGCTGGTTTTTCTCCCAGCACTGCAGACACCTGGCTTCACTCCTGGCCTGCACAGTCTCTGGGGTGAAGCCACAGGCGTAATTCTCACCACAGGCCCCTATAGGTGGTGTCCCCTGCCCCAAGCTTCTTTCAGGATTTTGTTTTTATCTTTGATTTTTCTGGAAGTTGAAACTGACATGCCCTAGGGTAGTTTTTCTGGCATTTGTCCTGCTGGGTGTTCTCTGGGCTTCCCGGTTCTGTGGTTTGGTGTCTGACACTGATTTAGGGAAATTCTTAGTTAAAATATATGGCGTGTCTTCTGTTCTTCCCTCTCTTCTCCTTTTGGGGTCCCCGTTATGTCACAAGCTCACTCCACAGACCTTGGATTTTCTGTGCTGTCTTCCAGCCTGTTCTCTTGGCTTTTGGGGATTCTGTCAAGATCTAGCTCAGAGGTTCCTCCTCAGCCATGTCCAGTCTACTCAGCATCAAAGGCAGCCTTCTTTTCTGCTCAGGGCCTCCACCTCGCGTTTCCTTCTGGCTCTCCCTTAGAATTTCCACCTCTGTGCTCACTGTCTGACCTGCACACTGCCTGCTTTATCTGTCAGCGCCCTCAGCACACCAGCCCCGGCCGTTCCTGGTTTTTACGGCTGCTGGGTCTTCCTTACTGCATGGGCTTTACTCTTTTGCGCCGGGGAGGGCTGCCCTCCCGCTGCGGTGCGCAGGCTTCTCCTGGCGGGGGCTTCTCCTCGCGGGAGCTTCTGCTGTTCTGAGCACGGGCTGCAGGTTGTGTGGACCCAGCAGTCACAGCCCCCGGTTTCCAGAGCAGAGGCTCAGCAGTTGTGGCACTTGTGATGCACGGTCTCAGTTGCTCCACGTCATGTGGGATCTTCTCAGATCAGGAATTGAATCCTTGTCCCCTGCATTGGCAGGCATGTTCTTTACCACTGAGCCACCAGAGAAGCCCCCACCCCAGCTGTTTTAAGTTCCCAGTCTGATAACTCCAGCGTCCCTGCCATGTCTGGTTCTGATGCTTGTTTTGTCTCTTTAGACTGTTTCTTGCCACTCGGCGCCTTGACTTGTTTAGCCAGACATGATGTACTGAGTCAGAAGCTCTGTCTTCATTTTTGTTGTCATCTCTCTCCCAAACCCTCTCTCAGTGCCCACCTTTAGTACTGAGAGGATAAAAGTCCTTCCTGTCGGGTCCTGCCTCCCCCTCGCAGTTTATAATTTCTCCTTCACCTCGTAGGTAGATGTCACTCCACACGTGCACACGCACGTGTCTATTTTGTAGGCAGATGGCACTCCATACGTGCACATATACACGTGTGTGCAATCACCCAGGCACATGGCTGCACGCTGACAGGCTGCAGCCTGAACCCTGCAACCTCTCAAGGACTTGCTTCAGTTTCGGCTCTCACGAGTTAATGGTAGAAATTTCCTGTAATAACTAAGTTCCCTTTGTTCTTAATTCCAGCTATGCGAAGGGAGATCTGGATATTTCTTACATCACGTCCAGAATCGCAGGTACGTTTGCCAGCTTTAGTCGTGAGGACGTCTTCTGGTTCTTTCCTGCCTGGTGATGTGTGCCAGGTGCCAGCCTCGGGTGTCCATCCCTGCGTCCAGTGTGCCCCCAGGCCCTGCAGCCGGTAGTCTTGTGTCAACCCAGGACCCCGGTCAACCCCCCCACCTCTGGTCTGGAACATTCTGGAATGCTGAGGTCTTCAGAGAAGTGATGTGAGGCCACACATATTAAGTCCAGACGCTTGGAGACCCTGTGGTGCTTTGGGCTGTGTAGAGGCTGAGTCTCAGGAGAGTCTCGGGGGCACTGTCCAGGGATCCCCTGGACAGATCCTGGGGATCTGATGAGCAGCAAGGCAGGGCCTAGGGGCCTCTGATCTCCCCTTCTCAGGACCACCGTACTGATGGGTCAGCAGCTATGAGCAGTGGGGCCTCACACGGCTGACTGTCTGGCCCACGGCTGGAGAGGCTGCAGAGGCCTCCGATCCCCCCTTCTCAGGACTGCCGTACTGATGGGCCAGCAGCTATGAGCAGTGGGGCCTCACACGGCTGACCGTCTGGCCCACGGCTGGAGAGGCTGCAGGGGCCTCTGATCCCCTCTCTCAGGACAGCCACACTGATGGGCCAGCAGCCGCGAGCAGCGGGGCCTCACACGGCTGACCGTCCGGCCCATGGTTGGAGAGGCTGCAGGGGCTCCTGTCTTTCAGTCATGTCTTTCCCGGCGGAGGGTGTGGAGTCGGCCATCAAGAACAACATTGAGGATGTGCGGCTGTTCCTGGACTCGAAGCACCCAGGCCGCTACGCCGTCTACAACCTGTCCCCGCGGACCTACCGGCCCTCTAAGTTCCACAACCGGGTGAGCAGCGGACTCATGCTGATGCTTAGGGTCCACCCTGGACACCGCCTGGGTGGCGGGGGGCGGTTTCTCGAGGATCTCAGTCACTGAGCCCACAGTGCCTCCAGAGGGGACACAGGCCCACGCCGTGTCCCCTGCTGTCACTCAGCTCGCGGAAACAGCGCGGACGCAACAGTCTCTGCAGCTTTGGCTGTGTCCGCCGGAGCCTGGCTCCCCAGTCCTCTGCACGCCCGGGGCGGGGGGTGTCGGGTTGTGTGGGGAGGCCCATGTCTGCACCCCGCTGGAGAGCCACCCTCCCTGCAGGTCTCCGACTGTGGCTGGGTGGCCCGGCGGGCCCCGAGCCTCCGCAGCCTGTATAGCCTCTGCAGGAACATGCACGGCTGGCTCCGCCGGGACCCTGGCAACGTCTGCGTGGTGCACTGCGTGGTGAGCAGGCCAGGCTCCCTGGGCACGCGGGGCAGAGGGGGCCTCCAGGCTCCCGGGTGTTGGCACTGGGGGCCACAGGAGTGACCGTCTGAGTGGGCTCTCCCGGGGCTCCTCGCTGAGCCACGCACCGCTCCTAGCAGTGGCTCTGCTCCGGCCTGCGGCCGTGGCCCAGACCTGGTGCCCCAGGGTGGGTCCAGTCATCCCAGGGCAGCAGACCTTGGAGGGAATAGAGGCTGTCGGGGAGGGTGGGGGTGCAGGCCCTGCACCTGCTGTGTCCACACCTGGGTCCCCTGGCAGCAGGGCTTCTGGCAGAAGACTGTCCTCACGGGGGTCTTCCTGCCTCTTTGGTGGAAGACGGTGGGTCCCCTCGTGCAGCACCCGTGTGCAGAGGCCAGTCTGCCTCCTGGGACCCTATGTCTAACCCTCTTCTGGGGCTGAGGGTTTGTGGACATCCTGTCCAGCGGAGTACCTGCTGGAACCTGCCCTTGGAGGTCAGCACTGCCATCCTGGTGTTGGTGACGTCAGGCAGGAGTGACGATGGGGGTTCATGAGAGTGCCCATGGGTGGCCGGGCGCAGAGGTCGGGTGGGGACTGTGAGGGTGAGCAGTGTGTGGTCTGCCACCTCAGGCCTTCTGCTGTGGAGCCCTGCGTCCATGCCTCAGGTGGGGTTTCCTTAGCCCCCCAAGGAGCCCCGACCCCAGGCAGAGGCCCTGACTGTTCCCGGGGAGTGAGCACCGCCCGCACACGCCCCGTGCTCTGTCCTAGGATGGGAGGGCGGCGTCGGCCGTGGCCGTGTGCTCCTTCTTGTGCTTCTGCCGGCTCTTCAGCACCGCGGAGGCTGCTGTGTACATGTTCAGCATGAAGCGCTGCCCGCCGGGCATCTGGCCATCCCACAAGAGGTACGGTGTCTGCCGTGGGGTGTGGGTGTGGCATCGGGGGGCGCAGTTGGGTGACTTCACTTCCTGCCCCACCGGGGCCCTTGAGCAGTGCCTCTGTCCTTCGCAGTGCCGTGGCCTCTTGCTTGGTGGGCGGCGGGCATGTGGCCTGGTGGCTCCATTTCACAGGTGGAGCGGCATCTGGGGGCTCTCTGGCCGCACATGAGGGCAGCACCCACTCTGTGCTGTGTCCCCCGCATCAGGGTCTGTGAGACACGTGGGTTTCCAGGTTGTCTTTGCTGACTGCTTACATGAGATGGTTTCCTGGGGCTGCAGCTGGCCCCTGCCCACCCGCCCCCTTTCTGGGGCCACTGCTTGCGCCCAGACCAGCTTGCCTCGCTTCCGTCCACCTCACAGCAAGAGGCCGCCTGGTGCTCTGCCTGAGGAGTCATTAGGCCCCTGGAGTCCCTGGGGAGGCTTCCCTCTTCTGTGGGGAGGGCCTTGGAGCATGGAGAGCTGGGGCCCTGACCCTGGGGGGAGACTGGGGAGCGTCCAGGCTGGTGAGGTGCCACTGTGGGTATCGCTCTCATTCGGGGTGGCCGCGTGGCCTGGACGGTGGGCTGGGGAGCTTGCCCTCTCCTGGTTTTTGGCCCAGCCTGTTTGCTCACTGTCGGGGGCAGCACCTTGTCCCTCAACTCTGAGAGGGCTGGCCGCACCCTCGTGTCTTCTGTGTGGCTCCAGGTGGTGGGGGCTGGGGGTCCCATCCACTGTGCAGAAGGTGTAGGAGAGCAAGGGCTGGGCTGCCAGGCAGGTGTCTGACCCTTTCGGCACGTCAGCCTCCTGTAATGCAGGCAGAGCCAGGGCTCCGGAGCTGTGCCTGCAGCAAGGGCCCCGCTCAGGGCTGTGGTCAGAGCCAGCAGAGCGTTGCTGGTGTGTGCCTGGCCCCGGGCCCCCACTAGACTCCAGGCTGCTGCCCTGGAGACGCGCAAGTGTGGAGTGTCTGCCCCCTCCCGCCCCCAGCAACCAAAGAGCAGCTCCAGCTCTGAGCACACCTGCTCCACGCCTCGGAGAAGCTGTCTCGGAGCCGTCGGCTGGCCGCCAGCCCCAGGAGGGACGGGGCCCACAGGAGACACAGGCGGGGGTCTGCGCCCCAAGGACAGGTTGGCGAGGGAGGCTGCCACTCAAGAGAGCATGAGGTCACCCTGGGGACAGTCAGATGAGGTGGCCTTCACACGAGACTTGTAACCGTGCCGGAAAGTGTGGGGTTACTGGGCCGTGTTTGAGACTTTGACAAAGTAAGTGGGGGCTGGAGGCCGTGCATGAGCAGGGAGGGAGCCTGTCAGAAGCTCTATGCCCTGGAGGGGCGTAAATGCCATGGGGCCATGTCAGACAATCCGACAGACGCACCCCCAGGAGAGACGGAGTCCGGAGGAGGTCCTGAGGATTCCCCCAAGTTAACGGAAGAGCTTGAGCCTCAGACACCCGGAGGGCACAGCAGGGTTCAGGACAAACCAGAAGGCGCGCCTGGGCCGCCGGGAGCCACCACGGGCGCTCTCCCTGCGGCCAGTGTGGGTGCCAAGAGTGGGCTGAGGGCACGAGGGGAGGCCTGGGACGTGCTCGGGTGACCCAGGAGCTTGTGACAGGAAGTTAGGGCCGGGGAGCAGGTGGTTGTTGGGAGCCGCTTCGTGGCACCTGTGGGCCTGCGCCTGGCCCTCATAGAGGTGGGAGGGGGTGTGCGGGCCGTGCCCAGAGGCCGGAACTCCGGGCCGTGTCGCCCGGCCGCTCTCACTGCCCAGGCTGCCTGCTTCTCTCAGCCTCGCCACTCCTTGGGTCTTCAGTCTGCTTCCCAGCTCACTCAGGCTGTGGACGTGGCTCACGGGTCCTGCCTTCTTGCTGTTGGTGAAAGGTGCCCAGGTCTCCTGGCACACGGCGGGCCTACCACAGCTGTCGGGAGTGGTGAGAGTGCTCTGGTAACGTGGAATGTGACAGTTGTGGGTTCAAATTCAGTCGTGGCCCCTGGGAGGCAGGGCCAGAGATGGCGGCGCCACAGAGAGGGGCGGTGCCTCAGGGAGGGGGCGGTGCCGCAGCGGGGGCGGAGCCTCAGGGACGGGCGGCGCCATAGCGGGGGCGGAGCCTCAGGGACGGGCGGTGCCGCAGCGGGGGCGGAGCCTCAGGGACGGGCGGCGCCACAGCGGGGGCGGAGCCGTGGAGCCGTTGAAACACAAAAGGAGCTGCAGGAGCAGATTGCAGATCCAGAGCAGGACGCGGATGGTCTCGGTGGCCAGTCGAGCAAGCCGGCGGGTCAGATCAGAGCCACAGCATGTCCCACGACAGAAACGCGCCTCGGAGCTCTCGGAAAGGCCCAGTCTGGGCCCTTAAATTGCAGCAGGTTGAGAACAATAGAAGTCATGTGAAACGCATTCCCAGGCCATTGAGTTAATCCAGAAACCAGGACAGCAGATGTTTCCAAGGGAAAAGACCTACTTCTGAGTAGCCATGAGTCAGAGAGAAAGTCTCAAGGGAAATGTAAAGACATTTTGAACTGAGTGAAAATCACATCTGATTCACTAGATGATAGTAGAACATTGCTTTGAGGGGAATTTCACGTGAAATGCTTACATGTGATTGAAATAAGGTTGATGTCCTGATGGGCTCCAGAGACAAGGAACATGCATGTGACGTAGCGAGTGGGCTGCACGTGGAGCACGTGGATGATTGCCGTGGGCCGATTATGGAGCACACGTGAACCAGCTTGCCTCCTGCCCTCCAGGTACATCGAGTACATGTGCGACATGGTGGCCGAGGAGCCCGTCACGCCCCACAGCAAGCCCATCCTGGTTAAGGCCGTGGTCATGACGCCTGTGCCACTCTTCAGCAAGCAGAGGAGTGGCTGTAGGCCCTTCTGTGAGGTCTACGTGGGGGACGAGCGTGTGACCACCACGTCCCAGGAATACGACAAGATGAGGTGGGCTCGGGCACAGGCCCTTCTGTCTTCGCAGCCTCGTGTTCCAGGAGCTGTGGGAGGCGCCAGTGCCCTGGGCATGTGGCCGGGTGGTGGATCTCGGGGCGGCAGGGCTGGGAGAGGTGGGCCTGAGTGGGGTGGGCTGGAGGCAGGGCTGGCGGGGCCCTTGGGGTTTCTCCAGGTCTTTGTGCTGAGTGGCTCCTTGGAAGTCACTTCCTAGAGCATCCTCCTGCCCAACCCCTGACATAATTTGGTGGAAAAATCACCAGGCAGGAGGAAACATGGATACCATTTGCTGGATGGTCTTCGTTAGCATGTGCGTCTCTCACTTACTTAAAGGAACTGTTTCTCTTGGTTCTGTTCTCCAGAGACTTTAAAATTGAGGATGGCAAAGCAGTCATTCCCCTGGGCATAACCGTCCAGGGGGATGTGCTCATCATCATCTATCATGCGCGGTCCACGCTGGGAGGAAGGCTGCAGGCCAAGGTAAGGGGGGTGCCAGAGGCCCCGGGCTCACGGGCGAGCTTGGCCCTTGGTGTGGTGAGAGCCCCAGCCCCGCCTGTGTGGCGGAGCCAGTCGGCAGCCTGAACCTGCCCTCAATGGGGCCCTGAGGGCCTGCAGGGCTGTGGCCTGGGGCTCCCCCGTGGGCCCAAGGTGCTGCTTGTCAGCAGAGGCGTCACCCTGACGTCTGTGTGTCCCGCCACCTGGAGCCCTGCCTGGGGCTCTCATTCCCTGGGAGCCGTGAGAATCCTGGCGGAGCCCCCACCCAACCTGAGGACGGCTGCTCCTGTGCTTCCTCCCGCAGATGGCGTCCATGAAGATGTTCCAGATCCAGTTTCACACAGGGTTCGTGCCTCGGAATGCAGCTACTGTGAGGTTTGCCAAGTATGTTGGTGCTGCACCATGGGGGGATGAGAGGGATTGGGGCACAGACACCTTCGCTCCGGGTGGGGTACAGACGAACGCCGCACGGTGGAGACTGGCAGGGGCCCCAGAGGGCTCCTGCAGGAAGTGCCACTGCTCGTGGTGATGGCTCGGGGAGGCCCCCAGCATCAGTGGTGTGGGCTGGAGGTGCCTCTCGTGTTTCCACGTGTTGTTGCTCCTTTAAGAGCCTCAAGGCACATTCTTGTCTGTTAGTGTGTTTTCACATTGATTCCTTGCATTCTGTATTGTGTGACAATGAGACAGATGAGGAATGTCACATCTTTAGGTCTCAGGTTTTTTCTCCTTCAGGAAGGGTGGCTCAAGGCTTCCATAGGCCTTGCTTCCTGAGACGTGTCTCTTCAGAAGCCAGATGATGAAGAAGACTGAGCAGAAGACCTGCGTCTGAGCTGGGGGTGGTGTTTACTGGCTGGCTTGTGTGTGCAGGGAAACACAGGGCTTTCACTGCAGGACTGGGGTGGGTAAACAGGAGGCAGGTGTGACTTGGGGGGCTGTGGAGCGTCACAGCCGGAACTGAGAGTTCAGCTGCATGTGTGGTAGTGGAGTAGACACGGGAACGTGGTGGAGGTGGGGAGTCTAGTGTTGGGGAAGGTCGGGCGGCCTTTGGAGCCCGAGGAGAAGAGGATGCGGTGGAAACAGTGCTGGAAAGACCGTTGGCCAGAAATTCTCACACTGATATGGAAGACATCAAACCATAGAATCGAAACTGGAAAAACTGGAAACAGGGACTTCTCTAATGGTCCGGCGGCTAAGACTCAAAGCTAATGGAGAGGGCCTGTGTTCGATCCCTGGTCAGGGAACTAAAGCCCGTGTGCTGCAACTGAAGTTCCAGTACAGCCAAATAAAAAACAAACTGGAAACAGCAAGCAGCTCTTAGAAGGAAGGGATGTGGTTAAATTGCCGAAAACTGAAGATGACCTTTCCAGTGCCCCCAGGGTGGCCTTCAAAGTAAGGAGACCGGCAGCTGATGTGCAGCCACGCGGTGGAGCCGACTCGCGGGCACTTACGGGAGGAGAGCATCACCAACTTGTAATTCCAAGTCTGGGGGAATCGTCCTTCAAAAGTCACAGCCAGTCAGAGATGTTTTCAGGCAACGGAATGTTTGCGGCACGTGTGTAATGCGTGGACCTGCGGGGCTGTGTCCAGGACATGTAAGGAAATGTGGGTTGAAAAGAGAAAGCCCCCATTAAAGGTGAGCAGGAGGCTTCTGGTGCTTCAGAGGAATGGTGTCCACACGGCCTGTGAGCTCCTGGGTGGACCGCCGCATCCCTTGTTGCCCGGGAAGCAGTTTAGGGCTGTGAAGGCGCCAAGGAATGTTCCGGGAGCCACACAGAGTTAGAGTCTTCTCATGATGAGAACTCCTTATGCTGAGAACCACTGAGATCTCCATCTCAGTGACTTTCACGCGTACAGTGAGGCACTGTTAGCCCTGCTCCCAGAGCCTTAGTCATAGTGGCTCCAGATTGGGAAGAAGCCCCAGTGCTGTTGGTGGTCGGATGGTGAGTGAGATGCGGTGTCATGTCTGTGACCCTTTGTATCTGCTCGGGCCTCCCGTAGGGTCCCCATGGCCCGAAAAGTGGCCACCCTTGGGGGTGTGGTCCTGCTTGTGTCTGGAGAGAGACTGGTTTACTCTGTGTGGACAGGGGAGCTGTGCTTCATTGCAGGTTAGGCCTCTGGAAGTGGACTCATTGGTTAATGAGGAAAAAGACAAGTGGGTGCCTGACGGGCTGTTGAAAGAGAACACTTTTCAGAAGGACTCAGATTCCTTGGGGGGCCTGACGGGGGTGGGGAGCAGGTGTGAGTGGGCAGGGCAGTCTGGGGTGAAAGCCAGTGCATTTATTCCCTGCCCAGTGGGTGGGGCCTGGGCCCTCTAAGACCGCAGCCCTTGGGGGCGCTGGGGGCTGCACCTCTGGTCACAGACCTCATTGTGTCCTCACTGGCTGCGGAGACCCTGGCCTGGGGGCCACTTCTGGGCTGGACCGGGCGGGGAGGCGGGGTGGGTGGCCACCAGCATGGTGCTGGCAGTGGGCCCCAGGGCCCTCCCGCCCTGGAGCTGAGCTTTAGCAGCCTCATGCCCTCTGTGGGCTGGTCCCCACCTCGTGGACGGGCCCCTCCCCGGCCCTTCACTGCGGTCGCTGTCAGGCTCCCTCTGTGGGCCCCACGCCTTCTCCTCCCAACGGCCGAGTGTCCCTGCGTCGTCTTCTGGGTGTGCCCTGCCGGAACCCGAAGCAGAGCCCTGTGGCTGGGCGGCCGCTCTGCCTGCACCCACGTGGGCCTGGCCTCACCCCACACAGGCCCCCGGTGCACCCAGCGTGCAGAGGGGGCCGTGGCCGTGAGGAATGGCAAGGACTGACCAGTGGTCGTCACACTGGGGTCACGTGTGCTTGCTCACCCTGCGTTGTTGAGGCGTGATGCCTCAGGCCTTCTGGGACCCGTCATTCCTGTTAGTTCCTCCTCTTGTCGCCTTACTGTTTTTAGACGCACACGCAGTGAGTAGCACAGAGGCCAGCAGAGAATCAGCCGTGGGCCCCTGCCGCCTGGCTGAAGAACAGGTGGGGATCAGTGCCATCCTCTGGTGACCTCTGGGAGGAGCAGCGGACGGGAATTCCCTACAGGTGGGGGGCTGCTCAGTGAGCTGGCCGCTGCGGCCAGGCTGCTCCCGCCCTGCAGGGGTAGGTCATTGCCTCTGTAGCAGCTCCCAGAGGTCTTGGTTTGTGGGCGTCTGTTCACAAGGGTTTTGCCAGGATGGATGGCATTGTTTTTGTTTGAACCTGCATTTTATGATCTGAGGACCTGATCTGATTTGAACCCCAGGACCTGAGGGGTGATGGGAGCTGGGCTCCTGCTCTGAGAGTGTGGTCGGGTCTTGCTGCTCTCAGACCCCACAGGCGCCTCTGATCCTTTGCTCGGTGGGGGCTTGCACGTCCAGAGCTTGAGGCGTGGGCAGGCTGCCCGCCGAGAACACAGCCCTGCCCCACGCTTGCATCCTAGTGGACGTTGGAGTGACCCCTGAAGTGCCCGTGGTCCTTCCTAACCTGCATCTGGTTTCCAACTGCAGGTATGACCTGGATGCTTGCGACATCCAGGAGAAGTACCCTGACCTGTTCCAAGTGAACCTGGAGGTGGAGGTGGAGCCCAGAGACAGGCCGGGCCGTGAGGCTCCGCCCTGGGAGGGTGCGGGCATGCGAGGGCTGAATCCCAAGATCCTCTTCTCCAGCCGGGAGGAGCAGCAGGACGTCCTGTCCAA
The DNA here is from genome assembly GCF_033118175.1 of Dama dama. NCBI lineage: Eukaryota > Metazoa > Chordata > Mammalia > Artiodactyla > Cervidae > Dama > Dama dama. Next base: position 403,343 of record NC_083686.1, on the reverse strand, counting down.
GTTTGGTGAGATCCTGCATTGTGGGCACACCTACGGGGCCCCCTGCAGAGGTCATCCTGGTGACCCCCTGTCCGCGGGGCAAGGTGCTTCCTTCCAGAGCGCTTCTGAGCGAGTGCCGGAAGCCCGCTGGTGGTGACCCTGCGGCTCCCTTGGCCACGGCACAAGTTGCCTGTGTTCTTGGCTGGCTTTTTCTCCATTTTTCATGTGAGGTATAGCTAAGTATCCCTGAAAAGCACGTGCACCTCTTGTGTGCACGCCTGTGTGTGCATGGATATACATGTGTGCACACGTATGACCTGGGGCAGCCTCAGGCAGCAATTATGGGCCCAAGTCGGTTGTCCTGTGGGTTCTGGTCGTGCAAGCTCTTCCCAGCCCTGGGCCTGGTCCCGGAGCCCTGAGTGGGGGGCCTGACACCCCCTCTTCCTGCAGGGAAGCCAGAGCTCCCCAGGCAGCCTGGGTCCACCGCACAGTACGATGCCGAGGCCGGGCCCACGGACGCCGAGCCCCCGGAGGTGGACTCGCCTCACAGCAGCGTGGACGCCGACCACTTCCTACACACGCTGGACTGGCGGGGTGGGTCGGCGGGCCTGGCTGCCCCTCGGGGCTCCTCTCAGCGCCCCCTCGTGCTGAGCCACAGCCGTCCTGCCGTCTTCTTTGCAGAGGACCGGGACTCCACGACGGGCCTGGAGGCTCCCCTGGCCGAGGAGGGTCCCTCTGCTGTGGCTGAGGATGGCCGTGTGAGCGAGCCGTCCGACGAGGAAGCCCCAACGCCCTCTGCGGAGAGTGGGGACACGGGCGACGAGGATGCGCCCGGCCCCGCCGCACCGCAGGAGGACAGCGTGGACCTCCTGGGGCTGCACGTGGAGGCGGGGCCCGCGCCCGCCCCCCATGCCCCTGGTGGCCCCCCCAGCAATGCAGACCTGCTCAGCTGCCTGCTCGGGGCCCCAGATCCTGCTCCAGAGGGAGCTGCGGGGGGCCTGCTCGACGGGGACACAGCCCTGCTCTTTAGCAGCCCGGCCCCTGCCCCTTGCACACAGACCGCCGCCCCGGATGGTAGGTTCTGCTGCTGGGAGTGGTCTGCCGTTCAGGCACCTTGCACCATCGCGAGGCGGGCGCTGGTCTGCGCTGCCTCCCACTAGGGGCCCAGGTGCCCAGGGAGGGTTGTCCCGGGGTGAGTGCCATGGGCTGAGTGTGCCTGGCAGTGCCCGCGCTCACGCCTGCCCGCTCGGTGTCACCTCAGCTGACCCATTCGGCCTGCTCCTGCTGCCACCCGACGCGGATGCCCCCCCTAGCTCGCAGCCCGACCTCTTCGGCGAATTCCTCAACTCAGACGCCTCGGCTGCCCAGCCCGCGCCCTTCCCCTCCACCCACAGTGCTCCACCCCCAGCCTGCGGCACTGACTTCCTGCATCTAGGTGAGGGCGGCCTCCGCTTCTGGGGGCGGACGGGCGGGCACAGCCACGGGTCCTGCCTTCCCCAGGACGGGGGTGCAGCCAATGTCTGTGCCATGCACCCTGCTGGGTTCAGGGGGGCAGGAGGCAGGTTTGGGGGCGTAGGTGTGTGGCTGGCTGCAGCAGGAGGAGGCCCCTGGAGAAACTCTCAGGTGAGGAACCTCTTAGATACTGGTCTCAGCACCACCCTCAGCATGTCCACTTGCTGACTCCGCACACCGCATTCTCAGCCCGAGGGAACCAGTCGGAGGGCAGCCCAGAGGATGTGAGCACAGCCTGCGGGAGCTTGGGTGCCAGGAGCTCCTGGGGGCCCCCTGCCCGGCTGCCTGGTCTCCACCTCCTGAGGGCAGCTGTTGGGGTGCCAGTTCCCTCCCACCCGCCCAAGCAGGAGATGGGGGCGCCCCGCAGACGGCGCCCGCGGCCAGCCTGTCCCCAGGGCCTGAGAGCCCATGTGAGGCTGTGTGTCCGCCCTGCCGAGGACACTCAGAGAGTGCTGCTGTTCTCCCAGGGGACCTGCCCTCTGAGCCCAGCAAGATGACTGCCTCTGCCAGCCACCCTGACCTGCTGGGAGCCTGGGACACCTGGGCCGAGGCACCAGCCCCCACGCTGGCTGCAGACGGTTAGTGGGGAGACTGCCCACCCCAAGAGGGGTGTCAGGAGCAGGGCCCCAGCCCCTCCCTGCCACACCTGCGGCTGGTTCTGAAGTTAGTTTTTACCCCAGCTGTTCCTTGATGCCTCCTGCAGGGCCCCAGGGAGGCCACAGGCTGTCCTGGTCTGCCCTCCTGGGGCTGGGAGGGCGTCTGGCCTCTCGTCATCTGTGTCCTCTAGGAGACCCTGTACTGAGTTGCTCTGGAGGCAGCGATGTGTGTGAGGCCCGTGACACATGCCCTGTCAGTTCTGTTCGTCGGCAGGCTGTGACTTTACAGATGTGTGTGTGCACGCTAAGTCGCTTCAGTCTTGCCTGTCTGTGACCCCGTGGACTGCAGCCGCCAAGGCTCTTGTGTCCATGGGGCTCACCAGGCGAGAACCCTGGAGTGGCCCCCACACCCCCAGGGGCTGTCCCCGCCCAGGCTCAGCCCGGGTCTGCCCGGGCCCCTGCCCTGGGAGGTGTGCTCTCCATCGCCGCGCCGCCGGGGACGCCCTTCACAGACGGGCCTCTGGCGGTCTGACGGGCTGTCAGTCCTTCCAGTTTGCTTTTCTTCATTGTGAGTGAGGTGGTTTATTGTTTTGTATGGGTCTGGTTATTTATATTTCATTTGAGAACTGTTCCACGTTCTTTAGTTTAATGCGTCAGAGTCACCTTTTTCTGATTGGTTGATGAGAGCTCTTTCTGAGCTGCTGTCGCTTGTAATGACCTCACAGTGACTCCTCAGTGACCCAGGAGTTGGGGCAGGACAGTACTGAGAGTTGACGGAGAGTGTGGGAATGCGCACTCACACTTTGGGTGGGTTCCGAGGGGCGGCGGGGCAGGCCCAGATGGTCTGTACGGGCTGTTGGGTGAGCACCCCCACAGAGCCTCAGGAGCAGCCCCGCTGTGTGTGGCCTCGTCCCACGTGAGGTGACTGCCAGGTGAGGCCTTCAGCATGTGAGCTGGGGCAGAGGCTGTGCCACTCCAGTGCGTGGGTCCTGATGCCCCTGCCCTTCTCCAGGCCCCTTCTTCTCTCCTGGAGACCAGCCGGCCCCTCCTGGCCTTTCGGCCAGCCAGACCAAGTCTCAGAGCCAGGACCCATTTGCAGACCTCGGTGACCTCAGTTCCGGCCTCCAAGGTAACCTGATGGCCACCTGAGGCACATGGGGAGCACTAGGCCTCTCTGGGGGGTCTGCACCCCCCTGAGGTATGTGGGGAGCACCAGGTCTCCCTGGCGGGGGGCGGGGGGGGGGGCTCTGCGTCCCCCTGAGGTCAGCCTTGCCCGGTCCCCCAGGGCCCAGCAATACCAGGAGAGGCCCCTCTGCCTCCTTTCAGGAGCTTGTTGCCAAGACAACGCCGGGAGTTGCCAGAGCAGGCACAGGGACTAGCCCTTCTGCCGGCTCCATGGGGTGTGGGGGCCAGCTGGGGGCTGCCTCAGCCCAGGATGGTGGAACCTGCCTGCCCTGCTCAGGGGGTGGGACTGGGGTGCAGAATTCACCACCGGTCACTGTCCTTTTTGAGAAGACCTCTAAGGACGTTGATTCTTTGGAGGCCGTGTGCCTGTCTCATCCCTTGGCAGTTGGGAGGCATGTGGAATTTTAGGTGAAAATAACATCCCCAGGCGCTTTCCAGAGTTTCACAAGGTTTCATTGTCTCCCTGAATGCATTCCTGGAACTGTGGGTGTGTCCTGGGCTTTCTGCCTCTATCCTGGGCTCTTTGAGGCAGGGCCATCCCGAGCCTCTCCGGCGCTGCCTGTGGTGGAAAGGACTTCTCAGGATCCGGGGTGCCCATTCTCAGGGTAGAGCCCCGCCTTCAGCCTGGCACTGTGACCCCAGACGTCCATCACACCCCACTCAGAAAACAGAGTCCTGCTTGAAGCTCATGGAGCTGAAAGGAGAAACAGACCTACATTCTGGCTGGAGAGCCCGGCACCCCTGTGTCAGCACAGATGGAGCCGTCAGACAGAAGGCCAGTGAAGCTGTGGGGCTTCCAAAGGACACTGCCCAGCAGCCGGACACAGGTCCTCAGGCAGCCAAGCAGCCGCAGGAAAGGCCATGTGCTGGGCCATAAACAGCCCTCAGCATCTTAGAACTGAAACCAGCAGAGCATATGGTTCCTTGACTGACAAAACCGAAGGAGAAATCGATGATGGTGAGATAACTGAGAAATCAAGCTCTTCGAAATTGAATGACACACTTCTGAATAACACAGGTTATGTGGGAAGTCTCAAGGGAAATAAAACTCTTGTCAAACAGAATGAAAGCACAACATAGCTAAACATGAGGTGTGCAGCTAAAGCAGTGCTGGGAGGGAGATGTATAACATTGAGTGTGCAGTTTGGGAAAGAGGAGACGGCTTACTGGTATTACAAGCTCTCAGCTAAAGGTGTTTGTAAAGAAAAGCAAAGTAAACTTAGAGCAAATAGAAGGAAGGAAATGATGAAAAGCCCAAATCTGTGAAAAAGAAAACTAGAGAAAATGGGTTGATCAAAAAGGTAGTTCTCTGAGAAGATTAGTAAAGCTGACAAATCTATCCTAAGTTGGATTAAAAAGAGAGGTTAGCATGAGTTCTCCACAGAGCCTGGAGGTGCCAAAGGAAAGCAGACTCACAGCCTCAGCCCCACCCCTAGGCCTGCTGTGAGGGGGCCATGCCGGGGAGGCAGGTTGTTGGAGAGGGTCTGTAACCGTGACGAAAGTGAGCTCAGTTAGAAACCATCCATGGAGATCTCTAGGCCCAGCTGGATTCACTGGAGAATTTTACGAAATGTTTAAAGAACTTACACCAGTTCTACATGATCTTTCTAGGAAGTAGGAAGAGGAGGGAATATTTTGCAGTTCATTTTATGAGGCTGATGCCAAAACCAGACAGAGACAATGCAGAAGAAAACCAGAGACCCCAGGGAAGCATCACTCACAGAGACCAGCGCGAGAGCTCGCCACAGCCAGGCAGGGCTTGTCCCAGAAGACACGGCCAGCTCAACGTCCTCAAACCCACAGGCACGATCCACGTTAACTGGCTCTGGAGGGGAACTGTGTGATCATACCATAGTGCAGAAAAGGTGTCCCCGGAGTCCAACCCACTGTGGGGAGCACTCTTGACAGACCGGTGGCTCATAGTCTGTAGACTTGAGCTGGCGCATCTTCAGAGTCCTGCTGCCTGCCTCACGCTGGGTTTCGGAAGACCGCACGCTCTCCGGGGCTGACCCCGGCAGTGCACGCAGGTAGGAGAGGGGCAGGAGGGACAGGCAGTGTGGCCGTGTGCAGACAGCGTGCTGTTTCCCTGGGAAAGCGTTTCAGGCCCCAGGGTGCGTTGAAGAGGGTCCCAGGATGCAGGAGATCGGGGAAGGCCTCAGTGAGCAGGGAGACTAGCTCACCTCCCAGAGACCAGTGAGGGGAAGGCTCTCCAGCAGTGGTCAAGGGGTCAGCTCAGTCCCCACCAGAATTCAGATGGACTCACTGTAGAATTTATCGGAGAGTTAGGGCCAGTGGTCGGTTCAGCCCACCAGGCCCTGGCGGACTCTAGCTGCTGAAATTAGCCCTGTGTGGTGTGGTCAGGACAGACACACAGGTCCCGGGGCAGGATGGAGGAGCTGGAAGACAGCGGTGCGAAGCCTTTAGTAGAGTCGCTGGGCAAGGAAAGTGGCCTTGCCATGAACTTCACACCTGAAACAGCAAGTAAGGGACCACTGCTCAGCAGCGGCCATAGATTTCTAAAGCCTTTAGAGGAAAGCAGAAAGGCGTGTCACCTGGACCATGATCCATCAGAGAAAAATGGGTAAATTGGACTTAATCAACAGTTTTTGCTGTGCTGAAGGCAGTCAGCAGGATGAGAAGCTAGAGTGGGGAAAACAGCTCTGAACCACACGTGTGACAGCTCCTGCATGTGTGGGAGCAGCAACAGCGAAAACAAAGGCAGACCCGTCCGACTTGGAGATGAGTGAGCTGCAAAGAGGACGGTAGCCACACCTCGTGTCAGGGGCAGCGCCAGGCGCAGAGCTGGCGGGCGTCCTTCTCGGGGGGACCCCAGAGGCATGTGCGGGCTTCTCAGGGGTCCGATCCCAGCGCACACGGCCGCCACTGGCAGTGGCCTCAGATGGAACCAGCCGGAGTCCACGGTGCGTCCACCCGCCGGCCTGCAGCTGGGCGTGTCCTGAGGGAGAAGAGCCCATCGCAAAGGCTGCCTGTCCTGTGATTACACTTCTAGAATGTTCTTGAGATGATGGTCAGAGGATGAAAAACAGGGCCGTCTTGACCCCGCTGCTTGCTGCTTGTACACGCATGAAGTGGCCAAGGACCATACACGTGACACATGATACCCATGTATGCTGGTCAGGGGCTGAGGGCTCGGCACTGGTTTTGAGCTTCCTGGACTGGTCCTGTGTGTGAGCGCGTGGGGAGGGGAGCCCGTCGCGGCCACTGACCTGGGGCATGGTTCCTGAGGCCTGAGCGCCTGCAGGGCAGCCCGTCCGGGCTGTCGCTGACGCTCCTGGGGGAACTGTCTCCCCAGGCTCGCCTGCCACATCTACTCCTGGGGGCTTTGGTCCCAAAGCAGCGCCCCCTCCTAAGGCCAGCGGCTCCTGGCAGACAAGTCGGCCCCCAGCCCAGGGCACCCCGTGGCCCCCCCACGCCAAGCCGCCCCCCAAAGCCAGTGTACAGCCAAGGCCTAACTACACCTCCAGCTTTAGTGTGATCGGCAGCCGGGAGGAGCGGGGAGTCCGCGCCCCCAGCTTCGGTGAGTTCCCCTGCCGCCCCGTGAAGGGGGTACAGCGAAGCCACATCTTGTCTTGTCCGGCTCATTTTAGTCCTGGGGAAGGGTGTTTAAAGAGACTCACTGGTGGGAGCCCCTTGGGACGGAAGTTCATGGTTTCAGATGAGTGTCTGGGTGACCTCCGCCCCTGGCAGGCACTTCAGGCGGCCAGGCCACCCTGTCCAGGAACCTTCTCTGTCTCGCTGGCCAGGCAGCGGTGGCTGGGCCAGACCCGACTGCAACACTCACCTCGGGGGGGTGGTCCCGACACCTGCCACAACGCCGCCCGCAGTGGTGAACCCGCAGCTCAGGCAGCTCCGTCAGCTGTTGCCCATCTCAGCCGTGCCTCTGTCCGAGGAGTCCTTGAGCCCCTGCACAGCGCGAAGGGGCGGGCAGGCTGTCTGGGTGCCCCTGACCCTCTGCTCACCTGCAGGTCCGAAGCCGAGGGTGTCAGAGAACGATTTTGAAGACCTGTTGTCCAACCAGGGCTTCTCCTCGCGGGCTGACAGGAAGGGGCCGCGGACCATCGCTGAGATGAGGAGGCAGGACCAGGCCCGGGACTCAGATCCGCTGAAGCTGAAGGTACTAGGGGAGGGATGCAACCAGCTGGCTGCTGGCTCAGACGTGAGGACCTTCGTGCAGCACATTGCGGGGAGGGGGCTTCCGTCCACATTCACTGCTCTTCTGAAAGCTCTGGGGTGAAAGATCAGCTGTCCCCACGTGGCTGGGACAAGAGGCTTCGTGCTCGTTAAGCTTCTCACACCTCAGACCAGCCAGGTGTGACCCTGGTCAGGGTCTGACCCGCAGAGACCGCAGGGTGACAGATGTCTGTGTGCTTACGCCCTGACCTCTGGAGGACAGCTGGGAGACGGGGCCGTGGGGTCCTCTGAGGGCCCCCTGGAGTCCAGCATTGTTCCTGCCGGGCGCTGGGGCCCCAGGCCAGGGACAGGCGGAGGCCGTGATGGCAGGTCGTCTGTGGATGACACCGTCAAGGACGGGTCCCTGGTTCCACACGCCAGTCTCCTCCATGTCCTGTCCGTCCAGACCCAGGGACGTGTTGGCTGTGCTGGGGGGGAGGCGGGGGGTCAGTGCAGAAACGGGGCTATGCGTCTCACGGTCAGAGCCTGGCTCCGTGGGGCTCACCCCAGCTGCAGGGCTGGTGCAGGCCGGGCCCAGTGCCCCCTCAGCGGTACCTTGTCTCCCGCAGCTCCTGGAGTGGACGGAGGGCAAGGAAAGGAACATCCGCGCACTGCTGTCCACGCTGCACACGGCACTGTGGGACGGCGAGAGCCGCTGGACGCCGGTGGGCATGGCCGACCTGGTGACGCCCGCACAAGTGAAGAAGCACTACCGCCGTGCTGTGCTGGTGGTCCACCCCGACAAGGTGGGCGCGGACGCGGGCGCTGGGGTGGGGGTCCCCCGGACAAGGTGGGTATGGGGTTGGGGTGGGCGCCGGTTTGGGGGTCTCCCAGACAAGGTGGGCACCGGGTTGGGGGTCCCCTGGACAGGGTGGGTACTGGGTTGGGGTGGGTGCCAGGTTGGGGGTCCCCCAGACAAGGTGGGCGTGGGCGCCTGAATGGGGGTCCCCCGGACAAGGTGGGCACTGGGTTGGGGTGGGCGCTGGGTTGGGGGTCCCCTGGACAAGGTGGGCACCAGGTTGGGGTGGGCGTGGGGATGGGGTGGGCAGGTGAGGGGAAGGCCGCCCTTACTGTGCCGTCCACCCTGCAGGCCCGGGGGCAGCCCCACGAGCAGTACGCGCGGATGATCTTCATGGAGCTCAATGACGCCTGGGCTGAGTTTGAGAGCCAGGGCTCCCGGCCGCTCTTCTGAACCGCGGGTGCGGCTGCGCATGTGGCTCTGGAGCCGCAGCTGTGAGCGGCCCTCGAGGGTGGCCGGGGCTCCGGCGGCGTGGGCGGGCGTGGCTGCACCCAGTCGTCGCATCGTGCCCATGTGCTCAGCGGGTCGGAGCCGATGCCGCTCCCGGCAGGAGAAGAGAAAGCATTCCAAAGCCTCCCAGTTCTCTCCTTTTCTCTCTTGGCCCCAAAGGAAACGTGACACTCCGTGCTCCTCCCACGCGTGTCACGGCTGTGATTTGTTCTGTCTGGTGGCGTGTCCACGAGGTGGATGGCGCTGCGCTGCTGTCCTGCGGAGTTTTTCCGTGAGCGTTTGTGTCTTCCCCTGTAATCAGCCTGGTGACCACTGTACAGAATTAAACTATTTTCTGATGACCCTCGTCTCCGGCTGCCTCTCCACCTCCCGGCCTGTCTGCTGTTGTCCGTGGAGGTGCAGTGCAGGGACCCTGCCCCGCAGCACCAGGCTCCTCGTCCGCGCTGAGCCAGGCCCCTACGGGCCCTGGGCTGGGCAGTCAGTCGCGGCAGGAAGGCCGGGCAGTGTGGGCCTGGGGCCAGCAGATCAGGACAGCCAGCAGCGGCTGCATGCCTTGCAGTTTTGGTCGGAGGTGACGGTCCGGCCTCTTCTGAGTGTCCGCACCCCAGGGCTCGTCCCCTCCTGGCCGCCCGGCACCCGTGGCCCGGCCCTGCTAGAGCTGCCGCCTGGAGGGCTGCGGGCTGGCCCTGCGGGCTCTGTACCGACATGTGAGTCACTGAGGCAGCTGTGATACCAGGAAGACTCAGGAGGGCGCCACCTCTCAGGACTCATCCTGTACTGCACTCGTGGGCACGTCCTCAGATCAGGCTTTACCTGGGAGTATGGGCAGCTGGACTCTGACCCGAAGCCTCTGGGACCTCCTCAGTCCAGCTTCCCCTCCCTGAGGCCCCAGACCTTCCAACCTCTGCCCCTGGGTCCCCCCCCGACCCCATCCTGGGCCACGGGTCTGAGCAGAGGGCAGGGGAGGAGGCTGAGGGCCTGGCCGCTGCTCCGTCCCCTCTGAGGTGGGCGCCTTACCACCTGGGAGGCGTAAACCTGGCCCTCCGCAGGCTGAGGCCTCCTGAAGAACAGCAAACGACCCAAGTAGGCCCGAGGGTGCACACGCGCGTTCCAGGCTCCAGCTCAGGCCCTGCAGGGCCTGCCTCCCCTGGGTCTGGTGGGCACTTCCTCATGTCCCCGGCTCTGAGTTAGCGCCAGGGTGGGTGACAGCCCCAGTGTCTCCATCCTCCAGGGGCCAGGCGTGGCCCTCGCAGTGGGCCCCCGGGGGCTCAGGGAGTGACCCTGGCCCTAAGCTGGCACCACCAGCCGTTCCCCCGCTTGCAGGGGCGGCTCTGCAGAGGTTGGGTCTGGACCCCGGACCCCCTAGTCTGGCCACCCCTGCCCTGTAGAGGCCCCACCCAGCATGTGCCAGAGCATCTGGGTGACGGGCATCGCGAGGGACACTACCCTCGTCCCTCCCAGCCTGTCCCCTGTGGCCTCTGCTACTCCCTGAGTCCCGGCAGGCACTGAGCCCTGAGTCTGGAGGAGCTGGGCTTGTGACTCCTCTGCAGGAAGCCCCCTGACGGCGGACCCTCGTCATGTTCCTGCTATGTGGCTCTCCTCACCTCAGGGAGGCTGCCTGCCCCCGGGGTTTGTGGGCTGGGGACCCTCGGGTGCCGGGGGAGGCCCACGTGCTTGGCTCCAGCACAGAAAGCAGGCTGGAATCCCGCCCTTGTTGGATTACCGGCAAATGCCCATTTGTGGAAAGGAAAGGACTTGTTTGCTTGTGAACCAGGAAGACGGGTTGGGCCAGCTCAGCTGCTGACCCCTGCTGGCTTCCTTGCCTGCCCCGGTCACTACTTCTGAGGCCTCAGAGAGGAACTGCTGCCCCGGGCCCGAGTCCAGGCTCTGCCTTGGGGAACCCAGGGATAGACCCCTTCGGGCCCCACGGGGCCCCGGGAGAAGTGGGCCCTTGCTCGTGGCGGTTCCCTTCCCGCAGGACCAAGCCCCAGACTGCCTGGTGGGTCCCTCACTGACCTCGGGAATCGCCCTGTCCCAGCACGCGCGGGTGACTGTCCCCAGCTCTGTGAACGGGCCTGGGAGAAGCACCCCTGCCCAGGTGGAGTTCGGAGGTGGGAATCCTGGCCAAAGGAGACCCTCTGTCCAGCATGAAGCCGGCTCAGACCCCCTCACTCTGCAGCCACTGAGCCCCCGTCCCCCGGTGCCCTCGGGCGCACTGGGCCCTGCCAGGAGCCGCAGCCCCAGGCCTCGGTGATGACTCTGCCCCTCCCAGTGCCCGGCCATGGGAGGGGGGCTCGCTGCCTGGAGGGCGCAGCAACACACACACACACACCCCACACAGACACACACACACACACACAACCACATACACACCCCCACACACACACCACACGCACTGCACCACATACACACCACAGACACAACATACACACACCCCCCCACACACACACCACACACACCACACACACACACACACACACACCACCCACCGCACCACATACACACCACAGACACACACACCACACACACCACATATACACCCCCCCACACACACACCCCACACAGACACACATACCACACACACACCACACACACAACCACACACACACACCACATACCGCACCACAGACACACCACAGACACACACACATACACACCTCACACACACACCACACATACCACATACACACCCCCCCACACACACACACCACACACACATACCACACACACACACACACACCATGCACCGCACCACATACACACCACAGACACACACAGACACACCCCACACACAGACACACACACACCACACACACACACACACCACACACACACCACACACACCACATACACCACATACACACCCCCAACACACACACACCACACACACACACACCATGTACCGCACCACATACACACACCACACACACACACGCCACACACACCACACACAGACACACACACCCCACACACACACCACATACACACCCCACACACAGACACAAACACCACACACACACAACCACATATAGACACACCCCACACACAGACACATACACCACACACACACACACACACACACACACCACACCACATACACACCACACACAGACACACACACACCACACACAGACACACAGACACACACCACACACATACCACACACACCACATACACACCACACACACACAACATGCACCGCACCACATACACCACACACAGACACACACACAACACACACACACCCCACAGACACACACACCACACACACCACATACACACCCCACACACAGACACACACACACCACACACACACACCACATACACACACCACACACACACATACACTACACACACACACACACCACGCACCACACCACATACACACCACACACACACACACACACACACACACAGACACACACACCACACACAGCACCACATACACACCACAGACACACCACAGACACACACACATACACACACCACACACACACACACACCACATACACACCCCACACACAGACACACACACACCACACACACACACACACACACACACCACACCACATACACACCACACACACACAGACACACCCCACACACAGACACACAGACACACACACCACACACATACCACACACACCACATACACACCACACACACACACCACGCACACCACATACACACCACAGACACACACACACACACACACACACAGACACACCACATACACACCCCCACACACACAACCACACACAGCACCACATACACACCACAGACACACCACAGACACACACACCACACACACACACCACACACCACATACACACCCCACACACAGACACACACCACACACACACACACCACACCACATACACACCACACACACACAGACACACCCCACACACAGACACACACACACCACACACAGACACACACACCACACACATACCACACACACCACATACACACCACACACACACACCATGCACCGCACCACATACACCACACACAGACACACACACAACACACACACACCCCACAGACACACACACCACACACAACACACACACACCCCACAGACACACACACCACACACACCACATACACACCCCACACACAGACACACACACACCACACACACACACCACATACACACACCACACACACACATACACTACACACACACACACACACACCATGCACCACACCACATACACACCACAGACACACACACACACCCCCACACAGACACACACCACATAGACACACACACACACCACACACACCACATACACACCCCACACACACACACACACACCACATACACACACCACACACACACCACACACACCACACACCACATACACACCCCACACACAGACACACACACACCACACACACACACACACACACACACACACACCATGTACCGCACCACATATACACACCACACACACACACACGCCACACACACCACACATGGACACACACACACCACACATACACCACATACACACCCCACACACAGACACACACCACATAGACACACACACACACCACACACACCACATACACACCCCGCACACACACATCCCACACAGACACACATACCACACACACACCACACACACAACCACACACACACACACCACATACCGCACCACAGACACACCACAGACACACACACATACACACCCCACACACACACCACACATACCACATACACACCCCCCCCACACACACACCACACACACATACCACACACACACACACACACCATGCACCGCACCACATACACACCACAGACACACACAGACACACCCCACACACAGACACAAACACCACACACACACAACCACATATAGACACACCCCACACACAGACACATACACCACACACACACACACACACACCACACCACATACACACCACACACACACAGACACACCCCACACACAGACACACACACACCACACACACACACCACACACAGACACACACACAGACACACACACCACACACATACCACACACACACCACACACACAACCACACACACACACCACATACCGCACCACAGACACACCACAGACACACACACATACACACCTCACACACACACCACACATACCACATACACACCCCCCCACACACACACACCACACACACATACCACACACACACACACACACCATGCACCGCACCACATACACACCACAGACACACACAGACACACCCCACACACAGACACACACACACCACACACACACACACACCACACACACACCACACACACCACATACACCACATACACACCCCCAACACACACACACCACACACACACACACCATGTACCGCACCACATACACACACCACACACACACACGCCACACACACCACACACAGACACACACACCCCACACACACACCACATACACACCCCACACACAGACACAAACACCACACACACACAACCACATATAGACACACCCCACACACAGACACATACACCACACACACACACACACACACACACCACACCACATACACACCACACACAGACACACACACACCACACACAGACACACAGACACACACCACACACATACCACACACACCACATACACACCACACACACACAACATGCACCGCACCACATACACCACACACAGACACACACACAACACACACACACCCCACAGACACACACACCACACACACCACATACACACCCCACACACAGACACACACACACCACACACACACACCACATACACACACCACACACACACATACACTACACACACACACACACCACGCACCACACCACATACACACCACACACACACACACACACACAGACACACACACCACACACAGCACCACATACACACCACAGACACACCACAGACACACACACATACACACACCACACACACACACACACCACATACACACCCCACACACAGACACACACACACCACACACACACACACACACACACACCACACCACATACACACCACACACACACAGACACACCCCACACACAGACACACAGACACACACACCACACACATACCACACACACCACATACACACCACACACACACACCACGCACACCACATACACACCACAGACACACACACACACACACACACAGACACACCACATACACACCCCCACACACACAACCACACACAGCACCACATACACACCACAGACACACCACAGACACACACACCACACACACACACCACACACCACATACACACCCCACACACAGACACACACCACACACACACACACCACACCACATACACACCACACACACACAGACACACCCCACACACAGACACACACACACCACACACAGACACACACACCACACACATACCACACACACCACATACACACCACACACACACACCATGCACCGCACCACATACACCACACACAGACACACACACAACACACACACACCCCACAGACACACACACCACACACAACACACACACACCCCACAGACACACACACCACACACACCACATACACACCCCACACACAGACACACACACACCACACACACACACACCACATACACACACCACACACACACATACACTACACACACACACACACACACCATGCACCACACCACATACACACCACAGACACACACACACACCCCCACACAGACACACACCACATAGACACACACACACACCACACACACCACATACACACCCCACACACACACACACACCACATACACACACCACACACACACCACACACACCACACACCACATACACACCCCACACACAGACACACACACACCACACACACACACACACACACACACACACCATGTACCGCACCACATATACACACCACACACACACACACGCCACACACACCACACATGGACACACACACACCACACATACACCACATACACACCCCACACACAGACACACACCACATAGACACACACACACACCACACACACCACATACACACCCCGCACACACACATCCCACACAGACACACATACCACACACACACCACACACACAACCACACACACACACACCACATACCGCACCACAGACACACCACAGACACACACACATACACACCCCACACACACACCACACATACCACATACACACCCCCCCCACACACACACCACACACACATACCACACACACACACACACACCATGCACCGCACCACATACACACCACAGACACACACAGACACACCCCACACACAGACACAAACACCACACACACACAACCACATATAGACACACCCCACACACAGACACATACACCACACACACACACACACACACCACACCACATACACACCACACACACACAGACACACCCCACACACAGACACACACACACCACACACACACACCACACACAGACACACACACAGACACACACACCACACACATACCACACACACCACATACACACCACACACACACACCATGCACCGCACCACATACCCCACACACAGACACACACACAACACACACACACCCCACAGACACACACACCACACACACCACATACACACCCCACACACAGACACACACACACCACACACACACACCACATACACACACCACACACACACATACACCACACACACACACACACACCACGCACCACACCACATACACACCACAGACACACACACACACCCCCACACAGACACACCACATACACACCCCCCCACACACACACACCACACACACACACACCACACACAGCACCACATACACACCACAGACACACCACAGACACACACACATACACACACACCACACACACACACACACCACACACCACATACACACCCCACACACAGACACACACACACCACACACACACACACACACACCATGTACCGCACCACATATACACACCACACACACACACACGCCACACACACCACACATGGACACACACACACCACACATACACCACATACACACCCCACACACAGACACACACCACATAGACACACACACACACCACACACACCACATACACACCCCGCACACACACATCCCACACAGACACACATACCACACACACACCACACACACACAAACCACACATACAAACCACACAGACACACCACGCACTGCACCACATACACACCACAGACACACACACACACACCCCCCCACACACACACCACACACCACACCACACACACCGCACACAGACATACACACCACACACAG
Source organism: Dama dama (assembly GCF_033118175.1). Taxonomy (NCBI): domain Eukaryota; kingdom Metazoa; phylum Chordata; class Mammalia; order Artiodactyla; family Cervidae; genus Dama; species Dama dama. The sequence goes on along the minus strand of NC_083686.1, from coordinate 386,355 downwards.
ACACACACACAGACACACACCACACAGACACACACACACCACACACACACACACACACACACCCCACACACATACACACACCACACACACACCACAGACACACACACACCACACACTGCACCACATACACACCACAAACACACACACACCACACAGCAGACACACACCACACACACAGACACACACCACACACACACCACACACACCACGCACCACACCACACACACACTACACACACAGACATACACCACACACACACACACATACACACCACACACAGACACACACACACACCACATACACACCCCCCCACACACACACCACATACACACCACACACACAACACACACACACACACACACCACATACACACCCCAGACACAGGCACACACACACCATGCACCACACCACATACACACACCACACACACCACATACACACACCACACATAGAAACACACACACACACCACACACACCATGCACCACAGCACACACACACACATACACACACACCACACACACACCACACACATTCACATACACACACACCACACAGACACACACACTCCATGCACCACACCACATACACCACACACACACATACACACACCACACAGACACACACACACATACACACACCACACATAGACACACACACACACACCACAGACACACACACACACACCATGCACCACACCACACACACACACACATACACACATACCACACACACACCATATACAGACACACACCACACACAGATACACACACCACACAGATACACACCACATATAGACACACACACATACCTACCACACACACACACACCATGCACCACACCACATACACACACAACACACAGACACACACATGCCACACACAGACACACACAAATGCCCCACACACACACCACATACACACCCCACACACAAACACCACACACACACACATACCACATATAGACACACATCACACACAGACACACACACACCACACACAGACTCACACACATAACGCACACACACACCACACACACACACACACACCACACAGATACACACCACACACACACACCACACAGATACACACCACACACAGACACACACCACATACACACCCCACACACAGACACAAACACCACACACACACACATACCACATATAGACATACATCACTCACAGACACACACACACCACACAGATACACACCCCACACAGACACAGACACACACCACACACACACACACCCCACACCACACACTGCACCACATATACCACACAGATACACACCACACACAGACACACACCACATACACACACCACACACAGACACAAACACCACACACACACACATACCACATATAGACACACATCACACACAGACACACACACTCCACACATATACACACCACACACAAACATAATACACACAGACACACGCCACACACACACACCATGCACCACACCACATACACACACCACACACACACAAACACCACACACACACACATACCACATATAGACACACATCACACACAGACACACACACACCACACACAGACATACACACACACACCACACCACACACCACACCACATATACCACACAGATACACACCACACACAGACACACACCACATACACACCCCACACACAGACACAAACACCACACACACACACATACCACATATAGACATACATCACACACAGACACACACACACCACACAGATACACACCCCACACAGACACAGACACACACCACACACACACACACCCCACACCACACACCGCACCACATATACCACACAGATACACACCACACACAGACATACACCACATACACACACCACACACAGACACAAACACCACACACTCACCTACCAGACAGACACACACACACCCCACGGACCCCCACTCCACCCCCACCTTCACTTGCCTGCCCTCGTGTCCCTGGCACACACACTCCTCCCTGAGAGCAATGTTTCAGGACCAGGATCCCCAGACCCAATTGTGGGGTCAGAACCTCGTCCTTTAGGGACTGCTCCTGGGGGCATTTGGGCTTCCCTGGTGGCTCAGCTGGTAAAGAATCCGCCTGCAATGCAGGAGACCTGGGTTCGATCCCTGGGTTGGGAAGATCCCCTGGAGAAGGGAAGGCTCCCCACTCGGGTATTCTGGCCTGGAGAGTCCCACGGACTGTCACGGCTAACAGGTAGGGGCGGGCCCAGGCCAGCCAGGCTGGGGAGAAGCTGGCCTGAGGGCCAGGACACAGCTTATGGGCCTCCAATCTGCAGGGTCCTGGGCCACCCCGGGGGGTGTCAGAAGGAGGGGAGGCGGGAAGGGGGCAGGAGGGGCCCCCCCTCAGGCAGTGTTGAGCCCAGCAGGCATGTTGCTTTTGGGTGAGTGTCGCGGCACAGGTAGATTTAGGGGGACTTGGGCCTGGGCTCTCCAGGAATCGGATGGGGGAGGGTACATAGGTGTGGGGGGCAGAGCCTGAATACAGGGCGGGGTACTGGGCAGCTACTGGCACTGGTGGGGTGCTGCTCCTCACTGCACACCTGGCCCTGGGCTGGGACTGGTCCACAGGTCCCCTGGACTGGGCAGGGCCTAGCCCCCAGGCCAGGAAGGAGGGGTTAACTTGATTCAGTCACTTCCTAGGCTTCTCATGGGGGCGGAGGGGGAGTCTCCTCTCTCTGGTTTGGGATGCCTTCTGTTTCTGTCTTTTTCCTTTTCTGCATGTGATGCTGTAATTCCCATATGAATCCTGAAAGTACCTCCGCTGAAGAATTGATGCCTTTCTTTGAACTGTGGCATTTGAGAAAACTCTTGAGAATCCCTTGAACTGTAAGGGGATCAATCAATCCTAAAGGAAATCAACCCTCAATAATCATTAGAAGGACTGATGCTGAAGTTACAATATTTTGGCCACCTGATGTGAAGAGCTGACTCATTGGAAAAGACCCTCATGCTGGGAAAGATTGAGGGCAGGAGGGGACGAGGACAACAGAGGATGAGGTGGTTGGATGGTATCATCAACTCAATGGATATGAATTTGAGCAAACTCTGGGAAATAGTGAAGGACAGAGAAGCCTAGAGTGCTGCAGGCCATGGGGTTGCAAAGAGTCAGACACAACTGAGCCTGAACAGCCAGGGATGTAGTCTGGGGAAGGGGGTGTCCCAGGGCCTCGAGGGCTCCCGCCTTGAAGGTGGATAGACGTCGTACCCATCTGGGCTGGGCCAGGCCTGCCCACAGTGTGCTGCCTGGAAGGCCACCCTCCCCAGCTCTCTCCGGCTCCACTGCTCCAACTCTTCACGGTGCTTGCCCCATCTCATGGCCTCGCCTGCCTTCCTCCGCCACCCCCACCGGGACAGCTCCTGGGGCGGCAGTGGACCACGCGGTGACGGGGACCACAGGTGGCTTGAGCTCTGGATGGATGAAGGCTCGTTGTCCTGCATCCCCTCGTCGGCCCTGCTGAGGGTCCTGCAGGAGGGGGACATGATCCAGGGGTGGGCCTGGCCCCCAGGCCCCCCTCTTCCCTCCAGGGTGCCTCTGACTGACCCTGGTGGTGTCAGAGCTCCAGTCACTGGACTCTGCCCTGTTCAGCTGGATGGTCCCCTGGACTGCACTGCAAGGGCCTGGCTGCTGCAGCCTCCTTGTCCTCTGAGGCATGCCTCAGGCCACCCCCTACCCTGGGCCTACAGGAACGGGCCTGAATTCAGCTGCCCACCCCTCCCTGCAAGCCCGAGCTGCTTGACCAGGGCTGCCAGGCCCCCTGGACATAAGCACAGGAGGAGGGGCCCCGACCCAGGACCAAAGGAAGACCCCTGAGTGAGCAGACAGGGTCCCCCGAGGCCCAGACAGCGCCTCCTGGGCCTCCTGGCATGCAGGCCCACCAGCGGGACCCGCACAGGCCGAGCCTTACTCAGGTCTGAGTGAGGGGAACTGGAGGGGGCAGGGTGGGGAGGACATGCCGCGTGGTGGCCTCTCATTAGCCTGCCTTTCTGGGAAGGATTTCTTGAGCCTGAAGCCCACCCCAGGGGGCCCGCTCTGTTGTCGGCCAAATTGGTCCTTGCTGGACGCAGATCACCAGCTGAGGGAGTCCAGGCCTGACCCGCGCAGAGCGCGGGCAGCTCGGACCCTCGAGGGACACAGGAAGCACTGGGTCTGGCCTCTGATGGCGTGTCCCGTGGAGGGTCCCCGGCCTGGTCCCGGCGGCCCTTGGAGGGCGGAGGAGGCCTCTGGGGTTGGGGATGGCAAAGTGATGGGTGGGGTCACTCACAGAGCAGGGACTGCTGGTGCATCTCGGGGAACTCACCCTGTGAGGGTCACGCAGCAAGGGAGTGACCACTGGACAGAGTGGGGTGTGGGCCCGTCAGCTGGACGTCACTTTCCTTTTGGCCACAGAGACCCCGATGGGAGGCTCGGGCGAGCTGACCCCAGGGTGGGGGCGACGGGGGCTCCCACCGGGCAGAGGCCTGAGGACTCACGGCCTCCCTGTCACCCCCATGTCCCGCTCGTGACTGAGGCCCCTGCGCTCACCCAGGGCTGCCTGGTGCTGCTCTGCGGCCCGCACCCCTGTGGTTACCACCTGCAGCAGAGCTGGGGAGAAGTGGGATTCCATTTTGAGGCTGTGTGAACTCTATTTTCACCTGGGAGCACGGGGGACAGGGGGGCTCCAGGCAGCAGCCGGAGGAGAAGGGGGGGCATGGCCCTCACAGCCCCGCGTGGCCGCCCAGCCCCTCCCCAGGCCCTGCTCTGGGCATCTCGGGGAGTCACGACCCCTCTTTCTAACACTCCCCACCCTCCAGGTGGGCTCGGGTTCCCCCCAGCCCCACAGACAGACCCCTGTGCTGAGAGCCCTGAGAAGAGACCAGGAAGAGGAGAGGGCTGGCCCCCCAGTGGGCATGGGTGGGCAGGAGGCCAGGGAGTGGATAGCCGGCAGGAGGTGACCGCGGGCCGGGGCAGGGAGCAGGCTGGGGGCGTCTGCAGGACAGCACGTCCCGCCGGGTGCACTGAGTGCGGGGGAGTGCCCTGCGGGGTCCGGGGCAGGCAGAGTGTGGGCGCAGAAGATGTGCTCTAAGCCCAGATCCTGGGCTGGCCCCTCAGGGAGTCGGGCCCTCGGGGTTCCCGGGGTGACCGAAGGCCCGCCCGTCCCTGGAGCGTGAGGAGCAGCCCCTGCAGGTGGGAAAGGGTGCATCTCAGCATGGACTGGACCTGGCACCGCCTGTCCCAGCGCCCCAGGCGGGGGCGGGGCCCAAGGAGCGAGCTGGCCGCCTGAGCCAGGCCAGCACCTCCAGCTCTTTCCCAGAGCCCACGTGGCCTGATGGGACCCTGGGGTGGGAGCGCGCGGGGTCTGCCATGCCGAGCGAGGTGCTCTGGTCCAGCTCCAAGCAGCAGCAGCGATGATCCCGTTCGGTGGCTTCTGCTCTTCACATGTTATTACCTTTCAAAGTAATGACGAAATCCAGCAGGAAAATGGCCACGCAGCTGGTGCCGGTGCCAGAGACTGAATTATTCATCGTGTTGAATTATTCAGTTTGCATTTGAAGTTTCTGGTGAGCCAGTGTGTCCTTCCCATGGGGCCTGCAGCCCCCTGGCCAGACCCCTCGCCAGGACTGAAGAAGGACTTCAAGTGATCCTGGCCCCTCTTGGAACAGAGGGGACCAGCAGGGGCCAGGCCTCCCCGGGGGCGTGACGGGCGCCAGAAAAGGGCTTCCAGGAGGCGGGCTGGGGGCGCTGGAGCCAGGGAGCCACCTTTGTCCCTGCCATCTGGAATGACCCCGTGAGGGCTGCAGGGGGCCTCTCAAACCAGCACTGTGTGGTCTTGGCCTTCAGCGTAGCCCTACTGTGGGTCAGGGGTTCCAAGCCTTCAGGGTTTCAGGAGCCCACGTAGTCCTGAGCTCAGGGCTTTGCCCCGTCCTGCTGGCAGGCCCTGAAGCTGAAACCTTGGGGGAACCCTCCCCACTCCCTGCACCCGGCCTGGTCTACCCATCACCCACCTCCCCACTCTGACTGTGGTCGTCAGCCCCTGACGCACACCGGCGCCCTGGGATCAGCCCTTCTTGCTGTTGTGGATGTTTCCACTCCACTCCTGACTCTCGGGCCAGCTGCAGGCTTGGGGACTGGTCACCGGCGCCCAGGTCCTCTCCCAGGCACTCATGGGGCCACGGGTGCCCACCTCGGGTGTTGCCCCACGGCCAGGCAGAGGTCACGAGCTGCATCACCTCCTGGTCACGGGGCATTGTCCCCTGCCTGCCAGGAGCTGACCCCCGCCATCCAGGGCTCCTCGGGCGCCAAGGCGCCTTGAGCTGGGACTGTCACTAACCTTGTCTATTCCCCATGGAAGGGTCTGAGTCCCCCTCACCCAGCCTAGGGCCTGGACAGATATGAGAACTGAGTAGGCAGCTGTGAGTGTGTGGTGGGTCTAAGAGGGGTAACAACAGAGAGGTAGGTGATGACCTCACATGTGACCTCTGAATGGTGACCCCAAGAGGAGGGGGAGAAAGAGGCTGAGGGCCGGAGGGTCAGGTGGCAAGGTCAGCAGAGGGCCTGTGTCCTCGGTCACCGACATGGGCCAGGCCTGGGTCACGGGGTCTGTGGGGTCATGGGTCTGTGGGGTCACGGGGTCTGTGGGGCCATGGGTCTGTGGGCTCGGCATGGGTCCCGACACCCTCTTTCCTGGTGCTCAGCAGGCCCACACCATGCCCCAGGTCAACCGGGTGTCTCCGTGGCTTATGAGCTCTGGGGTCGGCAGTCACAGTGCTGCTGTGACTTAGCTGTGGGTCGTCCCCGGGTCCAAGCAGGGGATGGAGGGGCTGGCAGGGCTGGAGGGCAGAGGTTCCAGCAGGGGAAGGGGCGTCTCCGTGCTGGACACACATTTCTCCCTCCTGTGCCCACACCCAGGGCCTGAGGACACCAGGGGCCAGGCTGCACAGACCCTGAGGGCTAAGCCTGGGCCTGAAGACCCTCGACACCTGGAAACCGGTGACCACCCCCTCCCAAGAACACCTGTCCCAGACCTGCTGAAGGCGTGAAGCATGGGGCGAGAGGTTAAACAGACGTAGGCATCTCACGTTCCTGGGGGTGGGCCAGGGTGGGCAGGCACAGGGGTGCCCTGCAGGTCCAGTGTGTCCCCAGGTTCACCCTTCCGAGCAGGCTCACTGCACCCACCTTGCCCAGATCCAGGTGACAGGAGATACCAGCAGGAAGAGTGAACAGTTCTGGGCCGGTTCTTACAGCCCCAGCATCCAAGGAGGCTGCAGCTTTGTGCGTCCTGGGGCGTGGGCCTCACCCAGGGCCACCAGGGTCCTCACTGGGCAAAGTAGCTGCAGAGTGGGGGTGCCCCTGCCCACTCCCAGAAAGCGGTGCTGGCCTCCACCCTGTCCGCATCCTCACCCCTGCCTGCTGGGGGCCCCTGTCCGGCCACTGATGCCCACACTCAGGCCTGGAGGTGGTCAGCAACGGGTGGACGGTGGGAGCCCAGGTACCAAGCAGATGGAGGAAAACAGGCAGGGCCTCCCGAGTTCAGGCTGTCTGTCCTGGGGGGCAGCATGAGGAGGGCTTTGCGGGGTGGGGGTCTCCAGGATCACCCCAGGCCCAGCGAGGCCTTATGACTCAGCTGGGAGGGGGGGGCGGTGTGTGAAAGTTAATGGAGCAGTCATCAGGGGTGAGCAGGGCAGAGCTGCGGGCTGCCACTTGACCCTGGAGCGGCCACAGGCCCTGCAGCGGAGGCCAGGCGCCAACCTTGCAGCAACCCCGCTCTCCCCGTTGTAGCCTGGCTTCCACTGCAGAGGCGATCCCGGAGGCCCGGAGTGGGGGCGCGGCCGCGCGGGCGGGAGCTGAGCGGACGTTCCGCAGTGACCTTCGCTCGTCCCTGCTCGGCGTGGGGCCGCCGGCCGAGGGCGCGGGGGTCGCTCCGCCTCTGTCCCGCTAAAGTGAAACGGCGTGGCTCTTTCTTTGCGACCTTGTTACTCAGACAAATAGGTCCGAGTCGGTCTGCGGGCTGCCCTCCGACAACGGTTGGATGGGTTCTCTGGGTTCTGGGGGCCCCCTTCTCCGGCCCAGCGGCGAGGGTCGAAATCGGAGCAGCGCTCAGGGGCACTCGGCCCGGTGGGGACCGCGGTCAACCGCCGCGCTGAGACCCGCTTCCCGCGCCCCCGTGGAGGGTGGGAAGCCGGGCGGGGCCGCGACCCCAACCTCCCACAACCCCCGCAGCGAGCCACGAGCCCGAACGAGAAAAGGCCTTTCCCACTGGGCTGCGGACCGACCCGCCCGCGCGCCAGGCGCTCCGCATAGGCGCAAGTGTATGAGAGCCCGGGTCCCTGGCTCGCGCTGGGTTGGGGGCGGCCCCCGCCCGAGTCCAGACAGACGGGATCAGACGGAGGCGGCTGGGGGCAGTGTCTGCGGCTCTGCCCTAAGGGGAGGGCCGGGGTGGTGCGCCCAGCTGAGAGCTCGCTCCCTGGGACGCCCCCCACCCCGGTCCGGCCCAGCGGCAGGGTTTGGGGGGGCGCGGCTCCGCTCCTTCCACCCCCACCCCGGGCGCCCGCCCGGCCGCCGCGGCCCCGCCCTCCTCGTCACGCTAGACGCGGGCGGGGGGCGGGGAGCGCCTCCATGTGACGCGCCCTCCTCGCCGTGCCCTTCAGCTGTCGCCGCAGTTCCCGGGGCGCCACATGGACCCGGCTGGCCCGAGCGCGCTCTACTGCTGACCGCCCGCCCGCCCGCCCTCCCGCGCTCCGGTCGCGGCCACAGGAAGGTAACCGGCTCCCTCCCCGGCCCCCGATGCCCCCTTCCCGGCCCGGGCAGGGCGCGCTCTCGCCCCCGATGCCCAGTGCCCGGCCCCGGATGCCCCCTCCATGGCCCCGCCGGGCGCTGTCCTCTGTAGCGGTGCTGAAGCTGCCCCGCGGTCCCGGCCCGCGCCCTCCCTCTTTCCTGCTGCTTCTCCGAGTCTCCTGCCTCTAGCGTCCCCCCTTCCCCAGCTTCGTCCTCTGTCTCTTTCTTTCTCTCTCCTGGCGCGCTCCCGCCTGAGGGCCGCTTGGCAGAGCCGGGCAACTCGCCCGCCCGCAAAGCCGAGGGGTGCGGCGTCCTCGGGAGCCCCGAGCCTCGCGGGTGGCGGTGGGAGCTGTGGGGGAGCTCCAGCAGCGCCCTGGCCGCGCTGTGGCCTTGAGATCCCCTCCCCCGGGAGCCAGGGGAGAAGTTTGGAAGAGGATCTGCTTTGCGTCAAAGGTGCCCCTGAGCGCCAGTGCCTTGTGGGCAGGCGGGGGCATTCCTTCCCCAGCCCGCACAAACACAGGTCTCCTTCATCTGGGAAGAAAACAATTTAAAGCCATAAAACAGTGTCTCTCCAGGGACCTGGGTTTCCCTGCCAGGAGAGACTTCACAGGAAGGGGGGTGGGCACTGCAGTTACTGATATCACAAGAAGCCCCTCCCCACTAGACCTGTAGCTGATCTGCACCTGGAGAGGCCCACCCATGCATGCAGGGGCGCAGTGGTCACCCCCCATTTCATTTGTTCCCTGAAGGCTGGATTCCCCACACCCCTGCCCCCGAGTCTCTGGGCAGGTGGCAATGACTGCCGGCCTCTCCCCTGGTGGGACCTGGTTTCCCAAGTTCCATCGGACCCAAGGCGCTCCCCCAGGTGCCACCCACACTAACCTTTCCCGTCTTTAGATAGATCCCTGCCCCTGTGGCCCAGGGCTCCAGCAAGTAGTCACTAAGCCAGTCACCTCCAAACGCCCCTGGGGCTGCCCTCGCTTCACACAGGCCGCTTCCTTCCAGCTGCACCCTCCCCTTCCCTGCAGTAGCAGCCAAAAGCCACCTTCACACACCCCAGGAGCTCGATGAGACCACTTTGCAGGGACCCTCGCAGACCCTTCCAGGCGCCTGTCCCATGCTGAGGTCTGGCCTCCAGGTGCGCCGGGACCGTGAATGATGCAGTCTCAGACCCCAGACCCGTATCTCAGGGAAGGTGATCAGGAGTGAGAAGCACGTCCTCCCCAGCCCTGTCGGGTGACCCGTGACCACATCCCCCCACAGGCAGAGGACTGGCCACACTCGCATGTGAGTTTCGGCCCTCCGAGGAGCCGCTGAGGACGCAGAGCCATCGCCATGGAGTTCGTGATGAAACAGGCCCTGGGAGGTAGGGCGAGGGGTCCCCTGCACCCCGCAGCTGTCGTCACAAAGGGTTGCCCTCAGACCACCACACAGCCCGCAAGCCCAGCTGCAGGCTCCTCCGGACCAAAGGCAGCACCCCCGAGTTACCGTGGTCGGCTTCAGGGTGGGGAAGGGTGCACGCCACATGCTGTGGTCAGGTGGAGCCCATCCAAGGGGCACCGGGGAAGTCTCACTGGTCAAATCTGGGGACCCCATGGGGACTTTGCCTCTGGCGAGCAGGGGTGCAGGAGGCCGCAAGCTGGCCACGGCAGCCAGAGATGGGGTAAGGGACAGAGCTGGACCTGGGGCGTCCAGCAAGGGCTTCAAGGTGTTACCAGGGAAGGGCCAGGAGCACACACAGGGGTCAGGGCCAGCTGGGCACAGGGGTCAGGGCCGGCCTGGGCACAGGGGTCAGGGCCAGCTGGGCACGGGGGTCAGGGCCGGCTGGGCACGGGGGTCAGGGCCAGCTGGGCACGGGGGTCAGGGTCGGCTGGGCACGGGGGTCAGGATCAGCTGGGCACGGGGGTCAGGGCCGGCCTGGGCACGGGGATCAGGGCCAGCTGGGCACGGGGGTCAGGGCCGGCTGGGCACGGGGGTCAGGGCCAGCTGGGCATGGGGGTCAGGGTTGGCCTGGGCACAAGGATAAGGGAAAAGGCCCCGAATAGCTCGTGTGCACCCACAGACAATGCATTCCCATGTGTGTATTGGGGGACGGAAACCGCTCCGCTTCCAACCCCACCGACTGTTTCTGAAAGGAATCCTGTGGCTTGGCTCAAGGCTGTCGCCACAGCCAGGAGAGGAAGGTGGCACAGGACAGTGAGCTGAGGCCCTGGCCCAGCAGGTGGGCAGGGCACTGGACTTCAGGCCACACTGAGATGGATGCGTACTGACCAAGCGGTCTGGTCAGCCTGGCCCCTGGGGCCGGCTCTATGCGCCGGGCTCCCCGGGTGAGTGCCAGCCGTGGGAGCCCTGGTGACAGGCGCTGCCTGACTCTGCCGTCTGAGCTGTCTTCCACACGCGGCCTCCTTCAGCCCCACCCTGACCGGATGCCTTTCGCAGCCAGGTGTGGGTCACGTGCTGCAGGGCAAGCCCACCTCTCAGCATGGGTGACAGGCCACTTTTCACCAGAAGTGGGGTGCCACGTGGCTTGGTGCTAGGAGCTAGGGGCAGGATGGAGGCCCTAGGGACCCGTGCCTAGGACAGGGGCCCCACAGTGGGCCACATCTCCTCCCAACTCAAGAGGAAAGCTGTCAGGGGGCCCGGGGCCACATTTCCAGGCTCTGCGGTCAAGGATGGGCTGCAGGTTGAGTCTAATTATAACGATTACGTCACGGGTGTGATCCATGCACAGGCGGCTCCCGGCTCCCCCCAGCCAGCCCCTGGCTGCTACAGATAATTAATTAGGCAGCTAATTCAGGCCCTGAGGTGGGCTTGGAAAGAAACCGAAATATTTGATTGGCTGTCTACATGGCTGAAATTAGCTGGGTAATTGCCAGCCTGGATTGCCTTTGTTCCGTGGCTGCCCAAAGTTCCTCCTGCTGTGGTGACAGCGCGGGCTCAACCCCGATGAGGGGCTGGGGTGCTGGGGGTGCCCCAGCCTGGCGTTACGCCCGCCCCGAGCCCATTCACACCCCAGGGCTGCTCCGGGCGAGACCTTGTCTCCTCTCTCCCCCGGCAGGCAGCATTCTGTTCTCTTAGGGTGAGTGTGGGTGAGAGGCAGACAGACAGAGACTGGGAGCTGATTCCAGAGACACAGACTAGAGCCTCAGATGCTGAGGCAGGCTGGCCCCGAGCAGGCATGGTCAGAGACAGATGGGAAAGGGACAGTGGAAGTGCCCCAGCCTGAGGCCGAGCCATGGGGAAGCAGGGCTGGGGGCAGACTGACGTGGGAGAGAGGCCTGTGGGCAGGTGCTGGAGGGCGGGCAGGGATGGAGCGTGGGGGTCAGCAGCTCAGAGCGGAAGACGGGGTGGCTGAGATGGAGCCTGGGAGACCCGAGGAACCAGGGCAGGAAGTGCAAGTGCAGGCCAGGCAGACAGAGACAGACAGGGGGAAACAGACAGACAGACAGGGGGAAACAGACAGAGAGACAGACAGGGAGAGACTGAGAGAGACAGACAGATGTAGACAGACAGACGCACAGAGACAGACACAGACACTGATAGAGACAGACAGACAGGGAGAAACAGACAGACAGACAGGCATGGATGGACAGGCAGACAGAGAGGTAGAGAGGCGCACAGACACAGGGATGATTAGAAACAGGTTGAGAAGTTGAGTCGGGGCCTGAAGCAGAGATGTGTGTGCGCCGTGTGCACACAGACACACCCTCAGAGAAGGACTCACAGCCTGGAGGGAGCCCTAGGCAGGCCTTGCTCTCAGCGCTGGGGACAAGACTCCGTGCGGCCTAATTAAGCCAGACCGTCTGCTTGGCTGTGTCTCAGTCAAGGTCTTTTTTGTTGGGCAGAGGTTTCCGGGTAACTGCCTGGCAGGGCCAGCAGCGGCAGGACTCAGGAGTCCAGCGTGGGACAGACGGGCAGACAGATGGGGCACCACAGCGGCCCGGATACACGGCTGCATCTGCCCAGGCTTGTCCACTCTGGGGCTCCTGGGAGGAACCAGCCTGGGACCTGCTGGGCCACAGACAGGTGCACGCCTTCCACACTTCTGCCCCCACCTGTCCGGCCCCACCCGTCTGGCCCTGATGCATGCCCCACCCTCCAGCCCCCTTGAGGGCTGTGTTTGGGGGAGAACCGTCGTGTCTGGGGTGCGCGTGCCTCTTACCCCCTCAGTTGTCCGGTCTCGACCCCACTGGCAGCCTCTGCCCTGTCCATCCTGCCCGCCTGCACATCCTGGGCACCCCCGGGAGGTAGGGCAGGGCCCGCTCAGGAAGGGCCAGTTCACGCTTGGTGGGCCCTGAAACCCCAGGCGAGCCCAGGCCCTCCCGTGACTCCGTGGATGCCCGCCCTGTGCCCGGCGTGGCCTCCGGCTCTGAGCCGTGGCCCTGCGGCCTTGCTGAGGGTGCTCCTCCACCGGCCTGTCTGGTGGACTCAGAGCCCACCTGTCTGGGAACCACAGGTCATCTGGGAGCTGGGCGCGGGCCTGGGAGCCCCTGCTGCAGGGGAGCGGGCACGGGGGTGTCCATGAGGAGCTGTCGTGTCGAGTGGGGATGGGGCTGCCCTGGGCAGGCGGGCGGCGAGGGGATGCCCGCTGGCTGCAGGGGGAGCACGGAGGCCACCCGCAGGCCCTCCCACCCTGCCGGGTCCCAGCAGGGCCCGTGGCCCTGAACTGCAGCTCCTCGCAGCTGCCAGGTTCCAGGTGTTCCTTGTGGCAGGAGGGCAGCCGCGGGCTATGGAGGAATGGACGGGGGCTCCGGGCCCTCCCTGAGGTGGTAGGGTCTACCCAGTCACTACCAGGCCCTGGAGTGGACCTTGGAGGCCCCGGCTCAGGCCCCACCCCATCTCCCTGCAGCGTGCGTGGGACCCGGTGGGCCGGGAGCCTCTGCTCTTAGGGCCTGGATGCTCCCTGGGCTGACGGAGCACTGGGGGCCCTTAAGACCCAGAAAACGTGGGCCCCGGCACTCGATTCTGCTGGTATCACCCGGAGGCCAGGGGCCCGGGGTTGTGGGAGGCACATGGGACCAGCTGGGGCCCATCCTCTTGGGTCCAGTAATCGAGGAAGGTGCGAGCTGTTGGCAAACTTGTTCTCACTAGGAGAACGTCCGGGAGGCCTTGACGGGCATTGGGCCCTCCTGAGATCCCTCAAGACGCCTCCAGATTTAAGTGAACGAACGCTCCTTCCCTGAGAGAAGAGAACGCTGATGCAGGGTTGTGTGGCGGCTGGGAGCCCGGCTGCGTCTGCCTGGGTCGGGGACTCAGGGTCCTCAAGGATGTGACTTGAAGAAGCTGATTTCCCCCAGGGCCAGGCAGTGGTGAACGCCCCGGAGCTCCATGTCGGAGGGGAGGTGGGCATCATCGGGTTAGTGTGCCTGCTGCAGGTGCTCTTTGGGCTAAATCAGGAGTGCACGGCTATTTTGCCCTGGGTGGCCTGGTCCGCAGGGGCTGTCCTGTCCTGTCCTCAGTATGGCGTGTTCTGTGTCTGGAACGTGTTAGGTCCTCAGAGCAGTGAGGGGCAGGGGAGGGTTTCACGGAGGAGGGGATGTGCAAAGGGGGCTCCAAGGAGGAGGGGACAGTCTGGGATGCCACACGTGCAAAGGCCCAGGGTCTTGGGGGCCGGCACAGGCTTGGAAGGCAGCCCACAGCCCAAGCCTGAGGGGTCTTCCTCCCCGAGATCAGACCTGCCCTGGCACGTCCTGGGGCTTGGCCGGTGTGGACGGTGTCCTGTGGTGAGTTGGCCCTGGGCCCGTCCTACAGGCAGGGAGTCTGGGCTGAGATTTCATCCTCTTTTGAGGGGCAGGAGAGCAGGGGGCCTGTGCCCCGCGTGTGGAAGGGATGAGGGAATGGGGAGCCGCTGTCCTCAGGCCTGCACGTCTGCGTGTGTGCGGGCGGTAGGGGCACCGTGTCACCGAGATCTCCACAGAGGGAGGCACCCTGGGGAGGGAACCCCTGGGCAGAGCCTGGACCTGGGGACCCCACGCCGCCCTGCTCCCGGTTCCACACCAAGGGTGAGGCCAGTCATCCCCGTCCTGTCCAGACCCAGGGCCTGAGGGCAGGGCTGCTCCCATGGGGGTTCACTCTATCAGGCGCTTCCCACAGGTTAGGGGCTGCTCTGCTGGGGCACTGGCCAGGGAGGCCAGGTCCTCTGGTCTCTGGGAGGTTGAGCATCACAGGCTGAGCTGGACTGCAGGGTCGGAACAGACTGGGGTGGGGGAACTCTAGAATTCTGCATTGGAGAGAATACTTTTGACTCAAATTGCAGAGAACCAGTCAGCGTGGCTTGGATTGAAGTTTGTTTTCCTCACCTGATGAGGTGTCAGGAAGTGGCTCAGCTGCTCAGCTGAGCCATCAGGGACCTGGCTCTGGTTTTCATTGTGCTCTGTCCTCCTAGTAGAGCAGTCAGCTTGCTTCTGCCGCGGTCGCAAAGT
Source organism: Dama dama (assembly GCF_033118175.1). Lineage (NCBI taxonomy): Eukaryota > Metazoa > Chordata > Mammalia > Artiodactyla > Cervidae > Dama > Dama dama. Next base: position 371,166 of record NC_083686.1, on the reverse strand, counting down.
GGCTGCTGCTGTTCCAGCGTCCCAGGCACAGTGAGGGGAGGAAGAAGGAGGCAGCACCTCTTTGCTTGGCAAGGATGTCTGTGAAATCTCGTGGAGGTTTCCACTATGTGTCACAGGCAAGAAGGTCTGGGAAGGTGAGGGCCGGGGAAGCCCATCACCCTCCAAACAAGGCAGCTCACACCAGCCCCCCACCAGCCTGGGAACCCTTGATTTCTAGGAACAGGGCCCCCAGACCACAAGCTCCTAGAGTGCGGAGGTGTCTCCTTCCCTTGAGAGCTGGGCTCCTCCTCTGCAGGCAGCCAGCAAACACTAGATGATAAAATACCAGTTTTCATTCAGAGTGTGCTCCCAGATGCCATGTTGGACGGAAGAAGCACTCTGCTCGCCTCGCGGGGTTCAGCAGAAACACCTCTTACCTCTCGTCTCTTAGAGGCTAAAAGGATGCTTCAGAGAAGCTGTCTTTCCTCCCGAAGCCCTGGACAGCCCTTCCCTCAGGAGAGGCCCTCCTGTTGGTGAAGCCGACACTCAGTCAGAGATGCTTTAGCCCCAACCGGGGAATAAACTGCATACAATGCACTTCAGCTGTCAGGTCGTTTATTTTTTGTCCTGTTGGTCAGTGAGTGGTTCCAGTTGGGATTAAGGCACTTGTGTGAACAGCTCCATGTGAACCATGCTGCCAGCCAGTCTGTGGGGCTGGGTCTGCCTCTCTGCGCGTTTTCACCTTTCACAGAGCAGGGCTTGGCAAAACCCCAAATCAGCGTCAAGTCTTGGTAAAGCCCACTGCGGGCAAGTCCCAGAGTCCTTGGCTTCCTGAACCCAAGCCAGGGTCAGCAGAGGTCTGGGAGGAGGCTCCTGGCCTCCTGGCTCTCTGCATCTCCCTCCTGCGGCCCCATGTGGGGGGAGCCGTTCCTCTGAGATGCCTGCTGCTGGCTGCTGCGAGTCCCCATCCCGTCTGGGGGCAGGTGGGGTCTCTCCAGCCCCTCCTCCCAGCCCAGCGGTGCTCACACTCTGCACAAGCCCGTTTTCCAGCATCGGCTCACTTTTCTCCTGTTCTGACAGTGGCGGGGGTGGGGCGGGTTGGGGGCCCGGGCGTGATGGCTCCTCTCAGCCCTGCAGCGGTCAGGTGGGACCTCCAGCTTGGGGGGCTGGGAGAGCCCCCACCTCGCCCTGTAGGTTCCTTTGGTCCCGTGGACTAGCCCATGAGCTGTGGCGTCTGGGCGAGGCGGACGTCTTCACTGGCGCCAGTGGAAGGCTGAGCGTACTGGGCTGGGTGTTGGAATCTGGGTGCCGTTATAGACTGCGCTCGGGAGGTGAGGACTCCTGGGGCTGGGCGGCTGGTGGCACAAGCTGGGAGTGTTTGCTGGTGTGATGGCTGCCCCTCTCAAGCCCCGAGGACGCTGTGGCTGCGTCCAAGGGGAGACACCAGGCCTGCATGCTGAGCTTTGCTTCCCGAGCTGGGAGCTGAGCAGGCACCCTGGCCACTGCAGCCTGAGGCCTCTGCCTGTCCTCTGGCCCCCGCCGCCCAGGATGGGCAGGAAGGCCACGGTTGAGGGGCCTCTGGGGAGAGGGGTGCCGGGGCTGCAGCAGGGAGAACGGGAACCCCCAACATGGGGTGGCAGGAGGGAGATGCAGAGAGAACGGGGACCCCGACATGGGCAAAGGGCTCTGGCCTCGGGTCCTTGAGGGTCCCTGGGCCGCAGGACCCCGCTGCCCGTCGCACCCTTCAGAAGGCAGCCTCTGCAGTGGGGTGCCCCCTGCTCCGCCCCAGAATGAACACGGTGGGTGACCCCACCCCCAGCAGCAGCTGCTCATGACCCTCCAGCTGCGTCTAGGGGACGGCGCCTGCTGTGCAGAGGGTTGGAGGGAGCCTCTGCTCCGCCTCAGGACGGGAGGTGCGGGCTGGGGCAGGCAGGCCCCTCCCCTGGGCCCTGGGCCACTGCCTCCGCTGCTGACCTGGGGAGTGCAGGGGGCTGGGGGCCAGCCGGGCAGAGGCCTGGGGCCGCACCATCTGTCCCGGGCCGGGCTCTGCTGGACTCGCTCACAGACAGCCTCATCTTGCCTGTCTCTGGGCGTCCTCTCCTGAAACCATGGCCAGACGCTCTACCTGGCGCCCGGCGCCACAGGCAGAGACAGCGGTGGCCCACGGCCCTTCCCCGACGGGCATGGAGTGCCTGCCCGGTGCCCCCGGCCAGCCGGCGAGGGAAGCAAGGCCAGGGAAGCAGGGGAGCACTGAGCTCTGCAGAAGATGAAGGCCGGGCAGGCCAGGCCCGACTCTGGTTAAGACTGGGCACAGGGACCTCCCAAGTGACCCTCCATGGAGCCAGCCCCTGGCCAGGCCCTCGGCCAGCTTCAGGGGAGGCCCCAGGCCCGGGGCAGAGCACGGCTCTCAGCAGGGTGACAGGCCTGAGCTTTGAGTCTCCCCTCCCGAGGGCGTGGGCGCCCCGGCTGGGCCACAACCTCAGGCGGGTGGTCTCTGCCTGCAGCGAGGACTCGGACAAGGACAGGGTGGGACGCCGCCTCCCCCACCTCCGGGTCATCCCGGCGGGGCCAGTGGGCGTGTGGGATACTGGCCCCGGGGCGGCCTGAGGTGGGTGTGGCTGCTTCCTCGGCCTGGGGTGTTGAGGAGAGCCCAGCACGGGCCTGCATGCAGGGCTGCAGTTGCCCGCCCGGGCCCACAGGCCAAGCACCTCCACTGGGCAGCAGGGTGGGCTTCTGTGAGCGGCTTCACTGCATGTCTTGTTTTGCAAGAATGTTCACTGTTTAATGTGTCTCATCACGGTTAACCTCTGATCTAACCTGTGGTGTCCTCACTTTAGCCTATTTACATGCTTTCTTGCTATGTCATTTATTTATTCTTAATGTATGGACTAAATTTGCTTTTTAAAAACCTTCTGCAGTGTTTTAGAACCTATGTGCCATTTGGAAACATCATTCGGGCCCTAGTTGTTGCTGTCAGGATCAAAGCCGTGTGTCTCCAGGTCTTGCCAAGCAAGTTCTGTGAGCCCTTCTGTCAGGCCTCCACCCTTAGCCACCTTCTTCGGGTCTGTGGTTTTGATCTGGAGGATTGGTATTACAGTCGATGTTTTCTTAATTATAAAAATATTTTATCTTTGCCTTCAATTTGATAATAGGTACTAGTCCATATTTATTTTTTAACATGAAAATGGACTTCTTTCCTAGCTTGAAAATTATAAATGTTCATTGTAATGTTCAGGGAACTGAAATAATACAGAAAAGCATAAAGAAGTGGTATGGAAAATTGAGACACCACATCACTTTCAAACTCATCCATTAGATCACTCATTACTTCCTTGAAATTATAGTATTTGAAAGTATTTTTTCAAGGAGAAACAAATTCCTTCAGATCCAGCTCTAATTTTAAAAGACTCTGCACAGTCTTTTAAAGACTTTTAAAGACTCTGCTGTCAGTTTATTAGAACTAGTTTGGGGATCGGCTGGCTGTTCCAAAGCTGGGGGAGAAGAGTGAGCCTTTCCTGGCAACTGTGGTTTAAAACAGCTTTGGACAGAAAACACCGGGCAAGGTCATTTCTCACATCAGCCCTTTCAGCACTGCAGGCTTTAGGGGCGTCTCCATCTGCCATGCAGACAGATTGAGGTGAAACTCGTCCTGTGGGTGATGTACAGACTTGACTCCAGTTTCAGGAACAGGTTGTTAATTGTTGCCCTCCGTCCTGTGGGCAGAAGCGGGGCTGCAGGTGTAACTTGAATTCGGACCCAAGGGGCCCCCTGGAGCTGCACCTGCAGGCGTGTTAGCTCTCAGATGTCTCTTGGCTTCCAGGGCTGGACGGGGACCCTCAGTTGGGACAGACCTCCTGCCCTTCCCGACATGTCCCCTTGGCGCACTGCGTCCCGCGGGGTGCCCAGTGACGCCCTTTCCTCCAGAACCCGTGGCCTGCTGAGCTACCGTGCTGCATTCCCTGTTTGTCTGGTGCTCTGAGTTCTGTCTTGAGCTCTTCCCACGTCCCAGCAGCAGGCCCTGTCCCCAGGGTTTGTGCTCGCGCTCACTCGCGTCCGACTCTCTGCGACCCCATGGACTGGCCCACCAGGCTCCCCTGTCCATGGAATTGTCCAGGCAGGAATACTGGAGTGGGCTGCCATTTCCAGCTCCAGGGGATCTTCCCTACTCAGAGACTGAGCCCATGCCTTCTGCGTCTTCTGCACTGGCAGGCGGCTCTTTACCCTGAGCCACCGCTCATGTGTTAAAGGCCCCAGACAACTGGCCGCCGTGTGCCTTCCTCTGGGGCCACTGCCCCAGGACACCAGCACCTTCCGCCCCGCCGGCACTGTGTGCCGTGCCCAGGCCTCCCCCACCCCCTCCTGCTGGGCCCTGGGGACCCTCCCGGCAGCTGGTCTCTATTCTGCCTTCGTGCACCACTGCCAGTGGGCTGGGTATAAAGTTGTGGATTTTACAGAACTTCCTCCTTGGGTTCTGAAGCTTTATGTCTGTTGCGGATTCTAAGCTGCTATTGATCTCACACTGCCCTCACTCCCAGTTGCTTTTCCATGACCCATATGTTTTTCTCTCTGGAGGCTCTGACAGTTTCCTTTTGACCTGGCATTGTGAAATTTCTCGCTCTCGGGACCTTGCTTTGGGTCATCTTTGACCCCACTCCCACTGTGGGTGCCCTGGGCAGGGCTCCTCTGCCTCCTCGCTGACCCCTCACCGCTCTCCACCTGCGCTTCTGTTCCGTTGCCCCCAGTTTGATATCTCAGTTGCCTTGCTCTCTGTGTTCCCATTCTGTGTCCTCGTGGAATTACAGCTTTGCATTTTGCTCCCATTTTAGTCGGTTGTGCAAGTGGTGTAGACAAGTATGGGTGTTCAGTCCAGCCTGTTCAACCACGACTTGGTACCATCAGTTGTCAGGATGACTGGCTTTAAGACACCTGGGATTAGACCCCCTGGATGGGATGGGACACAGGGCAGCTGGGGTGAGTGCTGTGTGCTGGGAAGACCAGTGCAGGCAGACCTCAGTCAGTGTGGGGTCAGTTCCAGACCACCACAGTAAAGGCAATGTTGCAATAAGTGAGTCGTGTGCATTTTCTGGGCTCCCAGTGCATACGGAAGGTATGTTCACACTACGATATATCTATTAAGTGTGCAGCAGTGTTTTGTCTAAAAAAGACTGTGTTTATATCTGGGTTAAAAAACTGTACTGTAGAAAATGCTAGCCATCATCGCCACCTTCAGGGACTTACAGTTGTTTTGCTGGTGGAGGGTCTGAGACGTTGTGAGAATCACCAGATGTGGCAGGAGACGGGAAGGGGGTAAATGCTGCTGACAACACGGCGCTGACAGACTGCTCAGCGTAGGGTCCCCACAGGCCTTCAGTCTGAGAATCACAGGACCGCGAGACGCAGCTGTGGAGGACAAGCAGCGTCATGGGGTCCGGCACGAGCCCCGGGTGTGCGGACCTCTGACGCTGGGATGGCTGGGACAGTAAGTCCACGACATTCGAACCTTCAGGTTGTGAGCTTTCAGAGACGCAAACGTGCACGCCGTCAGCCTCCGGTGTGCGCGAGGCTGCAGCCTGCCCGCCGCGTCCCGTTGCTGACGGCCCTTCAGCGGGACCGTCCCCACCCCTCCCCTCCTCCATCAGCAGCTCTTCTCGCCTGTTCTTGTGACACCAGCCCCCGTGTGTCAGCTGCTGTCCTGTACTACCATCCTTTCCAAGGTACTGCACTGTAAGATTGACAATGTTCTCTGTACTGTATATGTTTGTTTTTATGTATTTGTGTGAATAGTGTTATAAACCTATTACTATATGGTACTATTGCAGAAGGCAATAGCAACCCACTCCAGTGTTCTTGCCTGGAGAATCCCATGGACAGAGGAGCCTGGGGGGCTATGGTCCATGGGGTCGCAGAGTGTGGGACATGACTTAGCGACTAAACAACAACAACCATATGGTTCTATACACCAGTTGTGTTAGTTGGGTACCAAGGCCATCTTTGTAGACCTATGAACGTGCCCTTGGCACAGAACTCGTTCATGTGTAGGGGGCGTGTATGAATCACCACCACTGACTTAGCTGGTACCATCTCACACCCGGACTCTCCGCTCTCATAAACAGTCTTGCAGGGCGCCCCGCACTTTCATCCCGTCATCCAATGTCATGTATTCACTGAGAGCTTCCCATGAGCTGGACACAGACAGACGGTCTCTATTTGATGAAGTGGATGTTCTAGTGTCAGAAACAGATAAACAGAATCCAGTAAGCAGACTAAACGTGGGGCCGTGAGAGGTGCCATGCGGACGGAAACCGCGCGGAGTTGCTGAGACGGCAGTGCAGCGGCTGCAGGGCTGGCCTCCAGGAGACCATGGAATCCCTGCTGTCACGAACGCTGCACGAAGGGTGTGCGGGGATGGTCTGTCAAGGCTCCAAAGTGCCCTCTATGCAGATCCGGCAAGTCTGCACCCAGGCCGGGCACACTTCCCGGCATGGGTGGTTCCATGGCTAAAGTTGATCTCACTCTTAATTACATTTTGGAGTCATAGTGGGATTTAACATTTTTTGTTCACTCAGCCACAGTTTTGAATAGCCAGTGCTTGCCACTGTTTGTGACTTACTCACTTTAGGTGTACTTTCTGTTACTCACCACCCCATCTACCTCTCCGACGCTCTGCGCACCCTCCCCACCCCGATATCTGTGGCTGTCCTGCCAGGCTGTGGAGTGGCTGCCTCCCGCCGGTTGCTGCCTTCCAGGTCTTCGCTGGCCTGGGGGCTTTTCACAGACGCCACACACTGAGTCCATTCACCCTGTTGCTGCTTCACGGTTCTGTTTTCCTAAATACACTTGTTTCGTTCAGTCTGTGGTCAAGTTATTTAGATACAGCTTGACTCTCCTGTCTTGTCTGAACTTTGGTGGGACCAGAGAAAGGTTTAGTCTGAGGATAATTTCCCCACAACCAGAGCAGAGGTCGTGCACATCTTACTTTGATGGAGGCCCAGTGATTGGTAGCTTTTTCTGCTCTTGCTCTTGGGGACATTCTCATAAAAGGTGCAGATCTTGGATTTGGTAGAAAATCAAGACCCGACTTTATCACACCTATAAGAAACGCACCTGAAATATAAAGACAGAAATAAGGGAAAATTAAAAAGGAAGAATGAGAAGCGTGGAGGGGCCACATTAATGTCAGACAGTAGATTTCAGAGCAAAGATTATGACCAAGGGGAAGATGGTTCTTTCCCAGTGAGAAGGAACCAGTTAATCAAGAGGGCATAACAGTCCTACTTATAATGAGTCCTGACCATTTCTATTTATAATAAGTTTCAAGACATGTGAGCAAAAACAGGTGGAGCTTAAAGGAGAAACAGGCAACCCACAAATTCTGGTGGTAACATCAGAAGGACCTACAGACTGGAGCAAGCTGCCAACCGATACAGTCGACTGATTGCAGGCACTCAGGATGGTTCTCGCTCAGACTGTTTTCCGACCTTATTCTTGGCCACAGAAGCAGCCTCAATAGACATAGGAGTCCAGTCCACAGCGACTGGAGTGAGTTCTCTGTCCACAATGGGATGAAACAAGAAACACATAACAGAAGGAGGTCTGGAATATCTGCCCAAATATTTGGAGACTGAACAATACACTCTAAACAGCCCATGAGGCCACGAAGGCTCAGCGAGGAAGTTAGAGAGCTCTGTGAACTGAATGCAAATGGCAAAAAGATAAAAATTGTGGAATTCAGTGAAGTTGTGTTTAGAGGGAAACATCACCAAACACGTCAGCAGAAATGAAGAAAGGTTTCCAATGATTAACTTCAACTTCTGACAGCTGAAACTGAGGGAAAGGAATGAAACCCAAAGTAAGCAGAAGAAGTGAAGTGAAGTCGCTCAGTCGTGTCTGACTCTTTGTGTCCCCATGGACTGTAACCTGCCAGGCTCCTCCATCCACGAGATGTTCCAAGCAAGAGTACTGGAGTGGGTTGCCATTTCCTTCTCCAGAGGATCTTCCAAACCCGGGCCTCCTGCATTGTAGGCAGATGCTTTACCATCTGAGCCACCAGGAAAATCATAATCACCTCCACTGTAAGCAAAAGAAAGGAAATAATAAAGATCAGAATGGAAATTACTGAAATGAGGGGTGGGGATGACAGAAGTTAGTTAAGAAGATCAATAAAATCAGACTTGTATTCAGAATATATAAAGAACAGTTACCAGTTAAGAATAAGGTGATCAACAGCCCAATTAAGAAACAGGCAGGGTTTCCCTGGTGGCTCAGTTGGTAAGAATCCGCCTGCCAGTGCAGGGGACACAGGTTTGACCCCTGGGTCACAAAGATCCATGTGTGGCAGAGCAGCAGAGTCCCTGCCCCATATCTCCTGAGCCTGTGCCCTGGACCATGCACTCAACAGGAGTGCACGCTGCACCCGGAGCACACCCCGAGCTTGTTATTACTCCAGGAGAGCCTGCGTAGTGACAAAGACCCAGCACAGCCATAACTGCATGTAAATAAATTCAATTATTTAAAAAAGAAAGACATGCGCCAAAGCCTGAGGCGGTAGACCATAACCCTCAGCTCCAGGGGGCCAGCCAGGACAGCAAGGTGACTGTCTCATCGAGAGCGTGGCTGGGTTCGGGGGGGAGGGAACGAGAAGGCACTCCACCCTCTGAGTCCTCCTCCCCGAACCTGGCACCCAGCATAATCAAGAGAAGGGCATCAGACAAGTCCTAACAGAAACACATGGACTTCCTGATAAGCGCTCCTCAAAGTGAGCAGGTCTTCAAGAAAAGGAAAACTTGAGAAACTGTCACAGCCCCTTTGTTGATCACAGCCTTGTCCTGGTGAAGGGGCTTGCGTAACTCAATGAAGCCATCAGCCATGCTGTGCAGGGCCACCCAAGACAGACGGTAGTAGTGAAGAGTTCTGACAAAACATGGTCCACTGGATGAGGATGGCAAACCACTCCAGTGTTCTTGCCTGGAGAACCCCATGAACAGTATGAAAAGGCAAAAAGATATGACGCTGGAAGACAAACCCCCCAGGTCAGAAAGTGTCCAATAAGCTACTGGGGAAGAGTGGAGGGCAATGATTAACAGGTCGAAAAGAATGGAGAGGCCAAAGCAGAAACGACACGTGGCTGTGGTTTCACTGCTGGTGAAAGTAAAGTTCAGTGCTGTAAAGAGCAATATTGCATCAGTTCAGTTCAGTTCAGCAGCTCAGTCGTGTCTGACTCTTTGTGACCCATGGACTGTAGCACCCCAGGACTCCCTGTCCATCACCAACTCCCAGAGCTTGCTCAAAGTCATGTCCATCGAGTCAGTGATGCCATCAAACCATCTCATCTTCTGTTGTCCTCTTCTTATCCTGCCTTCAATCTTTTCCAGCATCAGGGTCTTTTTCAACGAGTCAACTCTTCGTACCAGGTGGCAAAAGTACTGGAGCTTCAGCTTCAGCATCAGTCCTTCCAATGAATATTCAGGACTGATTTCCTTTAGGATGGACTGGTTGGATTTCCGTGCAGTCCAAGGGACTCTCAAGCCTTCTCCAACACCACAGTTCAAAAGCATCAGTTCTTCAATGCTCAGCTTTCTTTATAGTCCAACTCTCACATCCATCCATGACTAACAGAAAAACCATAACTTTGACTAGATGGACCTTTGTGGGCAAAGTAATGTCTCTGCTTTTTAATATGCTCTCTAGGTTGGTCATAGTTTTTCTTCCAAGGAGGAAGTGTCTTGGCTTACAGTCAAGCCATGTCTTGACTGCAGTCACCATCTGCAGTGATTTTGGAGCTGAAAAAAATAAATTCTCTCACTGTTGCCATTGTTTCCCCAACTATTTGCTGTAAAGTGATGGGACTGGATGCCATGATCTTAGTTTTCTGAATGTTGAATTCCAAGCCAACTTTTCCACTCTTGTCTTTCACTTTCATTAAGAGGCTCTTTAGTTCTTATTTGCTGTCTGCCATAATGGTGGTGTCATCTGCGTATCAGAGGTTATTGATATTTCTCCCAGCAATCCTGATTCCAGCTTGTGCTTCATCCAGCCCAGCATTTCACATGATATACTCTGCATATAAGTTAAATAAGCAGGGTTACAATATACAACCTTGACGTACTCCTTTCCCAATTTGGAACCAGTCTGTTGTTCCATATCCAGTTCAAACTGTTGCTTCTTGACCTGCATGCACATTTCTCAGGAGGCAGATAATGTGGTCTGGTATCCCCATCTCTTGAAGAATTTCCCACATTTTGTTTTGATCTACACAGTCAAAGGCTTTGGCATAATCAATAAAGCAGAAATGTTTTTCTGGAACTCTCTTGCTTTTTCTATGGTCCAATGAATGTTGGCAATTTGATCTCTGGTTTCTCTGCCTTTTTAAAATCCAGCTTGAACATCTGGAAGTTCACGGTTTATGTACTGTTGAAGCCTGGCTTGGAGAATTTTGAGCATTACTTTGCTAGTGTGTGAGATGAGTGCGATTGTTCAGTAGTTTGAGCATTCTTTGGCATTGCCTTTCTTTGGAATTGGAATGAAAACTGACCTTTTCATTGCTGAATTTTCCAAATTTGCTGGCATATTGAGTGCAGCACTTTCACAGCATCATCTTTTAGGATTTGAAGTAGCTCAACTGGAATTCCATCACCTCCACTAGCTTTGTTCATAGTGATGCTTCCTAAGGCCCACTTAACTTCACATTCCAGGATGTGTGGCTCTAGATGAGTGATCACACCATCATGGTTATCTGGGTCATGAAGATCTTTTTTGTATAGTTCTTCTGTGTAATCTTGCCACCTCTTCTTAATATCTTCTGCTTCTGTTAGGTCCATACCATTTCTGTCCTTTATTTTGCCCATTTTTGAATGAAATGTTCCCTTGGGATCTCTAATTTTCCTGAAGAGATCTCTAGTCTTTCCCATTCTATTGTTTTCCTCTTTTTCTTTGCATTGATCACTGAGGAAGACTTTCTTATCTCTTCTTGCTATTCTACGGAACTCTGCATTCAAGTGGGAATATCTTTCCTTTTCTCCTTTGCCTTTAGCTTCTCTTCTTTTCTCAGAAATTTGTAAGGCCTCCTCAGACAGCCATTTTGTTTTTTTGCATTTCTTTTTCCTGGGGATGGTCTTGATCCCTGCCTCCTGTACAATGTCATGAACCTCCATCCATAGTTCTTCAGGCACTCTGTCTATCAGATCTAATCTCTTGAATCTATTTGTTACTTCCACTGTATAATTGTAAGGGGGTTGATTTAGGTCACACCTGAATGGTATTTTTGCCTCTTCATACTGTTTATGGGGTTCACAAGGCAAGAATACTGAAGTGGTTTGCCATTCCCTTCTTCAGTGGACCATGTTTTGTCAGAACTGTCCATCATGACCCATCTGTCTTGGGTGGCCCTACATGGCATGGCTCATAGTTTCATTGAATTAGACAAGGCTGTGGTCCATGTGATCAGTTTGGTTAGTTCACTGTGATTGTTGTTTTCATTCTGTCTGCCCTCTGATGGATAAGGATAAAAGACTTGTGGAAGCTTCCTGATGGAAGAGACTGACTGAGGGGGAAACTGGGTCTTGTTCTGATGGGCGGGGCCATGCTCAGTAAATCTTTAGTCCAATTTTCTGTTGCTGGGAGGGGCTGTGTTCCCTCCCTGTGGTTTGACCTCAGGCCAAACTATGGTGGAGGTGATGGAGATAATGGTGCCCTCCTTCAAATGGTCCCATGTACTCACCGCTGCACTCAATGCCCCAACCCTGCAGCAGGCCACGGCCAACACACGCCTCTGCTGGAGACTCCTGGACACGCACGGGCAAGTCTGGGTCAGTCTCTTGTGGGGCACTGCTCCTCTCTCTTGGATCCTGGTACACATAGTTTTGTTTGTGCCCTCCAAGAGTCTGTTTCCTCAGTCCTGTGTAAGTTCTGGCGGCTCTATTGTGGGGTTAATGGTGACCTCCCCCAAGAGGGCTTATGCCATACCCAGGTCTGCTGCACCCAGAGCCCCTGCCCCTGCGGCAGGCCACTGTGGACCCATACCTTTGCAGGAGACACTCAAACACAGTTCTGTGGGTCTCTGGGTCCTGGTGTGCACAAGGTTTGTTTGACCCCTCCAAGCATCTCTGGTGGGTATGGAGTTTGATTCTTGATGTGTTTTCACCCCTCCTACCATCTTGCTTGGGCTTCTCCTTTGCCCTTGGATGTGGGGTATCTTTTTGGTGGGATCCAGCATTCTCCTGTCAACAGTTGTTCAGCAGTGAGTTGTAATTTTGGAGTTCTCAGAGGAGAAGATGAGCGCACATCCTTCTACATCCTATCTCCACATAAGAACTGGAATCTTAGGTCCATGTGTGTGTGTGTGCATGTTCAGTCACTCAGTCATGTCCAGCTCTTTGTGACCCCATGGACTGTAGCCATCTAGGCTCCCCTCCTCTGTCCATGGGATTCTCCAGGCAAGAACACTGGAATGGGTAACCATTCCCTTCTCCAGGGGATCTTCCTGACCCAAGGGTTGAACCTGCGTCTCCTGCATTGCAGGTGGATTCTTTACCATATGAGCCACCAGGAAAGCCATGTTAAGTCCATGAATCAAGATAAATTGGACGTGGTCAGGCAGGAGATGGCAAGAGTGAACACTGACATTTTAGAAATCAGTGAACTAAAATGGATGGGAATAGGCAAATTTAATTCAGATGACCATTATATTAATACCTACTCCTGTGAGCAAGAATCCCTTAGAAGAAATGGAGTAGTCCTCATAGTCAACAAGAGTCTGAGATGCAGTACTTGGGTGAAGCCTCAAAAATGACAGAATGACCTCAGTTTGTTTCCAAGGCAAACCATTCAACATCACAGTAATCCAGGGCTATGCCCCAACCATTCATGCTGAAGAAGCTGAAGTTGAATGGTTCTATGAAGACCTACAGGTTTCCCCTGATGGACAGAGGAGCCTGGCAGGCTATAGTCCATGGGGTCTCAAAGAGTCTGACATGACTGAAGTGACTTAGCATGCATGCATGCGTGAAGACCTACAACACCTTCTAAATTAACACTGAAAAAAAGATGTCTTTTTCATCATATGGGGTTGGAATGCAAAAGTAGGAAGTCAAGAGATGCCTGGAATAATAGGCAAGCTTGACCTGGGAGTATAAAATGAAGCAGGGCAAAAAAATAAATACATAAATAAAAATAAAATAAAATGAAGCAGGGCAAAGGCTAACAGAGTTTTGTCAAGAGAACATGCTGGTCATAGCAAACACCATTTTCTAACAACCCAAGGGATGACTCTACACATGGACATTACCAGATGGTCAATATCAAAATCAGAATGATATGTTCTTCATAGCTGAAGATGAAGAAGATTATGCAGTCAACAAAAACAAGACCTGGAGTTGACTGTGGCTCAGATCATGAGCTCCTCATTGCAAAATTCAGGCTTAAATTGAAGAAAATAGGAGAAACCACTAGGCCATTCATGTATGACCTAAATCAAACTCCATATGATTATACAGTAAAGGTGAAAAACAGATTCAAGGTATTAGATCTGATACCCTGAAGAACTATGGACAGAAGTGTGTAACACTGTACAGTGTTACAGGGCCAAAACCATCCCAAAGAGAAAGAATGAAAGAAGGCAAAGTGGTTGTCTGAAGAGGACTTATAAATAGCTGAGAAAAGAAGAGAAATGAAAGGCAAAGGAGGAAAGCAAAGATATATTCATCTGAATACAGAATTCCAGGGAATAGCAAGACGAGATAAGAAGGCCTTCTTGAATAAACAATGCAAAGAAATAGAGGAATAAAATAGAATGGGAAAGACTAGATAGCTCTTTGGGAAAATTGAAGATATCAAGGAAACATTCCATACAAGGATGGTCACAATAAAGGACAGAAACAGTAAGGACCTAATGGAAGCAGAAGAGATTAAGAAGAGGTGGTAAGAAATATACAAGAAAAGTCTTAATCACAGGATAACCATGATGGTGTGGTCACTTGCTGAGAGCCAGACATCTTGGAATGTGAAATCAAGTGGGCCTTAGGAATCATCACTACAAACAAAGCTAGTGGAGGTGATGAAATTCCAGCTGAGCTATTTCAAATCCTAAAAGATGATGCTGTGAAAGTACTGCACTCATTATGTCAGCAAATTTGGAACACTCAGCAGTGGCCACAGGACTGGAAAAGGTCAGTTTTCATTCCAATCCCAAAGAAATGCAATGCCAAAGAATGTTCAAACTACTGTACAATTGTACTTATTTCACATGCTAGCAAAGTAATTCTCAAAATCCTTCAAGTTAGGCTTCAGCAATATGTGAACTGAGAACTTCCAGATGTTCAAGCTGGATTGAGAAAAAGCAGAGGAACCAGACATCAAATTGCCAACATTCATTGGATCATGGAGAAAGCAAAGGAATTCCCCAAAACACCTGCTTCTGCTTCATTGATTGTGCTAAAGCCTTTGACTGTGTGGATCCCAACAAACTGTGGAAAATTCTTAAAGAGATGAAACATCAGACCACCTTACCTGTCTCCTGAGAAACCTGCATGTACATCAAGAAACACAGTTAGAACTGGCTGTCACAATGGACTAGTTCAAAAATTGGGAAAGGACTATGTCATGGCTGTATATTGTTACCCTGCTTATTTAACTTCTATACAGAGTACATCATACAATTGCCAGGCTAGAGGAATCACAAGCTGGAGTCAAGATTTCTGGGAGAAATATCAACAACCTCAGATATATAGATACACCACCCTTATGGTAGAAAGTGAAGAGGAACTAAAGAGCCTCTTGATGAGGGTTAAAGAGGAGAGAGAAAAAGCTGTCTTAAACATTCAAAAAACTAAGATCATGGCATGCAGTTCCATCCAGTCCCATGGCAAATAGATGGGGAAACAATGGAAAAAGTGAGAGACTTTATTTTCTTGGGCTCCAAAATCACTGCAGACGATGACTGCAGCCATGAAATTAAAAGACTCTTGCTCCTTGGAAGAAAAGCTATGACACACAGTGTATTAAAAAGCAGAGACATTACTTTGCCTACAAAGGTCCATCTAGTCAAAGCTATGCTTTTTCCAGTAGTCATGTATGAATGTGAGAGTTGGACCATAATGAAGGTTGAGTGCCAAAGAACTGATCCTTTTGAACTGTGGTGTTGGAGAAGACTCAAGAGACCCTTGGACAGTAAGGAGATCCAACCGGTCCATCCTAAAGGAAATCAGCCCTGAATATGCATTGGAAGGACTGACGCTGAAGCTGAAACTCCAATACTTTGGCCACCTGATGGGAAGAACTGACTCATTAGAAAAGACCCTGATGCTGGGAAAGATTGAAGGCGGGAGGAGAAGGGGATGACAGAGGATGGGATGGTTGGATGGCATCACTGATGCAATGGACATGAGTTTGCACACACTCTGGGAGATGCTGGAGGACAGGGGAGCCTGGCGTGCTGTAGGACACAGGGTCGCAGAGTCGGACACGACTGAGCAACTGAACAGCAACACAGCCTAGAGGTGCCTAAGGGGACATGATGACTATTGTATACGGTCCCTGGACGGGGTCCTGGCCCAGAAAGTGGACCTCAGGTGGTCACCTCAGAAATCAGTTAATCGATTCTCAGTTAATCAGTTTATCGATTGTGGCAGGTGGGCCAGTCTAATGTCACATGTTAACAGTAAAGGAAGCCATTGTCTCCTGTTGTGGGGGGCATATGGGAACTCTGTGTGCTGCCTTCATAATTTTTCTATAAGACTAAGTTTTTTCCAAAATGGAAAGTTTATTTTTGAAAGTATGCAAGTGGTTTCAATAGGGATTCCACCAAATAAGGTACAAGCGCATGAGAAGGTGCTCACGTTTGTGGTCAGGAGGGAAACGCAGCAGCCGCGTCACGGCCCCCGGGATGCTTGGAACCGCAGGGACAGGTGGGAGCCATGTTGGTGGGCATGCAGAGAAGAGGGAGCCCTCGGACACACTGGTGGGCTTGTGACATGATACAACTGCTTTGGAAAACAGTTTGCAGTTCCTGAAAAGCAGAACTCCATTTGCCATACAACTCAGTGTCCACTCCTGGGTGTCCATTCATGAGACGTGAGCGTGCAGGCGCCCACAGAGACCTGTCCGTGTGGCTTTAGCCACAAAGACCAAATGGAGGCAACCCCGTGTCCATCACCTGATGTCGGGACACACCCTTGGTGCTCATCCTCTCAGCCCTGAAGGGCGAGAAAGGGTGGGTGGGCAGCACAGTGTCCCCATGATGGCCTGCCTCCTCTGCGATGCCGCCTGCCCTGTGGCCGCCTCTCTGCAGGCCTGGGGGGCATGCGGGGAAGGGCGGGCACAGGGAGGAGTCAGTGGTCTGCTCGTCAGTGGGTGGTTTGGTGGGAAGACTTACACGGGGCCACCAGGAAACTGGGGGGCTGGACGTGTATTGTATCCTGACTGTGTGATGGGTTCGTGGATGTGTTTGTCAGATTTCATGGTTTAGAGTATGCCCACTGCACTTCCATTAAGCTGTTCTAAAACCGGCTGTGCCACTGGGATGGCACTCGTGTGGACCGGGGCACCTGAGGCTGGGCTCCGGGCAGGCCCGGGGAGCTGGCAGTGCTGGGCATAGCAGGAGCTTCTGTCCCGTGTCCTCGCGGCTGCAGAGAGGAGGCCCTTCAGCCCAGTCAGGGTGGTGCCAGGACCCCAGGTCTGGGGTGGGGGGCCCTGGGAACAGCCCGAGATCCCTGCTGCTCTGTTAGCACAGGGGGTCTGGACAGCATCCACACATACCGACACTGATTGGACCACCTTTTATTCCCCAAGATGAACCCTTCCTGCAGAATTCTGTGAGAAGTGATGGACCACCTTTTATTCCCCAGGATGAACCCTTCCTGCAGAATTCTGTGAGAAGTGCCAAGCTTGCCTCCTGTCTCTTAGCTGTTCGTGTGGGAGCCCGGCCCCACTCGGGGACTTTTCTTGGCGTCGTTCTCGTGCTGATTTCACAAAAATAACCAGGAGGATTTCCCTCTTTTTTTTTTTTTTTCCCTTCCAAGAACAGTCCAAATATCATCGGAATGATCTGCTTCTTGACTGAAAGAATCCATCTGTGAATTCTTAGACATGGTTCTCAGATTTTGACATTTCTTGAAAAAACTACTTCATTCAGGTTTTCACGTGTGTGGGCATAGAGGGTAAAGGTATCATCTGACTGTTCTAATGTCCTCCCACCTGCAGCCTTTCTCCCTCGTTGGTCCCGAGTTCGCAGGTTTCTGCCCTTTCCCCGCCCCCTCGCTTCCGGCAGCCCGTCCGGCCACGGCCACACCCGTGTCTGAAGCTCTGTGTCCTCAGGATGGCCCTTGCTGTCGCATGCCTGCCCCTCAGCCGCAGTCCAGGGGTGGGTGCAGGGGGCTGCCCCATGGGTCTCACTAGACCCCACCTCACATTCCAGCTCTCAGAACACAGTGGCTGTGACATCACCTGAGCTTGCGAGACACGCGTGTGTGTCGGGGGCGGCTCTGAGAGCACGGGTTTGCAGGGTGGGGGGGTCTGCAGGGTTGGGGGGGGCCTGCTACCAGGTTCCCTGCTGCTCCTGCCGTTTGCCTGAGGCCTTCAGACGCTCGGCGTCATTCCTGTTAATACACTGAAATTGTGTTCAGGTTGCCTCTGCAGCCTGAATATTCCTTTTGAGATGTGGGATTATGAATCAATTTAAATTTATACTTCTCTTTTTTTATCGTGGTAAAACATACACCACATAAAATCTGCCATTTTAACTATTCTTAAGTGCACACTTCAGTGGCATCAACTACATTCCCATTGCCGTGCAGCCATCACCGCCACCCACTCCAGAACTTCTCCGTCTTCCCAAACTGAACTCTGTCCTCATTAAACACTGATGCCCAGTCCCCCAGCCCCCTGCACCTCCTTTTCCTTTCTGTCTCTGTGGTTTTGTCTGCTTTAGGGCCCTTAGTGCAATCAGGCGTGTTTGTTCTTTTGTATCTGGTATATTTCCTTCAGCAGGACCTCTTTAAGGTGTGTCGCGCTGTAACGTGTGGCGGAATCTCATCCCTGTTTAGGGGTGAACAGTGTCCACTGTGCAGATGGACCTCATTGTGTTTGCCCCTCACCTGCAGATGGGCGCTGCGCCGTGTCTACCTTTGGTTGCTGTGACGCTGCTGCTGTGAGCACGGGGCGTGTGCATCTCCTGCCTTCAGCTCTTCTGGGTTTATACCCAGAAGTGGCTTTGCTTCACCCTGTGGCAGTTCTGAGTTTAATCTCTGAGGAAGCGCTGCACTGCTCTCAGCAGCTGCTCCACTTTAAGCTCCCGCCGACAGTGCTCAGGGTCCCAGGTGCTCCAGGGCCTGGTCAACGCTTGCTGCTTCCTGGGGCAGTTTGGGTTTGGTGTGTGTTTTAAATAACGGCCACTCCAATCGTGTGAGGTGGTTGCTCATTGTGGTGTGGATGAACATTCAGCTGCCCTTGGTGAATATTCCATGAGAGTCTGGAAGAAACATGGGCTGGTTTTTGTTTGTTTGTTTGTTGAGGATTTTGGTTTGGTGTGAACCTCGTTTGTAACCTGCCCTTCTTTTTCTATCTTTAGACAATCAATGAAGAAGTGTCTAAACCCACACATAGGCCTTTTTCTCCTTGTCTGCACCGGGCCCTCATACTGTGTGGGGCTCTTCCTGCTCATGGGTCCCTGGGACCCCTGACATGAGGCACCAGGCCTGCATGGCCGTTCGCCCGAGATGGAGCCTTGTGTCCCGCTGTCTGCCAGGGCCACGGCCAAAACAAACCGGCCAGTCAGCAGCCACAGGTAGTGGCTCCCCAAGGAGGGGTGCGGCTTGTTGGGAGGAGGTAGGAGGAGGCCAGCGGGTGGATGGGCGGGCATGCTCTGAAGGAGCTTAAGAGTGTGCCTGTCGCCTGCGCCACCAGGAGCACACCTCTCGAAGACCCTGGGGCCCGTTCCTGGGCTCTCCACTTAAAGGGTCTCTACTCAGTGACCTCCTTGCTGTCTCCGGGACCACAGCAGAGACAGTTTCCATCCTAAAGGGACCTGAATCGGCTCTCCTCTGAGGTCCGATCTGCTGCATGGTGCTTAACTTCATGCAGACCACCAAGGCAGGAAGACTGTGGAGTTTTCGTGGCAGTGTGAGCAGGCTGCACATGGTCCCACGCTGACTTGGGAGGAGCCGGCCCTTCCCGACCTGCCTTCCCTGGGGCCCCCGGGGTCTTGGGTGTCTGTGCCGAGCCGTTACCTTTAGGGAGGTGAAGGAGCCACAGATTTCCTTCGCTTTTTATCTTTATTTGTTTGTCTTTGGCTGGGCTGGGTCTCCTTTGCGGTATGGGCTTCTCTAGCTGTGGCAAGTGGGGGCTCCTCGTCACTGCAGCACACGGGCTTCTCATGGCGGCCCCCGCCGCGGCTCCCCTGGCGGCCCTCATGGCGGCTCTCGGGCTTACTCGCTTTGTGGCCTGTGGGGTCTTCCAGGATCGGGGATCAAACCTGTGTCTCCTGCGTTGGCAGGTGGGTTCTTATCCACTGCTCCACCAGGGAAGCCCACCATAGAGTTCTCTGTTAAACATATTCCTGAGTGTTTTTTATGTTTATATAATTACTGTAAGTAGACCACTGTCTCCACTGATGTTTCTAGCTTGTTTCTGATAGTATGAGGTGAAGTTTTAAATTAATTTTTATCCATAAATATTGCACTTACCCTTCTACCACTTTCCATGATTAGTTTTGGTGTGTTTTCACTGGCCTGTCATGAGTTTCTTTGGGCTTCCCTTGTAGCCCAGTTGGCAAAGAATCTGCCTGCAGTGCAGGAGACCTGGGTTCGATCCCTGGGTTAGGAAGATCCCCTGGAGAAGGAAATGGCAACCCACTCCAGTATCCTTGCTTGGAAAATTTCATGGACAGAGGAGCTTGGTGGGCTGCAGTCCATGGGGTCGCACAGAGTCAGGCACAACTGAGCATTACTTACTTACGTGATCACATCACTGGCAAAAGAGATGGGTGTGAAGAGAGAGAGAATTCCATCTCTTTTTATAGTGCAGTACTTCTTGGTTTATCTTCTCTGAGACTTGGTCAGCCCTTCAAAACAATGCTGACCATTTACAGGAGGCCTGTGTCCATGCTGCTGATTTCATGGGAGCAGGTTTATCCACTCACCTTGTTTATTTTCTTCTGTAGTTACAGCTATTGTTTTTATTAATCCTCTTTGCCTTATTTTGGGTTGTTTATTGTTTTAATTATTTAAAGGTAATAATGAAGTCCCTAAACTTTCTCTTTTCGTCTTTAAAATTAAAGGCTATAGTTTTTCCTCCACAACAGTTTTAGCCATGGATCCTAAGTTTAGACAGAAAATGCTTATTTTTCTTTGCTTTTTAAGAGTTTTTACAATTTCAGTTTTTATTTCCTCTTCAACTTAAATGTTAACTAAGTACATATTTCTAAAACTCAAATTTACAAAGTTATGGGTCTGGTCATCTTTTTAGTGTTTGTAATCTGACCGGGTGATGGTTGGGGGAGATGGCCTGTGTACCAGCTCCCATTGGTCATTTGTCAGAGTTTTACCTCAGTTTCGTTGTGACGTGGTTGACGCTGAATACTGCCCGGGACTGTGTGGTCCCCTGGGTTCTGACTATGGCGTGGTCCTTTGCAGTCCGCACCCCAGCTCTGGGCCCAGGAACCCCTGACGCACTTGTGGTCACCATATACCAATTCACACTTCTGTTTATATAAATGAAATCATATAACTTGTGCCTGGCTGTTCGTACTCCATAAAGGTTGTGAGATTCCTCCATGTGGCCAAGAACCTCAGTGTCCCTGGACGGACGGCCTGGCCTCCACGTCCATTCACCTGCTGACAGGTGTTGAGGGGCCTCTTGTCTGGGCTCATGCAGATCAGGCTGCACACGCATGTGAGCCTGCATCTCTGCTTCTCTGGGCAAACTCCAAGGAGTGGGATTGCTGGGTCACGTGGGCGACGCGCGTTTCATCATAGGAAACAGCCAGGCTGTCTTCCAGCTGCCGTGCCAGCAGCAACCCAGCGGTGCCGGGCTAGGGTCCCGGTTCCTCCCCGGCCTCCCGGCACCTGCCGTCTTCAGTCCAGGACACTCGAGTGGGTGCCTGGAGGTCTCGCCCCAGAGTTCAGCTTGCACCCTGTTGGTCAGCTCTTTGTAGAGCACATCTTTTCAGGTGCTTACTTGCCATCTGCATCTCTTCTCTGGTAAAGTGTCTACTCAGATCTGTTGTCTGTTTTTAAAATCAGGTGGTCTGTGTTCTTATCCTTGGATTGTAAGAGTTCTTTACTGGGTATAAGGCTTTATCAGACCAATGGTCTGCAAACATATTCTCTCGGCCTTGCCTTTTTTCTTTTTTTTAACAGTGTCTTATGAACAAAAGTTTTTTGTCGATGAAGTCCAATCTATCAATTTTTTCTTTTAAGCCTCATGCTTTTTTGTCACTTATGTAAGAAATTTCTGCCTAAGCAAAGTCACAAAGATTTTTCTCTTATGCTTTCTTCTTGAAATTTTATATTTTTATCTTTTCCACTAGGTCTATTACTGAGCTTTATATAAGGCGTGAGTTTACAGCAGACATTTGTATGTTTGCTTGTTTGCAAAGGAATACCTCGTTGTTTCAGTGCTGCTTTTGCAAAGACTGGCCTTTCTTCACTGAGTTATCTTTGTGGCTTTGTCAGAAACTCACTCGAACATACACAAGTGGGTTTATTTCTGGACCATTTATCCTGTTCCATGGGTCCACACGTCCAGTCTCCTGTCAATATCACACTTTCTTCATTACAGTAGACCTTGGAAACAGGAAGGTGGGTCCTCTAAAGTTGTTCTTTTGCAAAACTGTTTTGCCTATTCTAGGTCTTTTGCCATTTCCATATAAAGTTTAGAATCAGCTGGTAGATTTGCTCAAAAAGCCTATTTGCATTTTGTTTGGGATTGCACTGAATCCATAGATCAATCCAGGGAAAACTGACATCATAGTGATGCTGAGCCCATGAACATGGTGTCTCTCCCTATTCATTTAGGTCTTTTTAAATTTCTCTCAACAGTTCTATAGTCTTAGGTAAAACAGGCTTCCACACCTATTAAAAATATGGTCATAGATATTTTATATTTCTCTCAGTATTGCTAATGGAATTGTTTTTCAAACTTCATTTCCCACTTGTTAGCTGCTAATACATAGCAACCCTTTGTTTGTTGTTTATTAATTTTGTGAGTTTGCTAGAACCACCTTTTCGTTCTAGCATGGTTTTGCAGACTCCTTCAATTTTTTCTACACAGATCATATGTTATTTGTTAACAAAGACAGTTTTACCTCTTCCTTCTTGATCTTTATGCCTCTGTGTCTTTTCTTGTCTTAGTCCAACGGCCAAGCCCTCCAGTACAAGGGGACTGTAATGTCCTTTGCTTATTAGTGAGCTGAGGCAAGGATTCAGTATTTCACATGGACCATGATGTTAGCTGAAGGGTTTGCTAAGGTTTTGTTTGTGGCTGAGTACATGATGCATAGCTGTTAAATGTTTAAAACTCATTATTTGCCAAGTATTCAGTGAGTGCCTGCCTTGTGTCTGGCACTGTTCCAGTCATAGGGAGGACAGCCCAGCGCTGGTCAGGATCCCTTCTCTTCTGGCACCGACCTTCTGTTGGCAGAGGCTGACAATAAAGAAGCCAAAAAGCGTACCAGGCCACTTCAGGTAACGACGCATGCTGTGTGGGATTACAAAACTGATTGAGGGTGGGGAGGGCTGTTTATCTTTGCCCACTTTTATTTTGGGTTGATATTCAGACTGATAACTAATAAAAATTTGTGGTGTTATGTGAATCCAGGTTCATGCTTCCCCAAAGGAGCTCATTTACCCCGGGAACCAGGGCTCTTTTCTCAGGGCTCTGAGGCCCTCTGTCACTGACAACGTGTGCAGGTCCCACGTCTGTGAGTCTGTGTCTGCAGGTGGCTTGTCCACTCGGATCACTTGGCCCCCTTCCCCTGTAGCACCGTGCTGTGTCCCCTGACATGGGCCACTGGGCAGAGCATCCCACCTCCTCCTGCTTCTCCCTGGAGGTGTCTCCTGGACAGGGCCTTTGTGAGCACTGTTCTAGAAAGCTCGCTCTCGTTGTTGGGTTTGTGCACAACCTGCCCGCCCAAGTATGGGACCTGCTCCAGGGGAGAAAAGTGCCCGTGCCTCATCCTGCACTGAAGTCGTCCCTGGGGGCTTTACCTGACTGTTGAGGGGGAGTGGGATCGGCTACTCCCGCCCTGGCACTCCCCTGCTGAGTCACCCAGGCAACAGAGGCTCAGACAAGAGTGAGGGATGGATGGTGTCAGCTCCTGCACCCCTCATGTGGCCAACAAGTCCTGGATTCGGGAGGCTTGGGCTGCAGCTGTCCGTTTGGGCCTTGAGTGTGACCGCGTGGGACAGCTCACCTGCAAACGCTATGAAGGTGGCGTGGGGGCGCCGCATGGAGGCAGGATCGGGGCCACGGGCAGAGAGCACAGGGAAGGCCTGGCATTGGTGCTAGTGCCGTCTCACCATGGTGGGGTGACCTCTGGTCTCCTGCCCCCGGCCTGGGAGAGGCCACCAGCCTCCCGGAGCACCCTTGGTTTGCTGGAGTGGCTCCCCTGAGCCTTCTCTGACTCCCAGGCAGGTGGGGCGGGCCAGCCCAGAGCTCCAGTGGGGGCAAGGCCAGTCCACCTGGTGCGCAGAGCTCAGCACATAGCTGGTGCTCAGTAGATGCCTGTGTGATCACTAGGCCTAGAGTGCACATGGTGCATTGGAGGAGCCGGTTTGGGGACCCAAATCACCCAGTCGGCGTGGCCCCTCCAGCCCCCACCCCAGCCTCCACTCACTTTCCATCGGAAGAGAGATGCAGACGAGACTGTTCACATACCTCTGCCCTCGATGCCAGTCCTCTCCACGCAGGAGAGCGAGCTATCAGTCACTCTCACTTTAGTGTGAATGAGCTTGGTCAAGAGGGGAGATTTGTGTAAAGGCCGCCCAACAATGCTGTAGGTGGCCCCTCTGCCAGGGAGGCTGGGAAGGTTGCAGCTGCTCAGGGGTCGGGGCTCTCCTGCCCAGCCCCTCCCCACCGCCCCCACCAGCACTGCCGGCCGGGACAACAGACCTCGAGGCAGAGAGAGCCCGGCCGCCTGTCCTAGGAGCCGAGAACAGCGAGTCTGCAGCTCTGCTCCTGACCCAGTTTCCCTCCAGCCACCGGCTGACAGTCTCCTTTGCAGAATTTTGCAGACGTGGGAGGAAACTGACGTGAGGCTCCTGGTTTCTGTCCTCATCTGGAGCTGTGCCATTGGCCGAGCCCAGCCGGGCGGGCTCCCTGCCCCCACAGTGACCCCATGATCTGGCAGTAGTCTCAGCAGCTGGGAAGGCCAGCCCCACAGACGTCTAGATTTCAGCTCAGAGCACTCAATGGGCTGCTGCCCCCTTCCCACCACCAGGCTCCTTCTGCCCATGGGGGGCGGAGGTGGAGACCTGCGGGTGTCCGCAGGCCAGAGTCTCTCCTGGTTCCAAGCTGCATGGACCTGTGCAGCCTGGGAGCAGGACAGGAGCCTCCGCACCCAGGACAGTGCCCGGGAGCTTCGGGACACCGGGACTGAATTGGAGAGGGTGGAACAGGGCCGGGGTTGGGGGCACCTCTGCCTATGAGTGGGGGGCAGAGTCAGACCATTCCCAGGGTGTGGACTAAGCCAGCCTCCAGCTGCGCCTGGGAGGGGCCATCCCAGGATGAGAGGACAGAGTGGGCCCGGCAGAGACCAGACAACCTGGGCCACGGGCCCCTCAGAATGCGGGCTGGTTCCCAGGGAGCACATGGGGCTCGCTCCTGCTGGCGGCGTGCAGTGTGCAGGGCCAGCAGCCCGGCCTGAGAGTGGCTGATCCGCAGTGCTGACCACTATGCCCTCTCCCCGCGGTGCCCCTGCATCAGGGGCTGCAGCTGTGATTACACGTCTGTCCCGGGGCTGAGCCACAGGGGCATCCGAGGAGGTGTTTGTTGTTGCCTGTGAATCAGGTGCCCGTGAGCAAAGTGGCGGCTGGCGAGGCAGACAAATTAGGGCCTTGGGGCTGCCACGCGCTGCCGCCAGCAGTTCTGGACCAGAGCCGCCCCCGCCCCGCCACACAGCCACACACTCAGCCACCCTACCAGCCAACAGAGGCTGAGCCCCTGCTGCACCCGGGACCCAGACAACACACACGCCATACAACTGCACAGACACACACAGCCACCAACAGACACACACACAACCACACAGAGACACACCACACAGACACACCACACATACAACCACACTCAAACACACCACACACACAACCACACACAGGCACACAAACACAATCGTGCATACACACTGCCACCCACACACACACAACCACACACAGACACACACACATAACCACACACAGGAACACACAACCACCCATAGGCACACAAACACTATCACACACACCCACAGACACACACAACCACCCCACACACAACCACAATCACCCACAGACACACAAACACAACCACACACACAAAACCAGACACATACACACAAATACAGACATGCACACAACCACACACACAACCACCCACAGATGTACACACATACGACTACACGCAGACATACACAGCAACCACATACAGGGACACAAATGCAACTACACACAAAACCACAGACACGCACAACCATGGACACGCACACAACCACCCACAGGCACACACACACACACACACAACTGCCCACAGGCACACAAACACAACCACATACACAAAGCCACACACACAGCCACCCATAGAAACACACACAACCATAGACACATACAACCACACACACACATATACAACCACTCACACACACAACCACAGACACACACACAACCACCCACAGACACACAAACACAACCACACACACAAAACCTCAGACACACAAATATATGCACAGACACACACAACCACCCAGAGAAACACACACAACCACCCACAGACACACATAACCACCCCCACACACAAACACAACCACACACACAAAGCCACAGACAGGCACACAACCACCCACAGACACACAGACACACAACTACATGCAGACACACACAACAACCACATACACAAAACCACACACATAGCCACAGCCACACACATAACTGCAGCACAGAGGCCTGCGGGTACCGTCTGCAGTCGCACCGAACAGACACAGCCTCCTCCGACCCACACTGGGGGCCACCGCCCTGCTGGACCGGAGAGCCTGGCAGGGCAGGGCAAGGAGAGGGTGGGCCTGGCCTGACTCCCGCCTTCCTGTGCCCAGGGGCCACCAAGGACATGGGCAAGATGCTTGGGGGCGATGAGGAGAAGGACCCTGACGCCGCCAAGAAGGAGGAGGAGCGGCAGGAGGCTTTGCGGCAAGAGGAGGAGGAGCGCAAGGCCAAGTACGCCAAGATGGAGGCGGAGCGCGAGGCCATGCGGCAGGGCATCCGCGACAAGGTGGGCCCTGCGGCGCGGTCTGACCCCGCACCGCCTGCATAGACGGGGGACAGAGAAGGGCTGGGGCGGAGGCTGCCTGCGGGAGGGCCAAGTGAAACCTGGCTGGGCCGCTGGCCCCCTCCTCCGAAGCTCGCAGAACTGACCTCGAGAGGGACTCCCGGGGAGGGGGACGGGCAGGTGAGATCCCGCGCCCCCACGTGCACGTTTGCACACGCTCACCGGGCCTGGGGCTTGCCCTGCGGCCCGAGTCCTTCTGGCCCCGATGGCAGGGGCTGGACCCCATCCGCCTAGGATCCTGGGCTAGGGTGCTGGCTTCTGCAGGACAAGCTCCTGTGGCTGCCCCCAGGATTGCCACCATGGACTTGGAGGGCAGGCCCTTCTGGAGAGGAGGAGCAGAGTGGCCAGGGGCTGGCCCACCCAGTGGGCCGCAGGTGGGTGAATCGTTGCGGGCTGGAGGATGCCCCTGACCACACCCAGGTGGGCCTCAGACCCCCGAGGTGAAAGACAGGGTGTTGGGGGGCAGGTCTGTGGCTGTGTGGGCTGGATGGGGGTGGGCTGGGAGCTGGAGGCCATCTTTCCAGAACCCTCTGGCACCTTCCTCTGTGCGCAGGGCATCATACACCCGCAGGGACCTGAGGCCAGAGCAGGGGTGGACAGGTGAGGCTGTCAGCTGGGGCCCCAGGGGCCTGTCCACTGCCCATCCTCAGGTGCCCATCCAGCTCGTGGGTCAGAAGGGCAGGCATGGGATGGCTGCTCCGGCCTCCTTCAGGGTGGGCCGGACTGTGGGCCAGGTGGAGAAGGAAGGGCCGTCCCCAGGGCCCCATGATGTCCTGAGCCACGTGGTCTCCCACGGTCCACAGCGTCTCGGGCCTTGCCCACCACTCTTGGCCCCACACGGGCCAGGCACCTCCACCCAGAGACCGGGGGGGGACTCAGTTTGGGGTGCTGCCTCTCAGTTCTGTCCTGCCCCCCACCCTGACACTCCCATCTCTGGGCCCTGGGGAAAGTGTTTCCAGACACTGTGGATGAAGCCTGTGGAAGAGGGCTGGGAGCAGGCGGAGGGGTCCTCCAGAGGGCGTTTCCAGCAGTCCCCAACCCTAGACCGGCAAGATGCTTGGGCTGCAGGGGGGACGGCTCAGTCCCCAGGACCCTCCCGCCTGCCTGGTTTGCAGGGCCTCTGCCTGACACAGAAGCTGCAGTGAGGATACAAGTGGGTGCCTGCAGGTCTCTGGGCCTATGAGGGGTCCCCCATGTTGATGGGGGTGTGGGGTGCCCCCTGGTGTCCCATCACTGGTCACTGGACACCCTTCTGGGCAGAAAGTTCAAGTTGATTGTGCTGGGGCGGCAGCTCATGAGACCCTCAACCCCAGGACCAACCTCAAGACTTTCAGAGCCGTTTGGGGAAGAGCCAGGAAGAGCACACAGACAGCAGAGAGGCAGGCAGCCATGGGCAGGGAGGGGTCAGAAGGTAGAGACACCCCACTCTTTCTGCCTTTAATAGAAAGTCCCTTCTGCCCCTTCCCTCCTCAAACCTCCCAGCGGCCCCATCTCCCCTGGGGCCCCAGCCCCAGGGGCATGGGGACACTGCCCCTCAGGGCTCCCACTGCCTCAGGGCCTTTGCTTGGCTGCTCCCCTCCGGGGCTCCCTGAGGCTCTGCCTCCCTGTCCCCTCCACACTCCTCTCCTGTCTTATCTTGCTCTGCACCTGCCTTCATCTGGGTGCATGCTTGCTCACTCAGTTGTATCCAACTCTCTGTGACCCCACTAGGCTCCTCCATCCATGGGATTCTCCAGGCAAGAATACTAGAGTGGGTTGCCTTTTCCTCCTCCAGGGATCTTCCTTACCCAGGGATCAACCTCAGTCTCCTGTGTCCTCCTGCTTTGGCAGGCAGATTCTTTACCACTGAGCCACCTGAGAAGCCAATCTTCATCTGACACATACTTTTTACTGGTTTACTGTTCACTGTCCATCCCCCGCAGGGAGGGCAGGAACTCTGACTGCACTTGGCCGTTGTATGCCGAGCAAACGAGTGAGTGAGTGAACAAGTGAGTGAACAGGCATTAGTTCCAGGGTCCTTTTCTTGCTCAGGGAACCAAGTGGGATTTACAAGTCACAAAGTGAGTCCCAGTGAAAATGGGGAATGTGTCCCCACCCTAAAGGCAGTTCCATGGGAGGCCAGGGGGCAGGGTGACCCTCATCACCCCCACCCTCAGGACCCCAGCTTTCAGGGCCACCACATGGAAGGCTGCAGCCAGCCCCAAGGTCCCCTAGCCTGGTGCCCTGGGGGTCGCTTGGCCAGTGGTCCTGCTCCCTCAGATGAGCATCGCCCCCATCTGGGACCCCCTTGGGTGGGCTGAGTGCCTTTGCTTCTGAACTGCCTCCACAGACCCCAGGTTGCTCCTGGACCCTGGCAGTCCCCAGACCTACCATGGCTCCATCAGCCACAGCGGCCGGTCTCCCCGCCAGGCCCAGGTCTCCTTCCTGGGCACGTCCTGGGTCTGGTCTCACCCACCCAGGGGGCACGATGGTGTCTGCTGATTTCAGTTGCCGGGGCAGGGGTCCGAGCCGGGCCCCACCCCAAGCAGGGGCTGGGGCTGCAGTTTCCTTACTGGCCCAAGCACAGCTTCTGCAGTCAGAGGATTAGGCGGACTAGGGGGCCAGGGCTTGGTCCTGGGGGTCAGCCTGCAGGGAAGGTGTGGTGTGTTGGGGAGCATACCGACACACGCAACTGAGTCTGACAGGTGGGGGCTGGGCCTTGGGGGTGTGCAGGGGAGACAGGCTGATGGTGAGCACCCCCATTCACAGGTCGGAGGCAGCTCAGGGTCTGATGCACTCTGGATGTTAGAGCCCCCAAGCCCCAGGTCCTCACAGCCTCAGCGCTGGTCTCCAAGAATTTGGTCACCTCCTCCAAGGAGTCTCCAGTTCAACAGAGGGGAGCCTGCCCTGCCCCCAAGACCCCAGAGGTGGACAGCGCGGCCGTGGGAGGTCAGGCTGCCCCGGCCACCCAGGGTGGTGGCCCCTGCTGCCCTCTCTCCCCAGACGTCCTGACAATGAGCTCAGCGCCTGGATCCCCCTACTCACCGACAAAGCCCCCCATCATGTCCCCTGGCCCTGCCTGGTCCCCCATGGCTGCAGAGCCATTCTCTACCCGGCCTTCCAAGGCGACCCCCTCCCGCCCTCCTGCTCCCCACAGGTTGGGACCCCTGACCTTTAGGAGTGGCTCCCCCAATGGCCCTCGCTGGCTCCCAGGCTCCAGACCCACTTCCTGCAGCCCCTTTCTGGTGTCTGGGGTGGGGTGCCCCGTGGTATGCCCCATGCCCCCACCCCCGACCTCACGAGTGGTCAAGGAAGAGGGTGGGGGTCCCTCACACAGGGGCCGAGGGGTCAGGCCAGGTCACGTGCCCCAGCTCCCTGGGGGACCTCATCTGTATTTGGGGCTCCTCGCCTCTGCAGGCTGGTGGGCGGTGCCTACCCCCGCAGCCCCGCGTGTGTAATGACGTCATGACGCATTGCACGTGTCCAGGTCAGGGGAGACTGGCCCACCTGTGTCATCTGGTCCCCGCTTCCTGGTCTGCACCCCCGCCTTCAGGTTTACACCGCACCGCCGGGTTTGGTGTTTCCAGCCACCCACGTTCAGCGACTCTGAGACAGAACCACCCTCCAGCCAGCGCTGGGCTGGCGGGTCCTAGTTGACCCGGCTCCCACGCCCCAGGTTTGTGCTGAGAATAACAGGTTGTGGGCAAATCGCTGACTCTCACTGTTAGGGAGCACCGCTTTGCCCAGGGCGCTGGCAGCCTGGGCTCCCTCCGGGCCTCAGTGGTACCGTCTCAGTGGTTGAGGAGGGTGGAGGGAGGGGGTTGGGATGGGGAGGACTGG
This sequence comes from Dama dama, assembly GCF_033118175.1. NCBI lineage: Eukaryota > Metazoa > Chordata > Mammalia > Artiodactyla > Cervidae > Dama > Dama dama. The sequence goes on along the minus strand of NC_083686.1, from coordinate 340,863 downwards.
GGGAAGAGTTGGGCTTTCAGACAGGTGCTCAGCCAGACCACATCAGAGCCAGGCTCTGGGAGAGACCCCAAAGAGTAAGGTGGCCCTCAGGTTTGCCCAGAGTGGCTTAGGCTCAGAATGGGTTTTAGCCTCAGTGGAGCGACTGGCTCGGGGCCTGGGGTCTCCTTCCTGGACCCTAGAGGGGACAACTGTGACACAGGTCCCTCCCTGACCCCCTGCCTGACCCTACCATGTGTTCCTGCCCGTATGTGTGTGTCCCCTTGCCACCCACCTGTTCCGCCAGCACCACGTGTCGCCCTGAGCATGTGTGTGCACCTCTGCTGAGTGTGTGGGGGGCGTTGGCCACCACGGCCTCCTGGGTCCAGCGCACAGACCTGTGCCCCAGTTGGGAACAGACATCCTGTGGCTGCGGGAACTGCTGGGCTCCGCGCCTCTGGCTGGAGGGAGGCTTTCTCTGGTCTGACCTAATTCCTGGCGGTGTGTCTCTCCACCCTGCACGTCCCTCCCCGAGTCAGAGCACCGCCCTCTGTGGTGACCCAGGAAGAGGGCTGTGCCCCTTGGAGTGGCTGCCATCTGGCTCGCTCGTCGCACTCTGCCCTGGGCCGACCTGGTGTCCATGCTCAGTGTGGAGGCCCTCTTGGTCAGTTGCCCTGAGCCCTCCCCTCTACCCCGGAGACCCTTCCCAAGCTCCTGACTTGTCCAGGGTGCAGAGGGGCCTTCAGACCACTAGGGCCCCTGCTGAGGAAGGTGGCCAGACCCCTTACCCCTCCTTCCTTAGTGCCCAGGGGCCCTACGCTGTCTGGTCACTGTGGCCAGGAGCCCGGATTCCTCCTCTCAGACTCTGCTAAAGAGCCCTTGCCCCCCTGCCTGAAGCCCCCCACAACCTCGAGGGAGGAGATGGGTGCAGAGCAAGCTGGGGAGTGGGACACAGCCACCCCCCTAATCTGGAAGCAGAGCGAAGGGTCTTCTTGGAGGACCAGGGTGCCCCCTCCACTGCCATCAGCACCAGTGGCAGCCCACTGCTTCCTTCAGGAGGAGCTGGTGAGGAGAGATGAGCGGGCCTGGGGACCCTTCCTGGGACCAGCAGCCCTGAGCGGTGTGCTTCCCGGCACGCTCTCTTCGCCAACATCACAGCCTCTGCTTCTGGACATTCCATGTTGTGTAACCCAGGACCTCAGACCTAACCACGGGGCACCCCCTCCCCAGCTCGGGTGGGTCCCGAACTCTGTCCCCAACCCATCAGGCCAGCGTGGCCCCACCTGGTCCCACCAGTCCTAAGGCAGGAAGTCTTCCCCTGGTCTCGTGTCCTCTTGACCACAGGCTTCAGGGCTTTGTTGGTCCAGGACGGCTGCTGAGGGTGCTGGGGGCCTTGGGGTGAGGTGTTAGTCTCCTAGAAATTAATTTTCTTGGTTCTGGAGGCTAGAAGTCCCAAATCAAGATGTTGGCAGGACTGTTCTCCCTCTGAAACCTGTAGGCGAGAATCCTCTTTTGTAGTTTCTGGGGGTTTCTGGCATTGTGTGTGTCCTTGACTGGTGGCAAGGTGGTTCCCAAGCTTTTCTGAAGTTTTCTTTTTCTACTCTGTGTATCCTTTTCTTTTACAAAGAAGCTCTGGATTTAGAGCGCAGGGAGGTCTCCTCTCTATTCTTACCTTAATTACACCTGCAGAGATCCTGTTTCCAAACAAGGTCACATGCTGAGGTTCCAGGTGACATGAATTTGGGGGGACTCCTTTCAATCTGAGGGGAGATTTTGGAAAGGGTTGGGGACAGAGATACACAGGAAACCAGAACTGGGGGTGCGCGGCGGTGCCCAGGGGTGTTGCTGAGGGCACATCTAGGTAGGGTTCTAGGACACCCACCTGAAAGTGACTGCGGGACACGGGGCATGCAGAGTGCCCCTCCTAGGGCTGGGGGCTCTTGGCGGCATCCGAGGATACTTGGCATAAAAGTGTGGCCTCATGTCACCGGACGGAAGATCTGGGCCGCGTGGGGCAGGGCTGACACCCGCGCCCTCGTCCCCGGGAGGCGGGGCCGCAGGAGGGAGGGGCCCGGGCCGGAGGGTGGCCTTACCCCGCCAGGCACCCTCCCGGGCGGGGCAGGGTCGGGGCCCGCGCGCTGACCCTCTGCCCTCCCCGCAGTACGGCATCAAGAAGAAGGAGGAGCGCGAGGCCGAGGCCCAGGCCGCCCTGGAGGCCAACTCGGAGGGCAGCCTGACGAGGCCCAAGAAGGCCATCCCGCCGGGCTGCGGGGACGCGGCGGAGGAGGAGGACGAGAGCATCCTGGACACGGTCATCAAGTACCTGCCCGGGCCGCTGCAGGACATTTTCAAGAAGTAGCGCCAGGGCTGAACAGCAGCCCGCCCCGCGCCCACCCCGGTCCCGCCCTCCGCGAGGCCCCCGAAGAGCCGCCGGGAGCAGAGCGCAGCCCCCCCACGCCGATATAAGCCATAGCCCTAGGTCCATCCGCCCCGTTGCCCCCTCGCGCCTTGGGAGCCTCCGCCCACCTCGCAGCCCACCCGCTCCCAGAACCGCCCCCGCCACCGAGGGGGGCGCGTCCGGCCCCCCACGGCCGCTGCCTTCTGTGCCGGAGACCTGGGGGGGGGGGGGTGGGCGGGGGCAGCCCCTTGCTCTTCCCGCAGGCAGCGGCTGGACTGGACTCGCCCCCAGACCCCGGGAAGCCCTTCTCGCTCCGCCCCTCACCGCCTACCCAGCAGGGCCCACGGCCAGGGCCACCGAAAGGGTCCACGTTGGTGGACGCCTGTCGGGCCCAACTCAGGAGCACAGCCATAGTAGGGGGTGCGGTCGTGAGCCGGGGCGGGGGGTGGGGGGGGGGACGAGCCGCAGGCGCCTGGGGCTCCCCCAGCAGGGTTCGGCCTGTAGGCCCCTCCTAAGCCCCGCCCCCGTTGCTGAATCTGCCTGCCTTGGTGGCCTGGCCGCCACCGCTCTCCATGTGCATCCTTACCCTCTTCATCCACCTGTCTGTCCCCCCGGCCGCGGTCTCTGGAAGGCTGAGCTTCGGGGCTGGTTCTCGCGAAGGGAGGCAAAGCAATACGCTTGGGAGGACCCTCTCTGACCTCTCTCTCCACCCCCAGAGTCCGCGGGCCCAGCGAACCCATCCCCTTCCCTAGCCGGCGCCTCCTGTCCCTCCGAGGCTGCTCGGGGTGGGGATGCCCGCAGCCTCTGAACACCCGCACCTCCACTCAGAACCAGGAGGCGGTCCGGAGCCTGAGGGCCGAGCGCTGCGCGCCGGCCGGAGTGTGTGGCCCCAAAGACCAGCCCCGACCCTCAGCCGCCTCAGCCCTGCAGGCCCTCGAAGGGGCATCCCAGCCGCCAGCCCAGTGGGCTCCCCCAAGCGGCTGTGGGCCTCCCAGCGCTCCCCAGCCCCTTGTTTAATTTGCATCACAATATGTTGAATCTCAGGTAAATGAGGTCTTCTGTCTGGGAGGAGTTTTATCTTGACAGAAAGCTTATCACCTGGGTCCGCAGGGCCCTTTCTGTTCACATAAATTTTCATCCTGTCCAGCGTCGCGGGCCAGGGGCGCGGCCCTCCCCCGCTCCTTAGAGAAGCCATATGACTAGACGGCAATACTGACCCCTGGCGCCCTTTGTCCCCCGCCGTCCACCCTGCGCCTGGACCCCTCCGGGTTCCTTGTCTTTTTTTAATGCCTGTTTCCACACTTTAAAAAGCCAGCTCTGAGCAGACCAGGAGTCGTCTGGTAGAAACCCGCATCCCATCCTCAGCGCGTGGGGCGCCCCAGTGCCGAACCTAGTGTAGACGTGGACGTCCTCTGTCCGTCTGTCCCGACGCCTGCGCCTCCTCCTGCATGTCGGGGCCGCTGCCTGTGTTCTCTCCGGATGGAATCACAGCCAATAAACTCCACAGTGATTTCACGTCTTTGGCCATTGCCTCTGGAGTCCATTCCCTGGGAGGTGAAGGGGGTGGGGTGCTGGAAGTGCTGCCCTGGCAGGAGGGCAGAGCCCGGCCAGCTGCGGTGCTCCCTTTGGGCTCTGTTGCTTGAGCCCATGCCCTGCCAGATGGGAGCACCTTTTTCCTTTCGCTGAGGCCAAGGCAGGGGCTCCTGCCGCTCTGGACGCACACATCCGACCCTTTCTCCCTGAGGTCCTCCTGGCCAGGGTCGTCCCTCAGTGCCCCCCGCCCCTAGTCTCCGGCCCGCAGCACAGGCCCCACCCCAGGCCTCTCCTGCACTGCACACCCTGGGACGCGGGCCCACGTCTTTCCATGCTGGCCACACCTCAGGCCCAGTGAGAGGCCTCTGCGTCCTGTCCGTAGAGGCTGAGGCCTGACGAGGTGCCTGTGGGAACTGCTGGCTCTGTGAGCCTGACCCCGAGATGCCGTGGCCGCTTGTGTCCCCAGAGTGGCCTTGTTTGACATCCACACCTGGGCCTTCTATCCAGGAGGAGGGTGCCTGTGGCCCTCCTCACACTGCTGGGTGATGAGGATGCACGGGCGCCTGCCAGCAAAACCTGCCCAGTCACACTCTCCCCACTCCACCCACCGGCCCCGTCCCCCTCCCCACCCACCCATCCACCCCCACCTGCCCTGTCCTCCTCCCCACCCATCCCCCACCCAGCTGTGCCCAGAATACCGTCCTGGACCCACTGCCCCTTTCCCTCTACCTCAGAACGGGGTCAGAAGCCTTTGTAGCAAGTTCAGGCTTTGGGATATACAAGCCTCCATCCCCAGCATGGCTGGTCTCAGGGGGGCACCCCAAAGTGCCCCCACCATTAGCCTCCATTCCCCCATCTCTACCCTCCTCCCCCACCTCCCCCAACCTGGCCTGGACTCATCTCGGTCCTAAGCAATGATTCAGATGTGCTGGTCACCTGAATTGCCTTCCCTGGCAGCCCTTCCCCAGTGCCTGGTTAGGCAGACCCCTTAATCCTCTCCCTGAGGACTCCTGGGAGAGGCACTTGCTCACTCCAGGTTGCTGAGCCCCTGTGATGTGCAGAGCTCTTCTAGGGCCTGGGGATAGTGGAGGTCCTTCCTCCTGGGACTGATTGTTCCAATGGCAGGAGACAAACGATGAATAACGACATAGGTAGTGATTTCTTTCTAAGGAAATTGAGTAGGATAAGGGGCAGAGAGGATGGTGAGAGTGGCTATTTCACCTCTGAGGAGGTGAGGTGTGCAGACAGACCCCAAGGAAGAAAGGAGGAGCCCTGTGGGACCCAGGCAGGGACAGCAGTGCCAGGGCCCCGAGGCAGGAGCTGGCTGAGCATTTCAGAGTGGCCATGGGGACTCTGGCTGACGGTGGCCTTGCCCCTGGGCTTGCTTTAGGATAACACTGCCTCTTCTGGAGTCCCTTTCCTTTCAGGACATTTAGCTCTGTTTTGACAAAGCAGAGCACCCTTTGATACCTGCCCCCCCAGAGCTGTCCACTCTGCAGGCAGCCAGCCCCGGGCAGTGCTCTGCTTGGATTTGCTGTCTCTCCTCGCAGGCGCCCTGCATCGGAGAGCTGTTTGAGTCACCAGCCACTTGACTATCAAGGCTGTCAGGGCACATTTTTAAAGATCTGGCAATTAAGGACCATTTTGTCTAGTTGTGCTAATCCGCAGCTAGACGATCCTGCTGTCCACAGTCGCAGCCAGCGGGGCTCGGTGAACCCTGGGTCTGGGCCACCTGTCCACTCAATTTGTAATCTGCTGCACTCCTGCCTCAGGCGGTTCCCGTCAGGTCTGAAAGGGGCGGTAGCGTCTGGGGTGAAGGCTGGGTCCTTGGAGCCGGGCTCGCACTTGGCCGAGGGGTGGGGTTGAGGGGTCGAAACGAGGGGCCAGGTTTGGGCAGAACTCTGGGCGGTGGTCGGGATGGGAGCGGGGTAGAGTCAGGCTGGGCCGGGCTGGAGGAGGGATGCGAGACGCCGGACTGCGGGGCCGAGCCGGGAGCGGGACTGGGGATGGGCTCGGGATGCGTCAGTGCCTGGCCAGTGTCGGTCAACATCTGCGCGGTCCGGAGGGTGGAAGGGTCTCAAGGCAGGACCCAGAGCCACTCGAACTGGGTGCGGAGTCCAGGCGCCTAGACCCCGCCCTTCCCCTCTGCCCTCCCCTCCCCGCCCGCCCCTCGGCCTCGCCCCGCCCCTCGGCCTCGCCCCGCCCCTGGCTGTCCTGAGCCAATCAGCGAGTGCCAGATAAGGCCGCTGCGATTGGCTCCGAGAGGGTCACGTGCCAGAAGCCTGGCTAATCGGAGCCCCCGAAACGAGAAAGCCGGAAAGGCGGCCGCGGCAGGTCGGGGCCGATACTTGCGCTCGGCACCCGGGATCGTTCCCTGGGCTGGGCTGAGCCGGAGTGAAGAGCGGAACTTCCGTGTCCCAGGGACCGCCTGTTGGAGGGCGGGCAGCGGGGTCTAGGCGGGGCGGTGACCCAGGGCCCAGGAATTCCGGCGCCGGAGAGACACGCCCGGCCTGGCACGCACAGCTTGTCCAGGGGCCAACGGCAGAGGATCTCCACCCTCGCCCCGGGAGCTGAAGCGGCCCTCGGCGGAGTCATCTCTCCTGCCCACCGGCCCTGCTCCCTAAACTGACCGCCCTCCGCCCAGGTGAGGGTGTAGGGCCCGGTGGTCCCAGGCTGGATAAGCGGAGGTCTGTACCTGTCTGGCTACAGTCCAGAGGGTCACAAAAGAGTCGGATACGACTAAAGCGACTTAGCACGCACGCACGTACCTAAGGACAGAGCCCGTGGGGGAATGACCACAAAATGGTCCCTGCGGCACCGTGGGAGCTGGAGCTGGAGCTGAGGATGGTACTTGGGGGTGCCCGAGCCTCCAGTGGCAGGTGCTGGCCAGTTGGTGGGTCATCACTCTGTCGCCTGATGCTTGGGGAAGAACCAGAGTCCCACGCACCTAGAACCCTTGCTGTCACATCACTTGTCCCGGAGGGTGAAGCCTGGTGGTGTCCTAGAGCCCCCGCTCAGGGCTGATCATCAGCTCCCAGGCCCCACTGGTGCCCAGAGTGACTTCTCAGCCCCAGAGGATGAGGCATGGGAGTTGAAGTTAAGTTTGATTTCTGCAAAATAAACACTGTTTCTTGCATGCTTGAGTGAGTGCATTGAGGTTTATGCTGTGGAGAGGGTAAAGGTCTATGCCAGGAACCCTGGCCTGGCTGGGGAGAGGCCTGGAGGCCAGGATGGGACAGGATGAGACCTTGGCAGAAACCCCTGGCTGCCGCCCTGCCGGGGCTGGGAGAGATCCGTGCACACCTGCCATTCCTTCTCCCTGGCACTCTCCAAAGGGCACAGTGTTAAGATGGCTTCTTGGAAAGACAAATCCTAATGTGTTGTTGACTGGCCTTTGAGCCCAGCCCAAGCACTGATCCTTAATCTGCTTCAGTCTGTGGCTTCTACTGGCAGCTGAGTGGAGCTGCTGCAACAAGAGCTCACCCACAAGGAGGGGCCTGGGCCCTCTGTCCAGGCAGTCAAACCCCTGATCCTCTCAAAGGAGTCCTAGATTCTAGGGTCAGTCAGCCAGAAGTTGGCCTCTATCCACACATATCCACCAGGCCCTGACCATGGCGCCCAAGAAAGGTGGGACACGCCCCATCACACCTCCCCGCCCCTCCTTCAGCCACTCAGGACTGGGGCCATGCCCCGCTGGAACTCCAGGATCAGATAGGAGATTGACACTCCTCACAGGTCTCTCTCCTACAAGGAATTCTCATATCGCAAGTGGCGATAAAGTTCAGTGAGTAAGCACAATTCACCAATCAGGAGGAATTTGCTGGTGGCTGGGACAGCAAATGTACAAGATGAGCCTGGAAATGAAATGCTCCAGGATGATGGGCGTGAGAAAGGGACTTGGCTGCCACTGACTCAGCCCCAAGCCCAGACCAGTGTGAATAAATAAGTTGTGCTGGAGTATAACCGTCGAGTCCACACTGGGGTAGGTGATTTAGCACATAAGTGTGGGGAAGACACAACTCCCGTGCAGATTGGTTCGCACAGGAGGTGGAACAAACTCCCCACTCTTCTGGTGTGGGCTCCACACAGCAACGTTCTGCCAAAGGACACAGAATGGAACACCACATGGGGAAGCCAGACAGACCACCACAGGGGCTCCAGATCCCAGGGGCTCCAGGTCACAACGGGTCATGTTGGTTGCAGGCACCCATGATGTGGTGAGAGAGGAAGCCTACTTCTGGGGTCCTCCTCCCCAGATACACATCCCCAGTCTAACCCTGAAGAAAACATTAGACTGACTGCATTTGAGGGCCAGCCTACAAAACACCTGACCAGCATTCCTCCAAACCGTCAAGGTCGTCAGAAACAAGAAATGTCTGAGGAACTGTCAGCCCAGAGGAGCCTAAGGGGACATGCCAACTAATAAGATGTGATGAGTAGGACTCAGGTGCCTTTCTGGGACAGAGGCTCCCCCCACCCCCCACCATGTCCTCTGCCTGCCTCTTGTCTGTAGAAAAACTTCAGCCTCTGAACCCTTCCCTGAGTTCCAAAGAATACATTTAATTAGAGAAGTGAGAAAATGCAGAAACAAAAATAGTCAAGCAAGACAATGTAATAATAGTTCAGCCATTAAACAAAGTCAAGTATCTTTAGTTCCTTCTCAAGAGCTGTGATACTATTCTGAGCTATGTCCTTGAGCTGTCTTGCTGATACTGAAACCACGCAGACACCAGACCAGTTGGAATCAGAAGATTATGTTGATTTCCAATTATCTTACCACTAAGCAATCAGAAGAGTGTCCACTAAGCAGATCAAGAGCCCAACAACCCTTTTCCCTCACCCTGTCTTCAAAAACCCTTTCCCGAAAAACTTTAGGGAGATGGGGCTTTCTAAGCATCAGTGGCCTTGGACTCCTTGCTTTGTTGTTGTTACGTCTGTCAGTCGTGTCTGACTCTGCAGCCCCATGGACTGCAGCATGCCAAGCTTCCCTGTCCATCACCAACTCCCGGAGTTTACCCAAACTCATGTCCATTGAGTTGCTGATACCATCCAACCATCTCATCCTCTGTCATTCCCTTCTCCTTCTGCCTTCAGTCTCCCAGCATCAGGGTCTTTTCCAATGAATCAGTTCTTTGCATCAGGTAGCCAAAGTACTGGAGTTTCAGCTTCAGCATCAGTCCTTCCAATGAATATTCAGGACTGATTTCCTTTAGGATGGTCTAGCTGGATCTCTTTGCAGTCCAAGGGGCTCTCAAGAGTCTTCTCCAACACCACAGTTCAAAAGCATCAATTCTTCGGCACTCAGCTTTCTTTATAGTCCAACTCACATCCATGGAGAAGGAAATGGCAACCCACTCCAGTATTCTTGCCTGGAGAATCCCAGGGACAGAGGAGCCTGTGCGGCTACACTCCATGGGGTCGCAAAGAGTTGGATGCAACTGAGTGATAACTCACATCCATACATGACTACTGGAAAAACCATAGCCTTCACTAGAAGGAACTTCGTTGGCAAAGTAATGTCTCTGGTTTTTAATATGCTGTCTAGGTTGGTCATAACTTTTCTTCCAAGGAGCAAGCGTCTTTTAATTTCATGGCTGCAGTCACCATCTGCAGTGATTTTGGAGCTGAAAAAAATAGTCTGTCACTGTTTCCATTGTTTCCCCATCTATTTGCCATGAAGTGATGGGACCGGATGCCATGATCTTAGTTTTTTGAATGTTGAATATTAAGCCAACTTTTTCACGCTCCCCTTTCACTTTCATCAAGAGGCTCTTTAGTTCTTTACTTTCTGCCATAAGGGTGGTGTCGTCTGCATATCTGAGGTTATTGATATTTCTCCTGGCAATTTTGATTCCAGCTTGTGCTTTATCCAGCCCAGCGTTTCTCATGATGTACTCTGCATATAAGTTAAATAAGCAGGGTGATAATATACAGCCTTGACGTACTCCTTTCCCAATTTGGAACCAGTCTGTTGTTCCATGTCCAGTTCTAATTGTTGCTTCCTGACCTGCATACAGATTTCTCAAGAGGTAGGTCAGGTGGTCTGGCATCCCCACCTCTTGAAGAATTTTCCACAGTTTGTTGTGATCCACACAGCATTAGTCGTTTCAATGACTATTCTGGATTGATTTCCTTTAGGATTGACTGGTTTGACCTCCTTGCTGTCCAAGGGACTCTGCAAGAGTCTTTTCCAGCACCACAGTTCAAAAGCATCAGTTCTTTGGTGCTCGGCATTGCACTAAGTTCTGCACTTGGCTTCAACACCACCTGGTGTCAGTAAACTGGTTTTACTGTGTGCAGGCGAGTGGACCCAAGTTTAGCTCCGTAACAATATCCTGGATAAGATCCTGGAACAGAAAGACATCAAGGAAAACAGCTAAGGAAATCTGAACACAGAATGGACTTTAGTATCAGACAGTGGAAGATGTTTACAGGTGGGGAGCCTAGGGAACACTGCATTAGCCTCATAATTTTCCTATAAATCTAAATCTGTTCTAAAAGTTTACTTTAAAAAGGTGTAATCCAATTCAGTTAACACTAATCCCAGCCCTTTATTGAAAAGCCCAGGAGAGGGAAGTTCGGGTTCAGCCCAGAGCCAGCTCACATGACCACAGAGCCTCAGCCAGGTGGGCACATGGGCAGCCCCTGGCGCCTTCCCGGCCGAGTCGCCTCTCTTCCCACTGCTGCTATGCAAGGGCCCATGTGACCAGGAGGCCTCTGGGGTGATGCTGCCCCTGCTCCACCCCATGGGGTGAACTGGGCGGGGTGGCCTGATGCCATCCCAGTCAGAGCAGGTTCATCTGATGGCCCCAGCTCATCTGGGTCTTGCCCGGCCCCTGCCAACCTCTCAGACCACTGAGATATTCATGGTCCTCAAAAGCCCAGCACCCTTCCTGCCCGAAGCAGAAGAGAAATCAAAGCAGTCTCAGAGACAGGGAGAGAGCAGAGCCTCGCCTGTGTCTCAGCTGGAAGCCAGTTCCCAACAGAGCTGGCCAAACAGGAGCAAAACGGGGGTGAAGGGGCAGCCATGCTACAAACAAGCAGAAACAGTGAATGTGGCCCTGAGCCTCCCCTGGAAGAACAGGAATTCATTCACCATCAGGGTCTGTGGGAAAGCATTTCACACATCTCTTCAGTGACAAGTAGAACACAGAACAAGCAGCTGAAATCAGGAAAAGATAGAGAAGATTCAAACACTGCAGTTAGAAAACTTGACCTACTGGACATACACAGAACTTTGCACTCAACTGAAACTACAGATAAACACGTGTACTTTTCAAGTTCCATGAATATTTATGAACATTAACTGCTAACTAGGCCACAGAACTAGTCCCAACAAGTCATGGAACTGGCATAGAACAGAACACATGGGAGAATTCCCTGGTGGTCAGTGGTTAGGATTCCGAGCTTTCACTGTCAGAGGCCCTCAATCTGTGGCAGCGGGGAGACTAGAGGGAACTAAGATCCTATAACTGCCCAGTGTAACCAAGAAAAAAAAACAACACACCAAAAAACACATGGTCTTGCCTCAGGGCACCTGCTATGAGATTAAAAATAAAGAGAGAAACAGAAAACTCCATGTTTGGAAAATAAACTTCTAAATTATTCATAGGACAGCTGAGCCCAGTTTAGTTCAGTCACTCAGACGTGTCCAACTCTCCGTGACCCCACGGACTCTCAAGAGTCTTTTTGAACCACAATTCAAAAGCATCAATTCCTTGGTGCTCAGCTTTATTTATAGTGCAACTTTTTTTTTAAATTTTGTTTTTTTTCCCCATTTATTTTTATTAGTTGGAGGCTAATTACTTTACAATATTGTAGTGATTTTTGTATAGTGCAACATTCACATCCATACATGACTAATGGAAAAGCCATAGTTTTGACTAGACGGACCTTTGTCGGCAAAGTAATGTCTGCTTTTTAATATGCTGTCTAGGTTGGTCATAGCTTTCCTTCCAAGGAGCAAGCACCTTTTAAATTCATGGTTTCAGTCACCATCTGCAGTGATTTTGGAGCTGAAAAAAATAAAGTCTGTCACTGTTTCCATTGTTTCCCCATCTAATTGCCATGGAGTGATGGGACTGGATGCCATGATCTTAGTTTTTTGAATGTTGAGTTATAAGCCAACTTTTTCACTCTCCTGTTTCACCTTCATCAAGAGGCTCTTTAGTTCTTCTTCACTTTCTGCCATAAGGGTGGTGTCATCTGCATTTCTGAGGTTATTGATATTTCTCCCAGCAATCTTGATTCTAGCTTGTGCTTCACCCAGCATTTTGCATGATGTACTCTGCATATAAGTTAAATAAGCAGAGTGACAACATACAGCCTTGACGTACTCCTTTCCCTAATTGGAACTAGTCTGTTGCTCCACGTTCAGTTCTAACTGTTGCTTCTTGACCTGCATACAGATTTCTCAGCAGGCAGGTAAAGTGGTCTGGTATTCCCATCTCTTGAAGAATTTTCCACAGTTTGTTGGGATCCACACAGTCAAAAGGCTTCAGCATAGTCAATGAAGCAGAAGTAGATGTTTTTCTGGAACTCTCTTGCTTTTTCTATGATCCAACGGATGTTGGCAATTTGAACTCTGTCTGGTTCCTCTGCCTTTTCTAAATCCAGCTTGAACACTAGAAGTTCACGGTTCACATATTGTTGAAGCCTGGCTTGGAGAATATTGAGCATTACTTTGCTAGTGTGTGAGACCAGTGTAATTGTGCAGTAGTTTGAACATTTTTTGGTGTTGCCTTTCTTTGGGATTGGAATGAAAACTGACCTTTTCCAGTCCTGTGGCCACTGCTGAGTGTTCCAAATTTGCTGGCATATTGAGTGCAGCACTTTCACAGCATCATCTTTTAGGATGTGAAATACCTCAACTGGAATTCCATCACCTCCACTGGCTTTGTTCATAGTGATGCTTCCTAAGGCCCACTTGACTTCATACTCCAGGATGTCTGGCTCTAGGTGAGTGATCACACTATCGTGGTTATCTGGATCATGAAGATATTTTTGGTATAGTTCTGTGTATTCTTGCCACCTCTTCTTAATATCTTCTGCTTCTGTTAGGTCCATACCATTTCTGTCCTTTATTGTGCCCATCTTTGCATGAAATGTTCCCTTGGTGTATCTAATTTTCTTGAAGAGCTCTCTAGTCTTTCCCATTCTATTGTTTTCCTCTATTTCTTTGCATTGATCACTGAGGAAGGCTTTCTTATCGCTCCTTGCTATTCTTGGGAACTCTGCATTCAGATGGTTATATCTTTCCTTTTCTCCTTTGCCTTTAGCTTCTCTTCTTTTCTCAGCTATTTGTAAGGCCTCCTCAGACAACCGTTTTGCCTTCTTGCATTTCTTTTTCTTGGGGATGGTCTTGATCCCTGCTTTCTGTACAATGTCATGAACCTCCATCTATAGTTCTTCAGGCACTCTGTTGATCAGATCTAATCCCTTGAATTTATTTGTCACTTCCACTGTATAAACCTAAGGGATTTGATTTACCATTCATACCTGAATGGTCTAGTGGTTTTCCATACTTTCTTCAATTTAAGTCAGAATTTGGGACTAAGGAGTCATGGTCTGAGCCACAGTTTTTGCTGATTGTATAGAGCTTCTCCATCTTTGGCTGCAAAGAATATAATCAATCTGATTTGGGTATTGACCATCTGGTGATGTCCATGTGTAGAGTCATCTCTTTTGTTGTTGGAAGAGGGTGTTTGCTATGACCAGTGCGTTCTCTTGGCAAAATTCTGTTAGCCTTTGCCCTGCTTCATTCTGTACTCCAAGGCCAAATTTGCCTGTTACTCAGGTATCTCTTGACTTCCTACATTTTCATTCCAGTCCCCTATAATGAAAAGCACCTTTTTGGGGTGTTAGTTCTATAAGGTCTTGTAGGTCTTCATAGAACTGTTCAACTTCAGCTTCTTCAGCATTACTGTTCGGGGCATAGACTTAGATTACCGTGATATTGAATGGTTTGCCTCGGAAACGAACAGAGGTCATTCTGTCGTTTTTGAGATTGCATCCAAGTACTGCATTTTCGACTTTTTTGTTGACTATGAGGGATACTCCATTTCTTCTAAGGGATTCTTGCCCACAGTAGTATATGTAATGGTCATCTGAGTTAAATTCACCCATTCCAGTCCATTTTAATTCACTGATTCCTAAAATGTTGATGTCCGCACTTTGCATCTCCTGTTTGAGCACTTCCAATTTACTTTGATTCATGGACCTAACATTCCAGGTTCCTATGCAATATTGCTCTTTACAGCATCGGACTTTACTTCCATCACTAGTCACATCTACAAATTTGGCTCTGTCTCTTCATTCTTTCTGGAGTTATTTCTCCACTGTTCTCCAGTAGCATATTGGGCACCTCCTGACCTGGGGAGTTCATCTTTCAGTGTCCTATCTTTTTGTCTTTTTTGTGTGTGTGTGTGTGTGGGTTCCATAGGACAGAGAAGCCATTAAAAATAGTTGGGTTTTTTTTGTATGTATAAATTGGCTAAAAAACTGAAAGACTAAAATATAAATATGTATATATGACTCACCAATTGGTAGAAGAATAAGTGAAAAACAATCACGAGTAATCTAATAGGGGACAGAACTGAGGGGGAGAGAGGCAAGTAGAAGGTACAGAGAGGGGGCAGATCCAAGTCCAACATTCCCAGTTACTTCGGCTAGCAGAGCAGCCGCCTAGGCAGCCCGTGTGTCCCAGGACACTGTGCTGGGCACTCTGGCCACCTCCCAACTGCCTGCATCTGCTGCTCTGCAGCCCTTTTTCCGGGTGACTCTGCTTCTGTGCACAGCCAGAAATGCGAGCTGACATCCCAGCACTGCAGCGGGGCTGGTGGGCTACCCCAGCTCCTTCCCACCTGGAACCAGACAGACAACTGCTGAGACAAGTGTGTCCCCAGTGTCCCAGGCCCCCCACAGGAGTGACCTTGTCACTCTCTTGTGCCAATGTCCTGCAGTCAAAATCCACCAGCAACTCCTCGCCGTGGAGTTACTGTATCTCTGGTCACGGGGAGAGAAAACACACGATGGGAACATGACATGCCTCTCGGTGAGCAGGGACTTCTAGGATTTGGGAGCAGTGGGAGACTGGGGTGGAAGGTTTGAGGAAGCGGGCTTTGCTCTGGGCTGTCAGGAATTGGGGGTCTTTCTGTGATGAGGCTTCTCAACGCATCTCACCTGGAGGGGAGAGGGCTAGAGGGAGTGAACACTGTGCTTGGTAAACACAGCCAGGATGCGGATGCTGGGTCATTGTGGTAAAGTTTCTATTTTGTCTGCAAATTTTGGATGAGATTATTACATTCTCTAGTTTCTGTCTTGATATATCAGAGAGGCTCTGTCTGGCGACGAGTCAACGTGTCCTGTGAAATGCTTCTGTTTGAAGGGGAACCCCTGCGCTGGAGGTTGGGCCAGTGCCTGGAGGCAGGGCCGGCTCCTGGGGCTCAAGTCATGGCAGGGTGGTGGCGGGATGAGGGGTGGCAGGAGGAGGGCAGGGGAGGGTGGAGCCGGCTCCTGGGGAGGGGTCATCTCGGGGGTGGGTGACAGTCGGACTCCCGAGGGGGGAGGGGGCTGGAAGGCAGTGGAGGCGTCTCCTGGACTTAAGAGTTCTCTTCCTCTTTCTCACTGGCTGTCTTCTATCCCCCGAATTTCATCTCTACCTGGACCTGGAGGTCCCCACACCTCCAAAAGAGGACTTGGATCCCAGCCTTTGTCTCTGGGGTGCTTTCTGGGGGAACTGTCCACACCAAAAGTGGACTGAGAAAGACCCTCAGGATGGGGTTGGAAGGGACGGCTTCAGTTCAATACAGTTGAGTCGCTCAGTCATGTCCGACTCTGCGACCACATGGGCTGCAGCACACCAGGCCTCCCTGTTCCTCATCAACTCCCAGAGTTTAATTCAAACTCATGTCCAATGAGTTGGTGATGCCACCCAACCATCTCATCCTCTGTCATCCCCTTCTCCTCCTGCCCTCAGTCTTTCCCAGCATCAGGGTCTTTTCCAGTGAGTCAGTTCTTCGCATCGTGGCCAAAGTATTGGAGCTTCAGCATCAGTCCTTCCAATGAATATTCAGGACTAATTTCCTCTGGACTGACTGGTTTGATCTCCTTGCAGTCCACCGGACTCTCAAGAGTCTTCTCCAGCACCACAGTTCAGAAGCATCAATTCTTGTGGCGCTTAGCTTTCTTTATGGTCTAACTCTCACATCCATACATGACTACTGGAAAAGCCATAGTTTTGACTAGACGGACCTTTGTGGGCAAAGTAATGTCTCTGCTTTTTAATATGCTGTCTAGGTTGGTCATAGCTTTTCTTCCAAGGGGCAAGTGTCTTTTAATTTCATGGCTGCAGTCACCATTTGCAGTGATTTTGGAGCTGAAAAAAATAAAGTCTGTCACTGTTTCCATTGTTTCCCCATCTAATTGCCATGAAGTGATGGGATTGGATGCCATGATCTTAGTTTTTTGAATGTTTAGTTTTAAACCAGCTTTTTCACTCTCCTCTTTCGTTTTTAATCAAGAGGCTCTTTAGTTCCTCTTCGCTTTCTGCCATAAGGTGGTGTCATCCACATATTTGAGGTTACTGATATTTCTCCTGGCAATCTTGATTCCAGCTTGTGCTTCATCCAGCCTGGCATTTTGCATGATGTACTCTGCATATAAGTTAAATAGGCAAGGTGGACAATATACAGCCTTGACGTACTCCTTGCCCAATTTGGAACCAGTCTGTTGTTCCATGTCTGGTTCTAACTATTGCTTCCTGACCTGCATACAGATTTCCCAAGAGGCAGGTGAAGTGGTCAGATATTCCCATCTTTTGGAGAATTTTCCAGTTTGCTGCGATCCACACAGTCAAAGGCTTTGGCATAGTCAATGAAGCAGAAGTAGATGTTCTTTTGGAATTCTCTTGCTTTTTCTGTGATCCAATGGATGTTGGCAATTTGATCTCTGGTTTCCTCTGCCGTTTCTAAATTCAGCTTGAACATCTTAAAGCTCTTGGTTCACGTACCATTGAAGCCTGGCTTGGAGAATTTTGAACATTACTTTGCTTGTGTGTGAGATGACTGCAATTGTGCAGTAGTTTGAACATTCATTGGCAGTATCTTTGGGATTGGAATGAAAACAGACGGCTCACTGCTTTCTTAAAGTGAAAATATGGCCCAGCAATCCTGCTTTGTAGAGAAATCTTACATCCACATGGAAATCTGTATGTGAAATTTGCAATCATCAAACACTGAAAATACAAAAGCCTTTCACCAGGTTAACTGGAAGACAAACTGTGGTTCGTCCATGTCACAGGAAATATAAAATATGTGGCCAACCTGGCAGTATGTGGAGTCAAGGAAACCAGTCTCTAAAGTGATGTGTATAATTCTACCTACACGACATTTTTGAGATGGCAGTTATAATGATGGAGGTCAGTGGCTGCCAGGATTTACGGGGGGTGGTGAAAAAAAGGATTGGCCCCAGAAGGTCTTTGGGGTGATGGAGCCATTCTGTGTCCTGACTGTAGTGGTGGTTGCATGAATCTGTATGTGTTAAAAATTGAAAAGCAGAACAGGAAGTTTACTGAAAATTTTTAACTTAAAAAATAAAATGGAAATTACGTAGTCCAGCCTAAAATGTCCAGTAAGCTTTAAGAGAAGGAAATTTCTTGACTTAATAACTGGTGTTTATCAACTCCCCATAACAATCATGCTTAAATGGCGATGTTACGAATATCCCCACTCGAGTCCGGTTGCACAGCAGGTCTCTTCTCACTGATGTTCTTCTGGGTGAGGAGCAGTGGGTCTGTATGGTTCTGATGCTGTCGCCGGGGTGGGCATCAAGGACATCTACCAGTCACAGTCAGAACCAGCAGATTGGGCACAAACACCAGTGTTTTCTCTACCCCACAATACCAGGTGCTCCCACCTCCCTGAAAAAATACATGAAATAAAACCAAACTAGAAATGTGTGAGAACTGCATGAAGAAAACGTGGAAGAGCTTCTGCGAGACCCTGAAGGGAGTCTAAGCCCATGAACGTGGCATGTTGTGGGTGAAGAGCCAACAATGACACAACAGAGGTGCTTTCCACGCTGGATGACACGCCCTGTTATTCCGGTAGACCCCGGGGGCTCCCCCAACCTGAGTATCGCTAAGCAAGTCCCTGAAATGAACCCTTGCAGGGGCCAACCAGGGTGCTGGGGGAGCAGGTGGACCAGACCAGCCACAGCTCCATGGGGAGCATTCAGCCCAACTTGGCTGCAATCTTGGGAAGGGGCAGGCTCTGTGCCCCTCCAGCTGCCTGGGTGTGGGGTCAGAGACAGACATGGGGCAGGAGGAGGTGAAGCTGTAACACCTGAGCCTCAGGACCACGTAGGAACGGGAAGAGAGAGAAGTGTGGGTCCCTGGGGCCCCTGCCTCTCAGGAGCCCTGGCTGTCCCAGGACCACACCTCTCTGCAGAGCCCCAGGGTCCCAGGATGCCCCTGCCCAAGCCTTGGGGTCCTAGGACAGCAGACGATAAACCGGAGACTCACCGGAAGTGCTTCCCAGAAGCTGGAGTAACAGTTTCTCTGTGCGGCCCCCGATGTTGGTAGGGAAGCCATTTCCCACCAACAATATATTCTTATTTGATGCATTCTCAGACTTAGCCTATTTGTTATAAAGACCAGATCTCTCTATGCTTCCACAGATTTGTGACTAAAAATATTCCTAAAGAAGTAACTTTGTATCGTAGTACCCAAAACACACACACACAAAACCCACAGGATTCAATGTAATGTTCAAATGACTATTTTCACATCCCAATAAAATCCGGAGACAGGGAGGCTGCAAGGAGAGTCCCACGGACACATCAGCCTGTTGGTGGTGGAGACAGACAGGCCTCAAGGCTGGGGAAGCATCTCTCTGGCCACCCGCCACAACACACCCAAAGCCCCGGTGTGCGTCCGCCTGGAAGGAGGTGGTGGTGCGCCCTGCAGTGCTCCGGGGAACTGACCGAGCGGCAGGGCCTGCCCCCGGGGCCTATCCTCAGCTGCCCCGCCGGGGGGTTTATCCTTAGGAACCAAGAGTCAGAGGAGACACTTAACCTGGCCGGGCAGCAGGCGTGGCGAAGGCTCCTGGTGCGCAGCGCTCCTTTCCCGGCCAGCGCTCCGCCTCGCTCAGGATCGTGGCCGTGGCGGGAATGGTGCTGATGGTGAAGTCGGGACTTGGCTTCTCACTGGAGAAGTGAACCTCCTGCCAGAGCTCCAGGCTGAGCCGATCGTCTGACCCCCCCCTTGAAGCGCATCCTCCCGGCTAGGGGGCCTGGCCAGTCGCCTTCTCGCTCTTTCCCGGACTCGCCTTCCCCAGGCACCTGTGGCAGCTGGCTGTCCACGTGGAGCCTGACAAGCGGGACCTAATCGTGTGCCTAGCACCTCGGTGAACGTTTACATGTGGCTTTAGCATCTTGACACTCATGAGATGGGGTAAATGACTTACCAAAAATAAGTAGAATAGGTACGATTAATTTCTTAAGGCTAAATTTATCTTTAAAGTTTACTGATCTGCATGTATTAACTCATATATATGGAAGCTAGAAACAATGGCACAGATGAGCCCAGCTGTACTGCAGACAAGAAAACAAACAGCGGTGGAGAAGGGGTGAGCGGGACAGACCCGGAGACTGACACATACACACCGTGAGGTGTAAAACAGCTGGAGTGGGAAGCCGGTGTCGCACAGGGAGCTCAGCCCTGCGTTCCTGATAATGTGGGGGGTGGGGGCGGGGAAGGGTCAGGACAGAGGGGATGAATGTATAGTTACAGCTGATTCGCCAGGCTGTAAGGCGATTCCCTCCAATATAAAGTTTACTAATCTGAAACTCAAGGAGTGTAACTTTGGTCAATATACTCTCCCTTTTTTCAATTCTAGTTTTCTCAGATTTTCAAGGTTGCTGCAAATTACTTAACCTTTGGAAATTAAGTTTTGGGCATAGTACTTTTTCCCTTGAACTGTCTGTGATGGCCGATTTCATGTGTCAATCTGACGGGGCCCCAGTGCCCAAGCTAACATTATTCTAGTGTGCCTGTGAGGGTGTCCCAGGTGAGAGGAGCCTGAGAATGGGCAGCCTGCGCCCTCCCAGGGGGATGGGCATCACTCAGCCCCCTCGAGGGCCTCCTCACGAGAAACGTGTGTGCACATGTGTCCTGTAGGGCCTGTGCTCTGGGGAGCCCAGCTAACATGAGAAGACAGTGCCAATCTGCTGGTGGTCTGCCGGTGACAGGAACCAGAGGTTTTCTTTAACACAGCTCCCCGGGCACACACAGCTCCAAGCCAAAGACAGTTCCCTCTCCAGGCAAACAGACAAGCGTGGGCTCCCAGAGTCCCCATCAAACCTCTGGCGCCAAACACCAGACCAGCTCCAAGGTCACAGCCACAAATGCCATGTCGGGCAGAGGGTCCAGGCTGGGTGGGTGGGCCTGGCGGGGTGTGTGTGCGTCCTCATAGATACACAGGGCACTGGATCACCCTAACAGGGCACCTATCTTACACTTTTACAAACATCTTAGGTAACAAACATCCAGCTTCAGAGAACTAGGTAGGTTTTCCTTTTGCTTTTATTACAAGCATATAATATCAATTGGCAAAACACTGAATACAAGCTTCACTATCATAAAATCAAAACATTTAAGCAATATTCCAAAAAAGATTTTTAGATTAAAATCTAGCCACCAATAGTACAAAAAAATTACACACCAACACAAAGCATAAAAAATGTAAACTTCAAACCAAACAGTCAGAAACGTGTGTCTGTGCGTCACCTCCACAACCCCCACAGCCCCCAAGCTCCACGTGGGACGCTAGGGCAGCAAGGGCTCTCGCCCCCGGACGCTACATCTTTCAGGAAAATCGGTTTTCTTGCACCTGACGAAGCTGTTGGAATAGACATTTACAAGAATGCTACACATGTGCTCAGGGACACGTAATATTTCAAGCCCCTCAGATGTGCCCTAGACGTGGAGACTCGTGAGCTGATAAGACGGCAGCTCCCCAGCAGGGGCAGAAGCTCAGCGATGACTCCGGTGTCGTCTGAATCATTTCTTAACAACTTACCCCAACCTATTTAGTTTAAACACCAAGGCAAGAAACACACTGGTTTATCACGTGAAGGTCACACGTGATGCGCTGGAGTGTAAATGATTTCCTGAGGAAATAGAGAAACTGAGCTTTTCGTGATTTATCTGCACTAAATGTATTTTCAGTGTTCTGAGAGCACATCAAATATTCACGTACAAAGAAGAAATCAGTTGGCTTGTTCCTAGAATATTCAATCCAATGACACATTTCAAAATCACTGTAAAATACATCCTGTGGGCTTTGAGAAAAAAACAAATAAATTTCTAAAGACTTCTAATATCACGAGGGGGCGTGGAGGCCGCACGCCCTGCAGGGCTCTGGAGCCCGGGAAGTAGCACCGTCACAGCTGTGGTCAGTGCGGGGCGTGTCCTGGGCCGCCAGCATGCGGGGCCCAAGGCATGAGGCCAGTCTTGGCCACGCGGTCCCTGACTCTCACTGATGGCAGACACCCCCACGCAGGGCCCCACACACTCCTGACAAGAGCATTCTCGTGAGGACCACGATGGAGAAGAAGAATCAGAGCTGAGCATACACGTGCGGAGGGCCCCCCTGCACCCTCTTCAAGTCAGCAGAACAGACGCTGCAGACAACTCAACGTAACTCTAGTGAACGCACGCTGGAGCCTGCCGCACAGATGCACAAACCGCGCTTCATCCACGAGAAACAACACACAAATTAAAACTACTCAAAGTAAAAAGAAGAAGCTTGCAAAACACCTCACAATTTTCATTTTATATGCCTGTAAATAAAGCTGGACCACTGAAAACAAACAATTGGATGGGAAAATATGATAAAAGGCTTAAAATAGAATAAATAATTTTATAAAGTTAAGTTTTCTTCTTTTTCACCCCCCAAATCTTAAATTCAATATTATATATTCTATCTGAATCTTCTATTTTTATGACGCCTGTGTCTAGTGAGACCCTGCCCTGCTGACAAGCTCGCTACTGCTTGCTGACTGACAGCGTTTGCTTTACCAGCATAAACAGTTGTGAAAACTACTTCACAGTAACTCCATCTGTTTAAAAAAAAAAAAAGGTGACAGGATCCAATCACTAGCTGATCCCGGCTTTCATGCTGGAAAAGATGGGTCTCCCTTTGATGTTAAGCAGACGTGCGAGGACAGGGCAGGCTTCCCTCCACTGAAAGGCCCCCAGCGCCGGCCCTTAAGGCTGCGTCGGACCAGAGGTGGCAGGACCGGGCTCTCCTGCAGTGAAGACAGTCTGCACGGGGACATCTTAGAAAAATAGGTACTTCTGCTGCTGAGGTTTCATCAGGGCCACACGCTACACACGCAGGACCAGGGGTGGTCGGGGCCCAGGGGGACGGTGGCACCAGCTCGCCCGCCTCCACCTCTGTGTATTAAGTACATCAACTTAGCACCGTGGCAAATTCAAGTGATTGCAAAGACAGCCGCAAGGTCACAGATACACACTATGAGATCACACAGTCAGGCTCCTGTTAGTCTGACCCCGAATTAATGGTATTTGAATTCTGACGCTCATACTGTTTAATCCTTCCTTACCTTGACCACACAGAATACCTAAATTCTAATCTTATACTTCAACTGCATTGAGAACACATGGTTTTACAGAACGTTTCGGCAGAAATGTGTATTTGAGGTAGACAGGTAATATTTACTCATACACATCTACTCATTAAACCCTTGAATAGGAACTCTTAAAAAAACAATTTGGATGAAAAATGAGCTTAGGTAACTAATAATTCAAACAGTCCTGGGAGTAATGGGCTTAAATAAAGAGGTGAACTTTGACCAATTCCTAGGGAAAAACTTGGTTTTATGTTTCTGAAAGGCCTTATATTAAAATCACTTGGACTGAGTTAATTTGTTTTACTTATCACTAAGGAGCTGCTTCTGACATTTATGCATATGAAACAGGAAGTAAAAGAAAATAAACAAACTTGAACGTCAGTGAGCCTGACCACTACTTCCAAAGCAAGTTCAAGAAAAATGCTAGTCACCAAGGTGAAGTTCTTCACGGAAAACCCAGCTCTCAGACCATTAAGACTACCTACCGAACGAAGCGGCCCCAGGACCCCAGGGCGCAGAGGTGGCGGCGGGGAAAAGCCCGAAGCTCAGGCAAAAGCCACCGGACGCGGACACGCACGGGGACAGACACACAGCCAGGACGAGCTCGCACCCAGGAAGGGCCCTCGCCTCACTCCTGCCTCCAGACATTCCAAACTACGATCTTGAAAGAACAAAGATGGATGTGCTGGCAAAGAGTTTATTCTCGAATTCCACAAAAATACGAACATTTGGGAGGAGAAAGGTTAACAGAGGGTGTGCTGCCTTTGCTGGGTTTTAGGTCCTAAGTAACTGAGGACAGCAGCTTCCAACGCACAGGACCCCGCTGGCCCCACCGTCTGCTCTGGGAGAGGGGGGTGGGCAGGGCAGACGTGCCCGCCGCTGAAGGTGGACCCGGCGGGCCCTGGGGTCTGCACGCCTGGGGCTTCAGTGGAGACACACCCCCGGGCGCCAGCCCCACCCCCACAACCACCATCGATTCCTTCAGCAAAACGAAAAAGGGAAAGAATCAGCGTGAAGTTAACCGGCGGCACTGAGCAACTTGTGCCCTGTTTAATAAAAGCGAGTTTTGAGAAGAACTGTTCTGAGAACCAGTGTTGACTGGCCCAGTCCGCTCTGCTGAGCCGCTGCGCTGGTGCTGGGGTGCGGCACCCTGCCCTGGGCTCTGGGTCCCCCGGGGGTCAGAGCCCCCCTGGCTTCACATTCCCTAACGTGGAAAATGAAACACCATGGTTAACTCACGATACTCATGGAAACCTCTTTTGGTTGCTTTTAAATTAAATTTTTATATATCTTCTAAGTCTTCAGGAAGCTAAAGGCAACATAAATATCGTCATTCACCATGAAAAGACATTTTTTTCAATAACTTAGGAAGGATTCAATAAACGTACAAGTATTTGGGGGCTATCGTGAAACCTAATTCATAAACTGAACGGAAGTGACTGAGATTTCCAAGACCTGGAAAGCAAGCAAAGGTCACATGTTGGAATGAAGGCCGCCGCCTCACTGTCCTCACGCTGGTCCCCGTGCGTCACATCTGCAACCCTGTGCCGAGCGTCTCATCACGTGCGATTCTCTCTCATACAAAAGTGATAAATACTCTCTGTTCGAGGTCCAGTCCACACGGCGCCCGGGGCAGCACCTGAGTGCCGTGGCCCCGCCTGGCACGTGCCCTCGGGCGCCTGGGTGCCGTCTCCGCTGTGCTCACAGCAGGTCCATCTTGGGTCTGTAGTGCAACAGGAGGGGTGCCTTCTGCAAGACAAGGGGTGGGGGGGGCCGGGACCCCCCCGGGGGTCAGCTGCGGAGGGAGTCCCCACCTGCTCCTGCCCCCACCTGCCCCTGTCTGGTCCCCGCTCGCCCTCGGACCCCGGCCCCAGCCAGCGGTCGGCCAGCCTGTCTCCCCTGCTCTCAGGCAGACCCTGGGGGTCATGCCTGTCTGTTTCCTGCTCCAGAGAGGGACCATGGCTTGAAGGGTGCCTTCCGATTGCAGTGGCCCCTCCCTCCCCAGGATGTCAGTCACCTTGATCAAGAGGGATGAGACAAGTGGGGGCCTGGGGACTGCACTACCCATGGCCACTCTGGGGCTGATGACTTCAGAGCGACCGCACTGCTGACAGTCCCATGGTGGGCTGTTACTCCTAGGCTCTGAAATAAACCACACACAATCACAGCAGTCTCACCTTGAATCTCCACCTCGTGACGACGACAAATTTGAGTGTATGGTCCTTGCCAAGGATCTCCTCGTTGCATAAAATGTCCAGCTGCCAGGAGAACAAGACCTCAGTCAGCGGGGCCGAGGGCTTGGCGCTCAGAGCGCGGGGCCTCTGGTCCAGGCAGTCACGCCCGTCAGCGGAGAGCCACCTGCCTTCCTTCTGGGGCAGCACCAGCGGGAAACAGCACTCAGAAGGCCCTTCCCTGCCCCACCCGAGGGTAGACAGCACTCGGGGCCTCTGTCTACACAGGACAAGGCAGCAGCCCTGTCGTGGGACGGCAGCCTCCAGGCAACTCTCACCAAAAAGCACCCTGTGCCCCAGCATCAGTCCATCTTGGCCAGGTTTGTCCCTCTCACCTCAGTGGAAAAAGGTTATGGGCTCCACAGACAAGTCTTCCCTTTTTTAAAAAAAGACTTTTTAGAGCAGTTTTAGGTTCACAGGAAAATTTAGCAGAAGATACAGAGTCCTCATATATCTCTTGGCCCCACCCCACAGCCTCCCCCCGCCATCAGCACCCCTGATGTAAACATGTTACACCTGATGAACCTCCATCAACACATCCTCACCTCCCATAGCCACAGCCTCCCCCAGGCTCAGGACCGATGCTGTGCCTTCTGGGGGCCTGGACAGACACACAGTGACGAGTGTCCTCCAGGACAGTGTCACTCAGAGCAGGCTCACGTCCCTGGGACTCCGCGGGGGGCCTGTCCCTCTCGCCCTCCGCCCCTGGCAACTGCGGCTCCTTGCGCCGTCTCCACGGGTTTTTCCAGATGTCACAGGCTCGGATCACAGCGTGCAGGCTTTCTGGATTGGCTTCTTTCACTGTCATACGCACTGAAGGTTCCTCCATGTCTCTCATGCCCTGTCAGCTCTTTTCTCTTGGCTGAGTGATGTTCCACTGTCAGGATGGACCACAGTTTACTTATCCACTCACCTTCTGAAGGATGCCTTGGCTTCCAAGTTTTGGCAACTGTGACTAAGCTGCTATAAACATCTGTGTATAAGTTTTCTTGTGGACCTAAGTTTTCAACTCCTTTGGGTAAGTACCAAGGGGCTTGATTGCTGAATTGTACGTATGGTAAGAGTTGTTTTGTGAGAAACCACTGCACTGTTTTCCTAAGTGGCTGCACCATTTTGCGTTTCCACTGGCAGTGATAAGTTTCTGTTGCTCCACGTCCTGGCCAGCATGTGGTGGTGTTGGGGTCCTGGATTTTGGACATTCTGTAGGTGTGGAGTGGGATCTCATTGTTTTAATTTGCATTTACCTGATGACAAATGTTGTGGACCTAGATGGTCTTTTTATTATTATTTTTTTTGGCAGTGCCATGCAGCTTGCAGGATTGTAGTTCCCTGACCAGGTATTGAACCCAGGCCACTGCAGTGAACACACCGAGTCTTAACCACTGGGCCACCAGGAATTCCCAGATGGTCTTTTGAACTTCTCTCTCCAGGCAGGGGAGGAAGGGTCCTGACGTGTGCCTCCTGCGTCTGCCATGGAGACAGCACAACTGTGGGTCAGGACAGAGAATGCCAGGAGTGCGATCCTTGGAGTTCTGTCTGGGAGCCCGCAGGCTCAGGCCCTCTGGAGGCGCCAGGGCTCCCTGGCCCAGGGCAGCGTCCTTCCAACCCTGCTTCCATCCTCAGGTGGCCCCAAGCTCCCTCTACTTTCTCCTCTGTACGCATCAATAGTTCGTTCTTATTTACCATTAAAATGATTGGGGTAAGATGCACGTAAAATTTACCAGCTTAGCCATTTTCAAGTGCGTAGCTCAGTGGTATTAACCACCTCCACGATGTGCAGCTGCCACCATGCCCATCCACGGACTCTGCGAGTGTGAACCTGTAACTCTGCCCGCTTAGTCAATAACCGCCCGTCCCCTCCCCAGCACCGGCAACTCCTATTCTACTTTCCGTCTTTATGATTCCGATGCCTCTGGGGACCTAGTATAAGTGGAATCGGACAGTATTTGTCCTTTTGTGATTGGCTTACTTCATTTAGCATAGTCTCCTCAAGATTCATCTATGTTGTAGCAGGTGTTAGAATTTCCTTCCTGTTTAAGGCAGAATATTCCATTGTATGGACAGACCACATTTTGCTTATCCATCACCCACTGATGGATGCTTCCACCTTCTGCCCACTGTCAATAACACTGCTACAAGCATGGGGGTACAAATATTTCCCCGGGATCCTGTTTTCAATTCTTTTGGGTATTACCCAGAAGTGGAATTGTTAGATCTCATGGTAGTTCTGTTTAATTTTTTGAGAAATCCTCATACTGTTTTCCAGAGTGGCTGCACCATTTTATATCCCATCAACAGTGCACAAGTGTTCCAATTTCTCCACATCCTCACCACCACTTGTTTCTTATTTTTTGCAGTAGCTATCCTACTGGATATGAGGTAGGTCTCATCACAGTCCTGGCTTGCATTTCCCCCGTGATTAGTGATGTTGATTATGTTTTCATGTGCTTATTGGCATATGTACATCTTTGGAGAAATGTCTACTCAAGTCCTGTGCTCATTTTGTAATTGAGTTTTTTTGTGCTCTATTTTAGAAATAGTCTATCTATTCTGGATAGTAATTCCTTGTCAGATATATGATTTATAAATACTTCCTTCCATTCCATACAATTTCTTTTTTTTTTTTTCAATTCAACGAGGTCCAAATTGTCTAATTTTTCTTTTGTTACCCATTCCTTGGGTATTCTATACAAGCAATCATTGCCAAATCCAATGCCAAGTTTTTGTCCTATGTTTTCTTTTAAGAGTTTTATTGTTTCAGGTTTTACATTTATGTCCCTGATACACTTTGAGTTGATTTTTGTATGCTGTGTTAGGTAAGGGTCAAACTTCATTCTTTTGTACGTGGCTATCCAGTTTCCTCAGCACCATTTGTTGAAAAGACTGTCCTTTCCTCATTAGAGGGCCTTGGAACCTTGTCAGTTGACCACATATGTGAGGATTTATTCTATTCTCTATTCTGCTCCATTAGTCTGTCTGTCTCAATGCCAACACCACAATTTTGGTTAGTGTATCTCACTAGTACGTTGGGAAACTTTGAGTCCTCCAGTTTTGTTCCTTTTCAAGGTTGTTTTGGCTATTTGGGTTCTCTGAGAGTCCATAAAAAAATTAGGATGCATTTTTTTATTTCTGCAAGAAATATCTTTGGGATTTTGATAGGAATTGTATTGAATCTGTAGTTCATTTGGGTAATACTGACATTTTAAACAATATTAAGTCTTCTAATCCATGAATGCGGTACACGTTTCCACTTGCTTCTCTCATTTTTCAGCACTTTCTATAATTTTCACTGTACGAGTCACTCACTTCCTTCGTTAACGTAATTCCTCAGTACTTCATTTTTGAGAATTGCTTTTATTGGGCTACAGTTGCTTTACAAGGGTGTGGTAGTTGCTGCTGTACATATATGCCCTCTTTCCCATTTGTGTCACCACAGAGCAGTGAGTAGAGCTCTTGGAGCCACACAGTGCATCCTCATTACTTTCTTACTTTACAAGCAGCATCCACAGTGCACATGTCAACCTCATCTCCCAACTAATGCCACTCCCCAGCTTTCCTCTCTTGATGTCCATGTTTGTTCTCCATGTCTGTGTCTCTGTTTCTGCTTTGCACATAACATCAGCTACACCATTTTTTTACATCACACACACATGTGTTAATATATTTGTTTTCTCTGACACTTCACTTTGTATGACAGTCTTTAAGTCTATCCACATCTCTACAAATGAACTAATTTTATTTCTTTTTATGGCTGAGTATATTATTCTTTCTGATGCTATTATAAATGTATTTAGTTTTATAATTTGCTTTTCAGCTTGTTCATTGCTCATGTACAAAAATGTATCTGATTTCTCTGCTCACTTCGCATTTTGCTACCTTGCGGTTAGTTCTGACAGGGTCTTTCTGCGAAATTTTTAGAGTTTTCTACATATTCTTCTTCCTCACTCTTCAGTTCAGTCGCTCAGCTGTGTATGACTCTTTGTGACCCCATGGACTGCAGCACGCCAGGCTTCCCTGTCCCAACTTCTGGACCTTACTCAAACTCATGTCCATCGAGCCGGTGATGCCATCCAACCATCTCATCCTATGTGTCCCCTTCTCCTCCTGCCTTCAATCTTTCCCAGCATCAGAGTCTTTTCAAATGAGTCAGTTCTTCACATCAGGTGGCCAAAGTATTGGAGTTTCAGCTTCACCATTAGTCCTTCCAATGAATATCCAGGACTGATTTCCTTCTGGATGGACTGGTTGGATCTCCTTGCAGTCCAAGGGACTCTCAAGAGTCTTCTCCAACACCACAGTTCAAAAGCATCAATTCTTCAGCGCTCAGCTTTCTTTACAGTCCAACTCTCACATCCGTACATGACTACTGGAAAAATCACAGCTTTGACTAGACGGACCTTTGTGGGCGAAGTAATGTCTCTGCTTTTTAATATGCTGTCTAGGTTGGTCATAGCTTTTCTTCCAAGGAGCAAGCGTCTTTTAATTTCATGGCTGCAATCACCATCGGCAGTGATTTTGGAGCCCAAGAAACTAAAGTCTCTCACTGTGTCCACTTTTCTCCCCATCTATTTGCCATGAAGTGATGGGACCAGATGCCATGATCTTAGTTTTCTGAATGTTGAGTTTTAAGCCAACTTTTCCACTCTTGTCTTTCACCTTCATCAAGAGGCTCTTAGGTCTTCTTCACTTTCTGCCATAAGGGTGGTGTCATCTTCGTATCTCAGGTTACTAACGTTTCTCCCAGCAATCCTGATTCCAGCTTGTGCTTCATTCAGCCCAGCGTTTGTCATGATGTACTCTGCATATAAGTTAAATAAGCAGGGTGACAATATACAGCCTTGATGTACTTCTTTCCCAATGTGGAACCAGTCCTTTGTTCCATGCCCGGTTCTAATTGTTGCTTCTTGACCTGCATGCAGATTTCTCAGGAGGCAGGTAAAGTGGTCTGGTATTCCCATCTCTTGAAGAATTTTCCACATTTTGTTGTGATCTACACAGTCAAAGGCTTTGGTATAGTCAACAAAGCAGATTTTTTTTTTCTTCTGAAATTCTCTTGCTTTTTCGATGATCCAACAGACGTTGGCAATTTGAACTCTGTCTGGTTCCTCTGCCTTTTCTAAATCCAGCTTGACCATCTGGAAGTTCATGGATCATGTACTGTTGAAGCCTGGGCTTGGAGAATTTTGAGCATTACTTTGCTAGCCTGTGAGATGAGTACAATTGTGCGGTAGTTTGAGCATTCTCTGGCATTGCCTTTCTTTGGGAATGGAATGAAAACTGACCTTCTCCAGTCCTGTGCCCACTGCTGAGTTTTCCAGATTTGCTGGCATATTGAGTGCCGCGTTCACAGCAAATCTTTTAGGACTTGAAATAGTTCAACTGGAATTCCATTATCTCCACTAGCTTTGCTCATAGTGGTGCTTCCTAAGGCCCACTTGACTTTGCATTCCAGGATGTCTGGCTCTAGGTGAGTGATCACGCCATCGTGAATATCTGGGTCATGAAGATCTTTTTTGTATAGTTCTTTTGTGTATTCTTGCCACCTCCCTTTAATATCTTCTGCTTCTGTTAGGTCCATACCATTTCTGTCCTTTATTGTGCCTATCTTTGCATGATGTTCCCTTGGTATCTCTAATTTTCTTGAAGAGATCTCTAGTCTTTCCCATTCTATTGTTTTCCTCTATTTCTTTGCATTGATCACTGAGAAAGGCTTTCTTATCTCTCCTTGCTATTCTTGGGAACTCTGCATTCAGATGGGTATATCTTTTCTTTTCTTCTTTGCCTTTAGCCTCTCTTCTTTTCATAGCTATTTGTAAGGCCTCCTCAGACAGCCATTTTGCCTTTTGCATTCCTTTTTTGGGGATGATCTCAATCACTGACTCCTGTACAATTTCACAAACCTACATCCATAGTTCTTCAGGCACTCTATCAAATCTAATCCCTTGAAACCCACTTAGGTATGGTGTGTAAATCCTTTTAATATGTTGAATTCTGTTTATTACTATTTTGTTGAGAATTTTTTGCATCAATGTTAACAAGGGATATTGTGCAGTTTTCTTGTAGTGTCTTTATCTGGCTTTCTCAGGGTTATACTGATCTCATGAAATGAGTTAGAAAGTGGTTCTCCTCTTCAGTCTTTTAGAAAAGTTTGAGAAGGATTGATATTAGTTTTTTAAAGGCTTGGTAGAATTCAGGGAAGCCATCAGGTCCAGGACTTTTTTTTTTGTTGCAAGATTTTCTGATTGGTGATTCAATCTCCTTTACCAGTTACAGGTCTATTCAAATCTCCTATTTCTTTGTGACTGTCGTGGTAGGCCTTGTGTTTCTAGGTATTTGTCCATTTCATCTAGGTCATCCAATCTGCTGGCACACAACTGCTCAGAGTGCTCTCTGAAAATCTATATCTGAAGAAACGGAAGTGATGTCCCTACTTCCATGTCAGACTATATAACTTAAGTCCTCTTTCTTAGCCCCTCTAGCTCAAAGTTTGTCAATACTGTTGATCTTTTTGAAAAACTGTTGATCTTCTCTATTGTTTTTCTATTTTCTATTTTGTTTATTTCTGCTCTAATCTGTATTATTCTTTTCTTCCTGCTAGCTTTGGGTTTAGCTTAGTCTTTTTCTAGATCCTTACGTTGTAAACTGAGTTTGCTGATTTGAGATCTTCCTTGTTTTGAGATCTTTCCTTGTTTACAGCTATAAACCTCCCCCTTAGTACTGTTTTCACCGCATCATTAGTTTTGATATGTTGGATTTTTGTTTTTATTTGTCTCTAAGTATTTTCTAATCACTCTTTGATTTCTCCTTTGATCCACTGGTTGCTTAATTTCCACAATTTTGTGAATTTTCCAGTTTTCCTTTGGTTATTTATTTCTAACCTCATGCAGCTGTGGTATGAGAAGATACTTTGTATAACATCCTTGAAAATCTACTGAGACAATTTGTGTCTGCTCTTCTAAGGACACCAGTCACTGGATTTACAGCCCACCACGATAATCCAGGAGGTCTCTTCACTCCAACATTCTTTGCATGTCTACAAAAACCTTTTTTCAAATAAAGATGTATTCAGATGTTCTCAGGATTACAAAGTGAATGTATATTTTTTGCAGGGTCACCACTTAACCTACAACAGTCTGCCTTCTGACCCCATAAAACCCACATCCACCCCGCATGCATTTTTTTAGCTCAAAGAGACTCAAGCCACTCTAGCATCAACTCCAGAACCCCAAATCTCAACTTCACATCATCAGTTCAAAGTCTCAGAGCTTATTTTCTAAATCACAGGAATCAGCTATGGGTGAGACTCTGAGTATGATGCATCCCGAGGAAAAATTCCTCTCCAACTGCGGATCTGTTTTGGGGGGTGGGGGTGGGGGTGGGCAAGAATGCCACTCCCTTCTCCAGGGATCGAACCCATGTCTCCCGCACTGTAGATAGAATGCTTTACCGCCTGAGCTAACAGGGAAGCCTCCAACTGCGGATCTGTGAAACTAGAAAACACATTATTTGCTTCCAAAATCCAAGTGTGGGACAGGATAGGTATTCTTAGTCCAAAAGGGAGCTATATTAGAAGGCATAAAGACATCACTGGTCTCCATAACATTTGAAATCCAGTATGGAAGTTCTATTTGATCTCAAGAACTGAGAACACATCACTGTGGGTCAAGGTTCTGCTCTCTTGGGCCCGTGCTGGCCTCACCCTCTGGGGTGGCTCACCTTGGCAGCTGAGCAGCTCTTACCAGCCTATTTCCCGCTGGTAGAATCTTGGAAGTCTGACAGCCTTCTCTCATTTCTTCCTGTCTCTGTCCCCTTCAGCCCAAGCTGGTGGTGGTTCTGCCACATTCTTAAAAACACTGTGGGTCTCCCAGGTGCCCCAGACCCAGGCCACTGACATGAACATCCTGTGGCTCTCTCTCGGGTAACTCCTCTCTACTCCTCCCATGAGACAGCCGAGCCACCGTGAGTCAAACAACTAAACCCTTTAGCAAAAGGTTGAACAGCTACACACTTGGCTTTCTCTCTAGAGTGTTTTTCTAACAGTCAAATTCCTAATATTACCATCTTTTTACAATCTGGATAGGCTGTAGGTTCCTTTTTGTTTGGCAGTTCATTCTTGAATTCATCCCTCTCCTCTAACATTTTATTATAGAAGAAACCAGACCAGCTTCTGGGGGCTCCAGGCATCCCTTGCCTTGTGGTCACATCACCCCAATCTTGTCTCCATCTTCACACCGTGTTCTCCTCTTTGTGTGTCTCATAGTTCCCTCTCCCTCACATTTGTACGGGCACATGTCATTGGATTTAGGGTCAATGCAGGATTATTTCAGCTAAAGACTCTTAACTTCATCACATCTGGAAAGATCTTTTTTCCAAAAAGGTCATGATTACAGGTTGTGGGGTTGGGGTGTGGGCACAGTTCCGTGGGGGGCTATGTCCAACCCACTCTTCTCTGACGTACATCTCAGAAGCTGGCCTCCTCTCTCTGTCCTCACTGGCCCACTCTCCTGGGGCTTCTGCCAGACTTCCCCCAACTGGCCTCTCCT
Source organism: Dama dama (assembly GCF_033118175.1). Classification (NCBI taxonomy): domain Eukaryota; kingdom Metazoa; phylum Chordata; class Mammalia; order Artiodactyla; family Cervidae; genus Dama; species Dama dama. Next base: position 307,528 of record NC_083686.1, on the reverse strand, counting down.
GCTTCCTTTTCTGAACCCCAACACCACTTTCCTCGCAGCCTAAGGGCTGTTTTCATCATGAGTCCCTGGCTTTACATCCCACAGGGCCTTCTCCTGACGCTTCTGCATGGCCAGCTCCTGCAGACAAGCCACGTGTGAGCAGAAGTGAATGCCCTCAGGAGGGCGTCCGAGACCCCTAGCGAGTGTGCTTGCTCTCCCTCTGGGACCGCTCTGCTCTGCACAGGTTTTATGTTAGTCTCAGCATTCATCAGAACTTGGAAGTATCTTCTCTGTCTACCCACCCATTCTATCCATCCCCATCCGTTTGTGAAATTAAAGACCAGAATCTCTCCTGCGGTGAAAATCTGTAACATATCTCACTGCCATCCCATTGGCATCGCCTCTTCTCTTAGCATTGGCCTCCATGTTCATGGGTTCTGGGCGTCCACTGCCTTCATCACTATTTACTATCACACTAACTGGGAGTACTCAACACACAAGACTTTTTTTTCTGATTGAAAATCTCCAAACAAAATTGTAAAAAACAAACAAATCCAAAGAACTTCAGAAGTATCACTTCTACAAGTAAGAAGTGACTCATTACAGTTTCTGTTTACCTCGTTGAAAGATGAGAGGTTAAGTTTTTTGGCAATGAACTTCTTCAGATGCAGGACTGTGGCCTGGGCTGAGCAGCGGATCCATTTTCGCTTCAAGCCCCGCAGTTTGCTGCTGTTGCATTCCAGACAGATGCTTACCTGCGAGAGAAAGGGCTCAGCTGGGGAGGTGCACCGAAGCTCGCCACGGGGCTACTCCCCGGAGGCTTTCCTAGCCATCTACCGATCCTGTTAAACCTAAAACTGCAGACATTTTGGAAATCATAAATCTGTTTTGACCTAAACGCACTACCTTAAAATCTGTTTATTTTTACCATTTTGTGAAAAACAATCTAACTATTAATTCTGTTTTATTAATACAGTTCTTTAAAGTAAACCCGAGAATTATTTATTTATTGTGGCAGTACATGCTAGCCTCAGAGTTAAACCGACAAAGGTGGAAATCCTGTTGTAAAAGCTTCTAGCTGGCAGGACATACACGCGTCTCCACAGAGGCCAAGTGTTCGCAGGAATGACGAGAAGAGACATCACATAGCAGCCACCACGGCCCCCACACCCAGGAAGGGCCACCAAGGGGCACATCACGCTCGGCCAGCTCACTAGAGGGCGGAGGACTCAGCAAAGACATCACACGTGGCGGCACCATGGACCCCTCATCCAGAGAGGGTCACCAGGAGGCAGCACGCATCGCCAGCTCACTAGAGGGCAGAGGACTCTGAGCAAAAGCACCAAGTCTCAAGTTCACGGTTAGGGTCAGAGTACTCAGCGTGTGACAAGGAACTTCAAGACAACAAACTAAGTAAAGCGACTCCAGATGGCAGACGCAGCGGAGGGACAGCCTGGCCACGCTGCACTGCTGAGCTGGCCCCACCTGAGACGCCTCGCCTCACTCAGGGGCAAGCCTTTCTCCAGGAATGGTTAGGGTGTGCCAAAAAACCAGGACCCCAAAACTCAAACAAGAGAAGAATCATTAGTAACTGAAATATATATGACTAAAATTACTAGATATGAAAGAAGGAATTAAAAGTATAACTATGAATATAACTATGAATAAAGAACAGGCAGGTATCTTTTGAATAAAAGATATTCAAATATAACTTCTAAAAATAAAAAACATTCATTCAAATTAAAAAGTCAACGGCTGGTCAAACCACAGATTAGTCTCAGCTGAACGCAGATCAATTTTCTGAAAGATCAATGTGAACAAATTACCCAAAAGAAGTATAGACACTGAGGTATCAATTAAAATAAGAAAACAAAGGAAAGGTAAGACACACGAAGACAGACCAGAGTCTGAAAATCACAAGAGGCCAGAGGAAAAAGAGAAAATAAAGGCAAAAGGATGCCCCCAAATGATGCAAGACATTAAGTCCTCAACGCCAGGAAGCAAAAGAATCTAAAACAAAGGAAATCAGAGGAAATCTGCACCCAGACATTAAGGACCCCTCCGAGCACCGGGGACCTAGGCCCAGGGGGCCGGGTGGGTCTGCACGAGGGGCTGGTGCTCAGGAGCTGAGCCCAGTCACGGGGCTTCCCACCGTGTCACCAGAAAGGAAGAACCAAACTATCATTCAGAGAGGAAGTGGAATGATGTCACCAGCACACGAAGACAGAACACAAGTACAAGAAACGAGAAGCGGCAGCTCAGGAAGAAAGAGCCCGAAGCAGACGGACTAGCTGGGGTTAAGGAGGCGCCCAGGCAGCAGGAGAGCCCTGCTGCTGTTTAGGGGAGACAAGAGGAAGAAGCCACAGGCCCCCCAGCAACAGGAGCAGGAGGCCGTGGGCTGGGCCGTCAGGGAGGGGGTGCACAGAGCTGCAGAGCACTCTGGAAAGCCCAGTCTGTGCAAGCACGGGAGTGACCACGAAGTGCACCCTACGAAGGGGAACTCGGGACAGCGACACATACCCCTCTCACCGCACACTGCCCTCAGGACCGTGTAAGTGCATTACCTATCTGTGTTTCCGACCACACTGTCCCACATGCAGGACCTTATTTCCCAGACCAGGGATTGAACCTGGGGCCCCTGCAGGGGAGTCTCAGCCACTGAACCATCAGGAAGTACTCAAATGTATTACTTATTTAAAAGCACTAAGTTAAAAGCATGTTTGTAATTTTTTAACAGCTTCGTTGCAGTATAATTTACATATATGTTTTAAGTATACAATTCAGTAAGTTTTAGTCAACTTAGAGTTGTGCAACCACCACGCCACACAGTCTGAGGTCAGACCCATCACCTCATAAAGACCGTCGCAGTTTTGGTGGTCAATCCGCCCCACCCGGGCAGCCACCCTTGGCCTGCATCTGTGGACCAGCCTCTCCTGGACAGTCTACAGATGGGATCATACAACGGAGTCTTCCCATCTGACTTCTTTCACACAGTCAAGTGCGGAGACTCAAGTGCACGGCAGCACCTCGCACTTCTCCACCTTCCTGCCGACACCTGTCACCATCTTTCTGATTACAGCCATCTTGTGAGTGTAAAATGCTATTTCATTATGGTTTTAATCTGCATTTTCCTAATGACTGATGATGTTGAACACATTTTTCATGTGACTATTAGTGAAAGCTGCTCAGTCAAATCTGACTCTTTGAGACCCCATGGTCTGTAGCCTGCCAGGCTCCTCTGTCCATGGAATCCTCCAGGCCTGAATACTGGAGTGGGTAGCCCTTCCCTTCTCCAGGGTATCTTTCTAGGTCTCCTGCACTGCAGGGAGATTCTTTACCAGCTGAGCTACCAGGGAATGTGACTATTAAACATTTGTAATTCTTCTTTGATAAAATGTCTGCCGATTTGTTAATTGGATTGTTCATCTTCTTATTAAGAGTTACATATCCTAGATAAAAGTCCTTTTCAGAAATGTCATTTGCTAATATTTTCTCCCAGTCTGTGGTCTTTTAAATTTTTCCCAGTAGTGTCTTTTGAAGAGTAGCAATTCCTTTTGGCTGCGCCATGTGGCTTGAGGAATCTCAGCTCCCTGACCAGCGGCTGAGCCGTGCCTCAAAGGGGAAGCACAGAATCTCAGCCACTGGACCACCAGGGCATCCCAAGAGCAGTATTTCTTCATTTGATGAATTTTCTTACATCAGTTTTCTTTCCTGAGTTATGTTCTTGGTTTTGAATCTGAGAACTACAAGCCTAACCCAAGATGCTAAGGAGTTTCTCTCATGTTTTCCTGAAAAGTTTCCAGGTTTGAGCCCTTACATTTTGAGTTAACTTGGGCTTCCCTGATAGCTCAGTTGGTAAAGAATCCACCTGCAATGCAGGAGACCTGGGTTCAATCTCTGGGTTGGGAAGATCCCGTGGAGAAGGAGAAGGCTACCCACTCCAGTATTCTGGCCTGGAGAATTCCACAGACTGTATAGTCCGTGGGGTCGCAAAGAGCTGGGCGCAACTGAGCGACTTTCACTTTCACTTTCCATGTGGTGAGAGGCAAGGGCATTGAGTGAATCTTCTGCACGTGGGTGTCCAGCTGTCCCAGCACCATCTAAGACACTGTTCTTTCCTCAGGAAGGGCCATGGCACCTGTGCTGGAATCAAATAACCTTGAATCTAAGGGCTTATTTCCACACTCCACAATGATTAAAAAATCTACCTTAACAACTGCAACACAATGTCTTGATTACTGCAGCCTTGTTTGTAAGATCTGATGTTCAAAATTTCCAATGCATATATTAAAGAATGTTCAACCCAAGAAAGTAGAGAAGGAAGAAAAGGGAACACAGAGCAGAAAGAAGGAATGATTAACAGAAAAGAATGTGGCTCCATCTCTGGCAAGAATGACCAAAAAAGCAGGAGACACCAGTGGGATACTAGGAAGAGCAATAGAGAAATAACCAGACACTTGGCAAAGCCCAAAGACAGACAAAAGAATTCTGTGAAAACCTAAGTCCAAGTAGAAACTTTCCTAGAAAAAATATAACTTACCAAATAATCTAAAAAAGGAACAAAAGATTTGAGAAGGATTAAAATCATTAAGGAAATTTAATGTATAGTTTAAAATCTTCCTACCCATCTTCAAAAAAATTAAGATCTGATGGCTTCATGGGAAGTTTAAACAAAATATTCAATAAAATGGATGTTCTCAATCTTATACAAACTTTCCTAGAAAATGAAAATGGGAGAGAGAGACTATCTCCAGCTCTGAGACTTCTCCCCTTGATACCAAAGCTAAACAGATACACACAGTTCCTGTGAAATGATTACATCAGAACATGCAACACACACCCATGAACACAGCAAGAATCCTCGTGAAGGAAGCAAGGGCCGCCCGAGGAGCTGGAGGCGGACGGGCAACCAAACAGATCACAGACCCCGGAGTCTGGCACAAACAGTGCGTGGAGATGTGCCAGGAAGACCAAGGCCAGCACCCAGGAGTCTGTGAGGGCTGGAATAGTCGGAACACCAGACAGAAACCAGTGGGATCCTTGTTCCGAGGCCTGAGCCGTGCACGCGCCCAGGACACACCGCAGGGCCCACCGTGGCACCACGTCACATGGCCCCCGTGCGAAGTGGCCGCGTGACACACCTCAAAAACAAGCTCAGAAGTCAATTTTAACTGAGAAAAGGCGCCTGTTCTGTAGCGTCTATGGTCTGTAGCTACATCATAAACATGAAGACTCAGAACCCAGGTCGGTAGAGCCCAGCAGGTCCCCCAGGTTTTTGGGTGCGTCCCAGGCCAAGCTCCGGGCACCTGCACCACCACCTGCCCAAGGCCCTGCCACCCAGTCCCCGCCCACCCTTGGCTCCAGCCTGGCGGCCCTGCCCCCAGCCTTCCCTCCCTGCAGGCCCTGTCCCGCCCCTGCTCCTCACACCTGGGGGTTCCAGCAGGCCCCTGTCTCCGGCCACGGCCACCCCCGCTCTGCCTTCCTTGGGGCCAACAACAGAACAGCACGCGAGGCGCAGACTGGCGTGGACGTGTGGCCTCAAAGGGGCGCAGTGGGGCCTGTGCCCCCGTCCCCGGGACAGCCTGCTGGCTCCTCTGAGAGCAACCAATCACACAGACACCTCTTTGGCATGTTTGTGATAAAAAGGGCAAAATTTAGTAACAATAAAGATAAACGCTGGAGGTTTAAAACTGACAGAACAGGGGTTAACAAGATAGCCCACCCTGCACCTGAAGAGGCTGGGCCAGCAGCCTGACCCAGGCCCCAGTGAGACTTCCAAGTCCAACAGGATGTAGAAAGGCGGAGACATGGGCCCCAGGGAGGTGTCCTGCACCCCAGTGTTTGTTCTTCTCTCTGTTCACTGAGACACATTGGAGCACCCTCCCACACTTCAGAGATGTTTCTCTTCCTGCGGCACCCGGGGAAAGTTTTCAACAACACAGAAGCATATAAACTGGAAAATTAAGGTTCCGCTATTCTATCCTTACAACCACACTATGCTAATCATGTCTGTAATAAATGTCAGTGTGCATATATACACATATATTTCACTTCTTAAATATATATATATGTATGTGTGTTTAGTTGCTCAGTAGTGTCCGACTCTTTTGCAACCCTGTAGAGTGCAGCCCACCAGGCTCCTTTGTCCAGGGGATTTCCCAGGCAAGAATACTGGAGTGGGTTGCCATTTCCTTTTCCAGGGGATCTTCCCAACCCAGGGATCAAACCCACGTCTAGTGCATCTCCTGCACTGCAGACAGGTTCTTTACCACTGAGCTGCCATATGTCAGAATATATACATAGGCAGACTTTGCTTTATTGCACTTCACAGATACTGTGTTTTTTATGAATTGAATGTTTGTGGTAGATGATGGCTAGCACTGTTTGGCAATAAAGTATCTTTTAATTAAGGAATGTATCTTTTTTTCTTTCCCCTCTGAGGGCTTCCCTGGTGGCTCTGCGGTCAAGAATCTGCCTGCAATGCAGGAGATGCATGAGATGTGGGTTCGATCTCTGGGTTGGGAAGATCCCCTGGAGAAGGAAACGGCAACTCACTGCAGTATTCTTGCCTGGGAGATCCTATGGACAGAGGAGCCTGGAGGGTTACAGTTCATGGGGTTGCAAAACACTTGGGCACAACTTAGCAACTAAATAATGTTGTTTTTTAGATATAACAAAACCTCACACTTGATAGACCACAATATAGTGGAAGCATAGCTTTTATATGCACTGGGAAATAAAAAAACTCATGATTTGTTTTATTACAATGATCTGGAACTGAATCTCAGTGTCTCCTAAGGAGCCTATATGTATAAATGTGTGTGCATGGATATGTTACACATATATTCTGCTACAGCCAAGACCCTAAGTTCTCATGGCTATTGCCGACTTTCTCTTCTCTCAGATGAGCTTCAGAAGCAGTTGGTTACATTCCTATTTATAAAATTGATTACAGTCACAACCACTGAGATTAATTTCAGGAGAACTCGAATCCTAAGGTCAACCTTCCATCCAGGAACACCCAATTATGCAATTTTCTCTGTGTTCTTCCAGAAGGTTCTGGTATCTTTGTTTTGGTCTCTCACATTTATTGCTAGGCTGCCTTAAAGTTCTTACTAATTTTCTGAACAAAGCCACCCACCCTCTGACTCTGACACGCTGGTCCTACCACTGGAAAAGGGGTCTCAGCACCTCGAGGAGCTGAGTCACATGCGTGTGCCCAAGAGTCATAGCACGCCCAGCTCGCGTTCCTATCTCCCGATTGTTGGGTCCAGGGCCTCCCAAGTCATGCTGAGTGACAGCCAAGGGTGGACATTTTCTTATTCTGACGCTGAAGAGACAACTGTTCCATCAGGGAGTGTGAGGACCACTGGAGCCTCCAAGTCAAGGCGCGCTAATAGAAGCCCGCAGACGGGGAGGTGCCAGACGGGGAGGTGTGACACCGCCGCGTTCTCAGCAGCATCGCCGTGAGGGCCCAGTGATTCTCCCCTGATCCCTGACAGTGAGTGCCACCAACAGCGGGCTCCGTCCTGGTTATTTTCACTGCAGTTTGCACGGAAGACGCCGTCCCCCCACTCCCCGCTGAAGGCACCCGCTTTAACCTTTCCGTTCCTAAAGCACTCTGCAGTGGGTAGGGGTCACTCGGGCAATTAGCCACAGAAGGGGAGCTCCTGGCCGTCCAGCGGTTGCCAGGCGGTGCTCTCACTGCTGAGGGCGCAGGTTCAGCCCCTGGAAACTAAGATCCCACAAGCTGTGCAGCCAAAAGGAGGAGGAGGAGAGAGGAGAGGAGAGGAGGGGTCAGGAGAGACTCAGAGAGCCGCCGGTGGGTGCACGACTGTCTCTGCTGTGCCCTCCTCCCGGTTCGTCTCTGTGAGGGGACGGCCCCCTGAGGCCAGGCCGCGCGCCCACCTGCTCCCTTCTTCCTGGCCCTTCCTGTCAGGGGAGACACCCCCAAGGCCAGGCCGCGCGCCCACCTGCTCCCTTCCTCCTGGTCCTTCCTGTCAGGGGAGACACCCCCCGAGGCTGGGCCGCGCGCCCACCTGCTCCCTTCCTCCTGGCCCTTCCTGTCACGGGAGACGCCCCCAAGGCCAGGCTGCGTGCCCACCTGCTCCCTTCCTCCTGGCCCTTCCTGTCAGGGGAGACCCCCCAAGGCCAGGCCATGTGCCCACCTGCTCCCTTCCTCCTGGCCCTTCCTGTCAGGGGAGACCCCCCAAGGCCAGGCTGCACGCCCACCTGCTCCCTTCCTCCTGGCCCTTCCTGTCACGGGAGACTCCCCCAAGGCCAGGCCGCGCGCCCACCTGCTCCCTTCCTCCTGGCCCTTCCTGTCAGGGGAGACCCCCCAAGGCCAGGCCATGTGCCCACCTGCTCCCTTCCTCCTGGCCCTTCCTGTCAGGGGAGCCCCCCCAAGGCCAGGCTGCGCGCCCACCTGCTCCCTTCCTCCTGGCCCTTCCTGTCAGGGGAGACCCCCCAAGGCCAGGCCATGTGCCCACCTGCTCCCTTCCTCCTGGCCCTTCCTGTCAGGGGAGACCCCCCAAGGCCAGGCTGCGCGCCCACCTGCTCCCTTCCTCCTGGCCCTTCCTGTCAGGGGAGACCCCCCCGAGGCTGGGCCGTGCGCCCACCTGCTCCCTTCCTCCTGGCCCTTCCTGTCAGGGGAGAGCCTGCTGGCTCCTTTCCTCCCGGCCCTTCCAGTCAAGGGAGACCCCCCCGAGGCTGGGCCGCGCACCCACCTGCTCCCTTTCTCCCGGCCCTTCCTGTCAGGGGAGACACCCCCGAGGCCGGGCCGCATGCCCACCTGCTCCCTTTCTCCTAGCCCTTCCAGTCAAGGGAGACCCCCCACCCCGAGGCTGGGCCGCATGCCCACCTGCTCCCTTTCTCCCAGCCCTTCCAGTCAAGGGAGACCCCCCCGCCGAGGCTGGGCCGCATGCCCACCTGCTCCCTTTCTCCCAGCCCTTCCAGTCAAGGGAGACCCCTCCCCCCCCGAGGCTGGGCCGCGCGCCCACCTGCTCCCTTTCTCCCGGCCCTTCCTGTCAGGGGAGACACCCCCCGAGGCCGGGCCACACGCCCACCTGCTCCCTTTCTCCTGGCCCTTCCTGTCAGGGGAGACCACCCAAGGCCAGGCCATGTGCCCACCTGCTCCCTTCCTCCCAGCCCTTCCTGTCAGGGGAGACACCCCCCGAGGCTGGGCCGCATGCCCACCTGCTCCCTTTCTCCCGGCCCTTCCAGTCAAGGGAGACCCCCCCCCCCCCCCCGAGGCTGGGCCGCGCGCCCACCTGCTCCCTTCCTCCTGGCCCTTCCTGTCACGGGAGACCCCCCCAAGGCCAGGCCGCGTGCCCACCTGCTCCCTTCCTCCTGGCCCTTCCTGTCAGGGGAGACCCCCCAAGGCCAGGCCATGTGCCCACCTGCTCCCTTCCTCCTGGCCCTTCCTGTCAGGGGAGACCCCCCAAGGCCAGGCTGCGCGCCCACCTGCTCCCTTCCTCCTGGCCCTTCCTGTCATGGGAGACCCCCCCAAGGCCAGGCCGCGCGCCCACCTGCTCCCTTCCTCCTGGCCCTTCCTGTCAGGGGAGACCCCCCAAGGCCAGGCCATGTGCCCACCTGCTCCCTTCCTCCTGGCCCTTCCTGTCAGGGGAGACCCCCCAAGGCCAGGCTGCGCGCCCACCTGCTCCCTTCCTCCTGGCCCTTCCTGTCAGGGGAGACCCCCCCAAGGCCAGGCCGCGCGCCCACCTGCTCCCTTCCTCCTGGCCCTTCCTGTCAGGGGAGACCCCCCCGAGGCTGGGCCGTGCGCCCACCTGCTCCCTTCCTCCCGGCCCTTCCTGTCAGGGGAGAGCCTGCTGGCTCCTTTCCTCCCGGCCCTTCCAGTCAAGGGAGACCCCCCCGAGGCTGGGCCGCGCGCCCACCTGCTCCCTTTCTCCCGGCCCTTCCTGTCAGGGGAGACACCCCCGAGGCCGGGCCGCATGCCCACCTGCTCCCTTTCTCCCAGCCCTTCCAGTCAAGGGAGACACCCCCCCAAGGCTGGGCCGCGCGCCCACCTGCTCCCTTTCTCCCAGCCCTTCCTGTCAGGGGAGACACCCCCCGAGGCTGGGCCGCATGCCCACCTGCTCCCTTTCTCCCGGCCCTTCCAGTCAAGGGAGACCCCTCCCCCCCCCCCGAGGCTGGGCCGCGCGCCCACCTGCTCCCTTTCTCCCGGCCCTTCCTGTCAGGGGAGACACCCCCCGAGGCCGGGCCGCACGCCCACCTGCTCCCTTTCTCCCAGCCCTTCCTGTCAGGGGAGACCCCCCGAGGCCGGGCCACGCGCCCACCTGCTCGTCGCTCCGGTGGTAATCACCGTCTTCCTCCTGTTTCTCCTCTGCTGCCTCTTTATTCGAACTGTCGTCCGCTTTGGTTTCTCCTTTTAGCAAAAACAAAAGACTGCATCATGATATCCAAAGTGTTAAACCGTTATTTTTCCCCCACAGAACACTCAAACGCTACGAAATCCCACGGTGACAGGAGTTCACACGCCTAAGAGTCGGAGGAGCGCTGGTCGACAGGGCCTCAGTCGCAAGGCTGCAGTGGGGGTGGGTCCCGGGCAGGCTGCCGTGACCAGGTGTCAGGCCTCAACTCTGCCCAACAGCACGGCTCCCAGAGCTCGCGCTGGTCCCACACGGCTTTAAAAGTCAGGCCTCCAGCTCGGGAAAGACGGGGTTCCTGGCTCCCAGGCCCCGAGCCAGCAGGCATGCAGCCCCTGCTCCTCTGAGCCGGCAGCCAAGGCCTCCCCTTCACAGATGCTCAGAGATGCACAGAACAGACCAGAGTGCTTAGGAATCTGTGTGGCCCATGGAGTCAAAGGTTTGAATACACTGTTACAATACGTACAGATTCAAAGCACCACTAATTTTCCATCAAAGCCAAAGAGAAGTTGGCCTTTCCGTAAGAAAACAGGCAAATTGGGAGAAGAGCCCTGGGAGGCCCATCGTGCACACGTGGTCCCTGCACACCCCACCTCCAGGCAGCTCTGGGGCCCCTGCAGGTACCCCCCATGGCCCTCCACGTAAGCCCTGGGACTGGGACCCCGCTCCTCAGCACCCCCCGGTCCTGTCAGCTCCACAGGGATACTGACGCCCACCACTCCCGTTGGGAACCTGCAGGGGCTCGTGCAGGTGAGACGCAGCCACTCACCATTTCGGTGGGGGTCCAGGTGCTGCTTTGCAGAACACGTCTCCCCCTTGATGTCTCCAGGCACTTCTAGGCCTAACTTGTGGTAGAATTCCCTCTGCTTTCTCATTTCCGCTATGAAAAATTAACATGTAATCCTTAATCTTAGGCAGGCGATGGATTATATTAAAATTCTGCACACAAATATTATCACATGAAAAAAAGGGCAGGTTTGGATGAAAAGGTCTGAAGGCTGCTACCCATGAGAAATGAACAACTTTGGACCGTGCCCTCTGGAATTTCAGGGCAGCTGCCAGCTGTGTGACTTGGGCCGTGTGCCAGGGTGTGGCCTGGGCCCCGCTGAGTGTAGGTGTCACTGGCTCCCCCAGGACAGGCCTCCAGGTGAGCCTGGCAGAAGGGTGCTCGCGGTGTCCACGGCTGGGAACCGCGGCTCGTCAGTCCTGGGGGCCGGAGCCGCCCACCACGGGGGAGGGGTCTCTACTGGACGGAGGGGATGGAGTTGGGCAGCAAGCAGCCTCCAGCCCGGCCGTCGGGCTCAGACATGAGCGGGGCCGGGCCGGGAGGCAAGAGGACAGTTGTCCAGGCTGGGTCCTCGCACGCCCCTGGGAAGGGCCGACTCTGTGACACAGGCGGCTACTGAGGAGTGGCTCATACCCAGGTAACGAAGCGGCGGCCACCGCTCAGGGCCACGCAGCAGGGCACAAAGGAAACCTAACCCAGACCAGAAACCGTAAGACACACTGTGGGAAAGACCTATGCGCAGGTGACCCACTACACAGCGCCCTTCCTACATACCAGGAGCTCTGTGAGGGCCAGGAAATGCCCTGGTCACGTCCTAGACTCAGGCAGATGCTGCAAAATACCCAACTGTGCAGGAAAATATGAATGCATGAGGCAGCAGGCTAAGAAGGAAGGAGGGAGGCCTCTCAGAACTGACTGACGCGCTAGTCCAGCGCAGAGCTGGGGGGCGCTGGAACCAAACACGCAAAGCCCAATTTGCGCCACATTTTGCTAATACTCACAATATTTCAAACTTTTCCATTGTTATTATATTTCTTATGGTATCTGTGATCAGGGAACTTTGATGTTATTATTTTAATTGTTTTCTTTTCATTCTGTGTTTTTAACTAAGAGATATACACTACTTTTTAGCCATAATGCTGTTATACACTCAGTAGCCCACAGTATAATGTGAACATAACTTTCATAGGCACTGGGAAACCAAAAGATTGATGTGATTCACCCTGTTGCGACACTTGCTTTATCACGACAGTCTGAAGCTGAACCTGCAGTATTTCTGAGGTCTGCCTGTACCTAGTTTTAATTCCTATTTCTTTAATTTTTACCTATCAAAATGAAAAAGAACTGAAAATAACAATCCTCGATGTCAGATACACACAGGTACGGAAACGTCAATTGGGATAACTTTTCAGGAAGGTTGTAGTTCAGTAGCTAACCTGTGTCCAACTGTTTATGACTCCATGGACTGCAGCACGCCAGGCTTCCCTGTCCTTCACTACCTTCTGGAGTTTGCTCAAACTCATGTCTATTGAGTCAGTGATGCCATCCAACCATCTCATCCTCTGTTGCCCCCTTCTCCTCCTGCCCTCAATGTTTCCCAGAATCAAGGTGACTTCAAAAACTGCTACTAGTGTATCCCAAGGAAATAATCAGGTAAGTACCTAAGGAGATAAAGCCTTATTTCCAACACTGAAGTATCAGAAACAACCTCCATGCTTAGCACCAGGCAACAGGGGCAGGCCAATCAGAAGTGTGCCTCCCTGCCAGCCTCATCCTGTCCAGCAGACATGTCCAGACAGGAGCACAGAGCCTCACAACTCCGGTCAACAGCACACGTGAGACACCACCACCCACTCCCAACCGTGGGTGCACAAGAGAAAGCTAACCTAACTGCTGTGCTGGGACACAGTGGTGACAGACATAGGGACACATGCTGGGGTAGACTCAGGGACACACACTGGTGACACGCAGGGACACACGCAGTGACACGCGCTGGTGACACGCTGGGACACATGCTGACACTCAGGGACACAAGCTGGTGACACGCAGGGACACACGCAGTGACACGTGCTGGTGACACGCTGGGACACACTCTGGTGACACGCAGGGACACATGCTGGTGACACGCAGGGACACAAGCTGGTGACACGCTGGGACACATGCTGACACTCAGGGACACAAGCTGGTGACACGCAGGGACACACACAGTGACACGCGCTGGTGACAGGCAGGGACACAAGCTGGTGACACGCTGGGACACAAGCTGGTGACATGCTGGGACACACGCTGACACGCAGGGACACAAGCTGGTGACATGCAGGGACACACACTAGTGACTCACGTTGGGACAGACTCAGGGACACACGCTGGTGACACTCTGGGACACATGCTGACACTCAGGGACACAAGCTGGTGACATGCAGGGACACATACTGGTGACACACATTGGGACAGACTCAGGGACACACGCTGGTGACACGCAGTGACACATGCTGGTGACACACAGGGACACATGCTGACACTCAGGGACACAAGCTGATGACACGCAGTGACACGTGCTGGTGACACATTGGGACACACACTGGTGACACGCAGGGACACATGCTGGTGACACGCAGGGACACAAGCTGGTGACATGCTGGGACACATGCTGACACTCAGGGACACAAGCTGGTGACATGCAGGGACACATGCAGTGACACACGCTGGTGACAGGCAGGGACACAAGCTGGTGACACGCTGGGACACAAGCTGGTGACATGCTGGGACACATGCTGACACTCAGGGACACAAGCTGGTGACATGCAGGGACACACACAGTGACGCGCTAGTAACACGCGCTGGTGACACGCAGGGACACAAGCTGGTGACATGCTGGGACACATGCTGACACTCAGGGACACAAGCTGGTGACACGCAGGGACACACACAGTGACAAGCGCTGGTGACACGCAGGGACACAAGCTGGTGACACGCTGGGACACATGCTGACACTCAGGGACACAAGCTGGTGACACGCAGGGACACACACAGTGACAAGCGCTGGTGACACGCAGGGACACAAGCTGGTGACACGCTGGGACACATGCTGACACTCAGGGACACAAGCTGGTGACATGCAGGGACACACACTGGTGACACACGTTGGGACAGACTCAGGGACACACGCTGGTGACACGCAGGGACAAACGCAGTGACACACGCTGGTGACACGCTGGGACACATGCTGACACTCAGGGACCCACGCAGGGACACACACTGGGTCACCGGGACTCATGAGCTGCGGCTCTGCGGGACCACACCCGTGAAGTCCTGTGGACTGTCCCACCTGGGAGGGGCCAGAATCGCACGGGGCCTCTCCATCTCAGCTGCACACGGGAACGTGGGGACCGAGGGCCTGGGCTTAGCCAAACTGTGAGAGACAGGACGGCCCCACCCACGAGCCAACATGAAGTTGGCATCACGCTCTCAGTTTACAGAGGTGCTGAACTCCCTGTTTCAAGAAGAAGCCTCTTTGGGGAAACAAATGGCAACATCTCTGGCTGAAACAGGGACGGCGACCAAGTTGACAGCTCTGGACTCTAGGCCAGAAGCACACCGGGTGCTTTATGAAATCTTAGCATGTTTAAGACACCCTAGAATAATTTTTAACACTATCAGTATTTTATTTTCGTGTATTCTTTGCCTTTCCCCAGCACTAGAAAAGAAAGTGTTAGCTGCTCAGTCATGTCCGACTCTTTCTGATTTTATGGACTGCAGCCGCCAGGCTCCTCTGTCCATGGGCTTCTCCAGGCAAGAATACTGGAGTGGGTGGCCATTCCCTTCTCCAGGGGATCAGAACCAGATCTCCCGCACTGCAGGTAGATTCCTTACCATCTGAGCCACCATGGAAGTAGAAAACCCTTCTTCAACTATTGAAAGATGACAGTTTCTACATATAGTTACTTAGAAAATTTAAATTCTTCTTTCTTGAATGAATTCTGTGAACAGTGAAAGAAGACTTTAACAGTATTACTCCCTAAGTTGTATCTTAAAAGTCACATGTGACATCTACTGAGCTAATGGAATAAGCCTGTTCTTTAAATCACAACCTTCTGAAACACAATGGTGAGAGAACACTCCCAAATGAACTGCTGCCTCTTATCTTGGAAAGAAAGCTGCACCTAGGTTTCATCAGCTGGCACCGCCCCACCATCCAGCACCCACTCTGGATGGATCACCCTTCACCAAGGACAAGACAGTCTCAGGGCTCAGGACTGCGGAGAGAACGGCCATTCCCACTCTCCACTCTGAATGGGTCACCCGTCACCAAGGACAAGACAGTCTCAGCGCTCAGGACCGCAGAGAGAACGGCCATTCCCACTCTCCACTCTGAATGGATCACCCTTCACCAAGGACAAGACAGTCTCAGGGCTCAGGACTGTGGAGAGAATGGCCATTCCCACTCTCCACTCTGAATGGGTCACCCGTCACCAAGGACAAGATAGTCTCAGGGCTCAGAACTGCGGAGAGAACGGCCATTCCCACTCTCAGGATACTTGTACCACACAGTATTTCTGCTCAAGTCTCTTAAGATCGACTTAAAGCTTGTATTTAAAGTTTAAATCCGGTTAAACTTGGCCGACACAGGGTTCCTGGCTCCACCTCCAGGCAGCACGAGCAGGAGGCCCCCCCTGCTCTGCCCCCGGGGCCTGGCCAGGGCTGCACACGTGCCAGGCACCGGGGTCCCCAGAACACAGAGAGACGCGTGAGCGAAGGCGGACGAGACCAGCGCGCAGACGGCAGGGAGCCCAGGGCAGGGCCAAGCGAGACATCCAAAGCCAGGACCCCTGAACGAAAAGGCCCTTGGAGGCCCTGCTGAGGACACAGAGGTCCAGGGGGAGGTTCTGACACTTACCCTCTTGGAGGCCTGGGACCAATTTGTAAACAATATCCTGCATGGTTCTGTCATGACTGGCAAAAGAACAGAACAGGTAGGTTAGCCAAAAATGTCAATCCTCTAATTCTCAAACCTTTTCTATGTAACAATAACAAACTCCACAATCACAAACTGGAATTTTAGTTGAATTCTGCTTCTAGTTTGTACTTATAAAAGTGTCTGGGCCAGCAAGAGTGACACAGGACCTGAGCTGACACGTCAGAGTGTGGACGCCAGATGCTGGTGAACACTCAGAGAAGGACACAGGCAAGACCCCTTGGCGACCAGCGCCCCCCGCCAGCTGGGCTTCTCAAGTCCTGCAGGCGTCAGGCAGTCTTGGGCTGTGCCAGACCAGAGGGGGTTTCTCAAACGTCCCTGACCAGGACCTGCGCAAGGAGCACCTCTCATGTCTGGACACTCATGTTGATGTGAACATGTAGATCACACACACACACACGTATCCACGCACACAACAGAGCCAGCCTCCAGTACACGACATCCTCTGTATTTCCTACTCCCTGACCCCTCGCCTTCTCCTGAAGCTCTGTGGAGCCACAAGGACAGGATGGGGGCGAAACGAGCCCGACACGCCTCCTGCAGACAGGAGCCCCCCTTCGGCAGGGCCCCCCGCCCCGAGGCGCTCACCCGATGTACTGCAGGGGGTGGCTCTGGTGGATGACGATCCTGCATGTGGGGCAGGTGTTGTTCTCCTCCAGGTACTTCACCAGGCAGCTGCGGCAGACTGCGGGGGGGCGCGCATCAGTGGCAGTCAGGGGTGCTCCTCCCACTGGCCCCCCACCCCGGGCCCCCAGGGACAGGCCCGTCGCCTGGGCCCACCTCCCATGGAGGACACAGACTGGAGGAGGAAGGCGCCCTCACGCCCATCACGGGGCGCCCGTCACAGCAGTAAACAGGTAAATTCTACGTTAGCCTAAGAAAGCACCAGAACTTCTCTGCACGACCAAATGGGATAAGATTCAGTGAATGTACCATAAAATACTGCCAACCGATATCTAAAATACAATTACCTTTAAAATAAAATTTCTATCAAAACTGGCAAGCATCTTCTAAAGTGAGAAATACAAGATCAAAGATCCTCACTGTCAAAGGATTCGCTTAACCTTAGGAAGTGCCCGGGTCAGCCCCCCAGGATCCAGCCTGCTTGTGAAGGCTGGGGGGGATGCGGTGTTTGAAGGAGGAGGACACCCACGTTCAGCACCAGCTGCAAGCTAAAGCCTGCAACAGGCCAGTGGCCGTGGTGGGCAGGGAGCACAAAGTTTAAGGAATTCATTTGCAAATGGTAAAAACACTTCGGGCCACTAAAAACCAATATTCTGTCACACCACATGTAAGGCTTTAGCTGTTACATACAAATAACTAAGCTTTTCTTGCATTTATTTAGCTTTCTCAAATGATACCTCTTATACTGAAATTACCCCCAGTGTTTTAACTTCAGATAACTTTTCTCATTTATCTTCAGGATCTCCTTTATTTCTGCTGCTGGGTCTTGCTCTGTGTGTGAGTAAATGCTCTGGGGAAAAAAGCCCAAGTGTTAGAGGATGGAACACTCTGCACGCACATGTGTGCAGACACTCAGTCACCGTGGTTGCATCGATGAGGTATCCACTACACAGGCGGCAGGTGATGTGGGCGTTTATGTCCCAGAGTTTAATCTTTCTGGTCAACATCTTTGGCTTCTACAAGAGAAAAAAGCATATTAACCAAAGTATGATGTAATCTGATGTTTCATCAAAGGTTCAAGTTCAACATAAATCCAGCTCCAGTGTGGCCAGGAGGAGCTCAGCATGAGGAGGGCTGAGGCCAGGTCCTACCCCCACTCCCACCAGGTCAGGTCCCCCCATTCCCACCAGATCAGGTCCACCTGCTCCCACCAGGTCAGGTTCCGCCCCCCGGCTCCCACCAGGTCAGGTCCCTCCATTCCCTCCAGGTGGGGTCCCCCCGCTCCCACCAGGTCAGATCCCCCTGCTCCTACCAGGCCAGGTCCGCACCCTGAGACCCCGCTTCCACCATGAGGCAGGCAGTCACCCGCCGTGGACCAGGTCACCCGCCCCGCGGCAGCACCAGGCTGCACGCACACTGCTGCTCCTTCCAGGCCCCCCTCCTGCTCCTCCTGCTCAGAACCCACGAGGTCGGCTGGTGAGGCGGCGCAAGGCAGGAGAGTTTTCTGGAGCTGCGGGAGGGGAGGCAAGGGAGCCGGCAGGCCGTGCTGGGCAGGACAGGGTCCGTCTAGAGCTCTGGCTCCTCTGATAAGATGACACAGGTGAGCAGTAGGGGATCACATCCCCAGGAAGCACAGGGCACAACAGCATCCTAAGTCCAAATGTCTGTCACCGTGCGCGGAGCGTGGACGCACCACCCCTGCCCCAGAGCCGCCCTCCAGAGCTGCGGCGGCTCTGACTGGCTCCCCCTCCCAGACCAACGGCTCACAAGGGCAGGGTCTGTCGTCATCGCCCTAATAGAAGGCTGCGCAGGAGAAACAGCCCCGAAGAAGCTACATCCTCCCCAAAACCTGTGTGTCACCTCATGGAGCAAAAGGCTCCTGAGACAGGATCCCCACTGGAGTCCCCAGGTGACCGTGTTGCCACAGGGCCCTTCTGGGGCGCAAGAGGCTCGGAGGAGATATGGGAGAAGCCACCTGCAGGCTGTGAGCAGGAAGGCGCTTCCCGGAGAGGGAAGCTCTGAGACGAGTAGCGCCGCCTGCACCTAGACTGTAGCCCTGAACGCCTGGCCGGCCCACCGGCCAGTGAGACCCTGAGACTCCACTTGGCCACCAGCTTCCGGGACACTCGCTGTGGCTTGAGCAGGAGACGCCTCTGGATGGTACACCGCGCAGGGTACAAGGAGCTTCCACGACCAGGATCACTGACAACTCTGCCCAGAGGCAGTAACGCCCCGGGAGATGGAGGCCAAGGCTCAGGAGGCCCACGGCACACTGGGCACTGGGCTGGATGGCGAGGCCTCACCCGCAGACACAGCGCACGAGGCTCCCGGCTCCCGCGCAGACGTTCCCGGCTCAGCGCTGTCTGAAGACAGGCAGAGGGAAGGAGAGGGCCGGGTGGGCAGATGAGGCCGCACCGGACCCCGGGGAGGCCCCGACTTGAGACTAAACCGTCACCTTACACCAAAGCCCAGAAGCAACCATCAGGACAGACTGAGGCACCCAGCACGGCGCCGGGCGCAGTCCCCCTGGACACGCGAGGGCCACGGCACCAGCAACAATGCCCCGTGACTGTCACAGAAAGTAGGACGGGAGGCTCGCAGGCGAGAGCCTGCAGGGGGTCCCCACTAGACAGCCCTCTCCCGCAGCCCCTAGCTGTCAGGAGAGATGAGGGTCATTCCCACAGGGGCTCCACGGGCCCCAGGAAGCAAACCTAAGTCTACGGGGCCAGGCTCTCGGTGTCACGGTCACCAGGTGCTGTGCGGAGCCTGCCTGACCACTCGGACCTGCTGAGGCCGGCTCCATGAAGAAGGGCCTGTGCGCCCCATGGAGCCGAAGAAATGGGCGGTAACGGAAGGGGGAGGAACCCAAGTCGTCACCCAGCGAAGCGGAGACGGGATGAGAACTCCACTGGATGCCAGGGCCTGAGGTGCTGTCTACCACCTGCCCAACTGAGCCTACTAGCACCGTGCCCTTGACTCACTGTGCACTGTTCACACGCCTGACAGGCTCACACTTGCCACCAGCCCGACAGCCAGGCCAAAACCGGCTCCAAATCACACAGACCAGGATCAAGATCGGTGTGAACTCATCTTTAGTAGCAGCAGGCAAACAGATACAATGTGTGCATGAGTGTGGACACGCCCACTCACTCTACAGATGTCTGTGCACATGAGTGTGGGCACGCCTACTCTACAGATATGTGTGCACGTGTGGACATGCCCACTCTACAGATGTGTGTGCACATGAGTGTGGGCACGCCCACTCTACAGATATGTGTGCACGTGTGGACATGCCCACTCTACGGATGTGTGTGCACGTGTGGGCACGCCCACTCTACAGATGTGTGTACGCGTGTGGACATGCCCACTCTACAGATGTGTGTGCACATGAGTGTGGGCATGCCCACTTTACAGATGTGTGTGCACGAGTGTGGGCACGCCCACTCTACAGATGTGTGTACGCGTGTGGACATGCCCACTCTACAGATGTGTGTGCACATGAGTGTGGGCACGCCCACTTTACAGATGTGTGTGCACGAGTGTGGGCACGCCCACTCTACAGATATGTGTGCACGTGTGGACACACCCACTCTACAGATATGTGTGCACGTGTGGACACACCCACTCTACAGATGTGTGTACACAAGTGGACACGCCCACTCTACAGATGTGTGTGCACATGAGTGTGGGCACGCCCACTTTACAGATGTGTGTGCATGTGTAGACATGCCCACTCTACAGATGTGTGTTCACGAGTGTGGGCATGCCCACTCTACAGATATGTGTGCACGTGTGGACGCACCCACTCTGCAGATGTGTGTGCACAAGTGTGGGCACGCCCACTTTACAGATGTGTGTGCACGTGTGGACACGCCCACTCTACAGATGTGTGTGCACGAGTGTGGGCACACCCACTCTACAGATGTGTATGCATGAGTGTGGGCACGCCCACTTTACAGATATGTGTACACGTGTGGACACGCCCACTCTACAGATGTGTGTGCATGAGTGTGGGCACGCCCACTCTACAGATGTGTGTGCACGTGTGGACACGCCCACTCTACAGATGTGTGTGCACATGAGTGTGGGCACGCCCACTCTACAGATATGTGTGCACGAGTGTGGACATGCCCACTCTACAGATGTGTGTACACGAGTACGGACATGCCCACTTGCCCTCAGCTCTGCCCCCTGGGAGTGACCGCTCTGGGCAGCCCTGGGCTGAGGGTGCACACTGCCTCTGCCGCAGGAGCCAGCACCGCTGGACGTGCAGCCGGCCCTGGCCGGGCGAGGACCTGGCGGACCTCTGTGCTTAGAGCCGGGACAGCAACCATCACTGCTGGCGGTCAGCGGAGTAACACAGGAGCCTATGAGGCCACACGGACAGACAGGCAAGGAAGGGGTGCCCTTCCCCACAGAACGTGAGCTGGTAAACAGAAGGCAGGCTGGCAGCGAAGGTCACCACCCAAGGACAACTGCAGGGACGCGGACTCAGGAGGCCTCGGTGGGGATCAGCGGGGGAAGACTTCACCAAGGACGCGAAGGTGCATGAAGTCTCCAGACACTCAGCAGCCTTCGAGGAGGGCAGGACCCTCGGGAAGAAAGCCCCGTGTGTCGCCAACGGCGTGACGGGTGACACCCGGGCAAGGACCCCACTGCAGGGGTGCCTCTTGGCATCAGGTCTGACGGGCCCCTACCAGAGCCTGAGCCCCATGGGGGCCCGGCCTCCAGTTCTGCCCATGTGGCCCTCCACGCCAATCAGGCGCGTGACCAGCCACTCTCACAAGGGGCCAACGCCCACTGTTGCCCCACCTCGGCCAGGACCTGGGCACCCGCGGTCGCCCCAGCTTGGCTGCGACCCAGGGGCCTGCAGCACTGGACGGGCACCCCTGGACCACAGGCGGGTGGTGCGTGGGGCGGCCCCGGAGGCGCCACTGACGGTCAGGACGGCGGCCTGTGCGGGAAGCCTGTGCCCACCTCCTTGAGGCCGTCGTCCCTCCTGCTGCCTCTGCATCGGACGCCGCTGCCTATGGGTTCACCACGCTCACGCCTTGTCCACCGTGCCCTCCGTGCTCTGGCTCCTCACGTCTGCGCCTTCCTTGCGTCTCTCGCGGTGTTTCCATTTTCTAGCACAGAAATGGCACCTGCTGTTCAAGGTCACGTCACTTATGTGACATACACAGCACCGCAGTTACGTTTCTGCTAGAAGCTGTGAAGAGCCCCACGTAGCAAACAGCAGAACGGAGTCGATCAGAAATATCAGAAAAAACTGGAATGTGTGTCAGTAACTGTGCTTGAACCTGCTCTGGAGCCGTCAGAGATGAAATTTTAAAGGAGCTACAAAGCACTGACTTTTTCTATGGCTACAACAGAGTCAAAATAAGACAAAGTGTAATTTAAGGTAAGCTTAATCAACTCACACGCACTGAAAGCAGCAGCTCAAGCTCACACTGCATTACCTGTGCACAGAGCCAAGTCCTCTGCTACATTTTGAAGCCTGTGGAGACACAGGGATGGGGCGTCACCCACACGTGCCGTTCCACGGAGCCCGGCCCCCAGACAGGCGGCTTCAGCTGCTCAGGTCAACAGGTCTCTCCCTTTACCTGCTCAGAACGACAAAAAGAAAAGCAAGCTTGGTTGACAGTAAAGCACCCACAGCAACCACAGAGACACGGGCAGACCCCCACAGGAGCCTGGTGGCTCGAGGCCCAGGGGCTGGGGATGGTAGGGAGGTAGGCTGGGTGCTGCCCCCCATGCGCAGGGGCCCAGAGAAGCTCCCGGGAAGGCGGTGGGCTTTGGGTGACCTGGCGGGAGGCTGGGAGAGCAGCCATGTGACTCCTGGGCTGCTTTCACAGTTCCCGCCCTGGAAGGTGTCCCCAGGGCGGCTCACCCGGGGAAGCCACACGAGGACACCCGCAGGCTCCGCACGGGTTCTGGGCCACTGCAGGGGACAGACACGCCAGTGGGCATGTGTGTGTGCGGACGGTGGTGCCAGGGCCGTGGCCAGCAAGCACAGCGCGGGGCTGGGGTGAGCGGCAGCAGAGAAGTGGTGACCAGGCCCCTGTAGGACTTGGCCACCGTCAGGGAGATGGAGCTGAAGGGCCTGGAGCTGGAATCATTCCTGGAGCTCTGGGGGGGGTGGGCGGGGTGCCTGCACTCAGCGTTGCTTAGACGCGGCCAGTGACACAGGCACAGATGTTGCACGTGCGATCTCAGACGTCAGTGAGCAAGGGACACAGATCCCCAGGGCCAATGTTCTCGAGGAGAAGGCTGACAACAAGTGATAAGCGCCATGAGCAGGCACGCCCTCCGTTCAGACACTGCAGGTGACAGACAGGACAAACCAGAGCAAGGGAGGAGGTAGGGAGAGCAGAGGGTCCAGAACACCTCCCTGAAGTCACAGCTGAGCAACATTAGAATGTCAGGAATAACTTTGTGCCAACAGAGTTGAAAACTCCTAAGGAATTTGACAAAGTGCTTGAAAACAGCTCACCAGAACTGAGGTGAATGGAAACAGAATCGAGAGTTCTGGACCCCTAAGGACACTGAGCCAGGCGGGTTCCACCAAACCTGCGTGCTGCAGCCCTCCCCAGACAGACCCGCCCGAGCACACAGGTAGTGGTGTTCCCGACTGGGGCTGAGGCTGCACAGCTCAGGCCAGGGGGACCCGGGGGACACGGACCACCGACAGCTGCAGCACCGCCTCCTGCGGAGCGCACAGGAGGGGCTCTGTGCAGGAAACAAATGTCGTTTATGACAAAAACTAAAAGGAGAGAGATGCTAAGATCTCCCCAGAGACACACTCTCTGCAAGTTAAGAGCAGAAGGAGCTTCCCCACCTGAACAAAGCTCTCTATCTAAGAGACACTAACACTTCCATCCACTGGAAGGTTTATGCCTGACTGCAGAGCTCTCTTCCCAGCAGGCGCCTGTGGGGAGCAGCTGTGGCCGTGTATCTCCTGGACGCAGCTGGCAACCAGAGGTCAGCGCCTGGGGGACGCATGACGGGACAGGTGCTCCAAGACAGCAAGTGCACCATGAAACTGGGCACTTCAGCGCATGTAAACACCTCCCTGAAAAGCACACTTTGCCAAAAGCCCGCCCAACACAAGCACCACTCCTGGTGGTGAGAATTCTCCCTTTCGCCAGGCATCTCTGGGCAAGTATCCCCAAACAGCCGATTCCAGGCTGACGGAGGCCAGATGTGTGAGGCACAACGCAAGGCTGAGAGGACACACCCGCCCCGCCTGGCCGTCACCAGCCCTGCGTCCTGCCGGGTGGCTCCACTGCTGGGCACTGCACCCCCCACTCTCCCCTTGGCCTTGGCCAAGCCTTGGCCCAAGGGGTCACGGGCACAGATGTGGGGGACGGGCCCCTGCCCTGACCCCGTCTTGCTGACACCTCCTGAGTCTGATGTGTCACGGTGTCCTGAGTGGCAGATGCAATGCCATATATGTGTACACAAGATCTTTACTTTTCAAAAATGAAACCAAATGATAATGCAACACTTCAGACAATCAGTTGACCCTCCTTGAGACAGAGGCCAGCGGCGCCATCCTCTGGCCCCGCGCCCCCTGACACCAGTGCCGGCCACTGGGCTGTCCCGCACGGAGCAGCACGGCCGGAGCACTGACTCCTACCGATGACTCCTACTGACTCAGGCCGATGGCTGAGACTCGGCGGGGAGAGGCCAGTGAGGACGGCCATGGCCAGCGCCTGGGAGCCTGGCTGGTGACAGTGTCCACTGGTGACTTACGCTTCCCTGAAAGCTCAGCGGGGTCCACGCCAAGACCCATGTTCTTGGGAGCTGAGGGCCCGCCAAGCAGGAGCCTCCCTGAGAGCCCTGTGGGTCCTGGGCTCCTGGGCGACAGCCTTTCCTGTCGCTGAGCGCGTTCACCCTGACTCCTCGGGGAGAGGACTCTGGATGTAGCGCCCAGTCCCCCAAGGCTCGTCCTGTCTGCCGCTTCCTTCGTGGATTCTGCTGTGACCTTCGGCTGAAATGACCCACAGCGCTGAGCGTGAGGAGTCCATCCTGTGCCTGTACACCTGGGGCCACCCCTCAGCCTCTCAACGCCCCGGGCCTGCCGGGCCTCCATGTGTCTGCCCAGACAAGCCTGTCTAGGCTGGAGACAGTGAGCGAGGCCTGGCCGCCCTGGGCCCGACACTGCTGTGGCCCCGGGACACGGTGGCACCTCCACCCTCTTCCCCGGTCCAGGCTGATCCAGGCCCCACCCTCCTGCTTCCCAAGGGCTCTGATGGTCCCAGCAAGCCCTTCTCATCTGGAACCTTCCACACCTCCCTCCTAACAGAACCTGCCTCCACAGGACCCCCCCCCACCCCATGACTCAGTCACCCCCCCACCCAGGCTTCTGTCCTCGACTCCACCAAGTCCCGGTGACAAGGACATCACCAGCCCTCCAAGATATAAGGCTGCCGCCCACCTGCAGCCCAGCCGACCCCTCCATGCGGCCCCTGCCACCGGGGAAGCAGTAGGGGCCACACACCGGCCTCAGCCCTGGACGCTGCAGGAGGGACAGGCCACATGCCCCACACCTACCTCTCAGGGTCACGCCAGAACTCAGGGGCACTCGTTCCTGCATGAAAAGGCCCTTCTGTCCCAGCATCTCGGACCACTGCCCTGTCCAGACTCCTGTCCACCCGTCTGCAACACCCCCGATGCCACAGCCCGCTTAAGGGGTACTTCCCCACACGATACCCTTGCATGACACACACATTTATCCCCTTTCCTCCTCCAGGGAAATACACCAGGCTTGTTGCGCTGGATAAAAGTAGTAAACACACTCACTAATCACAACCTGGAATCCTTCACTGAATGTAGTTAAGGAAAAAGCCCTCAGTCTCAACCCCCAACACTCACTGCTGCTCGCCATGTGCTGGGCACTTCCACCATCCTCACTTCCGCCTGACACTGCAAACACACACCCCACCCTCACTCCCACCTGACACTGCAGACACACACCCTCATTCTCACTTCCGCCTGACACTGCAAACACACACCCCACCCTCACTTCCACCTGACACTGCAGACACACACCCTCATCCTCACTTCCGCCTGACACTGCAGACACACACCTTCATCCTCACTTCCTCCTGACAGTGCAGACACACACCCCCATCCTCACTTCCGCCTAACACTGCAAACACACACCCCACCCTTACTCCCACCTGACACTGCAGACACACACCCTCATCCTCACTTCCGCCTGACACTGCAGACACACACCCTCATCCTCACTTCTGCCTGACACTACAGACACACACCCTCATCCTCACTTCCGCCTGACACTGCAAACACACACCCACCCTCACTCCCACCTGACACTGCAGACACACACCCTCATCCTCACTTCCGCCTGACACTGCAGACACACACCCTCATCCTCACTTCTGCCTGACACTGCAGACACACACCCTCATCCTCACTTCCGCCTGACACTGCAAACACACACCCCACCCTCACTCCCACCTGACACTGCAGACACACACCCTCATCCTCACTTCCACCTGACACTGCAGACACACACCCTCATCCTCACTTCCGCCTGACACTGCAGACACACACCCTCCTCACTTCCGCCTGACACTGCAGACACACACCCCACCCTCACTTCCACCTGACACTGCAGACACACACCCTCATCCTCACTTCCGCCTGACACTGCAAACACACACCCCACCCTCACTCCCACCTGACACTGCAGACACACACCCTCATCCTCACTTCCGCCTGACACTGCAGACACACACCCCACCCTCACTTCCGCCTGACACTGCAGACACACACCCTCATCCTCACTTCTGACTGACACTGCAGACATACACCCTCATCCTCACTTCCGCCTGACACTGCAAACACACACCCCACCCTCACTTCCACCTGACACTGCAGACACACACCCTCATCCTCACTTCCGCCTGACACTGCAAACACACACCCCACCCTTACTCCCACCTGACACTGCAGACACACACCCTCATCCTCACTTCCGCCTGACACTGCAGACACACACCCTCATCCTCACTTCTGCCTGACACTACAGACACACACCCTCATCCTCACTTCCGCCTGACACTGCAAACACACACCCCACCCTCACTCCGACCTGACACTGCACACACCCTCATCCTCACTTCCGCCTGACACTGCAGACACACACCCTCATCCTCACTTCCGCCTGACACTGCAGACACACACCCTCCTCACTTCCGCCTGACACTGCAGACACACACCCCACCCTCACTTCCACCTGACACTGCAGACACACACCCTCATCCTCACTTCCGCCTGACACTGCAAACACACACCCCACCCTCACTCACACCTGACACTGCAGACACACACCCTCATCCTCACTTCCGCCTGACACTGCAGACACACACCCCACCCTCACTTCCACCTGACACTGCAGACACACACCCTCATCCTCACTTCCGCCTGACACTGCAGACACACACCTTCATCCTCACTTCCTCCTGACAGTGCAGACACACACCCCCATCCTCACTTCCGCCTAACACTGCAAACACACACCCCACCCTCACTTCCACCTGACACTGCAGACACACACTCTCATCCTCACTTCCGCCCGACACTGCAGACACACACCCTCATCCTCACTTCTGCCTGACACTGCAGACATACACCCTCATCCTCACTTCCGCCTGACACTGCAGACACACACCCTCATCCTCACTTCCGCCTGACACTGCAAACACACACCCCACCCTCACTCCCACCTGACACTGCAGACACACACCCTCATCCTCACTTCTGCCTGACACTGCAGACACACACCCCACCCTCACTTCCACCTGACACTGCAGACACACACCCTCATCCTCACTTCCGCCTGACACTGCAGACACACACCTTCATCCTCACTTCCTCCTGACAGTGCAGACACACACCCCCATCCTCACTTCCGCCTAACACTGCAAACACACACCCCACCCTCACTTCCACCTGACACTGCAGACACACACCCTCATCTTCACTTCCGCCCGACACTGCAGACACACACCCTCATCCTCACTTCTGCCTGACACTGCAGACACACACCCTCATCCTCACTTCCGCCTGACACTGCAAACACACACCCCACCCTCACTCCCACCTGACACTGCAGACACACACCCTCATCCTCACTTCCGCCTGACACTGCAGACACAAACCCCACCCTCACTTCCACCTGACACTGCAGACACACACCCTCATCCTCACTTCCGCCTGACACTGCAGACACACACCTTCATCCTCACTTCCTCCTGACAGTGCAGACACACACCCCCATCCTCACTTCCGCCTAACACTGCAAACACACACCCCACCCTCACTTCCACCTGACACTGCAGACACACACTCTCATCCTCACTTCCGCCCGACACTGCAGACACACACCCTCATCCTCACTTCTGCCTGACACTGCAGACATACACCCTCATCCTCACTTCCGCCTGACACTGCAGACACACACCCTCATCCTCACTTCCGCCTGACACTGCAGACACACACCCCACCCTCACTCCCACCTGACACTGCAGACACACACCCTCATCCTCACTTCTGCCTGACACTGCAGACACACACCCCACCCTCACTTCCACCTGACACTGCAGACACACACCCTCATCCTCACTTCCGCCTGACACTGCAGACACACACCTTCATCCTCACTTCCTCCTGACAGTGCAGACACACACCCCCATCCTCACTTCCGCCTAACACTGCAAACACACACCCCACCCTCACTTCCACCTGACACTGCAGACACACACCCTCATCTTCACTTCCGCCCGACACTGCAGACACACACCCTCATCCTCACTTCTGCCTGACACTGCAGACACACACCCTCATCCTCACTTCCGCCTGACACTGCAAACACACACCCCACCCTCACTCCCACCTGACACTGCAGACACACACCCTCATCCTCACTTCCGCCTGACACTGCAGACACAAACCCCACCCTCACTTCCACCTGACACTGCAGACACACACCCTCATCCTCACTTCCGCCTGACACTGCAGACACAGGCCCTCATCCTCACTTCCGCCTGACACTGCAGACACACACCTTCATCCTCACTTCCGCCTGACACTGCAGACACACACCCTCATCCTCACTTCCGCCTGACACTGCAAACACACACCCCACCCTCACTTCCACCTGACACTGCAGACACACACCCCCATCCTCACTTCTGCCTGACACTGCAAACATACAGCCTCATCCTCACTTCCGCCTAACACTACAAACACACACCCCACCCTCACTTCCACCTGACACTGCAAACACACACCTTCATCCTCACTTCCTCCTGACAGTGCAGACACACACCCCCATCCTCACTTCCGCCTAACCCTGCAAACACACACCCCACCCTCACTTCCACCTGACACTGCAGAGACACACCCTCATCCTCACTTCCACCAACAATGCAAACACACACCCTCATCCTCACTTCTGCCTGACACTGCAAACACATACCCTCATCCTCACTTCCACCTGACACTGCAAATACCTACACCCTCATCCTCACTTCCACCGACACTGCAAACACACACACCCTCATCCACACTTACACACATCCTCAGACCCTCAGTTACAAACTGTGAGGATGCCTTCCAACACCAGTCACAGAGAACCACAGCCTCCCAAGAACCAGGCACAGTCTGGGCTGTCTGACTGTGGCTGTGGCTAGGTGTGACCAGGTGTTCCCACAGCTCCTCCTGGAGGCTCTGGCCACAGCCAGTCCCTGCTCCCTGCCCTCATGACCCTCAAGAAAGAACCACCTCCACGTACAAGCCCACCCCGGTCATGCTTCCTTCTATCAACATATCTTATGAGAACCTTTCTGTTTTCGATTTATTTTGGGGTTAGTGCCACTAAGCTATATTTTCCTAGGAAACAGATCATCAAATTTATTGTCACAGAATTGCTCAGAGTAGCCTGAAAACGTATTAAACAGCTTCACTGGGGGAAGTCTGACAAGTGACACATGCTCTAAAGGGCTCCCAGGGCCCCGATTCTGGATGCTGTGTAGACAGGGCCAGGCAGCCTCCTGAGACTCGCCAAGCAGCCACGTGGACGGGCAGCTCACCCCTTCTGTTCTGAGTGGTGCCCACCCTGACTCTCAGCCCCCTTGCCTGTAGACTCAAGGCTGCGGGAACGAGGGTGCCGTGAAGAGTGGTGGCCACGGCTCTGTGTGGATGGCCCGCTGGGGAAACACCCACTGAGGAGGTCACTTGTGTCCGCCTGCCCCATCCGAGCCTCTGTTGCCCTGGGGGCCATTCTTCTGCCCCTTCAGTTCATCCTCACCCCAACACCAGAGCCCCCACCAGTCTCTGTGTCCATGGGCCTGCCCTGGACGTCACTGTGGCTCCCGGACGGACAGCGGAGCCACCAGGACAGCCCCCAGCCATCTGTACCACCAATTCTTTCTCCACAGACACGTCTGACAACTTCAGAAAAGCAAACCCGAGACCCCTGAAACACTAATCGCAGAAGCCCGACTGCAGACAAGCCGAGCCCTCCCCCACGCTCCCCGTCCACGTCAGCTCCTCCATCCATGTTGGGGCCTATCCGTGTCCACTCAGCCCACATCAACTCTTCCATCCGCGTCCACTCAAACCCACCTCAGCTCCGTCCCCCATGGCCTCGCCCACCTCTCGGCTCTGTACATGCCTGGCAATCCATCCTCAAGGGGCCATCAGAGACCAGCAAGACTCTGGGACAGGCCACCCAAGCTCGAGCCTGAACCCATTCGCCGTCTTGTCCCCTGCTGCCAGCTTCTCAGGGTCTGTGCCCCGCGACCCCACAGGGGTGAGTCCCTCACCACCGTGCACCACGTCCAGCAGGGAGCCCACCCCAGAGCCGGTGTCCAGTCAGCCGGAGATACTCCTGACGTCCTCGAAAAACTCCAGGAAACCTATCTGTTTATTTTCATGCAGAGCTGATGAAGTGCAGACCCTGCTCTCTGCACACGCCCTCTTCTCCTGACCAGCCACGCCAAGTGGAGTCCCACACTCAGCTCCCGCCCAGCTCCCACCCCTCCGCCTGGGGGAGCTGGCCAGGCTGCCCGCAGCCAGAGGCCCCGGCCGTGCCTGGGAAGAGCTCTGCGCTCTGCTGGGCCCCCCAGGGCCTTCTCTGCGCGGCTGGTCTGTCCACGCCGGCCCCGGTGACCTCGTTCACACACCTGCCGGGCGTCTGCCCTGTTCTGCTCACCAGGCAAGCACGTGTTGGGTCACGGGACCCAAACGCTGTCTGGCGGCAGCAAGGTGTCTGCAGGAGCCCTGGAGGACGGGCGGCCTGGGGCTGTGCGCTCAGTGACCCTGCTCACCCAGGTCGTCCACGCCGGCTGCGCCCCCGTCAGAGCGGCTCAGGGGACCTCCAGGGTGAAGTCCTGCAAAGCTCAGGGTGCTCCACAGTCCCCATGGGCCCCTGCTGTTCTAGGACACTCCACGTGCAGTCCCGCCTGGGGTCCTTGCAGGACTGTACTCTTAGCCGGAATATTCCCGCTCTGGGTCCCACTTGCTGGCTCACTCCCAGCAAGTCTTGTCTCAAGCGTCCCCTCCCCAGTGAGCTCTTTGAGACAATCCTAAGGTCCACACCCATGTGAACGACTCTGAGCTTTCCCCCTCCAACCCTTAACTGACAACTTTGTTATTACTCGCACCTAGATTATACTGTCAGGCATGTGACTGGGAACGCTGAAAATTCAACAGACCGGCTATATGACAAAATTGAGAAAATCTGTCCGAAGGGTATAAAAGATGGGAAATAGAAGAAATGCCACGTCCAACCAACAGGTGCTCCAGAAAAGGGAAACAGACAAGATGCTCTGACAGTCTGGAGCCGGGCTGGGAGCACACACATTCCTGGGTCATCCGCGCACTCATTCATAGGCAACACTTTATAATCTGGAGAAAATGATTCGCATGTCTCCCCAGTTGGGAGATGTGCATGTTGTCCCCTCAGACGACAAGGGCCCTGGTGCCGCCCACATCCATGCAGGTCTCCGAACCTGAAGACATCAGGGCACGAGGGAGAGTCCTGAAGGTTCTGGGGCAGGAGGAGCCTGGAGGAGGGATTGCCTGCACCAGCCTCCTCACCTGCAGCGCCTGACTCCAAGGAGTCCAAGGAAAGACACCTGGGACATAGGATTCTACATCCAGCCAGACAACTGACCCAGCAGACTGGCAGAGGCCTCAGGAAACGTGCTCAGACACCCATTCACAGGACGCCCTGAAGCACGTCATGAGCCAGCAGGCGCTTGCGTGTCAGCACAGGTGCAGGGAGCGCTGGGGCGCTGGCAGGCCGGCCGCTCTGGCTGTGACCGAGGAAGGACGTGCGGAGAGACGTCCCCACTCTGACCTGGGCGGGGGGTGCCGGGCAGACAGGGGCAGGGGCCCCACAAGCCCAGCATGAGGCCTCCAGCCGGGACCAGGCATGGGGACAAGAGGACCAAGGAGGGCACAGGGCGCAGGCCGGACCCTTGAGAACGTGGGCCACGTGAGGGACAGCAGGCAAAGTGAGGCAGGAGGGAAGTCCAGCCAGAGAGCAGACTTGACTCACAGTCTCATCTACTTCCCACTCAGGTCCAAGCTTCGGAGAAGCGCAGAAAACACAGCAAAAGGGCTGAGGGACCCCAAGATTCCGCTGGCAGGCAGCTGGCTGCAAACCCTGCTCAGGAGCAGACACGTGACCCCTCCACCAAAAACACCAGCTCAGGCAGAACCAGGGAGCCGGGCTGGGCTCCCCACGGGGTCTCAGAACTGTGCCTCAACACGACTCCTTGTCACCCCCACCCACGTCTGAGTTACAACAGCCGGCCAGCCTGCCCATGGTTGCTGGGAAGCCCCAGGGAGGACACCGCCTCACTCGGTTCGCAGGTGCCCCTGGTGGGTCACACCAGACAGGGGACTCAGGGGCTGAGACCCTGGGAGCCTTGGAAGGGAGGGGAAGGGGGGTTTGCATCTGGGGAGTATGAATTTTGGGGGGCCAGAGGGAAGACTATGAAAGGCAGAATTTTGAGATGGTCACAAGATCCTGGGCCCTACTGGACACACACCTCTGCTCTAATTATCCCACCTACTGCTGTAAAGGGGTTTTTGAAGATGTAATTAAGGTCTCAAATCAGCTGACCTTACAACAGGGCAAGTATCCAGCAGCCTGGGCAAACTGCACGGTCTTTCAGAGCCGAGTTTTCTCAGCTAGTGGCAGAAGAGCAGGCCACAGCAGAACACAACATGCTGAGGGCCCTCGGCCCTCAGGCAAAGGACTGCGGGGCCTCGGGGCCAGGGTGGGCCCGCCGGTGAGTCGCTGACAAGGGCCACGCTCGGCCCACACACCGACCTCGGCCCGGGGCCCTGGGCAGCAGAGTCAGCCACGTGCTGCCGGACTTCTGACCCATGGAGCCGTGACACATAAGTGGGTGCCCTTTCAAGCCACTAAGTTTGTGGTAATTCATTTTCCAGCAATAGAAAACGAGATAATAGGGTTTGGAAAATGAAAGTTGCTAGCTTCTAAAAGAAAGGGCGAGTTTCCCAAACACGTGAAAAACAAAGTAGCCACCACTTCTGGAAATACTCTCATTCGGCACCTATTCTCCCAGCTCCAGAGACAAGAATCAGGTTAATAAACAAGTGGAAGAGGCAAGAACCCCTTGGTATGGACTGAACTGGGCCCCTCAAGCTCACGTGTTAAAGCCCCAACCCCGTTTCCACATACGGGGCCTCTGCGAGGCTGACTCATGAGTTGGGGCTGACGGGTGAGCACCCTGCCAGGAAGGAGCCAGCCTGCTGCCAGCCTGCCTGTGAGGGCGAGAAGGCCCGTCCAGGCCAGGAACCAAGCCCACTGGCACCCTGAGCTTGGACCTCAGCCTCCCCGGACCGCCCTGTCTGTGGGGTCTCGTCCCGGCAGCAGTGTGGAGACCCCGTCTCCCAGCTCCTCCTCGGGGCAGCTGCTGCGAAGCAGGGAAGACGACTGCCTCCCGCAGTTCCCGTCTCCAGGGTACGGAGGAAGTTATTCCACCCAGAGGAAACGCTACTCTAAAGCAGAACTCATATTTCCCCTGCCAATTTCAAAAACTTTCTACCCACTAAACCTTTTATAAAGTCTGCTAAGAGCAACACAGCTGACCCGAGCGGGACTCGCCATCGTGCGCCTGTGAGGATGACAGAACGGCCCCGGACATCTCTGTCAGACACAGACAGGGAGGCTGAGGCAGCCCCCCGGGCAAGAGCAGGTGCCGCTCCCAGGACAGAGCTTGGCTCCTCTGGGCTCCCTGACCGTCTCTGCTCCCCGGAGCCTCGGCCCAGTGCCCGGGGCACAGGAGTGACGGCAGTGCTGAGTGCGGGACGCACAGCCTGCCAGCACAGCAGCCTCCGTGAGGCATCTCTCAACCCAGGAGGGGCTCAGCCCCACTTTGCCCTCGGGGTAAACAGGGGACACACACAAAGGTGGACGGCACCCTGAGTGAGGAATCAGAAAAACTCACAAGTGATGGATGGCCTGGAGAAGTCTGTGCTGTGGGGAGCCCGAAAGGGTGGGAGAACCCCAGTGCCACGTGGGGAGTCACCTGCCTCCCAGACGGAAATACTCAGCAAGACCTTCCTGAGCCACCCAGGGAGAGCTGAGAGCGGACAGGAAACGAGCCAGTTCGTGGAGTGAGCGTCCACTTCTCAGTGTGACCACGACATTGCGTTATGTGGAGACCATCTTCTTACCAGCGTCATGTGCTGTGAATCACCTAAGGAACGAGGCAGATGGTCTGCAGCTACTTCAGATGATTCAACAATAACTGTGTGTTTAGGGAAACCAATAAGCATATGTGGCGAAACACACGTAATCGCTGGGCCTTGGGTTCGGGCAGCAGGGTGCTGGGCTTAGTCGCTCAATCATGTCTGACTCTCTGCGACCCCACGGACTGCAGCCCACCAGGCTCCTCTGTCCACGGGGTTCTCCAGGCCAGAAACACTGGAGTGGGTTGCCATGCCCTCCTTCAGGGGATCTTCCCAACCCAGGGATCGAACCCAGGTCTCCTGCATTGCAGGCGGATTCTTTGCCGTCTGAGCCATCGGACGATTCAACAATAAATGTGTGTTTAGAGAAACGGATAAGCAAATATGGCAAAACACACATAATTGTTGAGTCTAGGATTAGGGTAGAAGGGTGCTCATTGTCTAATTCGTTTTTTCTCCACTGTGTTTTTTTTTTTCCTCAGAAACTTTGGTAAAAAACTAAAAGGGGCTTTGCTGGTGGCTCAGTGGTAAAGAATCTACCTGCCACCGCAGGAGAGATGGGTTTGATCCTTGATCCAGGAGGATTCCACACGCCCTGGAGCAACTAAGCCTGTGTGCCACAACTGCTGCGCCTGTGCTCTAGAGATGACGCTCCACAACGAGAGGTCCCCGCACTGAGAAGCCCGCGCCCCATGACGGGAGAGCAGCCCCCGTGCCCCACGACGGGAGAGGGGCCCTCAATCTCCACTATTAGAGAGCAGTCCCCGCTCACAACCAGAGAACAGCCTGCACAGCAACAAAGACCCAGTATAGCCATAGGTAAATAAGTAATTTTTTTTTTTTTAAAGTAAAACTAAATCACTTAAAAGCAGAAGAGGCTGACCCTTCTCGGTCCCTCACCACCTGTGACTGCGCCCCGTGCCTGCGTGTCCTCACCAGGCAGCCACGGGCGAGTAGGTCGTCCTGGGTGATCCATGGAAGGCGTTAATGCATAAAACAGCTCCAGAACAGGGCCGTAGAAGGGAGCAGGTCAGCTTTTAGCTAGCTGAGCACCTTCTACACGCCAGGCCCTGCTGAGAATCAGCAAACATAACAGCTGACAAGACCCCCTAACCAAACCCGCTGGGCTGCCACGAGATGCACAGAGGACCCACAAGTTGGCCAGGAACTTCACGGAGGTCTGTGGACACTTTCCTACTCTTTGCTTTTTCGCGTCAAACACCTGGAATTTGCTGTTAGTGTGGCAAAGTCCAGCAAATATTGATGCGTTTGAAAAAAAAAAATCCTGTTAACCTCCACTCTCTAAATTCACCTAAGCATTAGAAGTTCTCTTCAAAAAAATAAAATAAGCCTAATAACTAGTTCTTGAAGACAGTCTAGTTACTTTTAAAATACCTCACTTTAAAATACCAGTGAAAAACTATCAACTTGCAGAACTGAAGAACAGTTCCATTTTTTGAAGCATAATAAATTGTGCAGCATTTTTGCAACAGCAAGTATCAGAAAGGTAGTAAGAAACTGTCCTCAAACCTCAACACAGTGCAATAGAAAAGAAAATTAACTTTCAACTTCAAATTCGATTCTGACCATTAACCAAATAAAACTATGAAATAACAAATCCTGTCATTCAGTAAATTAAACAGTAAGAGTATAGGCTAACACAAACTTTGTTTATAACCCAAATAAGTAAGTGTAATCACTGGAAAGGACCCTGCTTCACCCCCAGCAAGGTGGAAACCTAGCGGGTCCGGAGAGCAGGGTGGCAGGAGAGGACGCCCCCTCCACGTGGTGACCAGTCACGGGCAGTGGGCCCCGCGTGGGTGCCCTTCACAGCCCTCACAGTCCTGCAGCGCTGTCCCGGCACCAGGAAGTCAAGGTACCAGGGTCCAGGCACCCAGGAGGGGAGATGTGGGCTGAGAACCAGGCCCCAGCACACAGGTTCCTGGAGCACTCTTCCCTTCGAGGGTCAAATATGCAAAACATCTTGGACCTCACACTTCAAAAATGTCTTAGAAACATCAGTTTATAATTCCCAGAGCAAAATAACTGGCAGGAATCAAAGTTCTAGAAACAACTAAAATCACTGCACTTGCAGCTTCAAACAACTCTACATCTCTGACACACATACCTACAATTTAACTGTGTGTGGGGCGGGGGCTTATGGTCTGCTGCAAGTGTTCTAGGCTAACTCCTAAACATCTTTCCTACTTGTAACTTCTCTCCCATCATGCGCAAGCTCCAGCATCACTCCATCAGCACAGTGGTGACATCAGAGCAACCTGTGTAACTCAAGAGACAGCTGAGCTGCTGCACCCTCGGGCTGACCTCACTGCTCTGCGCAGTCCTGTTCATTCACCCTGCAGGGCACTTCTCAGGAGCCAACATCTAATGGAGGCCAGACATTAGGATGGCCTGGCTGCCCCCAGCCCCTCCCAGGAATCACCTGTGGCGTTCCTCCTGCTCAAGCATGGGCAGGGCCTGGTAACTGGGTTCTAACAAAGAACATGGCAAAAGGGATGGGATATCCCAGCCAATATCAGGTCATGAACACTGTGGCCTGCTCACTCTCCCATTCAGTCACTGGCTCCCTAGAGCTGCCCTACGGATGTCTCCAGCAAGCAGCCTGGAAGCAGATGCCTCCAGCTGAGCCTACAGACAGATACCACAGCCCCAGCCAGCACCCTGTCTGCAGCCTTGTGAGACTCTTGAGGCTGGGGACACAGCTAAGCTGTGCCTAGACTCCTGACCTCAGACTGAGATAACTGATGTGGTTTTAAGGCACACTACATTTTGGGGTAACCTGCAGGACAATAATATATAAATAATATAACCATCCAGCGCTATCATACCTTCAAAAATCCAAAAATGAGAAAATAAAGAGCCTAATCAAACTTGAATGCCCAGTTTCACAAGTCTTTTCCAAAACTTCAAAGAAAATTAAGTTTCTTAAAAAGTAAAGTGTATGTTTAAACAAACGAACAAAATCAGAAGCAAGCACTGAGCAAGAAGGTCCCAAGCATGGTTACGTCTGACAAATAAAAAGTTTCTAGGCTGGACTATTCATGGACTCCATTTAAAAGTAGGTCCTATGAAATGTTACACTGAAAATTCAAAGGGGGTTTCTCCTAAGTAACCAAGAAGAGAAGTTATGGCACAAAATGAAACAGTGAACTGATCATTCAAGCGTCTCCCTTGGGTTTTAGACTCACGCCCCATCCTAACACAGGGCAACCTCTCTGAATGTTCTCCTGCCTTTTGTCCATACAGTGAACGCACTGCACGCTGGTCCCACGCCAGGCAGACAGTGCCCACCTGGGCAGCCTCATGTACTGGACACTCTGGAGCCTTTCCCCAGCCCAAAGGGAGCACATCTCCATCCCTACTTTCAAAGTAAAGGACACTGTGGGCAAGATCCGGGTGAGGTCAGATGGTAATGTTTTGGAGAAGCAGAGCCCCCACCCCAGGGTCTCTTCCTGGATTGGAAAAGGTGCCTGATGGCTCACCTGACAAACACTGGACCAATGGCCCCCAAACCCTTCCCGCAACCCACATGGCCATTTGGATCCCATCCCTCCTGGAAATTCCTGGACACGGAAAACACCTCCAGCCCTAGAGAATGGGGCCCTTTTGGTGACATCACCGGAGGGCGGGGAGGGTAGAAGTGATCGAAGGTGCCTGACACTGACCACAGAGTCCAGGTAAGGAAATGACAGCCCTGGAGCAGAGACTGGGAGAACAGGGTAGGCGACAGCTTCCTGGGTCTAGCGAGGGGCACCCTGCTGGCTCGGGGCACGGAGCCAGTGTGGAGTAGGGGCTCCATCAGTCTCAACCCACTCTAACCCCAGGGACCAGTCCAGGCAGCAACTGCTGAAGGTCAGAAGGTTTGTAGGGCCCAGGTGCTCAGGGGCCTCACAGAGAGGGCTGGTTTGCACCTGTGGGGCTTACATGCCCAGGATCCCTGATGCTCCAGACCTTTATATAGCAGGTGGGGTCCAGCTGAGTGAGCTGAGTGGATTCCGGGCACTCTGGAAACTGCCCCAGGGCCCAGGCCCCTGGGGGTCCAACCTGGGGTCCCAGCACTCCTCAGAGACCACCCTTGAGGCCTGGGTGCTTCTCAGTGACTCATTCAAGAGTCGCAGCCTTCCTGGGGGCCTGTCTCCAAGTTTCAGCTCTCATCACAGTCCCGGTCCTGTCTGAGACCCAGCCTTCTTCAGGACTGCCCAGCGTCCAACTCTCCTTCACGACCTACCTGGGTCATCCCTGCAGCCTGTCACAAGACAGAGCCCTCCACGTGGCACAGCCCCAGGGTCCGGGCTCCTGGGAAGGACGGGCTGTCCCCGGGTCCCAGAAGTGCTCACAGGAATCCTGTGCCCTACTGGAGACCAGTCCTGGGGTCTCAGTCCTCTCTAGTGGGTTTACTCAAGCCCTGATCTTTCCATGGGCCAGTCCTGGGGTCCAGACCGCCCCCAGGTGACCCATCCTATTTTAGTATATGTGCTGCTGAAGCGAGCTCCTCAGTGACTTGTCCCAGTCCCAACTGTTCCTAAGTCCTGGCCATCCTCGGTGACCTGTCTCGGGGTCCAGCTGATTCTTATTGAGTCTTAAGGTCCCAGCCCTCCTCCATGACCCACATTGGGGTTGGGCTCTCTTAGGAGATCTGTCTTGGCGTCCAGTACTTCCTAGTCTTTTCTCAGTGGGTCCTAAGGTCCAGTCCTCCCTGATGACCCATCCTGGGGTTAGACCC
This sequence comes from Dama dama, assembly GCF_033118175.1. Classification (NCBI taxonomy): domain Eukaryota; kingdom Metazoa; phylum Chordata; class Mammalia; order Artiodactyla; family Cervidae; genus Dama; species Dama dama. The sequence continues at coordinate 268,268 of NC_083686.1, read as the reverse complement.
TCTGCAGTGGCCCGTCCGGTCCTCCCTGGTCCCTCCCCGGTGACCCGTCCTGGGGTCTGGTCCTCCCTGGCCCCTCTGCGGTGGCCCGTCCAGGAGTCCGGTCCTCCCTGGTCCCTCCCTGGTGACCTGTCCAGGGGTCTGGTCCCCCTCAGTGGCCGGTCCTGGGATCCAGTCATCCCCGGTCGCTCCCCGAAGACCCGTCCCGAGGTCGGGCCGTGCCCTAGGTCCGGCCCCCGTGGGTCCGGCCCGGGCCTGGGCCTACCGAGCAGAGACGGGGCGCCGCAGGCCGGGCCGACGAGGGTGCAGGGGCTCGGGCCGGGGTTCGGAGCCTTCCGGGCCCGGACACGGGCCGAGGCCGCGGCCTGTGGAGCGGGCGCCACGGGCCAGGCCAGGCGGGGCGCGGACTCACTGACCTGCCGTCTCAGCTGCGGGCGAGCTGGGCGCACGCGGGGGCAGCGCGGGCAGGGGGAGGGGGCGCCGCTCCCTCCGGGTCCCCCCCAAGAGCCGGAGAAAAAAACCCGTCCGGAGTTTAAAACAAAGAGGCGGAAATGCCCGAGCGGAGCCGACCGCAGAGTCGGGGGCGCCGCGCCTGGAGCATGCGCGTTGCGCGGCCCGGCTCCCACCCGGCGGCCGGGGCAGGGGCGGGGCCTGGAGGGGGCGGTCCGAGGGCGGGGACAGGGCGGAGCCAGAGGGCGCAGGCGCGTCCGGGCTGGGGAGGCTCTGGGGCCTGAAGAGGAGAGGGTTGCCGGCCGCGGAACCCAGGACGCGGGCGTGGTGAGAGGCTGTGGGTGGGGACGGAGGGCGGGTTCAGAGGGAGCCTCGGGGCCGGGCTCCAGGCAGAGACCAAGCCGGGTGCGTGGGACTCTCCAGAGGCTGGGGAGGCGGGGCCAGAGATGGGGCGGGGCCTTGAGGGGCGTGGGGGCGGGGCCTGGGAGGGCCGGTGAGGGGCGGGGCGGGGCGGGGCCGAGGGCGGGGCCGGGTCGAGGGCGGGGCGGGGCCGGCGGGCGCAGCGCGGGGCGGAGGCGCGGCTTACGGAACCCCAGGTCCTGCAGGCAGCTGGCGTTAGGACCCCGCCCCCAGACCTGGGGTTTCCTCCGAGGGAGGCAGTCTCGTCCTGGCATTCTTGTTTTCTTGGGAATCAGCTTCAGGCAGCAACGGGGGCGCCGCGGACAGACAGAAACCCTGCTGCCTCTGGGCAAGGCTGACCCCGCCACCCGTCCATGGGTCCGCCTTTCTGCAGGCCCTGCCCTGGAGCTGTAAAGCAGTGATCATGACGTCCACGCCCTCGTGGGGTCCACACTGCAGTGGGGGGAGAAAATCACAAAGGACAGCGTAAATGTGGTGTCCTGTGGGAAACAAGCCGATTGGGGCAGGCAGCGGATGTCCGGAGATGGTTACCTTAGAGTGAACCGGCACGTAAGGGTCGTGAGGAGCAGCGAGCCCTGCACGTAACCGGTTGGGGGCGGCTAGCACGTGGAGAGTCCAGCCAACCTCAGGCCCCGGGGTGGGAGGAAGTGTGAAGAATGCTTTCCAGAGACCAGGCGAAAGCTAGAGGACACAGAGGTTGGAGATCAGGTCAGATGGAGAGATTCCTGGAGTGTCTGAGCAGACGGCTCTCTACCTGGGGTTGGCCTCCCGCTGCCCTATGTCTGTGGGGGCGGGGCTGGGGCGAGAGGCAGAGCAAGGGAGAGCCAGGGCGCTGCACCAGGTGGGGAGCTGTAGGGTGGGTGGGACTGCTGGGGTAGCTGGCATGAGAGGAGGCAGGGATGGACAGCTGCTGACCATCTCGGGAAAGTGATGTCACCTGACCCCCAACTGGGACTGCCCTGAAGCTGGGGGCTACGGGAGTGCAGCAGGAGCTTGCAGTGTCCGGAGATGATGAGATGGTTAAGGGAGTGAGTGAGGACGAGGGGCCAAGCCCCCTGCAGCCCTCCCAGTGGAGATACTAGGGAGTCCAGGAGGAGTCAGTGAGAAAGAACCCTTTTAGGGGGTCTGGCAGACTGAGGAGGAGGCCCCCACAAGTGAGTGTTGTGATTTGGTTGGTGACGGGATGAGGGTGGTGAGGCAGCTCTGCGGCCGTGGCCAGTGCAGTGTGGGCACATTGTTGGGGAAAGCATTGCTTAACGGAAGAGGGCAAAGAAAGACAAATTTTCAAGGCTATAGACTGAAGCCACGAATGGAGTTCGGGTGCCAGAAGGAAAAGACAGTTTACTGCCTCAGTGGTGGTGACTGGGTACAAGGGGACAGTGACCACGCTGCAGGAGGAGAAAACCATTTACTACCTTGGTGGCGGTGATTGGGTACAAGGGTGGAGAGACCACGCTGTGTGTGCAGAAGACAGCGTACCACCTCAGTGGTGACTGGGTACAAGGGGACAGTGACCACGAAGTGTGAGGAGAAGGGAGTTTACTACCTCAGTGGTGGTGGCTGGGTAGAAGAGGAGAGTGACCATTCTGCATGAGGAGAAGACAGTTTACTTCCTCCGTGGTGGTGACTGGATAGAAGGGGAGAGTGACCACGAAGTGTGAGGAGGAGACAGTTTACTACCTTAGTGTTAGTGACTGGATACAAGGGAAATGTGACCATGCTGTGTGGAGAAGACAATGTGGTACCTCAGTGGTGGTGACTGGGTTCGAGGGGATCAGGACTCAGTGCGTGAGAAGACAGTGTGGTACCTCAGTGGTGGTGACTGGGTACGAGGGCAGAGTGACATGCTCTATGAACCCCAGTCCCCACCTAGGACTGGGGACTAGATGTGGGGGCATTTGGCAGCGCTTCACATGGGGGTGGTCCACACCCTGCCCCAATGCATGGTCTATTCTAGATGCTTCTGTTTTCCAAGAAATGGGAGTTCAGTTGACCCAGGTTGGAAGAGGAGGCCCAGGGGACAGCAGACTGGGGTCAGCCCTGGACTTAGGGGAGGTGACTCCAACAAGTCATCTGACAGCCCTCTGACACTGTGGTCACCTGTCTGCAAGTCAGGGAGGGCCAGTAACAGGCGTGTGAGGCACAGCAACAGTTCCAAATTTGTTCTAGGCCTGGGGTGTCTTGCTGAGGGTGCAGACCAGGCCTCTGGACTGCCCACCTGTTCTCCAGGGTAGCCTCCTTGATGACAATAGCCCAGACCTTGACCTGAACCCTGAGCTCCGGTGCCTAGCTGCCCAGCACATCTCTGCTGCAATATCTGAGAAGCTCAGGCTCTGATGGCAGAAGGGCCACTCCTGACCTTCCCACAGCCCCATCGCAGGTGGGCTTCTTCCTGCCACCCCCACATGTGTCAGTGGACCCCTCAGAATCTGCTGCAGCTCCCCTACTCCACCCTGTTCCAAGGCCATCGACTTTGCCAGTTGGTGTATCACCTCAGGACTGGCCTTCTGCTTCTTTCTTTGGGACCCAAATCTAGTCTCAACATGAAATGGTAACTCTCGTAACACATATAGCTGCAGAATGTCCCTCCTCTGCCCCAAACAGGGGCCTCACTCAGAGCCAAAGCACAAGAGCAGAGGTCACGGGGCCTGAGGACACCTAGAGTGATGGACCTGTGTGTTGTGTTGATGGTGGTGATAAGCTCCTGAGTGTGCACATAGGTCACAGCTCACTGATGTGTGTGGGTTACACTGTGTGGTTATACCTCAACAGAGCAGAATAGAAAGAAGGAACCAGAAGTCAGGACACAAGCAGAGAGAAGAGACCCCCATTCCACCTCGCCCATGTCTCCTCTTTCCCCAGAGGTGAGCGGTCCTCTCTCCTCTGCCTCCCAGCCACCCCCAGAGACACCCATCCTCCACACCCACCCGGGCCCCCCACTGCCCGCTCCCCTCCTTTTCAATGTCCTCTTCCCTGATGGACCATTCCAGTGAGGCCATCTGTCTGAACAACAGGACAGAATGACATGGGCTCTCTTGACGTGTGCTTCTCTGCTTATCTTTGTAACATGACTCCTCAGGAGAGCCGTCTACACTGGCCCACCCAATTTCCCTTCCTGTTTGGTCTCTTAACCCTGCAGGCTTCTGCCCTCCACCAGAAAAACACTCTGGCCCAGGTCACCCCAGGTTCTGTGAGCTGCGTCTGCCATCACCTCTGACCCGCCATGCTGCTCTCCTGGAAGCTCAGTCCCTCGGCTGGCTGTCCCGTGTTCTGCCCTCTAACTGGCACCTTCTCGGACCCTGGCCATCCTCGTCTCCTCTCTCTGCAGCCACACCGGTCAGTGCTTTCACTCTGCCCCGTGCTCTTGAGCTCTGTCCCGATGCGAGTGACCCTCCTGGGCTTGTGTGCCACCGTGTCCCTCGGTGACTGCAGGTGGCGAGTTTCCCCATCTTGGCCAGCAGGGCTCCATCCTTTCTGCTACTGGCACACAAGCATCTGGGCTCATACCTGACTCCTCCGGTGCTGTTTCCCCACATCTGGCTCATAAGGAGGTCCTCTCAGCTGTGTCTGCACATGTGCCTGATGCAGCCGTGGCTCTCAGCCTCCGCAGCTCCTGGCCTGGGCCTACCTGTCCTGTCTAGGTGGCTGCCATACCCCACCACCCCTAGTCTTTCCTGGACAGAGCAGCCAACGAGCTGACCCTCAGCGTCTAGGTCAGAGTGCACCAGGCATCCCCTCAGCCGCAATCACTGCTCCAGTTCCCAGAGGCCCTGCCTCGGGCCTGGGTCCTGCCTTGACTCTGGCCTGGCCTCCTTGGCCCTCCGGGACATGCTGGGCCCTCACACCTCAAGGCCATGGCTGAGCTGCTCCCAGGCCTGAGTGGCACTCTGGCCAACCACAGGGCTCCTCCTGCCCTCAGACCTGTGCTCAGATATCTCCTGAGGCCTCTCTTGACCAATCTGGCAACAGAAACACAGCACTTGACAACTTATCTTGTTGGCAAGACTCTCCTCTCAGATATTGTTGGTGGCAACAAAGAGGGGATTGACAATATTCAGCACAATGATGTGGGCGTCATCCTTTGTCTGAGAGTCCCCAGGTAGGAAAACACCCTAAAGATATACGGTGTGTGTACACGCTTAGTCACTTTGGTGGTGTCCGACTCTTTGTGACTCTATGGACTTATACCCGCCAGGCTTCTCTGTCCTTGGGGTTTCCCAGGCAAAAATACTGGAGTGGGTTTCCCTGTCCTTCTTTAGGGAACCTTCCCGATTCAGAGATTGAATCTGTGTCTCCTGCATTGCAGTGGGATTCTTTACCCACTGAGCCACCTGGGAAGTCCCAAAGATACAAAGTACAAAAGATATAACATGGCTGCTAACTGCAATATAATTTATAACAGAAAAGCTGGAACAGTCCATAGGTATTGATCCAAGTACTTAATAAACCACTGACCCTCTACGCAGGGGTTCTTGCATCTGTAATAAGGGTGCAGACACCTGTGCATGCTATCACGGGGTTGCCTCCAGGATGGTGTCCAGGGCACAGCATTAAGGTGGCCAAGCAGGAGGAAAGGGTACCCAGACTGTGGGGGTTACTGCATGTTCCACGTATTTGTCTGGGCTAGAAATCTGTGAAGATGGTGGCAGCAACGGGACTTCGATCTCCCTGGACTCCTCATAAAACACAGGGAGGTGCAGCAGCCCAGCAACAGTCAGGTGGCCAACACTGACCCCAAGGCTCTATGACAAGCAGGTAGAGACAACCTCCCACCTTGATTCCTGAGGTCAGCATGTGTGTGGAGGGACTGAGTTCACCCCCCCCCCCCCCACCAAAGACAACTAAAAACTGGGCCACACCAGGCAGTGCAGGCCGTGACCCAAGAAATGGACAAATGGGTCAAGCCACGGTTCGGAGGCCAGGGTGCCGAGGCTGTGGGGAGGGCACAGGAGAGGAGGGCCTTGCAGAGGGGTGCTCCAGAGCTGGGTGGAGAGCCTGAGTCCTGGGCTGAGCCCTGATAGGGATGTACATGGAGGAAGCTGTCTGGGGATGCACAGAAGCTCTGAGAGGTACCGAGACAGATGTTCTGGGAGGTCATGACAGGGGGGGGCATGTCCCACCAGCCCAGGAGCCCTTGTGGGCCAGGCTCCAGGCCAAATGACCCAACCCTCAGCAGGAGGGCAGCCCCCACCAGCCTACGGTGGAGATGCGTGGAGGGAACAACAGGGTGTCCAGAGTCTGACCTTGCCTAGGACAAAGCACAGGCAGGAAGCACTCCACAAGAACAGTGTCTTGGGTCGGGTCCAGCAGACTTGCCAGCAAGCAGAGGAGAATGCCAGTCACCGGGGCCGATGTACAGCTACTGCCAATGCCAGAACCAGAAAACAGACACTACAATGGATTTTATACCCTAGCCACATGTTCAAAGGCAGGGAGGTGGCTGGGCACTCGGGCATGGATCAGGAAATGAAGAGGGCCAGAAAGCAAAGGTGTGGCCCAGACCCCTGTGGACAGGAGCCAGGAGCCACATGTGGGCCACTGAGCATCGAAAGGAATAACAGCAGCAACGTGTTACGATACCCAAACCACGAATACATGATGCTACTTAAAGACCCAGAGCGGTGGTAGTGTAGGGCCCTGAAGGACCAACTCATAATTTTCAAACCTGTTGGATGATGGGAGAAAATCAGTTATCTTCCTGGCCTTGCATACAAACTGCATCTCAAGGTAACCAAACACCCAATGAGGGATCAGTTTTCTTTGTGAATATCCCAGCTGATAAATGAAGAAGTACAGAGTTAAAATACTATCACTTCCCAGCCCTAATGGGAATGCCTCCACAAACTATCATACAACTGCATTCATTTCACATGCTAGCAAAGTAATGCTCAAGAGCCTTTAAGACTGGCTTCAACAGTACGTGAACTGAGAACTTCTAGATGTAAAAGCTGGATTTATAAAAGGCAGAGGAACCAGCGATCAAATTGCCAAAATCTGTTATATCACAGAAAAAGCAAGGGAATTCCAGAAAAATATCTACTTCTGCTTCGTTGACTATGTCGTGCCGTGCTAAGCTGCTTCAGTCGTGTGCAGCCCTGTGGACTGCAGCCCGCCAGGCTCCTCTGTCCGTGGGATTTTCCAGGCAAGAATACTAGAGTGGATTGCCATTCCCTTCTCCAGGGGATCTTTCTGACCCAGGGATCGAACCGGTGTGTTTTAACGTCTAACCTGCAATACAGGAGACAGAGATTCTATCTCTGGGTCGAGAAGATTCCCTGGCGAAGGATAGGGAAACCCACTCCAGTATTTTTGCCTGGGAAACCCCATGGAGAGAGAAGCCTGGCGGGCTACAGTCCATAGGGTCACAAAGTTATGACCAATCTAGACAGCATATTAACCAGCAGAGACATTACTTTGCCAACAAAGGTCTGTCTAGTCAAGGCTATGGTTTTTCCAGTAGTCATGTATGGTTGTGAGAGTTAGACCATAAAGAAAGCTGAGCACCAAAGAATTGATACTTTTGCACTGCGGTGTTGGAGAAGACTCTTGAGAGTCCCTTGGACTGCAAGGAAAGCCAACAAGCCCATTCTAAAGGAGATCAGTCCTGAATATTCATTGCAAGGACTGATGCTAAAGCTGAAGCTCCAATACTTTGGCCACCTGATGTGAAGAACTGACTCATTGGACATGACTCTGATGCTGGGAAAGATTGAAGGCGGGAGGAGAAGGGGAAGGCAGAGGATGAGATGATTAGATAGCATCACATTCGATGGACATGAGGTTGAGCAAGCTCTGGGAGTTGGTGATGGGCAGGAAATCCTGGCGTGCTACAGTCTGTGTGGTCACAGAGTCGGACATGACTGAGTGACTGAACTGAACTGAAGACAGTCAAAGGTTTTGGGCTTCCCAGGTGGCGCTAGTGGTAAAGAAGCCACCACCCAATGCTGTTCAGTTCAGTTCAGTCGCTCAGTCATGTCCGACTCTTTGCGACCCCATGGACTGCAGCACGCCGGGCCTCCCTGTCCATCACCAACTCCCGGAGTTCACCTAAACTCATGTCCATTGAGTCGGTGATGCCATCCAACCATCTCATTCTCTGTCATCCCCTTCTCCTCCTGCCCTCAATCTTTCCCAGCATCAGGGTCTTTTCCAATGAATCAACTCTTCAAATCAGGTGGCCAAACTATGGGAGCTTCAGCTTCAGCATCAGTCCTTCCAATGAGTATTCAGGACTGATTTCCTTTAGGATTGACTGGTTTGATCTCCTTGCAGTCCAAGGGGCTCTCAAGAGTCTTTTAGAACCACAGTTCATAAGCATCAATTCTTCGGTGCTCAGCTTTCTTTATAGTGCAACTCTCGCATCCGTACATGACTACTGGAAAAACCATAGCCTTGACTAGATGGACCTTTGTTGACAAAGTAATGTCTCTGCTTTTTAATATGCAGAGGACTGATGGAAGCTGGAAGGACTGATGCTGAAGCTGAAGCACCAATACTTTGGCCACATTATGTGAATAACTGACTCATTGGAAAAAAACCCTTATGCTGGAAAAGATTGAGGACAGGAGGAGAAGGGGACGACAGAGGATGAGATAGTTGAATGGCATCATTGACTCAATGGACATGAGTTTGAGCAAACTCCAGGAGATAATGAAGGACAGGGAAGCCTGGCGTGCTGCAGTCCATGGGGTCACAAAGAGTCTGATATGACTTAGTGATTGAACAACAATAGCAGTGGGAATGCCAACCTAAAAGAGAGGTGGCCAGACATCTGTGCCTCCTGATCAAAGGCAGTGCCACCTAAAAAACCCAACCTTAATCCAACTGCAACAGGTGTTCTGTGCCTCACCCCACGCCCGTGTGCCCACTGCTGACCACCCCCGTGGGCACCCTCAAGTGTGCAGCACAATCTGTCCAGTCTCTGTCCCAGGGCATCTCCAGCAAGGGGGAAGAGGAGCCCCTGTGATCTCCTGAGAGGGAGCCAGATCCCCAGTGGTGGGGCGTCAGTGGGGCTACACCTTTGGGAGCCAAAGTTTGAAATGGGCAAAAGACCTGAACAAACGCTTCACCAAATGACTTACCAATGGCAAACAAGCATGTGAAAAGATAGACCACATCATACGTCATCAGGGAAATGCAAACCAAAATAACATTCTGGTACCACTGCATACCTAATAGAACGGCCAAAACCCAGAACACCGACGACACCAAATGCTGGTGAGTACACGGACTACCAGGAACTCTCATCACTGCTGGTGGGAATGCAAAATGTTGCAGTCATGTTGGAACATATTGTGACAATTTCTTATAAAATAAAGATTTTCTTACCATTAGATTCAATAGTCATGCTCCTTGGTATTTACCCAAAGGAGTTGAAAATTGCACAGAAATATTTATAGCAGCTTTAATGATAGTTGCCCAAAGTGGAAGCAAGCAAAATGTCCTCAGTAAATGGATAAACTGTGGTCCATCCAGACAATGAAATATTACTCAGCATTAAAAAGAAATGAGTTATCAAGCCATAAAAAGAAATGCAGATTCTTCACTCTCTGAGCCACCCTGAAAAGACATGGAGAAACCTTAAATGTGTATTTCTAAGTAAAAGATGCCAGTGGTAAAGGCTACATACTATATGATTACAACTTTATTACATTCTGGAAAAGGCAAAACTGTGGAGATAAAGAAAGGATGAGAGGTTGCCAGGGGTCTGGGTGGGGAGGGGCAAGCAGGTGGAGCACAGATGGCTTTCAGGGCAGTGAGGCGGCTCTGTGTGAGACTGTGATGGTGGACACACGTCATCACACATTTGTCAGACCCACAGAATGTAAGCTGTGTCAACTACGAACTTTATGTAGTATCGATACATACCAGTACATACCAGTGTATTGATATTGGTTCAGCAATTATAACAAACATACCAATGTTAATAATAGGGGACGTAATGTGTGGGGGCTGGAAGACAGGGGACATGTGGGAACTCTGTATTTTGTGACCAGTTTTTCTGCAAACCTAAGTCTGCTCTAAAAAGTATAGTGTGTTAATTAAAAACAAATTACTAATCAATGTAATGAAAGAGTATGATACTTATATTCTGAAAACTAGGAAACACTTTTGAAGGAAATTGAAGAAGACCTGAACGAATGGGGAGACATCCATGTTCAGGGATCAGAGACAAAGTTGTTAAGATGTGAATGTTCTCACAGCTAATCTACAACCTATATCAAAACCAAGATGACTTCCTCACGGATATTGATAATGTGATCCTAAAATGCGTGTGGAAATTGACAAGACCCAGAATAGCCAAAACAATCTTGAAAAAGAAGAACAAAGTTGTAGTACTCCCATTTCCTGATTTCAAAATTTACTACGAAGCTACAGTAATCAAGACAGTTAGTACTGGCGTAAGGACAGAAATCCAGATCAATGGACTAGAACTGAGAGTACAAAAATGAGCCTCACATTTATGATCAACTGGTTTTCAAAAAGGATGCCAAGACAAGTTAATGGAGAAAGCATAGTCTTTTTAAGAAATGGCTCTGGGAAAACTGAATATTCACATGCAAAAGAATGAAATTGGACTGCTACTGCATATGTATATAAAAAAAATCAACTCAAAGGCATCAAAGGCCTAAATGCGAGAGTTCAAACTTTTAGACTCTTAGAAGAAAGCATGGGTATAAATCCTGGATTAGGCAATGGTTTCTTAGACAGGATACAGGCACAAACAACACAAGGAAGAATGGATAAGTTGAATATCATCAAAATGAAAGACATGTGTATTTCAAAGGACACCATCAGGAAAGTTAAGAGAAACTCAAAATTTTGCAAATCATAATCTGATCAGAGATTTGTACCTAGAACACATAAACAATATGTAAGAGGACTTCCCTGGTGGTACAGTGGATAAGACTCTGCCTGCCAGTGCAGGGGACACAGGTAGATACTGGTCTGGGAAGATCCCACATGCCATAGGGAACTAATCCCGTATGCAATAACCATTGAGTCAACCTGCCGCAACTATTAAAGCCCATAAGCTCATCTGTTTCCTTCCTGTGCTCTGCAACAAGAAAAGCCACCACAATGAGAAGCCCACATACCGCAATGAAGAGTAGGCCCTGCTCCCTGCAGCTATAGAAAGCCTGCACATAGCAACAAAGACCCGGCACAACCAAAAATAAATAAATAAATAACAAAAAATCTTCCTCAAAAAAAGAATATGTAAGAATACAAACAACGCATAAACACTTATAACTCAACAATAAAAAGACAAACACTCAATTAAAAAATGAACAAATTATCTGAACAGATATTTCTCTAAAGAAGATACACAACTGGCCAATAAGCACATGCAAAGATGCTCAACATCATTAGCCTATAGGGAAATGCAAACCAAAACCACAGATACCACTTCTCACCTGCTGGAGTGGCTAGAGTCAGAGGGACAGGCAAGGGACTAACCTGGTGGTCTGGTGGTTAAGACTCCATGCTTCCAATGTAGGAAGGGGAGGGGTTCTATCCCTAGTCAGGGAACTAAGATCCCACATGCTGTGTGGTGAGGCCAAAAAGAGAAAGACAGGCAAAACAAGTGTTGCCAAGGATATAAAGAAATTGGAATCCTCAGGCACTGTTGATGGGAAAGTAAAATGGTGCAGCCACTTTGAAAACAGTCTTGCACTTCCTCAAAAAAAATTAAACGTGAAGTTAGCATATGACCCAGCAGTTCCACACCTAGGAACAGACCCAAGAGAAATGAAAACAAATGTCCGCCCCAAACTGGCATATAAATGTCTATTATTAATAAAAGTCTCAAGGTGGAAACAGTCCAATTCCATCACCTGATGAATTGATAATGTGGTAAATCCATATAATGAATGAAATACTATTTGACAATAAAAAGAAAGGAAGAACTAACATGCAGAAACATAGATGAACCTCGAAAACATTACTCTCAGTGAACAGGGCAGTCACAAAAGACACTTGTTGGTGTTTAGTTGCTAAGTCCTGTCCAACTCTTTGTGATCCCATGGACTGCAGCACGCCAGGCTTCCCTGTCCTCCATCATCTCCTGGAGTTCACTCAAACTCATGTCCATTGAGTTGACTCATATCCAACCATCTCTTCCTCTGTTGTCCCCTTCTCCTGTCTTCAATCTTTCCCAGCATCAGGGTCTTTTCCAATGAGTCAGTTCTTTGCATCAGGTGGCCAAAGTATTGGAGCTTTGACTTCAGCATCAGTCCTTCTAATGAGTATTCAGGGTTGATTTCCTTTAGGATGGACTGGTTGGATCTCCTTACAGTCCGAGAGACCTTAAGAGTCTTCTCAGCACTACAGTTCAAAAGCATCAATTCTTTGGCACTCAACCTTCTTTATGGTCCAGCTCTTACATCTATACATGACTACTGGAAAAAAATAGCTTTGACTATACGGACCTTTGTCAGCAAAGTGTCGCTGCTTTTTAATATGCTCTCTAGGTTGGTCATAGCTTTCCTTCCAAGAAGCAAGCGTCCTTTAATTTTGTGGCGACAATCACCATCCACAGTCATTTTTGGAGCCAAAGGAAATAAAATCTATCACTGTCTCCACTTTTCCTTCATCTATTTGCCATGAAGCAATGGGACCAGAAACCATGATCTTAGTTCTTTCAATGTTGAGTTATAAGCCAGCTTTTTCACTCTCCTCTTTCACCCTCATCAAGAGGCTCTTTAGTTCCTCCTCACTTTCTGCCATAAGGGTGGTGTCATCTGCATATCTGAGGTTGTTGACATTTCTCCTGGAAATCTGGATTCCAGTTTGTGATTCATCCAGCCTGAGGTATTTCACATGATGTTCTCTGCATGTAATTTAAATAAGCAGGGTGACAATATTCAGCCTTGTCATACTCCCTTCCTGATTTTGAACCAGTCAGTTGTTCCATGTCTGGTTCTAACTGTTGCTTCTTGACCTGAATACAGGTTTCTCAGACGGCAGGCAAGGTGGTCTGGTACTCCCATCTCTTTCAGAATTTTCTACAGTTTGTTGTGATAGACACAGTCAAAGGCTTTAGCACAATCAATGAAGCAGAAATAGATGTTTTTTCTGGAAGTCCCTTGCTTTCTCTATGATCCAACAAACATTGGCAATTTGATCTCTGGTTCCTCTGACTTTCCTAAATCCAGCTAGTATATCTGGAAGTTCTTAGTTCAAGTACTGCTGAAGCCTGGCTTGAGAGATTTGGGGCATAACCTTGCTAGCATGTGAAATAAGCACACTTGGGCAGTAGTTTGAACATCCTTTGGCATTGCCCTTCTTTGGGATTGGAATGAAAACCAACCTTTTCCAGTCCTGTGGCCACTACTGAGTTTTCCAAATTTGTTGACATACTGCATGCAGCACTTTTTTGCATGCAGCACTTTAACAGCATCATCTTTTCAAATTTGAAATAACTCAGCTGGAGTTTCATTGCCTCCTCTAGCTTTGCTTATAGTAATGCTTGCTAAGGCTCACTTGTCTTCATTTACAAGACGTCTGGCTCTAGATGAGTGACCACAACATTGTGGTTATCCAGGTCATTAAGACTTTTCTTGTATAGTTCTTCTGTGTACTCTTGCCATCTCTTCTTAATCTTTTCTGCTTCTGTTAGGTCCTTACCATTTCTGTCCTTTATTGTGCCCACCCTTGCTTGGAATGTTCCCTTGATATCTCCAATTTTCTTGAATAACTCTCTAGTCTTTCCCATTCTATTATTTTCCTCTATTTCTTTGCATTCTTCATTTAAGAAGGTCTTCTTATGTCTCCTTGCTATTTTCTGGAACTCTGCATTCAGTTGGGTGTATCTTTCCCTTTCCCCCTTATTTTCACTTCTCTTCTTTCCTTAACTATTTGTCAAACCTCCTCAGACAACCACTTTGTCTTCTTGCATTTCTTTCTCCTTGTGATGGTTTTGTTCACTGCCTCCTGTACAATGTTAACAAACCTCTGTCCATAGTTCTTCCAGCACTTTGTCTACTAGATCTAATCCCTTGAGTCTATTCATCACCTCCACCATATAATCATAAGGGATTTGATTTAGGTCATACCTGAATGGCCTAATGGTTCTCCCTACTTTCTTCAATTTAAGTCTGAGTTTTGCAATAAGGAGTTCATGATCTGAGCCACAGTCAGCTCTAGGCCCTGTTTCTGCTGACTGTATAGAGCTTCTCTGTGTTCAGCTGCAAAAAAATATAATCAGTCTGATTTCAGTATTGACCATCTGGTGATGTCTGTGTGAGGGTTGTCTCTTGTGTTGTTGGAAGGTGTTTGCTATGACCAGTGCGTTCTCTTGACAAAACTCTGTTAACCTTTGCCCTGCTTTGTTCTGTACTCCAAGGATAAACTTGCCTGTTACTCCAGGTATCTCTTGACTTCCTACTATTTGCATTTCAATTCCCTATGATGAAAAAGACATCTTTTTTTGGTGTTAATTCTAGAAGGTGTTGTAGTGCTTCATAGAAGTGGTCAAATTCAGCTTCTTTGGCATTAGTGGTTTGGTGTAGACTTGGATTACTGTAATGTTGAATGGATTGCCTTGGAAATGAATTGAGATCATTCTGCCATTTTTGAGGTTGCACCAACTACTGCATTTCAGACTCTTTTGTTGACTATGAAGTGAAGTGAAGAAGGACTAAAGACCCTCTTGATGAAAGTGAAAGAAGAGAGTGAAAAAGTTGGCTTAAAGTTCAACATTCAGAAAACTAAGATCATGGAATCCGGTCCCATCACTCCATGGCAAATAGATGGGGAAACAGTGGAAACAGACTTTATTTTGGGGGGCTCCAAAATCACTGCAGATGGTGACTGCAGCCATGAAATTAAAAGATGCTTACTCCTGGGAAGGAAAGTTATGACCAAACTAGACAGCATATTAAAAAGCAGAGATATTACTTTGCCAACAAAGGTCCATCTAGTCAAGGCTATAGTTTTTCCAGTGGTCATGTATGGATGTGAGAGTTGCACTATAAAGAAAGCTGAGCACAGAAGAATTGATTCTTTTGAACTGTGGTGTTGGAGAAGACTCTTGAGAGTCCCTTGGACTGCAAGGAGATCAAACCAGTCCATCCTAAAGGAGATCAGTCCTGGGTGTTCATTGGAGGGACTGATGTTGAAGCTGAAACTCCAATACTTTGGCCACCTGATGTGAAGAGCTGACTCATTTGAAAAGACCCTGATGCTGGGAAAGATTGAGGGCAGGAGGAGAAGGGGATGACAGAGGATGAGATTGTTGGGTGGCATCACCAACTCAATGGACATGAGTTTGGGTGGACTCTGGGCATTGCTGATGGACAGGGAGGCCTGGCGTGCTGTGGTTCATGGTTCATGGGGTCGCAAAGAGTCAGACACGACTGAGCGACTGAACTGAGCTGAACTGTTGATTATGAGGACTACTTCATTTCTTCTAAGGGATACTTGCCCACAGTAGTTGATATAATGGTCATCTGAATTAAATTAGCCTATTCCCACCCATTTTAGTTAACGGATTCCTAAGATGTTGGTGTTCACTTTTGCCTTTTCCTGCTTGACCACGTCCAATTTACCTTGACTGATGGACCTAACATTCCATGTTCCTATGCAATATTGTTCTTTACAGCATTGGACTGTACTTTCACTACCAGACACATCCACAACTGAACATCATTTCCACTTTGGCCCAACTTCTTCATTCTTTCTGAAGCTATTAGTAGTTGCCCTCTGCTCTTCTCCAGTAGCATATTGGACACCTTCTGACCTGGGGCGCTCATCTTTCCATGTCATATCTTCTTGCCTTTTCATGCTGTTCTTGGGTTTCTTACGGCAAGAATACTGGAGTGGTTTGCCATTCCCTCCTCCAGTGGACCATGTTTTGTCAGAACTCTCCACCATGACCCGTCCGTCTTGGGTGGCCCTACATGACATGGCTCAGAGCTTCAGTTACACAAGCCCCTTCACCATGACAAGGCTGTGTTCCATGATGGGAGTATTAATAAAGCTGTTATTTCATAAAGAGGATTACAAAAGAAAGTACTAAATATTTAGAACTGATAGAAATTAAAGTGCTACATGTTTATCTCCATGGTAAAAATATTAAATTAGGTAACATGCCACAAATACGCACACAGATTTACATAAATGACCATCTCACACAATACACAAAACAGTTATATATATCCATCTCAGAAACACATAATGAAAGGTTAAATACCCTTTCCCACCATATATATATATAAATGAAACCTTTATTTCATTTGAGTGTGTGTTAGTCACTCAGTCGTGTCCGACTCTTTGCGACCCCATGGACTATAGCCTGCCAGGCTACTCTGTCCATGGGATTTCCCAGGCAAGAATTCTGGAGTGGGTTGCCAGTTCCTTCTCCATCTTTATTTCATATCATATACAAAATATTAAATATTCAATTACAGCACACACTCAAAAAGATACCATTTCCAATGTACCAGAAAATTTGATAACTGTCTCATACAATACACAAAACATCATGCCATACAATGGACAGAAAAATGAGTATGAATTTCAGTCATATAGAGAGAAAAGTTAGACATCCACCTCACACTTCAAGCAAATAAATTAGTCACTCACATACACATACATACACACACCCCATACTTTTCCAACTCAGAACATCATGCTAAAATATTCATCACACCATATCCACACTAAGAAAATTAGATATCCATCTATAAGTATTTTTAAAAAAATAGATCCTAGCAGCTCTCCATGAAAATCTCATGTTTCTGTTTCTGCGTGGTCCAGGCACTCAGAGCAAGACCATTTGCAGCCAAGTCAGGAAGGTCCATCTCAGAGACATTCCAAGGTAGACAGGAATGTCCCCTCCAGGGGAAGATCTGCTTACATTCCAGAGTAAATGAACATTTCTCTCTGTCTGGAAGGCAGGATGGGAGGTCCCCAGGTAGTCCCATAAGAGATCAGAGTTCCTAATTTCAAGGTTCTTCTGAAACACACACCTCTGCATGCCGGTGGGGAGGAGCTAGAGGAGCTGGTCTGGGCATTACCGCTGCTGCAAGGAACTAACACTCTTTGCCTCTGACCCAGGTGTTGCTCCCACAGATGGGAGACTGTGCTGGGTCACCCTGTTAGCTGCAGGGAGAGCTATCTCAGACCCTTCACCATTTCTGATCTAACTGTTCACTTTACATCAAATAATGAGATGCCCATTTTTTCCATTCAGGCAGAAAAATTAAGTAACCCTTTTACGTACTATATACACACAGAAGACAGAACCCATCTCACACCTCACATACCTTAGTAGCTGCTAACCACGCAGCCTTACATAACACACCGTGCACACACGCTGGATACCACCTCATACCAGACGCACTGGGACATCTGGCCACGCGTGGCATCACTTGCCTGCTTCCCCCTCCCCCTCCCTCTCTCCCTCTGCCCGCTCCAACATGATACGACCACACCATGCACACACAAAAAGTTGCCCATCTTGTACAGACACACACAAAAGAGAGAAAACGAGCTCCTATTTTTTCAACAGGCTGAATGGTTCTGGGAAGCACAGGTGGGGGGCCCCAGGGTCCTCTGTGGGAAGGGCTGGCAAGCTGGGTCCCAGAGACTTTTGCCAGGACTTTGGGGTGTATGTGACCCTGTGCTGACCTCCCCCAGCTACACTGGAGAGAGACCGGGGGCAGATGGGGGGTGGGCCCTGAGGGCTTCTTACTGGGCAGTCAGAGCCTTTCTGCATTTAAGTAAATAAGCTCATGTTCCAGGGCAATTTTGTCAAAAGTTCTCAGCAGACAGACCCCTGCTCAGCCTCCCACATGGAAGTCACTGTCCTTTTGAGGAGCTGGAGAATCCGGATTCTGATTTGCTTACTCAGTCCCTGCCAGGGTGGTACCTAGGTGTGTGGTGTTAGGGTGTGTGTGCAGCAGGGGCTCAGACTCCAGGAGAGGGGACGCTGTGCTTCAGGACCAGATGGTCTGGTTGGTCCTGCCCCATTGGTGAACTCGTGGGCCCCCTTGGAGAACCTGCCAGGCAGGCTAGGTCCTGGAGATGCAGGGGCTGCTGTGGGGGACACAGGGAGAAAATGCACCCACCCCCACCCAGTCTTCTCGGTCACAGCCACCTGCTGGCCCCATCGCCTCCAGGGCTTTGGGTGTGGACAGACTGGTTCCTGCCCTCCTATAGCTGGCAGTCTCCTGAGGGGAGAAGATAAAAACCAAGTAAACCCCAAACAAACAAGATGGGGCAACTCATGGGCAACTCATCGTGTAACACAAGATCTCTTCCCTGATATTATTACTCTGCCTTTGCTCTAGTCTTGGCAGAGACCCCCTTCAGTTGCCTAATTATGAGCAAGAGACAGTTTAAGAAAGACATGCTGGCCTGGAGAAGCTTCAGTGAATGGTTGCATGGGATGCTGATAGGAGTCTGTCTTTGATTCAGAAAAGAAATGGAAACTCAGTTTTGGTCATAATTCTGCGTGTTGAATGTTATTTTAAATAAGCGTTTCTAGATAATTTTCAGAAGCAGCATGAAAGGTGGGTTTGTGTGGAGATCAAAGGGTGCGTACTTCCAAGACGTGATGGCTCCAGAGCTGTGTACCGGGATTCCAGGCACAGAGAGACACGCGTGTGCGTGCTGGTGCAGCATGAGTCACACCTGGACAGCGGAGGTGCTTGCCCTAAGAAACTTGTCCAGAATTTAAACAAACTCTCTCATTAAATGTGAGTAGAAAAAGTCTTTGTTTCCAAATGAATGTACTTTCCACATTATGTAAGTTTTTAAAAGTTAAGCTTCTTATTTTGAGGTACTTTATTCAAATGCAGTTGTAAGAAATAACACCAAGATTCCTTGTACACTTTGCCCAGTCTCCCCCCAATCTAAGTACTTGCAAAACATGGATGTCCATAATTAAGCCATAACACAGATGTGAATACAATCCATGAGCTTTTTATCCAGTTTCATTCGCATTCATTATGTGTGTGTACCTGACATGAGTGTACCCATCCCACAGTCAATATACACACGTACTTTTATGTCTTTTGTCCATATTCTAACTGCAATTTTTTTTTCTGTTGAGTTTTGAGGCCTCTTTGTATATTCTAGATACCAGTCCTTTGTTGGGTACATGGCTTGCAAATATTTTCTCCTCGTCTATGTCTACAAAACTACCTTGGATGGGAATTGCATTAAGCCTACAGATCAATCTGAAAACATTTGACATATTTACTAGGCTGAGTCCTCTGATCCATGAACATAGTATATACATCCATTTTTTCAGGTCTTCATTGGTTTCTTTCCTTACTGTTGCATAATTTTTAGCATACAGATTCTCTGTACACTTTGCTAAGCTTACACCCAAGTATTTACTTTTCTTTGATGTAACTGTGGCGAGCGGCAGCTGAGTGGTCCTGGAGCAGCGAGTGACCAAGAGGAGATACCCCATGTCCAAGGTCAGGAACAGCGGCTGTGAGGAGATACCCCACATCCAAGGTCAGGAGCGGTGGCCATGAGGAGATACCCCATGTCCAAGGTCAGGGGCAGCGGCTGTGAGGAGCTACCCCACATCCAAGGTAAGAGAAACCCCAGTAAGACAGCAGGCGCTGAGAGAGGGGATCAGAGGGCAGACAGACTGAAACCACAATCACAGAAAGCCAGCCAATCTGATCACACGGACCACAGCCTTGTCTAACTCAATGAAACTAAGCCATGCTGTGTAGGGCCTCCCAAGACAGACAGGTTATGGTGGGAAGTTCTCACAAAATATGGTCCACTGGATAAGGGAATGGCAAACCACTTCAGTATTCTTGCCTTGAGAACCCCATGAACAGTATGAAAAAGCAAAAAGATAGGACACTGAAAGATGAATTCCCCAGATCGGTAGGTGCCCAATGTGCTACTGGAGATCAGTGGAGAAGTAACTCCAGAAAGAATGAAGGGATGGAGCCAAAGTAAAAACAACACCTAGTTGTGGATGGGACTGGAGATAGAAGCAAGGTCCGATTCTGTAAAGAGCAATGTTGCATAGGCACCTGGAATGTTAGGTCCATGAATCAAGGCAAATTGGAAGTGGTCAAACAGGAGATGGCAAGAGTGAATGTTGACATTCTAGGAATCAGCGAACTTTGGACTGGAATGGGTGAATTTAACTCAGATGACCATTACACATACTACTGTGGGCAAGAATCCCTTAGAAAAAATGGAGTAACCATCATAGTCAACAAAAGAGTCTGAAATGCAGTACTTGGATGCAATCTCATAAACGACAGAATGATCTCTGTTTGTTTCCAAGGCAAACCATTCAATATCACAGTAATCCAAGTCTATGCCCCGACCAGTAATGCTGAAGAAGCTGAACAGTTCTACAAAGACCTGTACAAGACCTTTTAGAACACCCAAAAAAGATGTGCTTTTCATTATAGGGGACTGGAATGAAAAAGTAAGAAGTCGAGAAACACCTGGAGTAACAGGCAAATTTGGCCTTGGAGTACAGAATGAAGCAGGGCAAAGGCTAATAGAGTTTTGCCAAGAGAACGCACTGGTCATAGCAAACACCCTCTTCCAACAACACAGGAGAAGACTCTACACATGGACATCACCAGATGGCCAACACTGAAATCAGACTGATTATATTCTTTGCAGCCAAAGATGGAGAAGCTCTATACAGTCAGCAAAAACAAGACCAGGAGCTGACTGTGGCTCAGATAATGAACTTCTTATTGCCAAATTCAGACTTAAATTGAAGAAAGTGGGGAAAACCACTAGACCATTCAGGTATGACCTAAATCAAATCCTTTACGATTATACAGTGGAAGTGAGAAATAGATTTAAGGGGCTAGATCTGATAGACAGAGTGCCTGATGAACTATGGACAGAGGTTCATGACATTGTACAGGAGGCAGGGATCAAGACTATCCCCAAGAAAAAGACATGCAAAAAAGCAAAATGGCTGTCTGAGGAAGCCTTGCTACAAAAAGAAGAGCAGCGAAAAGCAAAGCAGATAAGGAAAGATATACCCATTTGAATGCAGAGTTCCAAAGAATAGCAGGGAGAGATAAGAAAGCCTTCCTCAGTGATCAGTGCAAAGAAATAGAGGAAAATAACAGAATGGGAAAGACTAGAGATCTCTTCAAGAAAATTAGAAATACCAAGGGAACATTTCATGCACAGATTCGTTCAATAAAGGACAGAAATGGTATGGCCCTAACAGAAGCAGAAGATATTAAGAAGAGGTGGCAAGAATACACAGAAGAACTGTACAAAAAAAGATCTTCATGACACAGATAATCACAATGGTATGATCCCTCACCTAGAACCAGACATCCTGGAATGTGAAGTCAAGGGGCCTTAGGAAGCATCCCTATGAACAAAGCTAGTGGAGGTGATGGAATTCCAGTTGAGGTATTTCAAATCCTAAAAGATGATGCTGTTAAAGTGCTGCACTCAGTATGCCAGCAAATTTGGAAAACTCAGCAGAGGCCACGGGACTGGAAAAGGTCAGTTTTCATTCTAATCCCAAAGAAAGGCAATGCCAAAAAATGCTCAAACTACCACACAATTGCACTCATCTCACACGCTAGCAAAGTAATGCTCAATATTCTCCAAGCCAGGCTTCAGCAATATGTGAACCGTGAACTTCCAGATGTTCAAGCTGGTTTTAGAAAAGGCAGAGGAACCAGAGATCAAATAGCCAACATCTGCTGGATCATCGAGAAAGCAAAAGCATTCCAGAAAAACATCTATTTCTGCTTTATTGACTATGCCAAAGCCTTTGACTGTGTGGATCACAATAAATTGTGGAAAATTCTGAAAGAGATGGGAATACCAAACCACCTGACCTGCCTCTTGAGAAACCTGCATGCAGGTCAGGAAGCAACAGTTAGAACTGGACATGGAACAGTAGACTGGCTCCAATTAGGAAAAGGAGTATGTCAAGGTTGTATGTTGTCACCCTGCTTATTTAATGTCTATGCAGAGTACATCATGCAAAATGCTGGGCTGGATGAAGCACAAGCTGGAATCAAGATTGCTGGGAGAAATATCAATAACCTCAGATATGCAGATGACACCACCCTTATGGCAGAAAGTGAAGAACTAAAGAGCCTCTTGATGAAAGTGAAAGAGGAGAGTGAAAAAGCTGGCTTACAGCGCAACATTCAGAAAACTAAGATCATGGCATCCGATCCCATCACTTCATGGCAAATAGATGGGGAAACAGCGGAAACAGTGGCTGACTTTATTTTTGAGGGCTCCAAAATCACTGCAGATGGTGACTGCAGCCATGAAATTAAAAGATGCTTACTCCTGGGAAGGAAAGCTATGACCAACCTAGACAGCATATTAAAAAGCAGAGATATTACTTTGCCAACAAAGGTCTGTCTAGTCAAGGCTATGGTTTTTCCAGTAGTCATGCATGGTTGTGAGAGTTAGACCATAAAGAAAGCTGAACGCCAAAGCATTAATGCTTTTGAACTGTGGTGTTGGAGAAGACTCTTTAGAGCCCCTTGGACTGCAAGGAGATCCAACCAGTCCATCCTAAAGGTGATCAGTCCTGGGTGTTCATTGGAGGGACTGATGTTGAAGCTGAAACTCCAATACTTTGGCCACCTGATTCAAAGATCTGACTCATTTGAAAAGACCCTGATGCTGGGAAAGATTGAAGGCAGGAGGAGAAGGGGACGACAGAGAATGAGATGGTTGGATTGCATCACGGACTCAATGGACATGAGTTTGAGCAAGCTCTGGGAGCTGGTGATGTACAGGGAGGCCTGGCGTGCTGCAATCCATGGTATTCCAAAGAGTTGGACACTGTTGAATGATTAAACTGACCTGATGTAACTGTAAAGCATGTGTCTTTAATTTTGGTTTCCACATGCTTAAAGTAGATGTATAAAAAGGTGATTGATGGTTCTGTGCTGCCTACTCCACCAGAGCCCTCTGGAGAGGGAGGAGAGCCCTGCGGCAGAGCAGGGGGTCGAGAGGAGGCGAGGAGGGAGAGTGCAAGCCAGCCTGCAGGGGGCCTCAGGAGGAGGACTGCGGGGAGTGAGGAGAGGTGTGGCCCTCAGCGGAGGAAGGAAGCTGGACAGGAGACTGCCCACCCACAGGAGAGCTCTTGTGGGAGAGAGGAGGTGGCCCTTCTCTCCTTCCGGCCTTCAGTTCAGTTCAGTTGCTCAGTTGTGTCTGACTCTTTGCGACCCCATGGGCTGCATCACACCAGGCCTCCCTGTCCATCACCAACTCTCAGAACTTGCTCAAAGTCATGTCCATTGAGTCCGTGATGCCATCAAAGCATCTCATCCTCTGTTGTCCCCTTTTCCTCCTGCCTCCAATCTTTCCCACCATCAGGGTCTTTTCAAATGAGTCAGCTCTTCACATCAGGTGGCCAAAGTATTGGCACTTCAGCTTCAGCACCAGTCCTTCCAATGAATATTCAGGGCTGATTTCTTTTAAGATTGACTTGTTTTATCTACTTGCAGTCCAAGGGACTCTCAAGAGTCTCCTCCAACACCACAGTTTGAAAGCTTCAATTTTTCAGCACTCAGCCTTCTTCATGGTCCAACTCTCACATCCATACATGACTACTGAAAAAACTATAGCTTTGACTAAACAGACATTTGTCAGCAAAGTGATGTCTCTGCTTTATAATATGCTGTCTAGGTTGGTAATAGCTTTTCTTTCAAGGAGCAACTGTCTTTAAATTTCAGGGCATTCACCATCTGTAGTGATTTTTGGAGTCCAAGAAAATAAAGTCTGTCACTGTTTCCGTTGTTTCACCATCTATTTGCCATGAAGTAATGGGACTGGATGCCAGAATCTTAGTTTCTCAAAGGTTGAGTTTTAAGCCAGCCTTTTCACTCTCCTCTTTCACCTTCATCAAGAGGCTCTTTAGCTCTTCACTTTCTGCCATTAGGTGGTGTCATCTCCATATCTGAGGTTTTTGATATTTCACCCAGCAATCTTGATTCCAGCTTGTGTTTCATCTAGCCTGGCACTTTTTTTTTTTTTTTTTTAGCCTGGCATTTTACATGATGTACTCTGCATAGAAGTTAAATAAGCAGAGTGTCAATATACAGCCTTGACATACTCCTTTCCCAATTTTGAACAATCAATTGTTCCATGTCCAGTTCTAACTGTTGCTTTTTGACCCGAATACATGTTTCTCAGAAGGCAGGTAAGGTGGTGTAGTATTCCCACCTCTTTAAGACTTTTCTACAGTTTGATCTACACAGTCAAAGGCTTTGGCGCATTCAATGAAGCAAAAATAGATGTTTTTCTGGAATTCCCTTGCTTTTTCTATGATCCAACGGATGTTGGCAATTCGAGCTATGGTTTCTCTACCTTTTCTAAATCCAGCTTGAACATCTGGAAGTTAATGGTTCACGTACTGTTGAAACCCATCTTGAAGGATTTTGAGCATTACCTTGCTAGCATGTGAAAAGAGTGCAATTGTTCAGTACTTTCAACATTCTTTGGCATTGCCTTTCTTTGGGATTGGACTGAAAACTGACCTTTTCCAGTCCTGTGGCCACTGCTGAGTTTTCCAAATTTGCTGGAATACTGAGTGCAGCACTTTAACAGCATCATCTTTTAGGATTTGAAGTAGCTGAGCTGGAATTCCATCACCTCCAATAGCTTTGTTTATAGTAATGCTTCCTAAGGCCCACTTGACCTCACACTCCAGGATGTCTGGCTCTTAGGTGGGTAATCATACCATCATGTATATCCAGATCATTAAGACTTTTTGAATAGTTCCTCTGTGTATATTTGCCACTTCTCTGCATCCGTTAGGTTCTTACCGTTTTTGTCCTTTATTTGTCCATCTTTGCTTGAAATGTTCCCTTGGGATCCCTGTGTAAAGTCCACAGAAATTTATGTCTGATGTCTTCTCAGCTGCAAACTGCAGTTTCCCAGGTAGGGGGAGGTCACCTGCTCCTCCCTGGCCCACGATCCCGTGCTCTGGCACAGCCCTTTCCCTGGGTGGGAGGACAGGCTAGTCTCCACCTCCCCCTTTGCGGGCATCGTCTCTGCCCGTCCTCCCTCAGTTTTGCTTCTCTGCAGGGCTGACTTGAGTGGAGTCAAGAGCATCTAGTGGAGTCTACAGCATTGATTGGAGGCGCTTTGCAAACTGACTCCAGCCTCCTCCTCCAGGCTGGCCTCCAGATGTTACTTGTTTGGACCTTAGGAAATTGGTGGGTGGGGGTGGCGGAGGGGTTCCTTCCACAGCCCCTTTCAGTAAGTGCGGCCTTTCTGCCAGGCAGTGACTTCCCGGAGCCTCTCCTGACCCACGTGCGTGAGCGCATCCATCGCAAGAACCTCACAGAGGCTCTGCGAGGGCATTTTGGTCCTCTTTCTGCCTGACCAGTGGTAACCCCTGCCTGTGGGGCGTGTTCTGACCCGACCCCACCTCCGAGGGCGGTCCTGGCCCATCAGCGCTGCTCCAAAAGTCGGCGGCCCGGGTGTGGCGGCAATGGCGGGGCCGGCGGGGGACTGGCCAGAGGCTGCCGCGGCGACCTCGGCCCGGAGCGTGCTGGGGGGCTACCGCACCTACGCCCGCCGGTGGGTCTTCCTGCTGGTGATCAGCCTGCTCAGCTACTCCAACGCCACGGTAGGGGCTGGGCCGGGGCTGGGCGGGCGGGGCAGGGCTGCGGGACAGGCCGGGACCCTGCCGACGTCCGGTGCGCGCCGGGCGCCGCGTCCCGGCGGAGAATAGGCCGCTGAGAACCCGCTCGGCCAGTCCGGGGACGCAGCCCTCCCGTCTCGCGACGGCAGAACCGCGGGGGAGGGCCGCCCGCGAGGCAGCCGGCGACCTCAGCGCGGGCCGGGGGCGGAGAGCCTCTTCCTTGACCGAGGCTGCGCAGGGGGAGCGGGTCTCCTGTCTGTCCTGGCAGGGCCTGAGCCCAGGTCCTGAGACCCACAGGATGCCTCTCCTGCCTCCGAAAGACTCACTGTTTACAGCCACGGAGGACTCCTCCCGAGGTCTCCCCTCTCTGCCAAGCGCGCACCCACTGCAGCCTGGGCACCCGCTCTGCCCCGCCTGCCTCTCTTCCCTGGGCCCCTGCCGCCCTCCGCGGGTTTCTGGCTCACTTCCAAGGCCCCTCACCAGAGGCCTTTCTTGCCTGCCCACCCAGTCCCTTTCTTCACAGCCACCCAGCTGGGGTCGGCAGTGACCCTTCAGCTGTTCTAGAACCGACCCCACTGCTGGCAGGGACAGTGCTCATCATCACAGCTCCTGAAACTAGAGAAGCCCCCGCGAGAACCGGGTCTGCCGGTTCTGGGGCCCCAACTCTCCCAACCTGCTGCTCCCCCAGACTCGCTCCTTGAGGGCCCAGGCCCTCTGCCGGCCCAGCACGCACCACGACTCAGCCAGCAGACCTTTCTCTGCTCCTCCAGCCCCGGGCTCTGCCATCCTGCGTGCCTTGGACTGCATGCTCTTCCCAACCTGAGGCTAGTGGCTGCCTGCTCGGGGCCCCCGGGTCTCCTCCTGTAGGCTGCCTGAAAGAACGTTGTTCGCCCTCACACTGGACCTCAGGGAGTTGGGCAGCGAGTGGCAGCCATAATCATGAAACGCAAAGCGGCGGTGGGTAGTGGGGCCCGAAGCTCAGAGAGGCCACGAGTGGCGGAGGGAGGTCAGATGCAGAGACTGTGACGAGGAGGGGCTGGCAGGTGAGGGCAGCCCTGGAAGGTACCACCTTGGAGAGGTTCTTGGGCGACAGCCCCTCTTGGACGTCACTGCAAACTTTTTGGGACCTCTTTCCTCCTCTTCTTGCTGGCCAGCCCTGTGCTGGGACAAGTGGCATCCCCAGCCTGGTTCGTTTTTCTCTGCAGCAGTTGCCGGTCTGCGTCTGAACACTGTGAAGCCAGGACTGGGTTTTGGTGCAGTGATTTGAGAATGCAGAGCGGGGGTCTCTCTCAGCCCCCTCCAGCTGCTTCAGTGTCTGGGGGTGGATGTTGGAGCACAAGGCTGTGCCCCTGCACTTGTCTCGTCCACAAGTCGTCATGGAGCAGACAGGAATCACACCAGGACTTGTCACGGTTCCCGTGGGGTCACGGCAGGGAGCTCGGGTCAAGAGATGCACCCTCGCTTACTCCTCCTGCGGCCAGATGCGCAGGGCCCTCGGTCCCGGGCGGGGTGGGCAGTGTGAAGGGCACGTGGGCGGCACTTGCAATGAGGCCTCAGTGGCCCTGGAGTGGTCTGGGTGAGGGCCAGCGTGGGGGACAGCCACCCACGTTCTCAAAGGACGCACAGGGCCTCCCGGCAGGCTGGGAACACGTGGAGGAAGTCCACGCCATGGGCACACAATCACCCCCACGTTGCTGTGTGCATTTCAGACCTGTCTCTGCCCCGCTGGCCACAGGTTCTGGGGAGGATGGAGGGGCGAGGCTAGCAAAGGTGGGCTGCGCTCAGAAGGTGTGGCAGCCAGAGCTAGGCTTTCTCGCCGCTGGATCAGCTGGGCAGGAAGCAAGTGGCCTGCACCAAGCTCTTCCTGAACCTAGAAGCTCTGTCCTGAAAAAAGGGAAAAGGCAACTGTTGCTCAAGGTTGCTGTCATGTGGGGCTCTGTGGTCAGAGCTCTGTTCCGGTTAGGAAGGCTAGATCCTGCGGCATGGGGGAGGGTGTGAGGCCTGGGTGAGCTCCCGCCTTGCTGTGTCTTCTGAGGTGGAGTCCGCAGGCTTTGATCTGTAACACCTTCATTTCTGGACCAAGCCAGGACGCCTCCCCACTCCCTCCTGCAGTAAGCTCTGGTGCACCTGGGTTCCCTCCACAGGCACTGAGTGTCCACAGGGTGGCCCCCCACAACGTGCTTCTCGGCCTGTCCTGTCCGGGCAAACTACACGTCCACGTGACAGGGGGCCGGGGGACCCTCTCCCACCCCCCGGTGCTCCAGCTTTGGCCAGCACCCAGTCTAGGTGCCCTCCACCCCAGCAAGGTGGCCATCTCTCATCTGCTGTCAGCCCCAGGCCTTCTCCTTGGAGGGTCGGTCCTGGAGGCCTCACTGTCCTGCAGAGTCCAGCCAGGCTGTCGCCTCCATCTGCCCCAGGACCATGTCTGCAAGGATGGTTCTGGTCCTCTGCCCCAACATGCTGTCTGAACCCCCAGCTGGTGCCTCCCCTCTGGTGTGACCAAGTGAAGACCCCAGCCCTGACGGGACCCCTGGACCCTTTCTCTCCCTCAGACCAGCTGGCCGTGCCCAGGGCAGCCGGCAGCCACAGTGTCTGAGGTGCCCGCCCCGGGCTGACGCCAGCCTGTGTCTCGCAGCTGTGGCTCAGCTTCGCGCCCGTGGCTGACACGATCGCTCGGCACTTCCTCCTCTCCACTGAGCAGATCAACTGGCTATCACTGGTCTACCTCGTGGTGTCCATCCCGTCCGGTGTGGTGGCCATCTGGGTTCTGGACTCTGTTGGACTCCGCTGGGCGGTGAGTCCGACCGCACACCAGGGCCTGCTCTGGGACGGGTGGGTCCCCGAGCGTGGGATCGAGAGCCACCCCCTCCTCCCGAGACCCGAGTCCTCAGGCAGAGCCCCTGGGTGGCGAGTGGGGGCTGGGGTGCTGGGGGCATCCCGGCTGGTTGCAGCTCTTCTGACCCCACCCTTGCAGACCACCTTAGGTGCGTTCCTGAACTTCTCGGGGAGCGTGATCCGCTCCATACCCTGCATGGCCATCGGCACCCAGGACCCGTTTGTCCTCCTCTTGAGTGGGCAGAGCCTCTGCGCCCTGGCCCAGACCCTGGTCATCTTCTCTCCAGCCAAGCTGGCCGCCTTGTGGTTCCCTGAGCACCAGCGAGCCACAGCCAACATGATCGGCACCATGTGTGAGTCTCGGCGAGGACGGCGTCCCCTCTGCTGAGTGTGTGGCCTGGCGCCTCTGTGTGCTCCCCAGTCTGGGGGGGGCCAGGGCTCCTCTGTGGATGGGGGCCCAGCCTGCCTCCCTGAGCTGACACATGTCCCTGTCCATTTAGCGAATCCCCTGGGTATTCTGGTGGCCAACCTGCTGTCTCCCATCCTTGTGAAGACGGAGGAGGACATCCCCTTGATGGTGAGGGAGCTCACAGGTGCATGTGTGTGTGCACTTCTGTGTATGGTGTATAGTGTGTGGCTGTGCTTGAGTGGCTGTGTGTTTGCATGTGTGTGTGTGCATGTTTGTGGGCTGTGTGTGCTAGTGCGTGTGTGCACGTGTGCAGGAGTGGTGGGCTTGTGCACCCACACCATCCGTGTGTGTGCACTTGCACCTTCTCTGGACACAGGGCTGAGTGCACCCCATGTACGTGGGGCTTGCTCCATTTCAAGTACTGGGTGCCTTCCGAGTGTCAGGGACAACCCCGGGCACTGGGATGCTGGGTATTTTTCTTGGAGGGGAGAGAGCATCAGGGCGGTGAGAGGCTGGCTGCAGCAGGATGAGGCATTGGGGGTGGGGGTGGGGGGTGGGGAGGAGGATGAGGGACCAGAGAGAAAGGCGCTGCGGTGGAGGGGAGACTGAGGGGTGTGGCTGCAGCCAGAGGTGTGTGTCTGCTGAGCAAGGGGAGGGTGGAGGGAAGCATCAGTCCAGGTGGCAGGCGGTTGGCTTGATGTGATGGACACCCTGGGG
Source organism: Dama dama (assembly GCF_033118175.1). NCBI lineage: Eukaryota > Metazoa > Chordata > Mammalia > Artiodactyla > Cervidae > Dama > Dama dama. Next base: position 238,842 of record NC_083686.1, on the reverse strand, counting down.
GATCGGAAGGGGGAGTGATTCCATCTGGTCCAGAACGGCTCGGGGAGCGAAAGGTGTGCCTGGAGTGTCCAGGGAGAGAGCCTAGGCTTTGATCCAGCTGGGGAGTGGGGTGCATGGAGGAGTGAGGGACTTCCAGCTGGGTGAGAGTTGGGGTCACTCACAGAGGTGGGAGAGGGGGTCCAGGTGACAGCTGGATAGAGCTCCGAGACAGTCGAGCCGTCATTGGAGTCACCCTTGGGTGAAATTTTGAAAGCCAGGCTTCTGAATACAGCAAAGCAGAGGAGGCCCTGAACGGGCCCTGGGCTTGCCGGTGTCCACCTGGAACGACAGGCGGGGGCAGGCAGTGAGGAGGCAGCAGCTTGTCTGGAGCCCGGGGAGCAGGCTTGAAGAGCCCATGTGCATGTGTGTGCATCCATGGGGACCTGTGTGCGTGCACTCATGCCCGTGTGCGTGCATCCACGGGGACCTGTGTGCGTGCACTCATGCACACCCTCCCCACAGCTAGGCACCTACATCCTCCCTGCCGGCCTTGCCTTCCTGCTGGCCACTGCATGCCTCTGGGAGAGTGTGCCCCCCACCCCGCCCTCTGTGGGGGCTGCCCAGTCCACCTCGCTGTCGTTCCTGGCCGGGCTGAAGCTGGTCAGTGCCCCACGTGCTGTGGGCCCTGGGGGCAGGGGTGGGCAGAAGGACGGGGAGGGGCAGGCCGCCCCTGGAGCCCCTGCCTGTGCTGCTGAGGCTCTAGACTGAGCGACCCCTCCCCTTTAGCTCACAAGGAACAAGGCCTACATCATTCTGGCCGTGTGCTTCGGGGGTGGCATTGGCATCTTCTCCAGCTTCTCGGCCCTCCTGGAGCAGGTCCTCTGCGTGAACGGCTACTCCAGCGTGAGTGCTGGCCCCAACCTGGGGGCCCCCCACCCAGACACAGCCTTGGGGGCCTGTTGACCTGCTGGTAGCTGTGGAGTGGCCCACGAGCTCCCCAAATGCTGTCTCCACACCTGGATGGGGTGACCTCCTGTTAGGGTGCTCTTGAGATGCTGTATGAATCTGTGTCTGCAGACAGTGGGTGGCAGCTGTGGGCCGGGGTGCTGGCAGAGGCCCTCCGCCAGGCCTGTGAGTCCTTCTGGCATCGGACTGGCAGCATCTCCGCTGTGCCTGCTGTGGTCTGGCTTCAGCACTGGGTTCAGGCCCCAAGTGCTCCCAGTTTCTCAGAGGTGACAGGCACCGAGGGCGTCTGCGGAAGCCAGGCCCTTTCTCTAGTCTGGTCCAGTCTGGAACTGGTCCAGTTCCTGGGTGGAGCTGAGACAAGCACGTGGCACACCCAGGGAGGACACCTCCCGCCTCCAAGCGTTCCACGCAGTCCTGCCTGGATCTCCGGCGCTGCTCGGTGACCCTGCCATGGGCTTCCTGGTGGTGGTGTACACAGTAAGGATGAGTGCCACCTCTTGGGCTCAGAGGATGGACAAGGTGCCCCCTACCCTCCAGGAATTTGCGGGCCTCTGTGGGGTTTTCTTCATCACGTTTGGAGTCTTGGGGGCAGTGGCTCTGGGCCTGTACGTGGACAGGACCAAGCACCTCACCGAGGCCATCAAGATCGGCCTCTGCCTGACGTCTCTGGCCTGCGTGGCCTTTGCTGTGGTAAGAGTCCTCTTGAGCTGAGACCACCTTGCAGAGGATGAGAGTGGGGTGCCCCAGGGGTGGGGAAGCTGTTAGGTTGGCCATAACAGACACCAGACCCACTCAGACCCAGGCGTCGCCGCCGGGGTGTCCCTGTAGTGGTGTGAGCACTGTGGCTTCTCCAGCCCTGGCACTGCCCCACCCCCGACAGGGCCTAGCAGGGCCTGGGGTCCAGGCTGGGGCACTTCTGACTCCGGCCCTGCCGATCTGTACGGCTCGCTGCCCAGGTGTCCCAGCTGCAGGGACAGACCATTGCGCTGGCTGCCATCTGCTCGCTGCTGGGGTTCTTCGGCTTCTCGGTGGCACCCGTTGCCATGGAGCTGGCGGTCGAGTGCTCCTTCCCCGTGGGTGAGGGCACAGCCGCAGGACTGGTCTTCGTGCTGGGGTGAGTGCCCATTCCCATGACTTTCCTAGGGACCCAGGGACCCAGGGACCCTCCCCTTGCCCCACCCCCGCAACCAGACGCATTGCGGGTGACCTGAATGCCTACTGTGTGCTGCCCTCAGGGTGCCCAGGGCAGTGCTGGGGTGGGGCTGAGGGCTTCGTGGCTGTGCAGGCAGGCCGAGGGCGTTCTCATCATGGTGCTGCTGACCTCCCTGACCGTGCGCCACGCGGAGCCGTCTGTCTCCACCTGCCGGGATGGCCAGGGCCCACTGGACTGGAAGGGTAAGGGCACCCCACCCAGGAGGTTGACCCCACCCAGCCCTGGAGTCTCCCTTCCACCGGCCTCTTTCTCTTGGCAACCTCTGCCATCCTGGCAGGGTGTCCTTTGGGGGGTGAGGTGGGTTGGGGTGGACCCGAGGGCAGCAGGCAGAACCTGGAGCGCAGCCTGGTGGGAGCAGCGCCCCCACCTGTGACCCCATGTGTGAGCGGTTTTGAAGTGAGATCAGAGACAGGAGAGACAAAGTAAGAGACACAGAGAAAGACAGAGATGGAGACAGAAAGCCAGAGAGACAGGAGTGGGATTGTGTTGCACACCCACGTCCTCAGACCTGGTGGGGTGACCTTGGGGCTCACGGCCCCTGGTTCTGCGAATCTGCCTCTTGGGGCTGGGCAGGGATCTATGCCCGAGATTGCTCTGGGGTCCCCTGCACCTGGGTGAGTGCCCAGGCACTTGGGGCACCTCAGGCAGAGCTGGGCTGTGTCTCCCCAGTGCCCATGCTGCTGATGGCCGGCCTCTGCGTCCTCTTCAGCTGCCTCCTGGTGCTCCTCTTCCACACCCCGTACCGGCGCCTGCAGGCCGAGGCTGATGCCAGCCCCTCCATTCAGGAGGACGAACGCCCAGCAACTGCAGCAACCCTGGACCACGTGCCCTACCTGGCAGCCACGCCCTGAGGTTCCACCGCAGCACCCTGGCCCCCAGCAGCCCCTTCCTGAAACTGGTGCTCCTGGCCCTGCATCCTTACTCTTGGGAACCCTCCAAGACGTCTCAGGGGCCAGGCAGAGGGCCAGAGGCTGGAGAGCAGTTGGCATGAGATAAAGAGGACCTGGGGATGTGAAGGGGAGGCAGGGACGTGGGCTCTGGTCCCTCTGGCTGGACCTGTCACGACTGAGGCTGGGATGACGCTGGCATCCTGGGGGACCCAGGGTCATGGCAGCGGGGCCCAGAGGATTCTCTGTGGCCGTAGCAAGAAAAGCTTCTGCTGTGCAGACAGGCCACTGACCAGGGGTACCCCAGCGGCCAGACCAGGCCCAGGGTGGCTGCTGCAGGGGCTGGCCTGGCACCAGGGGCCCAGGGTGAGGGGGAACCGAGTGGGTGTGGGATTCCGAGGGCCCCAGTTTGGCTGGGTGTGGAGTGGACAGGTGTGAGGAAGGCCTTCCTCGAAGGAGCCCAGACCAGAGCCACCTCTGCTGACCACTGAGTGTCCAGCCCTCCAGCCTGGTGCCAGCATAGATGGGCAGAGCAGGTGGGGCCAGGCTGGGCAGGAGGCAGAGGGTGGGCCCCAGGCAGACACTGCTACTCCCTGAAGACCCTCCTGCCCCCAGGGGGTTACCCCCACCCCAGACCTTCTTCACCCCACGGACACTCCCACCCCTGGAGGACACCTCCGCCCAACAGAGACACTGTGGGTTCTGCCCACTGTTTGTGGGCAGAAGGTTTGTGGGTTTACGTTTATTCAACTGGTCACAGCCCCGTGGGGCGGAGGTGTCCCTTACTCCTCTCCCCATGAGTAAGCACATGGCCCAGCACCTTGTAGTCAGATTGCCTGTGGCATTGCTGGTGGAGAACTGGAACATCTGGTCGACCTGCGAGTTTGGTGGGGGCGGGGGGGTCAGGCCCAGGCTGGGGTGGAAGGAGTGGGAGGGTCCCCAAGGCTGCAGCCAGCAGGTGAATTACAGGAACTGGACTCCAGGCTCTGTCTTGTTTCTGTGAGTGGGGCGAAGGAAGCTGGGGGAGACCCTGCAGGGCAAGGGGTGGGGCCGGGGCTGGCATCCCCCTTCCTGGACACTGGGCGTCCCACCCTCCCGATGCTGCAGCTTTTAGGGGCTGAGGCACATCCCCCCAGAGCCCCGAGGGCTATGCTTGGGCCTCACAGAAGGCCTTGGGGAAGGACGTAGGGCGCCAGGGGCCAAACCTCTTCAGCAGTCATGTTCTTGGCCTGGGACACGAGCTGCCCCGCCTGCTGCTGAGGACAGCAGGGAGCGGCCACATTAGGCTGTTCTGGGAAAGGCACTGGTCCTGAACTGGAGGGGTGGCCCCAGGGGAGCCCTGTGATGGGTCCTCATGGGGGGCAGGGCTGCCCCCTTCAATCCCACCCGCTCACAAGGCAGCTACCTCTTGGGAGCCTGGCCCTGGGTGAGTCCTGGGCACTAGGGGGGACCACAGGGAGCCATCCCTGACTCCCACATCCCTGGGGCAACAGCCTGGCACACTGACTAGTCCTGTTATGAGACTGAAGGAGCCCAGAGGGGCTAAAAACTCAGCGATGGTCTGAATGGCAGTGACCGCTGGCCCCATGTGGGTATGGCTGACCCTGCCCTGGGTTACCATGAGGGACTCAGGATCCCGGGCAGGCTGATCAAGACCTGAAAGCTGGGACAGGTGGGGTGGAGGCTAGGGGTGGGCCTGGCTTCCTCCTGCCCTGGTGGTGCCTGGGTGCGCAGGGTCACGCTCACGAGTCCTTGTTGGCGCTGCCCTTGCCAGCAGGGTCCAGCATCTTGAATGCGCTGAGGACAGTCTCCTCAGGGTCCATGCCTGCCCACTGGAGGCCTTGAACCTTGGGCGTCTCAGGCGCTAGTCCTGCCCCCTCGCTACCTAGGGCTCCACGTCCTCACCCACTCGATGGTCTCAGTGGCCTTCCCACTCTGAGCACCTGAGAGACCTTCAGCTCCCACCCCAGGGTACTGTTCTTGGTACTGGTCCTGCCAGGCCCAGAGGTGGGCGACTTCTCAGTGAAGGACAGAGGCCCCCACCAGCCGGTGGAAGAGAGGTTGGCCTGGGCTGGGGGCCAACAGGGCCCCCAGATGTGGGTCCCGGAATGCCAGGTCCTGGAGATTTTCAAGAGGTCTGCAAATCTGGGTTTTATGTGAGATGTGCAGACGTTAGGAGTCAAGTAAGTGCACACAGAGTGCTTGGCAGACCTGAAGCTGGCCTGGTACTCACCACTCAGCTTCTCCCCAAACACGTTCAGGAACATGGTGAAGTTGATGGGCCCCGAGGCCTCCTTGAACGTGGCATCCAGCTTGTCATCCTTGACTTTGATCTTGTCCGTTGCAGGAATGGGGGGTGGGGGTGGGGGTCATGGGGCAGGAGTATCAGCTGCCCTGGTGGCCTTGTGGTTGGTACAGGCGCTGTGGGGCTGCCCCCCTCCGTCATTCTCCAGGTGTCCCCAACCCTCGTTGCCATGAGAACTGTGTGTAAGCACAGCAGGTTCAGTTGGGAAACTGGCCACCACTGCCCACCTCTGGGCAGCCTTTCTGCACACCTGGGCTGGGTCAGCTGTGTCTTCCCTAGGGCTGACTACAGAGCTGAGGGACAGAATACCCCACCAGCGTGACCCCCACTTCCCTGGCAGAAGGCAGCAGAAGTGAGGGTGAGGGCCTCTCTGACGTGAACCTTTAAACTTGGGGCTGCAAGGTCCTGGAGACCCAGGGAGCAGGCTCTGCTAGGCTGGCCTTCTCAGGAGGACCTGTGCCCCTTTTGCCAGGGAGGCTCCAGGGGTGAGGAAACCTTAGCTCCGCTGGGAATGGGGCCGGTGGTGGGCGGAGGGGCACCCACGGCCGTGCCGCCCCAGGAAGGGGCTCGGGCCACACGGTCGACCTGCTCTGAGTCCAGAGGGGCCGGACATGGCCACCACCTCCGCTGGGAGCCAGCCTGCACTCAGGCTACACTTTGTACCCGGACCCCGGATTCCCTGCCCAAGCCTCGAGCCCCTTCCTGGGCCGTCCCCGGGGCTGGTCTGGGGGAACCGCGGCCCGGACAGGCCTGGGTGTGGCTGCGGCCGCACTGGAGCCGCGGGCGGGGCGGGACAGGCAGGAGGGAGAGCGCTCGGTTTTGCACTTTGTACAGTGGACTCACACTTTTCAAATATTTGTACCCGAGGTGTCCGGGCCTCGATTTGTGCTCAACCTGGTTCGAAAACGTCAGCGGACAGGAAGGTTGCACCCGCTGCGGGGAACACGAACTCGCTGGCGGCCACTGCACAGGCGGAATCCGCCGCGCGCCGCGCCTGATGACGTCACCCGGGCGGGCGCGCGCGCCGTTCGCCCTCCGGCCGCCAGGGGTCGGCACTCGGCGTCCTCGAGCTGTGGACGGCGCATGCGCATGCCCGGCCGCGCCTCTGTGTCTGCGTTTCCGCGGTGTTTAGGGCCTTGTGGCGGCCTCTTTGGTCCGAATTGTGCTTCCGGCGCGAGGGTCACGGACAAGATGGTTCCGCCGGTGCAGGTCTCTCCGCTCATCAAGGTGAACCAGGCTCCGCAGCCGCCGCCGCTGATCGGCTCTGCGTGGGCAAAGCGCGTGAGCGTCTCGGTGGGGCTCGAGGCCCCGGCCCGGCGCCCCCGACTCTCAGCACCCCCTGCCCTGACCCGGAGGCTGCGACCCACCCCCCCCCATCGGGCCCCGACGCCGCGGGTGTGATCCCCCCTCCCCCCACCCCTCTCTCAGCGCCCGGGACCCCCGCCCTGACCCCGACCCTGTGGGCTGAGACTCCCCCATCGGGCCCCGAAGCCGCGGGTGTGACCCCCACCCCCCTTCCCCTCTCTCAGCGCCCCGGACCCTGCCCCTGTGGGCTGAGACCCCCAGGCGCGGTCCCCCCTGCCTCCCCTGACCGCTTTTCCCCACAGCTCGGCCGTTACTCCGCCCTGTTCCTCGGCATGGCCTACGGCGCCAAGCGCTACAGTGAGTGTCCGCGGGCGTCTGCGGCCCCCCGGCCGGGGCGGGAGAGGGGCGGCGCGGGAGGCCCCTGACCTGAGACCCGAGAGGGCCGGACCCCCGCGCGCCGCTGGTTGGAGGTTGGCCGGGCAGCCCCTTGCAGCACAGAGGACTGAGTGCGGGGCGGCTGGGTGCCTGGAGTGGCCGCGGGCGTCCTGTAGCTGCCCTCTGGGTCGGGCTCTCCGTTAGGAGGTGGGTATCAGGCCTTTACCTACATCCAGGTAAAGGAGAGTGGGAATCGGGCTCCCCTGGCACTTACGGTGTACCTGAGGATGGCTTTGCCTATGAACTGAATTCCTTTTAGAGCTTCAGTGAAAACGTTCACTGGATACCCCCCGCCCCTGACTGTCCTTTGACAGATTACCTTAAACCCCGGGCAGAAGAGGAGAGGAGGCTCGCAGCCGAGGAGAAGAAGAAGCGGGATGAGCAGAAGCGCATCGAGCGGGAGCTGGCGGAAGGTGCTCACGCGGCTGGCTCTCCTAGATTTGTCCCCTGCCCCGCGTTGGGTTTTCAGAAACAGCTGCTGCTTCATAGGGAGCAGCAAGTGGAGAAGAAAGGCCGCCTTCTCCGTTTCCACTGGCCCCTGGGCCATCCTTTGCGGGGTGGGCTGGGGGTGGGGAAGGAGAGCCCTTGTGGGGCGTGGGTGCTAACCTGCCTTTAGTGAGGCTCGGCCCCTGGGCCTTAGAGGTGGACTCTCTCTCTCACCGTTAGAGGCCAGCAACCAGAGCCAGGCTCCACCCTCCCTGACTGCGGGGCAGGTCCTAGTGAGGACCCGCGGGTCAAGGAAGGCTGAGGACAGAGTGGAAACGGAGCATAGCCAGGCTGCGTGAGAAGAGACGCTGGATGGTTTAGCCCCAAAATCTATGGGCATGTGCCTGTGTAATGGAGTGTTTTCCTTCTAACTTTCCAGCCCAGGAGGATACCATATTGAAGTGAGCCAGCCCTTCTCCGGAGCAGTATGGATGAATAAAGTTTTCTGTGCTCTGTCAGTCTCTGACTTTCCTTTATTGTCCCCAGTAGTTTGGTTTCTGGACTCAGGCTCAGTTGTATGCCAACCTTCTCAGATTATGTGCAGTGTGAATGGAGAGGGATTCCAGAAAAACTAATCAATGATTCAGTGATTGGTACATAAACAGGGCGGAACACAGAGAAACTTCATCGCTTGCTCTGGGGGCTGGGGGGTGGGAATGAGGAGGGGAGCCCTTACGGATGCAGTTTGTAACAGAGGCGCAGCTCACCCAAGCATCATGGGTGCTGCTGAGCTTCTCCCCTGAGCCCTGGCTCAGACCCTTGGACAGGCAGGAAAGGGAGGGGTGGGGGTGTCCTGATGCCCTTAGTGGTATAACTTGGATTTCTTTTCTCCTTTTGCACATTCTCCTCTTGACCCCAGGTAGGGGATGTGGCCTCCTGAGGACTTGGCTGGGGTGCAGCTAGCTTTTCAGTGGGCTTGGGCCTTTGTGCCTGAACAGACAGCAGACTCTGCCCCTGCTGGCTATGCCTCTTCAAGCCCAGTGCATGCATGCCATGTTGCTTCAGTCGTGTCCAACTCTGTGCGACCCTATGGACTGCAGCCTGCCAGGCTCCTCTGTCCATGGGATTCTCCAGGAAAAGAACACCAGAGTGTTTGAACTTTGAACTTTTTTAAGGTTTGTGTTTTTATGAACTAAAGCCAACAATGAATGATCTGATGAAACCAGAGTGGGTTGCCGTGCCCTCCCCCAAGGGATCTTCCTGACCCAGGGAATGACCCCTTGTCTCTTACATCTTCTGCATTGGCAGGAGAGTTCTTTACCACTGACGCCACCTGGAAAGCCCACAAATGTTATATATTTAATATGCGTGCATGAGGCCTGGTGTCAAAAGTTGCTATTGCAGCTTTGTGCCTGGAGTGGACTTCCTAGGCTTCGAGCCCCAGTTCATTTGTTTTCCCTGTTCTCAGTAAAGGGGAGGCTGGGGTGCATGCCCCCTAGGAGTTCCTGAGGGTGGTGGGTGGCTGGCACTGGGTCCCTCTGGGAACTGGGGGGGGACCCTAGTCACACGCTCTTGTCCTCAGGTGTCACTGTGAGCTGAAGGTTGTGTGGGGGCCCTTGCGTCCCCTGCCCGCTGCTGCCGGGAGCTGTGGAGAAAGCGGCATCTGAACCAGCCTTAACCCAAGTGACCTTGCAGCACTGGCCGTGGCTGTAGCCAAGAGGAATTTCCAGTGTCTGGAAACAATTGCTTTGAAGCTAACATTACAAGTTAAAGTCCTTTATTTCTATCAGATATTTAGCACCCATTTCAAGTGTGAGTCGTGTGTTCTGTCTGGGTCTGACTTGGCTTTTCTTCCCGGCTCAGAACCATTTGGTCCTTGGAGGTGTGTGGTTGCTTCCATGAAGGAAACCTCAGGGGTGCAGGAGGACTTGGGCAGGCCACAGGTGCGGATCCCTCAGCAAGGTTCAAAGCAGCTCCCTGGGCAGCGTTTATTAACAGATTATTTCTGCACAGATCACTTAGCTCTGATCACTGGTCTCACAGCCTGGACCTTTCTGGCAGGATTTCTGGTTGGTCACAAATGAATGTCCTCCGCCACATAAAAAAGAGCAGCATGTTTTCTTTTGATTTTATTCTAAATTTCTATTCATATATTTGTTCCTAAACCAGATGGGAATTGGTGTCTATGTATCTATTTCTCCACCCTTATACACATAAATACATGTGCAGTTGTGAATACATTCACCCAGTGCTTTCAGACACACAGTTCACAGACCCTTTTTGAAGATCTCATGGTGGTATGATTATGTATCCAAAAGTTGGATGAGGGTAAGGTAGGCTACACTGTTCAGATCATTCATTGTTGGCTTTAGTTCATAAAAACACAAACCTTAAAAAAGTTCAAAGTATCCAAAATGGTCTTCAGTCATTTTCTCAGGCTCCCTAACCTCTTGTACCAGTGGTTAGAGGTGGAGTCCCAGGGTGGGGGTGGGGTGTGGGGCAGGGGCCCGCCGGCCACCTCAGAGGATGCGGCAGGTAGAAGACCGGGGTGCTGGGCCGCCGTTGCAGATTTCTGTGCCCGCTGCAAGAGAAGACAGACGGTGAGCGAGGACCACGAATGGCCCAGCACCTCCACTCGCCCTGCAGGGGGAAGGGCAGGGCAGGGGCTGGTCTGCCTAAGCCGATTAGCCCAGCCGATCCTAATTTAGTTCCTGATGACGCTCCAGCAGTGGTCTCGCAGCTGGCTGGTTTCTATGGGTTCTCTCCCCTGCGGACATTTCAGAGAATGGTGATGACAGTCGCAGAGCACAAACAAGGCTCGGGGATTCTGATTTGGGGGACACTGGCTGGTCACAGTGAAGCCGTGCTCCCACAGTGCTGGGGGTGGGGTGGGGAAGTGACCAAGCTCTGCACCTGGACGGGAACACCACGCGTGCTGACCCCTAGCTTGCTTCTTAGGTTCCGTGGGTCTGCTGTTTGAGCTCTGAGGCTGACGTGGGAGTGTAGATAGTTTATGAGCTACTTAAGAGGGAACTGCTGATTGATGGGAACAGAGGAGCTGTTAAGAGTTGGCTTTCCTCCCCTTTATAAAGGTGACTTCCCTCCAGAATCCCTGAGTCGGACCCCGAGCAGGCCCTTTCAGACCGGGCTCATCAGCTGCACTGAGTCAGCCAGCCCGTTCCTAAGGGATGGGCCTCCATCTGGCGGGGTGGCCGTCTGTGCAGCCCAGAGTCCGGGTACACTGACCACAGGGCTGCCTTGTCCAGACAAGTGTCCCCTCACACCCGCCCCCTGCAGGCCAGGGCCAGGCCGCGTGGCCTTGGTTGAGGCTGGAGTGGAGCCCAGACCTTTCTTGGCCGTCGTCTCCTCTTTCTTCTGGTCCTCCAGGGCCTTCACCTTGGCTTCGTACTCATCGGCCAAAGCCTTCCACTCCTTCCTGTTGTTCTGCAGCCGGTCAAACATGGGCAGGATCTCCTCGTGGAAGCGGGAGAACTCCTGGAAAGGAAACAAGTCAGACCACACCCCCAGCGTCTCCTGGGCAGGATGGGCTGGAGGTGGGGTGGTTAGAGAGGCCACATCCCCAGCAAAGACCTAACAAGGGAGAAAGCCTTGTGGTTTGTTTTCTTGAGGTTGGAACAGGAGCTGTGGGGTGAGGTCCTGAAGAATCGAGTAGAAAACATCCAAGCAGAAAGGACATTCCCTAGCAGGGGGCTGAGAAGGCCAGGCAGACATGCGGGTCCCGGGGCCCCTTCACCCTCACTCATACATCGCATGTCACCTTCCTGGGGCCCCTTCACCCTCACTCATACATGGCATGTCACACAGAGCACATGCTCACACTGAACACCTGGACACACAGGCTGTGCGGGTAGATGGAGGCAGGGATGGCCTGGGAGGGAGGGCCTGGTGGGCCCTGGTGGTGACAACCAAAGGACCAGCACGTGTGTCCTGGCACTCACAGACCCCAGCCCCTGGTGGAGGCAGAAAAGGGAGCTGGTGCTTCAGTAAAGGGAAGCACAAGGCCTCGGGGGCGGAGGTGGGGAGTGGGACAAGCCAGTCAGAACCCAACACCCTTCTTGGAGTATGGGGTCTGCCCCCGAGACTGCAGCAAACAGTCGTGGCAGCTGACCTTCCAGAGGGCTCTGCCCCCACCCCTTGGTCAGTCCCCAGAGCCGAGGTCCAGCACCTGCCCCAGGTCCTTGGCTTGCATCCCACTACCCCCAGCTCTGCCCAGGTGTTTGCGGGGTCGGGCGTGCCCAGGTGGCGGCTAGACCACCCCCATCTTCCCAGGGCTCAGACCCTGAGTGGATGCACCACACATACCCTGCAGTTGGTGCCTTGACAGCATTGTGTGGGCCCTGCATGGGGGTGCCTTTAGATGGGGTTTGGGAAGGGATGTTTGGGGTGTGACGTCAGGGTGTGCAGGAGGACGTTCTGGGAGGGAGAGATTGGGGTGGGAAATTTCATGATCCTTCTGAGGAAATGACAGGGAGGGGATCCCCTTGGGGTGAGACTGACGATTTTGAGTTTAAGTGCAGATTTGAGGGGGGAGGAGCCCCACAGCAGCCCCCGCCTCACCCCTCCCCTGCAAGCCCAGCCAGGCCCTGGGCTGTCCTGCTCACCTTGTACACGAACGTGCACACGAAGTCGATGAAGCCGACCTGCAGCTTGGGGAGCTCGGCTGCCTTGTTCCGGTCCATCATTGGCTTAAGGAGGAGCAGGGACACCCTCACTCATACATCACATGCCTCCCTGAGCCCCAGGACTCAGCCCCACCCCCACCTGATGAACCTGTCCATGTAGGGCTTACCTTAGAAGGGAAACCCGGGACCCAACACTCCCCTCCAAGACACTGCGCCATTCTGGGGAGCTGCCCTAGGTGGCGCTGGGCCCCTGACACGCCAGCCCCGGTGTGGAGCCTGGAGCCGAGTTCCTCTGGCTCCCCCCATGAGCTATCCATGGTCCTGACCCAAGACCTGACCCACAACTCGTAAGGAGCAAAGCCCAGATATTCTGAAGGAACTGATTTAGTGTCCAGCCTCTGGACAGCCCCTCTGAGCTGCCTCCTGGCAGTCTCTTCCTCACAGCTGCCCACTGTCTGGAGCTCAGCGTGCTGCAGTGAGTCATGCAGGACCCTAGTGTCCTAGCCTGGGGAGACAGACAGGCTGCCTGTCCTCCCACCAAGATTCGGGGTTGGTCAGGGCACCCTTTCCTGTAGTCTGCACCTGGCCCCAGGCCTTCGCAGCCCCATGCTCAAAGAGCTCTTCAGAGGCTGGAGTTGGCCTGTGAGACCAAACCTTCCTCTGTCTCTTCTGCTCATTGTTGGGCAGTGCTTGTGTCCTTGTCCCCATGCAGGTGCCAGTTCAGTCTAGCAACAGATTCCTGATCCCCACATTGCTGACCCAAAGATCCTGGCATCCTGTGGGCCTGTGGGCAGATGGAGCTCCAGGTACACCAAGTCTGCCTCCCTCTCTCACCTCCACTCCTGTGAGGTCTGGTGACCGTGGGCACAGGTCCAAGCCCCCATGTCCTTCCAGTAGTGGGCAGTCCTGCTCTGCACACCACCCCAGCCCTGCCGCACACTCCCCACCTCGGCTACTCCCTCCACAGCTACAGCCACATCCAGGTGAGCCCTGGACTCCGGCCACCACTCCCCCGCCCAGCATTCTCCCCATGGGCCAGGCCTGCCCCACCCTGAGCCTCCCTGGAGCAGCTCGCAGCCACATAGGGGCTCACTGCAGAGCTGCCTGGGCCCATGGGGGCTCTCGACCAGGAGCCGCAGCCTGGCTCCGCGGCTTCGGCAACAGCTGTCCACCTCTGCAGGGCATCACTTCTTTACCCAATCCCTGTATTTCCACAACTTTACCCAGATCCAGGCTCATGTCACATGACCCCACAAAGTGAGAGTTAGGCCCCAGGATTCCAGAACCCCTGGGGGTCCCCAGTCTGCACCCAGCCAAGCCTGAGGCTCCCAAGGACCGAGACAGCTGTTGAGGATACTGGAAGCGACACTCACAATGGGCTGCTGATCCAGAACTGTCCTCTCCAAGTCCCCTTGTTCCCAGAACTCAGCTGCCACCAGCAGAGCGACCTGAAAGGTACACAGAAGGCAAGCACCCGGTGGATTCAGCGCTTGGTCAGATATTGTCCTGAGATCCTGCCAGAATGGCCAGGGCCCTCGGCCTTCTGTGCCCCAGACTGGTGGCCCTACTACTGAGGCTACACTGCTGTGGTACCCAGGAGCCTCCTCCAGCGTGGCGGCTCTGGCTGGGCCCCAGAGCTGGGCAGCCACACTCGCCTCACCTTGCAGACAAGTGGGGCTATTTCCCTACCCCAGGCCCCACTTAGATGCAACCCCATGCAGACTGGCAAGATGTCTGGGGACCCATGTGACTCTGACCTTGCTCTGAACTTCCCAGGGCTTGGTGATGGCAGACAGGTCACACGCCGTCATCATCATGGCCCTGTGGGCAGATGGAGTTCCAGGGATGCCCAGCCTGGCCTCCCTCCTTGCCCTCCACCCCTGCAAGGCCTGGTGTCCCTGGGGGCACAGATCCAAGCGCCAGTGTCCTTCCAGTAGTGGATGTCCTACCCTGCACACCACTCCAGCCCTCCCCTGTCACCCCAGGCCGCCAGGGATGAAAGTCAGCAAGTGTTTCTTGGGGGCCAGTGATTTACACATATCTCCTCATTGGGCCACTGGGACAGGCCTGGGGCTGGACTAGTTCTGAATCTCCACTTTGCAGATGAAGGAATGGAGGCTCATAACGTGAGCAAATTATTTAACTGTGGACTCAGCCTGTCTGATCCCAAATCCTGCAGCCTCCCCGGAAAGGAGAGCAGCTGGGGTGGGGGCATGGACGCTGTCCAGAAGTGAGCTGCCCAGGCTCTGGGCTCCTAGTCCGGCCCATGGAGCTTTGCAGGAGGCACTGCAATCGAGGGGTGAAGCCGCGCGTTCTGCTCACATGACGATCTCCTTCCTTGTGGTCTCCAGGGACAGGTATTCCACCCAGCTCTTCCTGTCCTCATAGTTCTTGGACTCATCCACAATTTTCTGGAACATCGTCCTCTTCCTGAACCCGAAGGACAAAGTGAGGGAGTCGACCCCTCCCTCCCACCCACGCAGGACCCTGCCAACTTGTCCTTCTTGGTCTGAGCTCCACCCACCCTCCAAGAGAGGAACCGAGGCCGGAGTCCAGGCCTGGGGTCCGGAGGTGGGGCACGTGTCTGGGGCCCCAGGTACCCCTCTGCCGGCTCCTTCCCAACAGGGCCCTGGGGTGCCAGCGGGGCGGTGGGCGGCACCCACTTGAAGTAGAGTGCCAGGTCCGTGGCGATGATGGCGATGTCCATGAGGTGGATCACGTGCTCGTGCTGCCGCCGGTTCAGGTTCTGGTAGATGTTCAGGGTCTGCCGGGAGGAGGGGGGAGGGGGCGCTCCCGTCACAGCTGCGCCCACTTCTGTGCCTGTCCCCAACTCCCTCCTGGAGGCTGTCCATCTGTCCCTCCCCGTGTCGCTGGCCATGTTCTACCCAAGGGTCATGGGCCCCAGACGCTGGTGGCCCCATATTGCACTGGGGGGGCGTCTAACAGCCCACCTCCCCTCAACACCTGGGATATGAGCCCCCGCCCCCAGGGGGCATTTCCAAACTGGAACCACCAGACAGTCCCATCGCCCCATCGCTTCTCATCACCCCTGCCTCCCTTCTCAGCCCAGAGCAGTGTGGCGTGGTCGCTGGCAGTGGAGGTTCAGGGGTGCAGGCACAGGTCAGCTGGCCAGCAACTAGGGAGAGTGAGGGGAGGACACGGACCTCCTCGGAGAGAAGGAACTTCCCGAACTCCAGGTGGTGTCGTTCCAAAATCGAGGAGCCGTGGAGCTTGGCTAAAGGGTTCTGGGACCTGTCACAGAGGTTTGGCTAAGAACAAGCAGTGGGCAGAGGCCCCAGGGCAGCCTGTGTGCCCAGCACCCCAGGGAAGGGGCAGCACCCTCAGAGGCCCCAGGACGCGCGCCTACTTCATCTGGTACAGGTTGTTGGTGCCCCGATGGTCAATGTCGTGGCACAGGCCTGCGGTCACCATGGCAAAGGCCTCCAGGTCCGTGTAGTAGCTCTTCAGCTTGCCCGTCTGCAGAGACAGGCGCCCAGATTCCTCCTGCCCACCTCCCTTCCTGCCCTGCCTGGCCCCCTGGGAGCTCAGCTGAGCCAGCAGCCCCTCCCCAGCTCGCGTGCCCGCACTGCTTCCTGCCTTGAAGGCCCCGCCTTCAGGCTCCCCGCCCCGGGCGCCGCTGTGTGGGGCAGGCGGCTCCTCCCAGCTCCGATCAGACAGGGTGCCCTCTCCCCACCCCTACCCCGTCCACGCACCATGAGCAGCGTGAACATGGTCTGGGCCACGTTGAAGCCGTGGCGCCAGTTGTGGTAGGTGATTCTCCTGTAGCCCTTGCTCACGGAGAACAGGAACCGCACCAGGACCTGCGGGAGGTGAGACACGGGGTCCAGGCACCGCAGTGCCCAGTTCCAGCGACGCATTTCCAGCTGACGGCAGTGCGAAAGGCTCACGTCCCTCCCCGCCCCGCGGCCCTCCTGTCCACTGGCCTCCAACTGCCTTCCTGGAGGCACCTCGGGGTGGACGAGGGGTGGACCGGGGCAGGGGGGCGCAGGATGGGTGGAAGGGGAGCGGATGGGGGCGGGGCGGAGGAGGGGCACGGAAGAGGGGCGGGCAGGGGGCGCGCGGGGGGCGGGCCGGGAGTGGATGAGGGGGGACAAGGGGGCGGACGCGGGGCGGAGGGGGGCGGACGGGGGTGGCAGGGAGCCAGAAGAGCGGAGCTGAGGCCGAGAACAGCTCCAGCGTCCACAGGATGCCTGGGGCCTCCATCCTGTTGCCAAACCTCGGGTCGGGAAAGGATCCCAGGCAAGGGGCCTGGAATATTTTAGAAGAAAATGTCCATTTCAGCCGTGGGCATCTGAGTGGGGCAGGATGTGTGGGCACCGGGCACAGTGGCGGAGAAAGAGGTGGTTGCTGAAGGCCCAGAGGTTGAGGGGCAGCAGGAGGGTGAGCCTTCCTCTGAAGGGCAGTTGCGTTTGGATGATAGAACACGGGCTCAACGGAGCTTCTTACTGCTTCCACAGCGTTTTTAGGGCCAGAAATTATTTGGAATTCTTGCATTCTGTTAGTATTTTCTATAATGTATTTCTTTTGTGTTTTCCCTTAGTTTTTTGGGCAGCGTCTTAGAAAATGCCAGACTGCTGCGCTTGTCTGGACCGTAATGTAAGATGTTCTCTGACTTGACTTAGGGAAGCAGATGCTCCCTAAATGTGGATGCAGGCAGAAGCCGGAAAGCCACAGGGAAGCAGCAGAGCTGGGAAGGTGGACCCTGCTCCCGGGGACCAGCCCCGAGGGGCCCGCTGTGCTCACACCTACAGGGCACCGTGTGCTTTCTGCGCAGGTGCTGGGCTGCTTCTGCTAGGCCCCCTGCTCCTGACACCAGACCCCCGCTGCTGCCCAGTGATGTGTGATCAGACTGCCTGCAGCACAGGCAGTATCACAGACTGTGTATCACACTCTCCTTCCGTCCGTCCATCCAGTGATGTAGTCTCCACACACTTGCTGTGTGTATTTTGCTGGCCTGCACTGTCCATTCTGTGTGGACATGGCTTGCCCCCAGACTTCCTGTGGGAACTGGAATCCAGACCATCTCTCTCTGACCTCCTGGGAGAGCTGGGACCCTGGATCACAAATGAGCCCTCACCTCCTGGGGGATCTGGAACTTTCGAACCACACCCAGCTCATAGTACATCTGGATACCGCATTTGACCAGCTCCAGCTCCGTGCACTCCAGGTCCGAGAAGTGGAACTCGTAGATGTCAAACTTGGCGGGCCCTGGCAGGACTTCCTTCTGTGGGAGGGACAGTGGGGCTGAGGGGCGGGCCCGCCGGAGCCCTGCCTGCTCCTTGGCTTCTCTCAGGATCCTCTGTCCAGCCTCAGATACGCCAGGTGTCTCTTAACTTTGGCCTGCAGCCTGAGGCACTCTCAGCCCCTCCTGGTTCACCCCTTTCCTCTCCCCTTCTCCCACAGGTGGCCCAGCAGCAAGAATTTGCCTGCTGGGCAAGTGAAGTTGTGAGGGAGATGCAAAGATACACACATGCGTGGGCACACGCCGAGATCAACAAGGACATGTGAATACACAGGCACGTGGGAGGATATACAGACACACAGGATCACAGGGACGGGCGTGTTCAGCACAAACGCCACAGGACCACCCTCTGCCACCTAGGGGGGTGGTATCTCCCCTTGCTCAGGGCTCCTCGCCACCCCCCCACCCTGGGCAGGGCCGGACTCTGACCAGGATTTTCCCCAGCTCGTCCTCCTCGCAGTCGGCGGGCTCCTTCCCGAGGCGTTCTCTTGTTGGCTGGGAGAGAAGATGTATGAGACGGTGACGGTGTCAGCTGCCCCCCTCGTGGCTGTGGGACAGGGTGACCCCTCGGGGAGCCCCAGCCGGAGCCTCTGGCCTCAGAGACCGTGGCGGTGGCCTCGGGCCGGCTCTTGTTCCCTCCGCACAAGTCCCAGCTCTCCACCTGGACAATGGTGGTTGAGCCCTCACACAGCACGACCGGAAGGGCTGGGATCTCTGCTGGGGGCGTGCGGCTGGGCAGGGAGCCCCCGGCGGTGCAGCATGTGCAGGTCTAGGCCACACCCCGCCCCCGTGGGCGTGCCGGACGCACCAGGATCAGCTGGATCTCCTCCCTGTCGCACCGCACGTGGTACAACACCATGTCCTGGGCGATGTCCTTGCGGTTCTCCAGCTTGTTCATCTTGTCGTAGGTGTCAGTGTTCAGCGCCGACCACCCCAGGAACTGCGTGAGGGACTGCAGGCGCATATCACCCCATGGGTGCCCCGGGGCACCCCTGGGGCGGGCTCCCAGGCCTGGGCCCCACCACCCAGGGGCCGCCTCCGGAACCCCACCTCCATCAGGACTTCATCCTGCTCGTCGAAGGGCTTCCCGTCCTTCCTGTTGTAAAATGTTGCGACCCCCACGATCTCCTCCTTCTTGTTGACGATGGGCATGGAGAGGACGTTCTTGACAACCCACCCAGAGTCATCCAGAGGCCCCGCCTGCGGCGAGAGGTGTCCAGAGCTGACCGCTGCCCTGGGTCCGACCCTGGCCTGTGCCTGCTTGTCACCCAGGGAGCATGAACATCGCTTCTTCTGCCCTCAAAGGGCAGAGGCTGGGTCCCTGCTTCCGTCTGTTGGCCCACCATGCCTGCGAGCTGGCGGTGACCTCTTCCTGGAAGAGGCGGAAGATGTCCACCAGGACGCCTCACCGTTCAAGTGCTGTAGTCACATCGGTTCCCGCTCTTGGAGCCCCCCCGCTTCCCCCCTCCCCTGCCGCTTGACCGGATGCTCTGCTGCCAAGTTCCCAATAATTGCTGAACAAGGGGCCTGGCATTCCCCCAGGCCCCACAGAGAGTGTGGTGGGTCCCCGTTCACATTCCACTCATGGTTAGCCAGTGAAATATGGACCCTGGCCAGTTCCTGGAGGAGGCCCTGAAAGATAAAGCCCAGTTCCACAGTCCACATGACCTGGGCCTCCTTCGGAAAAGAGCCCACCCTGATCGTGTGTCCCCAGATGGAGCAGATGTGAACCCTTGCCACGTACAGCTGCAACCACCCAACCAGCCGAGCTGAGTGCACAGAACATGCTTTGCTGGCATTAGCCTGTGAGATCTGAGGTTGTTTCTTAAGCAGCAAAAATGAATTCAGTTCATCATTTCTGAATCACAACATCTTTTTCCCTAAAGTATGGTACACATTCCATTAATGAATAGACAGATACCTGAAAATTGAACATTTCATCGGCAGGGGCATTCATAATGTTACAGATCTGAAAAAGGATCAGAAATACAATTTCACTTGAAGTGGCCAAATATAGAGTATGATTCTAAAATAGACTGTCCAATCTGATGAGCTTCTGTGTAGGCAAAGCTGGGGCACACAGGCCTGTGGGGAGGACTGGGGTGCCATGGGTCAGGTGCAGGGCTCTGGGGGACTCACAAAGCCACTTTCTGCCACGTAGGTTGGAAGGCCGCTGGCAAGGGCCCAGTGGTCAGCCGGGGGCGAGCTGTGGGGAGAGAAGCAGGGGGTGGATGGGCAGGCGCTCGGGCGTGTGTGTGCCGATTCCCTTCCCCGGGCGCCAGGTGGGTGTGGGAAGCAGGCAAAGACTTGAAGAAGGGGAGGGCAGGCCAGGGCTGGGTCTGGGGATGCCCGAGCTGCGTTGTGCCTCCTTCTCTGCCCGTGAGGAGGACCCCACCCTGCAGGAAGCCCCCCGTCTTCCTGGGAGCCACAGGCATCCCCCCCGCAGGCTTGGCTCTGGGTCCTGCTTCCTGCGTGAGCCCCGCGGGGCAGGGTCCTAATGGGGTTCTGGGGCTTGTGCAGCTGTGTGGCTGTGGGGCTGGAAGTGACCAGCTGCCACCCCTGGTCTCTCCAGGCTGCCCTCACCTCCACTGGCTCTGCTGCCCGCTGGGCTGGTCCCTCCCGTCCCACCCCCCGCCCCCAGCTGTGCAGTGTTGTGCCTCCCTGGAGACTCCGCCTGTGGGCTGACCGGGTGAGCCAAGATGAGACCCTAAGGGCCTCAAAGGCCAGTCACTGCTGACAGGACCACGCGGACAGCCCCGCTGAGCCTTGAGTCCACAGCAATGTTCGTGGGACGTCAGGCCTCCTCGTGACCCCAGGCATTTCCTCCCAGACTATTGAGTCAGCCTCCCTCCGCACTCTGTCCTGCCTCACCCCACAGCGCTGGGAGCGTCGACGTGTGTGGGGGTGAGCTGGGGCCTCGGACTCCGCCGTGACGGGCCCTCAGCCCCGTCCAGCCTGGGCCCTCTGGTAACACTTCTCAGAACCCTGACACTTACGGGATGACCTTGATGTCTTCCTTGCCGTGGAGGATGTAGTCGATGACTTTGTAGAAGAGGATTTCCTGAGAAGCAGACCGCAGCAGGCATGAGGGGCTCCCCAATGGGAACCCCACCACACACACCACACCCACACACACGACACACCACATGAGCCCACATACTGACACGCAGGCACACACGTGAACTGCACACACACGTGGACCAGCACTGTCTGACCTGGGACACGTCTGTCTTCCCTCCAGCCATGTCCCCCCCACACACTGGCCTCTATCCGTCACACAAGTGCGTGCAGCTGAGCCAGGCCTGTGTGTGTCTCTCTCTGTCACACACACACACACCTGTCCCTCCCATATAACTGGGACAAGTTGTGGTCACAGCCAGCCTTTCTGCAGAGATTCCCACATGTACTTGGCACACAGAACCCTTGGAGTTCCTGAGACAGCCTGTTGTCGCCCCACTTGACAGGAGGGGAAATTGAGTCACAGCTCTGATGTGTGACCCCAGCTGGATGCACAACGTGTGGCTGAGGTATCTGCACACGTCCCTACCCCGCTCGCACCCCCACGCAGCCCCGCTTGGGCAGATGTTAGAGCGATCTAAGAACAGGGCAGCAGGTCTGCTCAGCCAGAGCAGATGTTGGTCAGTAAACCAGGCTGACAGCCCTCGTCATGACCAGGCCTGGCCCTTGGCCCCAGAGCGCTGCAGGGGGCTGGTGCTGGGGAGACGTCCTCAGGGGCCTGCCCTCTAGAGCGGTCAGAGAGCCAGGCAGCCCTCCACCCTGTCCTTGCCTCTCCACAGCCTCCTGAGCCTTCCCTCCCACCCGGTCAGCTGGGGCAACCCCTCCCCTCAGGGGAGCTGGGCCAGGAAACCGGGTGCAGGGCAGGCCTGTGCCCCTGCCTGCGACTTACTCGGCCGTCAGGTGTGCGGGGGCCTGAGTATGCCTGGGCCTCTCCCATCAGCACGGGCCACACGTCAAAGAATTCCTGGAAGAGAAGAGAAGGGAGCGGGGCATCGAGTCAGTGGCGGAGCAGGACGAGGCGGGCCGGGGGCCTGAGGGTGCTCGGGCCTCACCTTCTCCTTGGTCATGTCCAGGAGGCCCACCGAGTACCGGTCACAGTTCAGATAGGCCCGAACAGTGTAGAAGGCCTTGTGAAACTGCCTCTCGATGTCTGTCAGCTCCTCAAACACCTTGTTGGCCGACCACAGCAGCACCTGGGGGAGTGGCACAGTGTTGGGTCCGTGGCCACACCCACCCCCGTCTGCACAGCAACACCTGGGTGAGGGCTGTCACACCCGAGACACGCACTTCCACACGTGCACACGGAGCCCGGGACACAGACGATGGTGCCCCGGGGACAAGGACAAGGATGCCCCAGGGACGTGGACAGTGGCGCCTCTCCCGGCATCTCTGCAGGGTGCCAGCACCCGAGGTTTGGTCTAGCATGTGGCCCTTGGCTCCCTGCCTCAGGGTCTCCGGAAGCTTCCCCACAGGTAAGTTCTCCAGGCTTTGGCCACATCCCTGCCACTCACTCCTTGGTGCTGGCCTCAGGCTGTGGTGGTGAGTGAATAAGTGAAAATTTAGATCAATTGCCATGACCTTGAAAGGCAGAGATCTGACCAGTCAGCCCTCCACAACTAGCCTGTGAGAAGCTGGGGCTTGAGAACATGAATTTGTTGTTTTCTGGACGTCAGGTGCTTTCGTGGTCTCTGCAAAGCACGTTGAGATCGAGAATGCCCTGACGCGCTCCAGGAGGGCCTGGCCAGACCCTGCCTGGGACGTTAGCCCCCAGCCGGGCCTGGCTGCTGTGCAGGGTCAGCCTCTCCCCTGACCTCCTCAGCCACGGCCCCGGGCCAGCCCCTCTAGGCCCCACTCCTTCACACACAGTCACCGCCTCCCTGCCTTCTGACCTGTAAGGAGGGCGGCCTGGTGCCCGGTCCCTCCTCCTCCACCGTGAGGAGCCAGCCTCCTTGCCTGGCTCCCTCCCTGCCACTTTGTGAGTGTGTGTGGCAGTGTGTGCATCTGAGAGTGAGTGTGTGCGTGTCAGTCCCCTGTGCCTCTACCCTCAGAGACCTGCTGAGCTCCTTGGTACCAGTCCTGGTGGGAGCAGAACCCATGTCACAGATGTTGGAGCGGGGCGGTCAGGTGCTCAGGTATGTCATGGACAGCTGAGCTTGGGGGTGGGGGGTGTCTGGGCTGAAAGCCTAATTTTTGAGTCATCTGAGTACTTCAGTTCCCAAACCTGTCCTCTTGGAGAGGGACGGAGTGAGGAGGAAAGGACTCGGGTGTCACAGCACAGCCTCTAGGGGAGACCTCCCTGCAACTCCACTTTGCCCCTCCAGTGCCACAGTCGGACCAAGGGCCAGTCCCCATGCTGGACGCTGCTCTGAAGCAGGTTCTATCATGGCCCCAAGGAAATGGGTGCTCAGCAGGTCAGGCAGTGTGTCCACGGTGGTCTGAAGCCAGGTGTGAGGCCCATCCCAGGCCTCTGCCTTCCCCTTCTTCCTGTTTCTCTCTGACTTGAGTCTGGGGTACCGTCTGATGGGATGAGGGCATCTTAGGGGGGCACCTGTAGCCATTGCCATACCAGGTTTTAGAGCATTCCAGCCCCCAGGAAGGTCCTCAGCTCCCAACCAACACCCTGATCCCTCCTAGAACTGCCCTGCTGACCGCTGAGTGTTCTAGAACTTCGTCTAAATGGATTCATGCAGCACCTGTCCCATGCCCGCCCCCCTCTGCCTGTCCCACATCTGTCTGGAGCGGCTCTTCCCAGACCAGTCTGCCCTCTCTGCTCTGTGGGCCCTTGGACTGCTTGTCTGGACTGCTGTGAACTGTGCTGTCTTGGTGGCGCCCCTGGAGCCCCTTCTCTGTCTGAGTGACCAGGAGCCTGTGGTCGGCAGGAGCTGCAGTGTAGCCCTTCACAGATTCATTATGGGTGTTCTTTAACGCTCCAAGATGAAATCTGGGAGGGGCCACCTGGTGACCCTGGAAGTGAGGGGCATCCAGTTGCATTTGGGGACAGATAATGCAGAGGCCTGCACCACCACTGGAATGGGGAGGCTGGCCTGTGAGGCCTAAGCTTATGCTCATACTATGGGGGGGATTTCAGGCTGCCTGGAGGGCAGGGGGAAGATGGGAAAGGTGACCCAGAGGCCCTGGGCAACTTGAGCTCCCAAGGCCCTTATTTAGGGGCAAATTCTTGAATCTTAAAGAATTTTGAGAATCAGTTGTTAAACAAAGCCATTATTCAAGTTAAATAATTAACTTAAAAATTAAGAAAATTAGGGAATTCCCTAGCTGTCCAGTGGTTGGGACTCCACACTGTCAATGCTGAGGGTTTGGGTTTGATCCCTGGTCAGGGAACTAAGATCCCACAAGCCACATGGCCAAAGAACGGAAAGAAAGAAAAAGGAAGAAATTACATTAAGGCAAAAATAATAAATATGCAAATACATTGTTCCCCCATCATTTTACTATAGGTGACTGTTATTCTTATGCTTATGGTTTCTGATAGTGGAAAGAAGGTTCACCCTATGATACATCTTCTCCCAGCCGTGTGTCAAGTGACATCAGAGTGGGCGCTGCAGTGACAAAAATTGGCCTGCACTGCCCAGGGGGGCGAGCCCACCCCTCCTTGCTGCCTCCACTCACATGTCCTGACTTCCAAACACTTCCACATGTTCACAGATCAGGAATACAAGATAGCTTTGAGCCTCGGTGCTCTTTATGTAGCCTTGTGAATTGGGATGCCTCCCACCTCATCCTGGGAGCAGCAGTGCACATGCTCTGCTTTCATACCAGCCAACGGGTCGTGGACAAAAGCATGGCCTGGGCGGCGTGGAGCCAAAGTTCTGTACACCAGGGGCCTCTCATCCAGCTGGTGCTGCAACATGGGCAGTGGGAATCGCAGCTACAACTGGCCAGTCAGCCTCACACAGCAGATCTGAGAGAAATTCCAACATTCCAGGGCCAAGTCTATGATTTCTTTGTTGTTTCTCTGGCCTCTGACTTAAGTGGCCAAGACACCTTCTAAAAGGGGTTGACGGGAGCCCCTGAGGTGGAGTCCATGGGAAGAGTGATCAGGGCTGATTGGCGGTGGTTCTTGACTGGGGAAGGGGCCTAGGACCCTGGAGAATTGCTAAGGTCTATGCGAGGGAGGGGTGGGCATTGTGTATAGAAGTGCTTTAATTTGCAATTGGGGCTCCCCTACAGCATGAGGAAGGAGTGGGCACCAGACTGAACTGCAGGCAATGTGGGAGCCAGGCTTTGTTCATTTCAGTCTTTTCTTTTCAAAAAGAGCTGTGAGATAGAGCTGTGAAGTAGAGTTCTTTAAAATGCTGTTCAGAGTGTAAGGTCTCAGAATTGGCTTTCTACTGGGGTTAGGCGACATCTGAGTGGAAATCAAAGTGTTTAATTGAGACATGAATGCCCACTGTTGGAAGTCCCCTTTATAACTCCCACATCTGTACATGCATGTGGTCTGAAGAGCTGGAAACAACAGGTCTCTGGATGGTCGTGTTTCCTAAGTGTCAGGGATTCATTTGCTGGAATGATATTTACTGCCTGCGTTAGGACTGGTACAACTGGACGATAGAACAGACAAAAATCCTTGACTCTTAGATTCATTTTCTACTGTGGAGAGTGCAGGCTAGAACATAAACAAACAAAGCAACCAGATGGTTCATCACAGGGAGATGAGCAAATTCAGCGGGTCCAGCAGGTGGAGGTAGGTGGGGGGAATGCAGGGCTAGAGTGAGGAGGTGCTCAGGTCAGGGGAGATCTGTCTACAAAGGAGCCATGGGGTGTATAGGGCAGTTTTCTTGGCAGAGGGACCAGCAAGTCCATAAGCCCTTGAGAGGAGCATGGCTGGGGCAGGATGGTGGAGCAAGGAGAGGTGGGCAGGGGCTGCAGGAGAGGCCCTGAGGGCCCCCCAGTGATAGGGCTTAAGTTTTCAAAGTGTGGCTCTGACTGAATTGAGTTGGGGTGGCTAATGAGAGAGGCAGAAGGAGCGGGACTGTGAGACAGTATGCTGGAAGAGGAGCTGAAAAGTGAGGATATCCAGAGCAAGGGCTAGGGGCTCAGAACATGACAGGCAGAGAATTAGAAACCTGGCTTCTCCTGAGATCCAACTTTCCTGGAAGGAACACAGCCCCCTGGGTGAGATCTGCTGGGGGAAGGTGTGTGTGGTGGGGCAGAGTCCGGAAGATGCCCCCAGACTTGCCTCCCAGGCCCACACCTGGGGTGTGTGGGGTGGGTTTGCATCTTGGCCTCAGGCCACTTCTTGAAGCTGCAGATAAGAAGTTGGGGAAATGTCCTCACAGCAGTTAGGTTAAGGGGCCTGACTGAGAGGAAGCTGAGAGAAAGGCAGCCTCAAAGCCAGGGTAGGATGAAAGCCACTCAGAACCCCTCCCAGGGGGACGGCGAGGCCTCACCAAAGGCAAAAGCGCACACAGCGAGCATATGGGAAGAAATAAGGGCTGGAATTTAATGAAATACTTGAATACTACCATCCAGGAGGTTCAACACACACCAAATGGGATGAATTCAAAGACACCCAGGTTATAATCAAGCTGTCGAAAGATGGAGAGACTCTTGAAAACAGTGAGAGAAGAGACTCATCACATACAGGGGATCCTCACTAAGTTTATCAGCAGATTTCTCATCTGCTCTCATTTCAGCACAAAATCTGCTGAAACTTTGGGGACCAGAAGGCAGTGACCTGGTGTATGGTGGTTTAGTTGCTAAGTCGTGTCCGACTCTTGCAACCCCGTGGACTGTAGCCTGCCAGTCTCCTCTGTCCACGGGATTCTCCAGGCAACTCCACTCCACTGGAGTGGGTTGCCATTTCCTTCTCCAGGGGATCTTCCCATCCCAGGAATCGAGCCTGGGTCTCCTGCATTGCAGGCAGATTCATTACTGATTGAGCTGGTCTTCCCAACCCAGGGATCAAACCCAGCTCTCCCATGTTGCAGGTGAATTCTTTACCAACTGGGCCACCAGGGAAGCCCAATCTGGTGTATTCAAAGTGCTAAAATTAAAAAACAACAACAACAAAAAAAAACCTGTCAATCGAGAATCTTGTATCTGGGAAAACTGCCCTTTAAGAGTGAGGGAGAAATTAAGACATCTCCAGAAAAACAAAAGTTGAGGGAATAAATGACCACTACAATTGCCCAGCAAGAAATGCACTCCAGGTAAAATGAAAGGACCTAAGAACCAGAATTATTATAACAATGAAAACTAAAATATTGCTGAAATAAATTAAAGAAGACATAAATAGTTAGCAAGACATTCTTTGCTTATGAAGTAGAAGACTTAATGTTGTTACAATGTCAATACTATCCAAAGTAACCTACAGGTTCAATGTAATCCCTATCAAAATCTCAATGGTGCTTTTGCAGAAGTATAAAAACACATTCTGGAGTTCATATAGCAGCTCAAGAGAATCTTAAATAGTTAAAATAATCTTGAGAAAGACTAAAGCTGGAGGACTCATATTGCCTGATTTCAAAACATAGTACAATCCTACATTAATCAAAACATGATACTAACATAAAGACAGACATATAGACCAATGGAATAGCTTACAGAGTCCAAAAATAAACCCTGGCATATGTGGTCAAATTATTTTTGACAAAAAAAGCTAAGATCATTCAATGGGTAAAGAGTAGTCTTTTCAACAAATGGTGCCAGGAAAACTGGATATCCACAAGCAAAATGATGAAGTTGGACCCTTACCTCACATCATAAGCAAAAATAAACTCAAAACAGATCAAGACCTAAATGTAAGATCTAAAACTATGAACTTAGAAGAAAACACAGGAAAAAAGCTTCCTGACATTGGATTTGGCAATGACTGCTTCAGTTCAGTCACCTAGTTGTGTCCAACTCTTTGCGACCCCATGAACCACGGCACGCCAGGCCTCCCTGTCCATCACCAACTCCTGGAGTCCACCTAAACCCTTGTCCATTGAGTTGGTGATGCCATCCAACCATCTCATCCTCTGTTGTCACCTCCTTCTCCTGCCCTCAATCTTTCCCAGCATCAGGGTCTTTTCAAATGAGTCAACTCTTTGCATCAGGTGGCCAAAGTATTGGAGTTTCAGCTTCAACATCAGTCCTTCCAATGAACACCCAGGACTCATCTCCTTTAGGATGGACTGGTTGGATATCTTAGCACTCCAAGGGACTCTCAAGAGTCTTCTTGCTTATATCTGATTGCTTAGATGTAACATTATGACTGACAACAAAAGAAAAAATAGACAAACTGGACTTTCTGAAAATTAAAAACTTTTGTGCATCGAAAGACACCATTAACAGAGTCAAAAGGGAGGGAGAAAATATCTCCACAATGGGAGAAAATATTTACAAATCATACATCTGTTAAGAGATTAATACAAAGATTATGCAGAGAACTACTAAAATTCAACAACAAAAGCAAACACAACCAGATTAAAAAATGGGCAAAGAAGTTGAATAGACATTTCTCACAAAGAAGAAATACAAATGGCCAATAAACATGAAAAGATGATCAATATCAGTAATCATTAGGGGAATGCAAATCATAACTACAATCAAAACTAACACCCGTTAGGATGACTACTGTTAAAACCCAAACAAAAAATGAGTATTGGCAAGGAAGTAGAGAAATTGGGACCCTTTTGCACTGTTGGTGGGAATGTAAAATGGCACAGACACTTTGGAAAACAATATGGAGGTTTTTTAAAAAAATTATACAGAATTACCATATGATCCAACATTTCCACTTCTGGTCATACACTCAAAAGAATTGAAAGCTGGATTTCAAAGAGATATCTGTGCACCCATGTTCACAGCAGCATTATTCATAATAGCTAAAATGTTGGAGCAACAAAAGTGTCCATCAACAGATGAATAGAGAAGCAAAAATGTGGTATATACATACAATGGTATACTATTCAGCCTTAAAAAGGAATAAAACTCTGAACATGCTCTGACATGGATGAACCTTGAGGACATTATGCTCTGTGCAATAAGCTAGTCACAAAGAGACAAATACTATAGGATCCCACTTATATGAGCTAAAATCACAGAAACAGAGAATAGAATGTGGTTTCCAGGGGCTGGGATGGGGGATCTGGGGAGCTGGTGTTTAAAGAGGATACAGTTCCAATTTGGGAGTCTGTACAGAGTTCTGAAGATGGATGGTGGTTGTGATTGCCTGATGTGAATGTGCTTAATACCACTGAACAGTAGGTTAAAAATGATTAAGACAGTCACACACACACCCTGCAGCCCGCACCCCAAATTTTATCTTCCTTTTCTGGGGACTGGTGATAACCATTCTGTTAGGCCTCCTGTTTGGCCCCTGTTTCATCTCTGACAGGGTCCACTAGTTTCAGACTAAATTGCTGTTACTATAAGAACGCAGCATACAGAATTCTGATACAGAATTCAGATACAGATACAGATTTCAGATACAGAAACCTGTATACAGATATAGAATACCTCGTCAAGTTAGAACAGGTAGAGAGAGACTTCTGCTTTGCTAGGCAGGACTATGTCCACATACAGCAGGAAGTAGTTACAGAAGGAAGAGACCTCCACCGCAGTTCCCGAAAAGTATCTTGAGTATGCAGTCCCTCAGGGGGGAGTTGCTGGGGAAGCACAAACCGCCCACCCTAGCCAGGCACCACAGTCTCCATGTGCATGAGTTATTTTATGACAGGAGGTCCTGGTAGTGAACACAGAACTAATAAGCCACCAACTAGAAGAGTTTGGGAAAGGTCAAAAAGAGACACCATGCGTCTGACCACCTGTCAGAACCCTTCCCTCTGGCATTCATCTTGGCTGAGCAATGCGTGCACCACCAGGAAGAACTCTAAGTCACAATGATTGGCCAAAGACAGCCTGGAAACTGATCCCATCCCCAAGACTGAGAGCCATGTGGTGGAGCAGTCCTCCTGGTTTCCCTTACCCTGCTGCTCTCTGTGCTCTTTCCCAGCAAATTCTCTTGCTTTGTCAGAAAAAAAGTGTAACAAACTGGCCCCATGCTGTCTTTATAGGTTAAGTCCAGACATTCTAGAAGAGCATGAAATTACTATGAGCATCCTCTCTATTACCAAAACCAGTAGTGTGATTGTAAAGAAATAAACATAATGTAATCCGTTGTCATTCAAAAAAAACAAAACAAACGAACAAACAAAATATGATTGAGGTAGTAATTTTTTTTGTTATATGTATTTTATCACAAGGAAAATAATTGGGAAAAAAGTAAAGGAATGGAAAAATATATTCCATGCTAACACCAAACAAAAGAAAGCTGAGAGAGCTATGTTAAGCTTATACAAAGCAGAAGAAAAGATTTTTCTTCTTCAGAAGAAAAATTATCAGGAGTAAAGAGGGACATTACATAATGATAAAGCAGTTGTTTCTCCAAGGAGACGTTAATCCTTAATGTGTATACACCTAACAGCAGAGCATCAGATTGCATAAAGTAAAAACTAATGGAACTGCAAGACACATAGATAAGTTCACTATTATAGTTGGAGACTTCAGTGTTCTTCTTTCAGTTGATTGATAGATACTGCAGGCAGAAACTCAGTAAGAACATAGTTGAACTAAACAGCAATGGCTACAATGAATATCTGTAGACAACTTCATCCAACAACAGCAGAACACACATTTTTCTCAAGGTCACATGGGACATTCACCAATACAGACCATATTCTGGGTCACAAAACATGTCTTAACACATTTAAAAGAATTAAAAATCATAAGAATACATTGTCATACCACAGGGCAATAAACTAGAAATCATTAACAGAAAGATAGTTGGAAAATTCCAAAATAGATTAAATAATACACTTCTAATTAATATATGGATCAAAGAAGAAGTCTCAAGAGAAATTTACAAAGATTTTAAACCAAATGAAAATACAACTTAACAAAGTTTGTGGGATACCATGAAAGCAGGGCTTGGAGTGAAATTTATATCATTGATTACATGTATTAGAAAAGAAGAACAGTCTAAAATCAATAATTTAATCCTAGGAAACTAGGAAAAAAGATTATTTTAAGCCTAAAGCAAGCAGAAGGAAATGACTAATAAGTAACAGATATTAAAAACAACTGTAAGCCCCCAAATTTGATAATCTAGATTAAATAATTTAGATTAAATGAATGTTTCAATGCTTTGAAAGACACAAACTACAAACACCAACACAAGGATAAACAGAATAATCTGAATAGACCTAAAAGTGTTAAAGACATTGGGTCAATAATTAATAATCTTCCAAAAGAAAGCATCAGTCTCTGATAGTTTCACTGGTGAATTGTACAAAACATTTAGGGATGAAATTATGCCAATTCACAGCAATCTTTTCCTGAATATAGAAGCAGAAGGAAAACCTCTAAACCTATTCTTTGAGGCCAGCATTACCCTAATATCCAAACCAGATAAAGACATTACAAGAAAGAAATCTATAGGCCAAAATCTCTCATGAACATAGCTACAAAAATTCTTAATAAAATATTAGTGAAACCAACTCAATAACACATAAAAATAATTATGCTCCACAACTGAGTGACAGCATACCTCCCAGGTATGCAAAGCTGGTCCAGCATTTGAAAATCAATTAATGTAACCCACCATATTATTGGGCAAAAGAGGAAAACATTAACATGAGCCTATCAATTGATGGAGAAAAGTATTGACAAAATCCAACTCTCATTCAGAATAAAATCTCTAAGCAAAGTGTAAATAGAGGGGAACTTTGTCAACTAGAAAAAATTCTACAAAAACCCTTAGTGAATGTCATATCTGATGGTGAGAAAGTGGTTCTTTCCCTAACATCAGGAGCAAGCAAGGACGGCCATGTTACCACTCACGGCAGCATCGTTCTGAAAGTCCTAGCAGGTGTGCTAAGACAGAGAAAGAACAATGGAGAGAGATGGGGAAGGAAGGAGTAAAACTGTCTTTGCTTGCAGATGACATACATTATCATTCATGGGAAAATACCAAGGGATCAGTTTTTAAAACCTCCTGGAACTAATTATTGTCTTAAGGTTATAAGACAACAAAGTTGACATGTAATGAAAGTCGGGTTGCTTCCCTTTATACGAGCAGTGGAGAGCTGGCACTTGAAATTAAAAACACAATACTACTTACATTAGCATGCTGCTGCTGCTACTGCTAAGTCACTTCAGTCATGTCTGACTCTGTGCGACCCCATAGACGGCAGCCCACCAGGCTCCCCCGTCCCTGGGATTCTCCAGGCAAGAACACTGGAGTGGGTTGCCATTTCCTTCTCCAATGCATGAAAGTGAAAAGTGAAAGTGAAGTCGCTCTACTGTGTCCGACTCGTAGCGACCCCATGGACTACACCCTACCAGGCTCCTCCATCCATGGGATTTTCCATGCAAGAGTACTGGAGTATAGTGCCATTGCCTTCTCCGTACAATAGCATAAAATTAAGTAATTAGGTACAAAGTAACTCAATATCCATATGCAAAGTGCTGAGTCCATATGCAAAATTGACAAAACTCTGAAGAAATCGAGGACAATCTAAATAAACAGATATTCTCCATTCATGAACTGGAAACTCCTTATTGTTAAGACGCCAATTCTTCTCAACCTAATGTGCAGATCTAATCTAGAACCAGTTAAAATGTCAGCGAGCTGTTTTGTGCATATGGACAAACTGATTTTAAAATTTATATGGAAAGGCAAAAACCACAAAATAGCCAGTACAATACTGCAGGAAAAAAAAAAGTTGCAGAGTTGATATTCCCATCTTCAAGACAATGAAGCTATAGTATTGGTGAAAAATAGGAACATAGATCAATGGAACTGAATAGAAAGCCCAGAAATAGATGCACACAAATCAGTCAACTGCAGCTTGACAAACAAACCAAGAAATTCAGTGGGAAAAGGCTGGTCTTTTCACTGACTGCTGCTGGAATAATTGGATATCATATGCAAAAAATTGTGTGTAGACACAAACCTTACACCTTTCTTGAGATTAACTCATAGACCTAAGTGTAAAATGCAAAGTATAAAACTGCTAGAAGGTGACATAGGACAAAATCTAGATGTCTTTGGGTTTGCTGAGGAGTTTTAAGATGTAACACTCAACTGCAATCCATCCTAGTAAATTTATTTAATATATTATGTTTATTAATACAATCAATTATATTATAATAATTATATTTAAATTAATATTATGATTAATATTAACATTTTATCAGATATATTATACTTAATATATTAATTTATATTAAATAAATTTATTAAAATTAAAAACTTATGTTTTCAGACTCATGGACAGTGGTTACCAAGGGGAAGGGGGTTGCAGAGGGCTGGAGTGGGAGTTTGGGGTTAGCAGATGTAAGTCACTATATATAGGGTGGATAAACAGTAAGGTCCTACTGTATAGCACAGGGAACTATAGTCAATACCCTATGATAAACTATAATGGGAAAGAATATTTGAAAAAGAATGTATACATATATATAAGTGAATCACTTGGTTAGATAGCAGAAATTAACATAACATTGTAAATCAACTATACTTCAATTTAAAAAAAGAGAATATAAAACTTTTTTCCAAATATACTAGTAAGAGAATGAAAAGACAAGCTATACCACTGGAGAAAATATTTGCAAAATACATATCTGATAAAGGACTTAAAACCCAATGTTACAAAGAACTCTTGAAACTAAACAGTAAGAAAAAAACAATCTGATTTCAAATGGGCAAAAGATCTGAACAGACACCTCACCAAAGAGTAGAAATGCAGTTGACAAATAAGTATATGAAAAGATGTCCAAAGTCACTTGTCATTAGAGCTGTGAGTTAAAGCAACAGTAAGAATGACCAAAATCTAAAACACTGACAGAGATGCAGACAGAGCCGCAGGGGTTTTCGTTCACTGTTGGTGGGGATGTAAAACAGGACAGCCACTTTGGGACAGTGGCTCATGAAGTTAAACACAATTATATACCATATTATCCAGCAATCACACTGTTTGGTATTTACTCAATCAAATTGAAAACTCATGCCCACACAAAAACCTGTCTACAAATGTTCATAGCAGTTTTATTCATAATTGCCCCAAACTGGAAGCAATCAAGATGTCCCTCCATGGCTGGATAGGTAAATAAATTGTGATGCATCCAGTCTTTGGTATAGTATTCAACAATGAAAAGAACTGGGCTACCGAGCCATGAAAAGACATGCAGGAACCCTAAATGCATATTACTAAGTGAAAGAAGCCAGTCCTGAAATGCTCCATACTCTTTGATTCCAAGTATATGACAGTCAGCAAAAGGCAAAACTATGGAGACAGTGAAAATATCAGTTGTCAGGGCTTTGGTGGAGGTGGGGGTTTTTAGGGTGTTGAAATGATTCTTTATGACACTGTAACGGTAGATACATACCATGATGCATTTGTCAAGATCTATAAAAAGGTACAGCACAAAGAATGAACTGTAATATTTGCAAATAAAAAATCATTTCATTCCAGGAAAGATTGGAAATCCTTTCAATTCCTGGAAAGGTTCCAGGAAAGAATGCAGACTGTGACAAGAGAATGCAAGAGACCTCCTAATGGAAGGGGATAGGGAGAGGCATTGCCCTCAGCATTTTGGAAATGATGGCATCTGCAAGAGCAAAGACAGAGGAGTGCACACACTCTGGGCTCTGGTGATGAACTTGCTTCTTGTGGATCACAGGTTACAGTTTTGACCCTGCCATACACGTGCTCCGAAACTGGACAACGACCAAGCCAACAGCAGAAGACGGGAGCCAGAGACATCCCTGTGCACTGGAGGGAGGAGGTCAGGATGACACACGAGGTGGGATTGGAGACATCAACAGGAACTCGGGCCTAACTTAGTGTAGACGCGGATGGCTACCTGCAGAAACCGTTTCAGCTGTGCACACGCACCCACATCTCTGTGCTCTGCCGACTGAGGGCCTGGAAGCCACAGCATGCCAGGCCAAGGTCACACCTGGTGCTCTGGATGTTGTTTCTAAGACTATCTCCAACAAAAGGAGCCAGTCCCCTTGGGGAATGGGTAATTTCAGGACTGGGCACGAAAATACAAAGGAGACAGGAGCATTTTGTAGAGAGTAAGGACGTGCGAGAGTAAGGAAGTTACGTGGGAAGCACTAAGGATGCACAGAAGCCCGAATCGAAAAACCCACCCACACGCCCACAGACTGAACAAAAGCCACCCAGAGTGATGGGGTCGGTGGACATGTCAGAGGGCACAGGAGCCACTGAGAAAATGAACTGAACAATATAATCAGTTTAGTCATGCTGGGTTACACCTTAAAGCATAAAGAATACCCCTGTGTCCAGACTAATGGACAAATAATAACAGAACGAAGGAAATAGCATAATAATCTCTGGTGCAGCCCCGTCCCCACTGCTTGGAGACTGGCGTCCACCCAGCGGCTCTTCTAAGAGCACTTTGCAGCTCTCAGTGGGCTCTGCCGGCCCCACGCCCAGCCTTGCTCTCAGCCCCACACTGCAGTCCAGCACTGTTGGCCTCAGGCCCTGCCAGGCCCCCTCTCACTCCCCCTTCCTCCTCCGAGCGTCCCCCCACCTCCCCCTCTGCACAGAGGACCATGGGCCAAACCCCATGGGCTGAGGCCCCTGGGCCTCCTCACTCAGGGACAAAGAAGTCTCCAGTCCTGGAGGCAATTTCTCTCCTGTGTGGCGGGGGCAGAGTCCACCTACAGGCTTGGCTGACTAGTGCTGGGACTCTCTGACCCTGCTGTACATTCACGATCCACCCCTGCTCCCTCTAGAGAAGGCTGGAGGCGGCTTCTAAGGCGGAGCGGTGATGCCCGAGTTTGCGGGTGGTCACAGCCCTGGGCCTGAGGGCAAGGCCCCCGGCCTCCCACAGGGTCCTGGCCTCCCTGCCTGCAGCTCCACACATTCACAGCTCTGACCCACAAGCACAAAGCCCTGGGTCCTCTCCCTCAAGGTACCCAGGTGCCCATGGCACCACATGCCTCTGTCCTGAGAGATGCCTGGGCACACACAGGCATCCCGGAGGGCGGGCGTGGAGCTGGCCTGGCTGGCAGCGCGTGAGGTTACCTGGCCACGTCGAGTCTCGCAGTTGTGCAGGTAGCTCAAGTGGTAGATCTTCAAGTTTAATGTCCCGAAGTTCAGATATTTCAGGAAAACCTGAAACAGAGGTTGTGACAGCAGCAGTTAAAAACCCCGGCTTTCAGATGCATGCCAGGTGTGTGTCTGCGGAGGAGACGCCCAGCGGTGGAGAGTGGGGACCACACACACCGCACTGACCTCGCCCCTGGGCTGACTGGCAGCAGACAAGCAGGTGAGCCCCCGGGGCCACATGAGGAGAGCGGCCACGCAGACACTGCCCCCAGGCATAGGCGTGCATGCCGGAGGGTCCCCTGACACTCACGTCTTCATCTTCACTTGTGAAACATGGGCCATCCAGCTTGTTCACAGCCATGATCACAGCCACGACATCTTTGCCGTTCATGATGGGTGTGGCCAGGATGTTCCTCGTCACATAGTCGGTCAGTTCATCCGCAAAGGAGCTGAAGTGGGGGCACTACGAGACGAGAGGAAAGAAGGGAGAGGCCATCGCTCTGTGGACCCGGAGTCCTGGTCCCCCCTGTCCCTGGGGGTCACGGCTAAGCTGCCCAGGCCAGTGCTAAGACCCAGGGGGCCATGCCCTGGATATCAGGAGCCTGGGAAGCACACGCAGACATGGCCAATGGCCTGTGCTTGGGGTTCCAGCTTGGCTCAGTCCTTATCACCCCATCTCAGAGCCAACGACCCCCAGCTCTTGAACTGCAGACTGCAGAGCTTGGCTATGAGCAGGCCTAGTGCCTCCACATCTGCTTCCATCTGGCTAACTGGCCTTCCAGATGCCTCTTGAGTCTGTCTAGTCCATGCGTCTGCAAGCCCCTCCTGGTCCGGGCTGTAGTCTCCTCCTGCCCTCAGCCGCCCTGAGCCCGCTCCCACACTTAGGACCTGTCTGCCAGCCCCATGGACCTCCTGGGCCCTGCTCCAGCAGGCATCTGCTCCACGGGGTTTCTTGCCCCCACAAAGAGACCTCTGTCCTTGCCTGGCCCCCAGAGCAGGTTCCCTCAGTCTTGGAGTTGCTCTTCAGGGCCTCTCCCTGGTCAGGGGCCGGTTGAAGGAAACAGCTCATCTGAGCTTTGTTCTGGTCCAGTTGCCCTTTGCATCCTGGACCTCATGCCCAGAAACACCTGCCCGCCTGTCCCTTTTCCAAGGATTGGCATCCACACACCAGCCCAGAAAGGGGAACTGGGCCTTATCGCCCTGTCCCTCAGACCCAGCCAGGCCCTGGGACTTCTTTAAAGTGCCCCCACTCTGTGCCTACTGCTCAGGCCCTGTCGTCGGTCAGTCACCACAGCATCCCTGGGCCCGCCTGCCTCCTGGTCCATCCGTGCTCTGCGTGGCTTGCCCAGTCCTGCCCTCCTCCCTCATCCAGGCCATCCAGTTTCCTGGGAGTTTCCCCACACAGCAACTGCCCCCCACGACATAGTCTAGATGCCTCAGTTATGCGGGTTCAGAGACTCTGGCATTGCTGGGCACCACCACTCTCCCCTGTGTTCAACCTCTGCCCGCTGTCTCCCCGCGAGCCCTCGGTTCTCAGCAGCCACCTGGTGGCACCCCCACTGGCCATTTGGGCCAGAGCCTCAGAACCAACAGCACAGGTGTGGGTTGGGGGGTGGGGGTGGAGGCTCACAGAGGGGAGAGGCGAGATGAAGCGGGGGGAGGGGGAGGGTGGCGGGGGGCTCCCGGTGCAGCCCCCCAACTCCTGCAGGATGTTTTCCTGGTAATTTACGCTCTGGACCCTCTGATTCATGGGTGACCCATTTCCTAAAAAGGAAGTGAAATGAAGCTAATCCCAGAGATTAGCATATTCAGGTCACCGGACCAAGGCTTGTTTGAGGAGATAAGTTTAAGAGGATTGCAGTCTGGAGCCAGGGGCCTGGGGGTCCGTCCACAAGTTTGTTTTTGTCTTGAGGGATGAGGGGTTGCTGCTGCGGCAGCGGCCTGTCCCTGTGGGTGCCTCCCTCTGGACCCTTCGCATCAAGGGAGGGGGCGGAGCCACTCCCAGGCGAGACCTGTGATCCTCCCAAGGTGGTGGGGAGGACAGAAGAGGCGGCCAGCCCTTCCTGTGCCCACCATCGGCCCCTCCCCACACGCTTCGCAGGTGTCCACCCCAGTCCCGTCCCTCGTCCTCTGGGCGCCCTGGGCCAGCTTCTTTTTTTAAATTTTTTTTCTTGCCGGGACACTTTTGGATCTCCTCCCCCACCAAGGACTGAATCCCAGGCCACAGCAGAGAAAGTGCAGAGTTCTAACCACTAGGCCAGCAGGGAACCTGGACCAATTTCTGAACCGCCAAGCTTGCCCACCCCGGCAGGTGGTGCAATCTCTGACGAGGCTGCGAGCTCAGGGTTCCGGGGTCCAGCAGCCTCGCCTTCCTGGGTCTCCGCACCGGTCCCTACCCAGAGCTCTTCCTGCCTGAACCCTGCCCAGGGAGTCATGCCTCAAGGGGCAGCAGGCGTCCCCCCTGCCCCCTCAGGCCTCCCCCGGCAAACTCTGAGCTAGCTCTGCTCCACTCGCTGCCTCCTAAAACCTGAACACCCCCAGGGCCTACGGATCCCACCTCCATCACGTCCTGGATGTTCACCATCTTCTTGGTCTGCGCCACGTGGCCCACGACCCCGATGTCCAGCGGGAAGACGATCTCGGAGTCGGGAGGCACCAGGCAGTCCTCCAGGACGCTGTCGGGCTGCACGCTGAAGAGGCGGGTGGCGAGCTCGGCCACGCCGTTGCGCTGGCGGTACATGAAGAGGCTGCAGCGGTCGGCATGCAGGATGGAGCAGAGGCGCCGCAGGATCTTAAAGACCACGCGCTCCATGTTCACGCTCTCCTGCATGTCCTGCACTAGCTCGAACAGGGCCGCGCTCTCCTCTACCTGGCACAGCTCTCGGAAGCTGGCGCAGCCCTCGGGGCACCCGTCCTCACAGGCGCGAGCCGCATCCTCCGGGCTCAGCTTCTTCCCAAAGTACTGGTCCGCAAAGCCGGGGTTCTGGTCCAAGAACCTGTGCACCTGCTCCTCACTGAGGCTCATGGTGTCCAGACACCCGTCCGAGAGCAGCACCCGCCCCTGCGCACAGGGCCCTCCAGCAAACACTGTCATCAGCAAAGCCTGTCTTAGTGATGATTACCACACCAGCTGACCCACCCACGCCTGCCCTCCCTCCCCGTGGGGCCCGGACTGCCTGCTTCCTGGGAACATCAGACCCCCTAGGCTGGGGGCTGCAGGGTAATAGCTCAGGGCCTTCTGCCTGTGGCAGGGGTCCTGGCATGGGGACAGGCCCTTCCACCCACCCCCAGGGAGAGGTGATGGCACAAATGCCACGAGGGGCCACCCAAGGATTGGGGATGGTCTGGCAGCAGCCCCAGGTCTCCTGGGCCCCCAGACCTGGGCTCAGGTGTGCTGGGCAGCGGGGCAGAGCTCTGCTCAGGGGGTGGGGGTAGACCCCTGAATGTGCTGCCCACCCTGGGGAGGGAAGCAGGGAGAGGGGAGGAGGCGTGGAGGAGGGGCCCCAGGAGGGGCTCTGCACTGCCTCCCCTTCTCTTCGCACCGAGGAGGGGGCTAGTCTCTGTCAAGAGCCCGCATCTCTAGTTAGGAGTGGTCTCCATGAGCGCCCACCACACTCCTCTCTTCTCGGCCCAGCCCCCACTTGTTGGCACCCTCACTCAGGCTGCCAGGCCCTCTGCTCACACAGAGCCCAGGGTGGCTCTGCCAGCGCCACCCGGTGTTACAGACGGGATCATGCCTGTGTGTCTGGGCCTCACACAGGGACCCGTGGGCCCAGACAGCAGCGGGGGCCTCCGGCTGAGTGCTGTGCCACTCTCCCTCCTCGAGGTCTGATCCCAACCTCCCTGTGAGCTGGGATGAGATGAAAAAGCTTGGGTTACAACTGGAGGACTCACCCCAGGTCTGCCTGACTCTCCAGTTGTAAGAGTTCCCTTCACTTCCCTTCACACAAGAAACCATGTGCAGATACGTGCACATGCATGTGAGTGCATATGCTGGGTGTGCACGAGGATGCATGCATGTGAGTGGGCACGTGTGCTCAGGGACTGCAGCACGGTCAAGGGTAGGAGCTCTGCCCACCGTGGGACCAGCGTGCACATCACTCAGCAGAGTCGGGGGGGCTGGCGTTCTGGGCTCACCTTCTGCAGCAGCCAGAAGGGTGCTGAGCACCCTGGCCAGAGGTGGAAGCGGAACGGTTTAGCTGGAGACCGAGTCACGGAAGGCCGGGAGAAGGGCTTCAGGTTTCCTTGTCTTTCTCATGTTGCCATGTCTATGTTGTTATCATGCTCATAACTAGGAGGCAGGGCTGTGTGTGCTGAGCTGGTGGAAATGTGTGGACGT
The DNA here is from genome assembly GCF_033118175.1 of Dama dama. Classification (NCBI taxonomy): domain Eukaryota; kingdom Metazoa; phylum Chordata; class Mammalia; order Artiodactyla; family Cervidae; genus Dama; species Dama dama. The sequence goes on along the minus strand of NC_083686.1, from coordinate 198,971 downwards.
GACAGGCATGTGTGGGCATACGTATGTGCACATGCGTGTGGGAGTGTGGCGCCAGCACCTTTGCGGTTGTACAAGCTTGCTCAGCACAAATCTCCATTCGGGGGGGCCTTCCGTGTGGGCCCTGGGCGGGTGCCCGGCAGCTGCATCAGCCACAAAGGCCCAGCTGGCTGAGCTCAGGGCGCCGGCCTGGAGCCACGCTGCCCGCCTCCGCTTCTTCATGCAGCAGAGGCCTTTCAGGGCTGCACTAAGGGCCCCGCTCTCCCAAATTAGGGAGTGTGGCTGTGGCCGGGGGGCAGTGAGAGGTGGGGCGGGGGCACAGTTGCCGTGGGCCAGAGCTGCAGAGCTCGGACTGGGGCCCAGGCTGAGGGTCACCTCGCTCTAAATCCAGCTCCGGGCAGCTTCCAGGGCCCCCTCCCACCACAAGCTGGAGTTCAGCCCGTGCTGGACGGGAGGGCGGTGCCCACAACGAGGTGACCATCTGGCCAAATGGCCCAGAGGAGCCAGATTTCTGGGGGTGTGTGTCCCAGGCCCTGCGCTCACCCCGCCGGGGGCCACCTTACCTGTTTCTGCTTTTCCTCTCTCCGCCTCTGCAGGGCTGAGGAAAGGAGGAGTGATTCTCCCTTGTGTGGGGCAGAGGGCCTGGCCCTGGGCTCGGGGCACTGCTGCTGGAGGGTCTTGGCGAGTCCTGGGGCAGAGCATACACGTGAGACCCCTGGTGGCAGTGGGTGGGCGTGAAGGGGGCCCACAGTGACTTGCTGGTGGGTTTTGCTGCCCCCTGAAGTGCTCGTAGGTATGGGAGCTGAGGCATTAGTGCCCTGAGGAGCCCTGGGCACATGGTGTAAGCGCCTGGCCACCTCACCTGCAGGGGGGCTCCTCCCCCCTCACTTCTCAATGCACCCACTGGTGGGTCCCAGGCTCTTGAGCAGCCCCAGGGGTGGACTCGATGCAATTAGATGTTCCATTTAGGGGTGCGTTTAAGGTGTGCAGAGAGGTGTGTCTGAGAGGCTCCTGTGGGGTGCACCTGTGAGATTCACCTTTGAGATGCACCTGTGCGGCACACACGTGTTGCTGTTCAGTCGCTCACTTGTGTCCGACTCTGTGACCCCATGGACTGCAGCACGCCAGGCTTCCCTGTCCTTCACCATCTCCTGGAGCTTGCTCAAACTCATGTCCATTGAGTCAGTGATGCCATCCAACCATCTCATCTTCTGTCATGCCTTTCTCTTCCTGCCTTCAATCTTTCCCAGCATTAGGGTCTTTTCCAGTGAGTCAGCTCTTCACATCTGGTGGCCAAAGTATTGGAGTTTCAGCTTCACCATCAGTCCTTACAATGAATATTCAGGACTGATTTCCTTTAGGATGGACTGGTTGGATCTCCTTGCTGTCCAAGGGACTCTCAAGAATCTTCTCCAACACCACAGTTCAAAAGCATCAATTCTTTGGTGCTCAGCCTTCTTTATGGTCCAGCTCTCACATTCATACATGACTACTGGAAAAACCATAGCTTTGACTAGATGGACCTTTGTCAGCAAGGTGATGTCTCTGCTTTTTAATATGCTGTCTAGGTTGGTTATGGTTTTTCTTCCCAGGAGCAAGCGTCTTTTAATTTCATGCTGCAGTCACCATCTGCAGTGATTTTGGAGCCCCCAAAAATAAAGTCCCTCACTGTTTCCCTTGTTTCCCCATCTATTTTCTATGAAGTGATGGGACTGGATGCCATGATCTTCATTTTTTTTGTTATTGTTCAAGGGTTCATCAGGCACAGCAGGTAACTTCTCCACAGGTGAACTTGGAAGGTGTTTGAGGAGATGTGGGATTGCCACTTCACCAGGTTCCTGCTAATTTTACCTCATCATAGTGTGGGATTTTATCAGTAAGTCCGCCCCAGGAGCTGTATAGCTATTACATGGAGAGAGTTCTAGGTCCTTGTCCCAAACTGTGGAGAGGATGCAATTTCATAAGGAACAAGTGCCCTGAAATTAAAATGAACCAGGCAAGAGGATGGAAAGGGTGAGGAAATCAGAGTTCACATTCCGAAATATCAGTTACTCTGTGGTACAGAAAATGGACACAGCCATTAGGACCTTGTCCTTCCACAAGGCACGTCACTGGAGGGATGAGGGGCAGGTGGAAATGTGGGAGGCAGAGGGAAGCTTCAGCGGCTCAGACCCAGGCTGGGGTGGGCGTGCACCCCTGCCCGCACCCACTGTCTGACACCAGGGCAGACTCTAGCCAGCGAGCCTCTTGCTGTGTTGCTCTGGGTGAGAAATGGAACCAGGAGGCGTGGGGCTCAGGCGTGGTGCACAGGGACAGCTTGAGGGGCAGGGCAGGCAGGGACATGGAGAAAGCAGAGGTCCCCCTTGGGGGCCTGGAGGGAGTGGGTGCGGGGCTGGAAGAGTGGGTGGGGTGAGGGAGCCACTCAGTCTGTGCTGGTCTGGGCAGTGGTGTCAGAAGCTGAAACCTCTTCCCTCTCTGCTGCCATAATCTTCAGAGTAGCATAGACTTGGGTCTTGATGTGCTAGAGCCTGCAGAGTGGAGTGGGGACCTACACCCTTCCGGGGGTGCAGCTGGAGGGCAGCAGCACGAGCCACGTGGTACACAGAGGGCAGACACAGCAGCAGGAGGCAGGATGTGCTTCCTCCAAAGACGGTCGGGACACCCTGGGCCCCACCCTGCAGGGTCTGCAGAGCCCCCAGGGAGACTAAGGATGACTGCGGTCCCTTATGAGCCCACCCCCAGTGGCAGGGGCAGTGGTGGTGCCCGTGGAGAGGCTGAGTCTCCGGGTGGGCCAGAGGCTGGCCTTCCAGCCTCAGTCACCTACCAGCTGACCATGGCTGCAATGTGACTGCAGACAAGACTGGCAGAAGTACCCAGCTCAGCCCAGCCCGAATGACTGACCCACAGACCATGAGACACGAAGCTGTTTGAGCCTCTAAGATCTGGGGCATCTGGTCCTGTCCTGCGTGGCTGATTCACTGAGTAGAGCCCAGGGCAAGCACCTCACAGGAGAGACGCAGTCCTGGGGTAGCAGCCTGGGCAGAGAGCACGCCCTGGTTCACCAGGAGCCAGAGACGCAGCTGGCTGGGCAGCAGGTGCAACCACTCGGCCCCGGGCCCTGGCACAGCCGAGGAAGGGGGACGTGGTCATGGCCTTCCCTCCAACCTCCCCTCCCCACTGGCTACAGTTTGCCCCACGGGGTGTGGGTGCCCCAGCCCGCAGGGGCAGCCACTCAGAAACTCGGGTGGCCTGCCGCCCGCCGGGGTGGCAAAAGTGGCAGGAGAAGCGGCCAAGGGGGACTGTGCCCACCCCCAGCTCCAGGTGGGTGGTCAGGGGGCTGAGGTGGACCAGAGGCAGGGCCTGGGGCACAACCCCGGGGCCACAGCAGGGTCTGAGGCAGTGTTCCCGTGGGTCAGCACTGAACAGGAGGCAGCTCTCCAACTGACATTGAGCGTGTGAGAACTGACACTGTTGGAGAGCCAGCAACACTGAGAATCACGCCACCACCTCCCTGGAGGGGCTGGTGGGTCCAGCAGAGACGCAGCTGCACTCGCTAGAGCCATACTGTGCCAGGAGCTTTGCCCTCCCTCCAGACTGCCTTCTGTCTGCCCACATGTCCAAGCCAGCGATTCTGTACTCGGACCCAGGGCACGGGTCATTTCTGGCCTGCTATTACTTTTTAGGGGCTGCACAGAGTTCCATTTTGTGGAGCTTCCCTGACTTACTTAGTCTCCTGTTCATGGACACTTAGGATGTTTCTGTTTGGGTTTTGAGGGGAGGTAAATGCTGCAGACGGTGATTGCAGCCATGAAATTAAAAGATGCTTGCTCCTGGGAAGAAAAGCTATGACCAACCTAGACAGCATATTAAAAAGCTGAGACATTACTTTGCCAACAAAGGTCCATCAAGTCAAAGCTATGCTTTTTCCAGTGGTCACGTATGGACGTGAGAGTTGGACCATAAAGAAAGCTTAGTGCCAAAGAATTGATGCTTCTGAACTGTGGTGTTGGAGAAGACTCTTGAGAGTTCCTTGGACTGCAAGGAGATCCAACCAGTCCATCCTAAAGGAAATCAGTCCTGAATATTCATTGGAAAGACTGATGGTGAAGCTGAAACTCCAACACTTTGGCCACCTGATGTGAAGAACTGACTCATTGGAGAAGACCCTGATGCTGGGAAAGATTGAGGGCAGGAGGAGAAGGGACAACAGAAGATGAGATGGTTGGATGGCATCACCAACTCTATGGGCATGAGTTTGAGTAAGCTCTGGAAGGGACAGGGAACCCTGGCGTGCTGTAGTCCATGGGGTCACAGAGTTGGACACGACCGAGTGACTGAACTGAATTGACTGAAATGCTGCCTGTTCTCCACCCCAGTCCTGGAACAGCAGAGAGTTGGTATGGAGGGAATGTCACCTTTGCTGCCAGCCCTCCAGAGAAGGTGTGACTTTGGGTAGTGCCAGGTGGCCTTGCTAACACTGCCTGCCTCCCTGGCCAGAGCTGGGAGCAACCCACACTCACCCAGGCCGTTACCTACATGGATCCAGGGGCAGAGGGCAGAAGAGATGGAATCCTTCAAGCTTACAGAATTTTAACAGCTTTGCTTAACTCAATCAGAAAAGGACCTGTGGCTATGACTGCAACCAAGTAGCATTCCACCTCCATGGGGTGGGTTGAGGGGTTCACAGGAGAGCTTCAGGGGGCAGGGAAGTAGGACCAGGCATCCCCCTGGTACCATAGGGCTTGGTCTTTTTTAAAACTGCAAAGAACTCCCCAGTGGATCAACATCTGCCTTTTGTTTTTTTAGCCTGGAATCTGTGAAAGGGAATCTATTTGGAAATAGTCTTCACAGTGGTAGTCGCTCAGTTGTGTCTGACTCTTTGTGACCCCATGAACTGCAGCCTGCCAGGCTCCTCTGTCCATAGAATTCTCCAGGCGAGAATACTGGAATGCGTTGCCATTTCCTCCTCCAGGGGATCTTCCCGACCTCGGGATTGAACCTGGGTCTCTTGCATTGGCAGCAAATTCTTTACCGTCTGAGTCATCAGCGAAGCCCTCTACAGTCTTTGCAGATGTAACCCAGTTAAGATGAGCTCTACTGGATTCAGTTCAGTTCAGTTCAGTCGCTCAGTCGTGTCTGACTCTTTGCGACCCCATGGACTGCAGCACGCCAGGCCTCCCTGTCCATCACCAACTCCTGGAGTCCACTCAAACTCATGTCCTTCAAGTCAGTGATGCCATCCAACCATCTCATCCTCTGCCATCTGCTTCTCCTCCCACCCTTGATTTTTCCCAGCATCAGGATCTTTTCAAATGAGTCAGCTCTTTGCATCAGGTGGCCAAAGTACTGGAGTTTCAGCTTCACCATCAGTCCTTCCAATGAATATTCAGGACTGATTTCCTTTAGGATGGACCGGTTGGATCTCCTTGCAGTCCAAGGGATGCTCAAGAGTCTTCTCCAACACCACAGTTCAAAAGCATCAATTCTTTGGTGCTCAGCCTTTTTTGTGGTCCAACTCTCACATCCATACGTGACTACTGGAAAAACCATAGCTTTGACTTGATGGACCTTTGTTGGCAAAGTAATGTCTCAGCTTTTTAATATGCTGTCTAGGTTGGTCATAGCTCTTCTTCCAAGGAGCAAGCATTTTTTAATGTCATGGCTGCAGTCACCATCTGAAGCAATTTTGGAGCCCAGAAAAATAAAGTCAGACACTGTTTCCCTATCTATTTGCCATGAAGTGATGGGACCGAATGCCATGATCTTAGTTTTCTGAATGCTGAGCTTTAAGCCAACTTTTTCTCTCTTCTCCTTCACTTTCATCAAGAGGTTCTTTAATTCCTCTTCACTTTCTGCCATAAGGGTGGTGTCATCTGCATATCTGAGGTTATTGATATTTCTACCGGCAATCTTGATTCCAGCTTGTGCTTTGTCCAGCCCAGTGTTTCTCATGATGTACTCTGCATAGAAGTTAAATAAGAAGGGTGAGAATACACAGCCTTGATGTACTCCTTTTCTACTGGATTAAGTGTTGTCTTTATAAGAAAAGGTACAGAGGAGGACATTCATGGATGGAGACAGAGGCTGGGTGATTTATCTACAAACAAAGAGACACCAAGGACTGCCAACCACCACCAGGGGTTGGACAGAGTCCTGGAACGGATTCCCCTGAAGGGACCAGCTCTGAGGCCTAGACTTCTAGCCTCCAGAACTGAGAGATAATAAACTGTTGAAGCCTCTACTTTGTGTACTGGGTGAGGGCAGCCCTACAAGGCGAATGCAGGTAGTGAGCCATGTGCGGCCGTGAGCTATAGTTTGCTGGTCTAAACCAGCCACAGCCTCGTCCTAGGGCCAGAGGCTGGCAGGGATCAGCTTGGAGCCACTGACAGCTGCCACTGAGGAGGGGGAGGCAGCCAGGCCACTCCGGCCAGTCACGACTCCCTCCTCCTGGGCATGCACAGTGGCTGCCTAGACCTGGCTGTCCTGGGAAAGGCAAGCATGAGGGCAGGGTCAAGGCCGAAGGAGGGAAGAGCCGAGAATGTGAAGGGAACCTGGAGTCCACCCTCCTCAACAGGTATTGGTTCAGTCCTTTGAGCAGCTTTTCTGAACCTGTAGGGGATGTTCAACTATTATTGTATGAACCAGGGCTCCCCAGAGAATCAGACCAGTAGGTTCTGGGGCCTGAGTGTGACTCTCAGAGTGGGGCCCACCATGGGAAGTGTCTGCATGAACAGGGAACAAGCTGAAATGGTGGGCCCTAACTTCAGAGGGGATGTGAGACTGACTGAGACAGAAAACTCAGGTGATGACCACAGACGCAAGGGCCAAGAGGACACTGAAAAGTCCTGTGACCAAATATTCTGGTTCAAAGGATTTGTCTGCCCAGAAGAAACTGTGACTGCAAGGTAGATAACAAGTATGGAGTTGGGATAAAATACCACTGCCCAGCGGGGGTCATAAAGCAGTGGCTGATGGTCTGGTAAGAGGATTAAACTTCATCAGCTCCATCCCTGCAATTGACCTCAGGCAGCTGACCTGTGGCTTTGGCTAATGGGATGTGGGAGTGATACCAGGGTGCTTGGCTTTCCCCTATCAACAGAGCCCAGACAAGAAGTTCCGTCAAGGCTTTACTGGGGTCCCTGCTGCAGCAGAGGGGAGTGAAGACAAACAAGTTCTCAAGAAAAAGAAATGCAAAAAAGCAAAATGGCTGTCTGAGGGGGCCTTACAAATAGCTGAGAAAAGAAGAGACGCTAAAGACAAAGGAGAAAAGGAAAGATAAGCCCATCTGAATGCAGAGTTCCAAAGAATACCAAGGGGACAAAAGAAAGCCTTCCTAAGTGATCAATGAAAAGAAATAGAGGAAAACAATAGAAAGGGAAAGACTAGAGATCTCTTTGGGAAAATTAGAGATAATGTACCAAGGGAACATTTTATGCAAAGATGGGCACAATAAAGGACAGAAATGGTATGGACCTGACAGAAGCAGAAGATATTAAGAAGAGGTGGCAGGAATACACAGAAGAACTATACAAAAAAGATTTTAATGACCCAGATAACCATGATGGTATGATCACTCACCTAGAGCCAGACATTCTGGAGTCTGAAGTCAAGTGGGCCTTAGGAAGCATTACTATGAACAAAGCTAGTGGAGGTGATGGAATTCCAGTTGAGCTATTTTAAATCCTGAAAGATAATGCTGTTAAAGTGCTGCACTAAAACGCCAGCAAATTTGGAAAACTCAGCAGTGGCCGCAGGACTGGAAAAGGTCAGTTTTCATTCCAAGCCCAAAGAAAGGCAATACCAGAGAATGCTCAAACTACCACACAATCGCACTCATCTAAAATCTTAGCAAAGTAATGATCAAAATTCTCCGAGTGAGGCTTCAACAGTACATGAACCGAGAACTTCCAGATGTTCAAGTTGGATTTAGAAAAGGCAGAAGAACCAGAGTTCAAATTGCCAACATCCATTGGATCATCCAAAAAGCAAGAGAGTTCCAGAAAAACTTCTACTTCTGCTTTATTGACTATGCCAAAGTTTTTGACTGTGTGGATCATAACAAACTGGAAAATTCTTAAAGAGATGGGAATACCAGACCACATTACCTACCTCTTGAAAAATCTGTATGCAGGTCAAGAGCAACAGTTAAAACCGGACATGGAACAACGGACTTGTTCCAAATTGGGAAAAGAGTATGTCAAGGCTGTATATTGTCACCCTTCTATGCAGACTACATCATGTGAAATGCCGAGCTGGATGAAGTAGAAGCTGGAATCAAGACTGCCGGGAGAAATATCAATAACCTCAGATATGCAGATGACACCACCCTTATGGCAGAAAGTGAAGAGGAATTAAAGAGCCTCTTGATGAAAGTGAGAGAGGAGAGTGAAAAATCTGGCTTAAAACTCAACATTCAGAAAACTAAGATCATGGCATTCGGTCCCATCACTTCATGGCAAATAGATGGGGAAACAGCGGAAACAGTGTCTGACTTTATTTTTCTGGGCTCCAAAATCGCTGCAGATGGTGACTGCAGCCATGAAATTAAAAGATGCTTGCTCCTTGGAAGAAAAGCTATGACCAACCTAGATAGAATATTAAAAAGCAGAGACATCACTTTGTTGACAAACATCCGTCTAGTCAAAGTTGTGGTTTTTCCAGTAGTCATGTATGAATGTGAGAGTTGGACCACAAAAAAGGCTGAGCACCAAAGAATTGATGCTTTTGAACTGTGGTGTTGGAGAGGACTCTTGAGAGTCCCTTGGACAGCAAGGAGATCCAACCAGTCCATCCTAAAGGAAATCAGTCCTGAATATTCATTGGAAGGACTGATGGTGAAGCTGAAGCTCTACTACTTTGGCCACGTGATGCAAAGAACTGACTCATTGGGAAAGACCCTGATGCTGGGAAAGATTGAGGGCAGGAGGAGAAGGGGGCGACAGAGGATGAGATGGTTGGATGGCATTACCGACCTGATGGACCTGAGTTTGAGCAAGCTCCAGGAGTTGGTGATGGACAGAAAAGCCTGACGTGCTGCAGTCCATGGGGTTGCAAAGAGTTGAACACCACTGAGGATCTGAAACTGACTGATGCAGCTCACTTTCTCCCTGGGGAAAGTTCCCTGGTGAGCTTGTTCCTTATATGGGGTGAGGGTAGGGGTGTGTCCAGGGGTTGGGCCGGCCGGTGGTTGAGGTGATTTGCCCTTTGGTGATATTGAATGCAGGGGGCATCTGTACTCTGCTTTTGCTCTTGACCCCCTGATTTTGCTTCTGGCTCTTCAGAAGTGGCAGTTGGATTTTTTTTTTTTTTTTTTTTTTGGTCTTTTGGCAACTTTTGTTCAGAATTTGGCTCAATTGTGCAGGTATGTGGTTATTTTTGGCCCTATGTATTTTTTTTTTTTTTTTTTTTTGCATTTTGTTTCTGGAGGAGAGGTGTGTCCAGGTGCAAGTATGGCAGCAAAGGGGCCCAGGTCCCAGCCTGTCTCAGGAGGAAGCAAGAAAGGCCCTTCTAAACAGCCATGGGGCTCCACTGCCTTTTATCCCTCTTTGCTGAACACATCACATCCCCAAAGGGGCTATTTGGGTCCTAGAATGAAGAAGACAGACCTGTGACTGTGAAGTATGAGTGAGGGATACGTTGACTGTTGTAAGCCACACTCATCTGAATCTGATTACTACTGCAGCACAACACAGGAAGTTAACTTCTTTTTTAACCACAGATCAGAGTTGGGTTAATCTTGTTCCCCAGTTTATGACACATTATCACCATTGGTCCAAGTCCCTCTTGTATTTTATCTTATCCACATGTCCTATTTATCCACCTATCTACCCACCCACCACCCATCTGCTCCCCCAGCTCCTGTCTTCCAGTTTGAGTACTATCTTCTAGTATCTTCCATCAGGTAGCATCTTAAAAAGTTATGGTGGGCATATAAAGAAAAAGTGAATTTTTTTTTATGAATTCAAGTTCAAATTAAGCGAATCAATTCACTCATTGTTGTGTAAGCCACTAAGCAATGCTTAAAGGGAAATTAATGCATTAAAAGATTGTATAAGAAAACAAGAAAGGTCTCAAATCAGAACTAGAAAAAAAAAGAGCAAGCTAAAGCCAAAGTAAGCAGAAAAAAGAGGGGAAAATAAAAGAGCAGAATCAATGAAATATAAAGCCAAAAATAAAGAAAAGAAGTTAGAAAGTAGTTTCTGGAAATGACCAAAAACTGACAAACCTCTAGCCAAACTGATAAAGAAAAAAAAAAAAATGCAGTGAAGGCTGGGTGATGGCAGTCTTGGAAGTCCTGCTCATAGACAGACCCGAGGCCGTGGTACCCCCGCGGTAGACCGGATCAGGGTGGCGGGCTCCAGGTCCCGAGGGATGCAGGGGTCTAAGACATCCAGCAGCACCATGCAGGTGAGCTTCATGTGTCAGCGCTGCAGCCAGCCTCTGAAACTGGACACGAGCTTCAAGGTCCTGGACTGTGTCACCATCCAGGGGCTCACAGCTCCATTACTTGCCACAGCCCAGCTAAAACCAGCAGAGACCCAGGAGGAAGAGGCTAACTCAGGAGAGGAGCCATTTATTGAAACTCGCCAGGATGGTGTCTCTCACAGATTCATCCCCCCAGCTAGGCTGATGTCCACAGAAAGTGCCAACAGCTTCACTCTGATTGGGGAGGCATCTGATGGTGACACCATGGAGAACCTCAGCCGAAGACTGAAGGTCACTGGGGACCTTTTTGACATCATGTCAGGCCAGACAGATGTGGATCACCCCCTGTGTGAGGAATGCACAGACACTCTCTTAGACCAGCTGGACACTCAGCTCAATGTCACTCAATGAAAACGAGTGTCAGAACTACAAACGCTCTTTGGAGATCTTAGAGCAAATGAATGAAGATGACAGCGAACAGCTTGGGTTGGAGCTACAGGAGCTGCTATTAGAGGAGGAGAGGCTGATCCAAGAGCTGGAAGACGTGAAGAAGAACTGGAAGATAGTGGTGGAAAATCTCAAGAAGGTCCAGGTTGAGGCTGAGAGATTGGATCAGGAGGAAGCTCAGTATTAAAGGGAATACAGTGAATTTAAAAGACAACAGCTAGAACTGGATGATGAGCTGAAGAGTGTAGAAAACAAGATGCGTTATGCCCAGCTGCAGCTGGACAAGCTGAAGAAAACTAACGTCTTTAATGCAACCTTCTACATTTGGCATAATGGGCAGTTTGGTACAATCAATAACTTCAGACCAGGTCAGCTGCCCAGTGTTCCTGTGGAATGGAATGAGATTAATGCTGCTTGGGGCCAGACAGTATTGCTGCTCCATGCCCTGGGCAATAAGATGGGTCTGAAATTTCAGAGGTATTGACTTGTTCCCTATGGAAACCATTCGTATCTGGAGTCTCTGACAGACAGATCTAAGGTCAGTATTCCCCAGTGCTGAATGAACCTAAAGTAGGACCAAAGTGAGCAGAATGGAAGGCACAGTAAGAATGGAAGCAAAACTAGTATGCATGGTGGAAAAGCTGAAAACGGAGTAAAATCCCATGACACTGATGGGCAGGATGGATCCAACACTGCAAGCAAGAAAGTGTGATCACCTGATCCCTGGAGAAAAATGTTGACTTTGATGGTGTGGGGGATTTTCTTGGTGCAGAGCTCAAGCCTGCTCTCCAGTTTCAGGGAAGTTTTCCCTTATGCCCTTGAAAAGATACAGGAATGCTTTCTTTGATTAAATTTTGTAGGAGCCCAGAGACAGATGGGCACCTTACTTAAGAGAGTAAGCCTGAGCTGCTTCCATCACCGCAAAACAAAGCATTTCTTTTCTTCTGCCTCCCTACCCTCCCCATGAGTGAGGGGTGCCTAGGAAACAGTGAAGAGAACTGTCCCCCTCACTCACCCTCTGCTCCAGGCTTCTCACCTGTGTGGGTGTGTGTCCTGTCCCTGCGCTCCACAATGACAATGAGGCTCTTGGGACAGCCTTCTTGATGTTGGGCTTTCAAACAAATCCAAAATGCACTACTGTTCCTCGCCAAGAGTTAATAGATAAAATGACGTGAATGGTCCCATGATCAAGTCCCTGCCCATTTGCCTGAACTGACCTAACTCAGATCTCAGTTACTAATGAGTTCTGCTGCTCTCACCTGCAGGACGGCTGTGGATAGAGGCAAACTGAAGACACAGGAGGCAGTGGTGGCCCCTGTTCCATTCAAACTCAGTTTAACTCCGAGGAACAGTGGACAGAAGCTCTCAGGTTCATGCTGATGAATCTTAAGTGGGGTCTTGCTTGGGTATTCTCACAGTTTTATAACAAATGACTGTCTTTTTTCCTTAGGAGTTCATTTGCCTTAAAGGCTTTCAATTTTGCTTTGTTTAAAAAAAAAAAGTGTTAAATTTGGCTACTATTAAATAGCATATGTTTACAATACGAAAAGAGAAAAAAAAAATCCACAAAAGCCACTTCATTTTAAAATATCATATAAGAGATAGTTTCCAGAACTACGACATGCTATGTATAGCATCTGGTCTTTGTCATAGTTTTTACTGTTTTTTTTTTTTTAATTAATTTATTTAAAAAAATTTAAAAAAAAATTTTTTTTTTATTAGTTGGAGGCTAATTACTTCACAACATTTCAGTGGGTTTTGTCATACATTGATATGAATCAGCCATAGATTTACACGTATTCCCCATCCCGATCCCCCCTCCCACCTCCCTCTCCACCCGATTCCTCTGGGTCTTCCCAGTGCACCGGGCCCGAGCACTTGTCTCATGCATCCCACCTGGGTTGGTGATCTGTTTCACCATAGATAGTATACATGCTGTTCTTTCGAAACATCCCACCCTCACCTTCTCCCACAGAGTTCAAAAGTCTGTTCTGTATTTCTGTGTCTCTTTTTCTGTTTTGCATATAGGGTTATCGTTACCATCTTTCTAAATTCCATATATATATGTTAGTATGCTGTAATGTTCTTTATCTTTCTGGCTTACTTCACTCTGTATAATGGGCTCCAGTTTCATCCATCTCATTAGGACTGATTCAAATGAATTCTTTTTAACAGCTGAGTAATATTCCATGGTGTATATGTACCACAGCTTCCTTATCCATTCATCTGCTGATGGGCATCTAGGTTGCTTAGTATTTACTCTTAACCTCATGCCTTCCTTTCCCTTTGTCTCCTCAAAACAAATAATTTAAGTTTGCTTTTTTTGTTTTAAACTGAGTTGAATTGAGATTGATGTGTTTTCACTGGAGTTTGTCTCTCTCAGCTTCCTGCACTTAGAACATGAACTAGAAACTTTTGTCTCCACTGAGAGGACAAAAAGTGTGAGATGCACAGTTGGATAACATGAGAAAATGACACAGGCTTTGGTCACCATGTGATGTGATCAGAAGCTTGAAATTCAACACTTCTCACTTGGTTCCAGTACGGAATGCCTGGTCTGCTCTGTGTTAAGAGATATGAAATGGTGTTTAATACTGTTTAAGACCTTGTGGGGAGATTTAATGATTTGTAATAAAAGATCGACTGCAGTCTGATAACTGCCCAGAAAAAAAAATGCAGACTATCAATATTAGGAATGAAAGAGGGAATTTCACTACAGATCCTACAAACATTAAAAAAACTTAAAAAATTTTTTTAAACCTTTTACTCTTTCAGCTTTTTGAGATATATTTTACATACAATAAAAATCACAACTTTGAAGGGAATATTGTGGACAACTTTATGCCAACAAATCTGAAAATTTTATTGTAATAGGCAAAAGACACAAATTACTAATGCTTATTCAAGAAAATTATATAACCTGAATAGCCCTACAACTGCTTTTAAAAATTGAACTTAGAGTTAAAATCATCCCAGAAAGAAAACTTTAACCCCACATGGCTTCACAAGTGAATTCTACCAAACACTGAAGGAGGAAATAATACCAGTTCTACACAGATTCTTCAGAACAGAGAAGGTAAGGGAGTACTTCCCAACTCGTTTAGTGAAGTTAGCATCACTGTAACACTAGACAGGACAAAATATTACAAGGAAGCTAAAAATAATATCCCTCACTAGCCCAGCCACAAAAATCTTCAACAAAATAATAGCAAATTATGTGAGCCCAGTATGAAAAGGATGGAACCATTATGACTGCTGAGAAAGGCAGTCTTTTAACCTCTGCCTTGGTGGCATAAGATTGGGCCTCAGGAGCATCTCCTCACCAAGAAGTAAAGAGTTTCAGACTGTACTTTGCTTATTGCTTTGGAATATTTTTCCCTCTTTCAGGCTCACAGTATGTTCCTTTTTTCTGCTTAACAGTGTGTGCCATGGGCCCCTGACCAGCCCCATATCTGTTTCACGTTTGGGGAGACGGGGTCCTCCTGCTGCAGCACAAGTGGTGTGCATGCTGCTCTGGGCCACATCTCAACTGCTGGGAAGGACCCGCTGGCCATGGGAGCTTCAACACTAGTGAAACTGTCATTTTGCACTGTCACGTCCCTGTGTGAGTAAAGCTTGTTCCATCCAGTGCTTGACTGTTTTGTGTTTTCCCTGGTGATGTCTAGACCAAGATGTAGTGAGCAGAAGTATTTGTATTCCTGATAATAGGTACCAGATGCTACTTGCGTGAGAATAACCAAGTGAAATTTAGCTCAGGAATACAATGAATGTAATTTACCATACTAACAGACTGAAAAGGAAAAACCATATAATAATCTCAGCAAATACAACAGCAGCAACAACAAAAACTTGAGAAAACTCGTCACTTGTTCGTGATTAAAAAACAACAACAACTCTCAGATAGCTAGAAATGGATTTCAACCCAGTGAAAACTTTCTCCTCAAAAGCTAGAGCATACATTATACTTAAGGATGAAAGATCAAAATGATTTCCCACTGAAATCAGGAACAATAGGGACTTTCCTGGCTGTCTAGTGATTAGGACCCCAAGCTGCCACTGGTCAGAGAACTAAGATCCCACATGACATGGTGCAGCTGAAAAAATCAGGAATAAGGCAAGGATTGTTACTCCTGTAACTTTTATTTGCTACTATGCATGAGGGTCTATTCCATACAATAAAGTAAGAAATAGAAATAAAAGGCATGCAGGTGGGGAAGAAAGCATTAAAATTGTTTCTACTTACCTGTGATATAATAGTTTATATAGAAAATGTTAAGAAATCTAAAAAATGGCTGCTAGCATAAGTCAATTTAGCAAGGTTGCAGGTTTAAAAGGCAACTTAAAAATCAAACATATCTCCATATCCTTGTAACAAACAATTGGACAACAAAAGTTTATTTAAAGTAATAATTAAAGAAGGATTAAATATATAAAATACTTAAAGGTAAATTTAACAAAATGTGTGCAAGTCCTTTATACTGAAAACTATAAAATATTGAGAGAAATTAATAAAGATCTAAGTAAATGTAGAGATAAACTGTGTTCATGGAGCAGAAGACTCAATATTGCTAACATATCAGTTATGCTCAAATTAATCTACAGGTTCAGTACGATTCCAATCAAAATCATATGGTCAACATTACTAAGAAGACTGCTGATAGCACCAAGGTTTGGTGAAGGGACGGCCTGTAGGGAACTTTCATTCATAGCTCAGGGGAATGCAGGATGGTATAGCCACTGTGGAAGACAACTGGTCAGCTTCTTATAAAATTAAATATAAACTTAAGACAAAACCTAAAAATTCCACTCCAAGAAAAATTAAAACACACCTTCACAAAAGACTTGTGCATGAATGTTAATTCATAATAACTCCATATGGACAAACTAAAGTCCATCATTTTATGAATGATAAACAAATATTGGTGGAATTTTTATTAACAATAAAAACAAAGCATTGTCAAGTGAAAGAAACCAAACATGAAAGACAATATACTTTATGATGGCAAGTATCTGAAATTTTATGCCAAAACTATAGCAAGAGAAAGCAGATGAGCAGTTCTGTAGGGCCTCGAGTGGAGCAGAGCATTGCTGAAAAGGGGGACTTTGGGGGGTGTTTCGGAGAAGGCAATGGCACCCCACTCCAGTACTCTTGCCTGGAAAATCCCATGGATGGAGGAGCCTGGTAGGCTGCAGTCCATGGGGTCTCGAAGAGTCGGACACGACTGAGTGACTTCACTTTCACTTTTCACTTTTATGCATTGGAGAAGGAAATGGCAACCCACTCCAGTGTTCTTGCCTGGAGAATCCCAGGGATGGGGTCGCAGAGTCGGACACGACTGAAGTGACTTAGCAGGGGGGTGTTTGAACTATACCTGTATTGTGCTGTGGTGGTGACTCATACCAATGTGTACAGTTGTCTAAAGTCATTGAGTCAAACACTTAAAATCAGTGATTGTTATTGCACATAAATTGTATCTCAATAAAAATGGGCACAAAAAGCTAAGCATATATATTATATTACTCATGATCAAATAAAATCTACACTCAAGTGCATCAGTGCACAAGCATAAGAAAGTTCACAACAACTTTATTCATAATATCCCAAACTAGAAAGAATCAAATGCTCATCATCAGTAATGTGGATAAACTGTGCCACATTCACACAATGGGTTAGTACTAGCTTTGACAGAGATAAACTATAGACATAACAACAGACATCAAGTTGGACGAAAGAAACAAGATGTGCAACATTCAGGCTCTATGATTCCACTTGTATAATAAAAAAAAAAAGGGCAAACCCAAACTAAAGTGTTCAGGGATGTATACTTAGGTGATTAAAGTACAAATAAACACAAGGAAGCAGTTCAGTGAAGTCAGCAGGAACTTCGGGGAAGGGTGAGGTGAGCTGCATCCTTGAGTCTGCAGTGTTCTGTTTCCTGATTTGGTGGCAAGGACACAGATGCTCGTTTATGTCATTAAACTGTTACATGCATGTCTTATGGGTTTTTCTGTGGCTCTATTATATTTTATAAGACAAAAAATTACAAAACAATAAGGTACATTCTGTGTCTCCAGGAATTCACAGGCCCTGATTTTGTGAGACTGAGTTCTTCAGATTAACCATCACCTGTGCAGAGATGGCTGCACTTATACATGAAGATCTATACTGATCATTCCCTAAAAAGGGGGGGCTTAGAATCAATAATGAAAGAAAAATTTGAGCACTTAGCCAGTTAAAAAGATAAAGGATGAAATAGTGGAAGGTAAAATGAAAAACAAATTAGAAAAAATAATTAGAATCAGCCAAATTAATTGAAGTAAACACTGTAGGAAATTGGATTTTAAATGCTAATAAATATGTAAATATTAAAATGCAATTTAACATTAATAGGGAAAACATTCTTCACTTGACACATGATTACTGCTATAATAAAAAAAACACATGATGTTTTAAAAACATTGTCCTCTCTGGTTCTCTGTTTTTAGAATGTGACAGTGACGTGTCCCACACAGAGGCGCCACAAGGGTCCCTGTGAATTCGCTTGGCGTGTGGTAGGCTTTGTGATTCTTAAAATCACTCCTTGCCACCCAGCCCTCCCCACGCAGAGTCATTTCTCAAGAGGGCGCTACTTCTTTCTGGCATGAGCTCCCCGCCTCAGAGCTCACCACGGCCCTCAAGTTACCCCCTGGACCCCGCTGTGCCAGGGGCTGGGGGAGGGGGACAAGCTTCACAGGTGAGCCTGTTGGGGGCTGGGGGAGAGGACTCTGCCAGAAAGCAGGGGAGGGCTTCTCTGGTGGCTCAGTGGTAAAGAATCCACCTGCCAATGCAGGGGACATAGGTTTGAGTCCTGGTCCGGGAAGATCCTACACACCTCGGGACAACACAGCCCATGAGCCACAACTACCAAGCCTGAGCCTCAACTGTTGAAGCCCATGAGCCCTAGGGCCCATGCTCTGCAACCTGAAAACCATGACAGTAAGAAGCCCAAACACCACAACTAGAGAGTAGGCCCCACTTGCCACAACTGGAGAAAGCCCACGAGCAGCAACAAAGACCCAGCACAGCCATTTAAAAAAAATCAGTGGAATTAACTTTCAAACTGTGCACGGTTGCAGAGGTGAGAGTGGGGCGGTTACAGGGTCCCTGGGAGCTCTGTGTGGCAGGGACTGTAGACTGCTGTCCCCTCCTCCTGCAGACACAGAGGGGAGACAGACACACTCATCAAGATAGCTGACCATTGTCCGCGTTCCGGCGGAGCAGCCAAAAAAGAGATGGCCGGCCACCTGCCGGGTGCCAGGTGGTGGGGCGGGAGCCCGAGAGTGTGTTCGACAAGCACCGTGATGGGGCAGGACCCTCCACCTGCCCCGACCCCTACTTGCTTCCAGCCCCCAGCCCAGTCTTCTCACTGCAGTGTGTCTAGAACACCCCACGGTGCCCAGGCCTTTCTAAGGTCTCCTCACCCTCTGGACCAAGTCCGAACTTGCACAGCTCAAGGCCCGTCATGACAGGACACCTGCTGGTCACTCTGCCTGCAGGGCTCCACATGCTCTGCTTCTGGCTCCTGGCTAGAGTGCCTTCCCTCACTGCAGCAGGGAGATGGGTCCTCGCCGTCCTGCGGACCTGGTCTGTGTCACCTGGCCCTTTCTCCTTGTGAGCAAAACTGGACTGACATTAGATGCTGTCACAGGACAGAGCAACCCCAGGTTGGCGGCAGCCCACCCATTCATTCATCTGCTCACTTGTCCATTCCACAGGGCCAGGACGGGGCCTGATGGGGAGTCCTGACAGGGAGGGGGTGGGGACAAGCTGGACATGGATCCTGCTTGCACTGAGCCTCCAATATGGTCGGGAAGACAGACATTTAGACCACTGGGAGATCCTGCCTGTTATGAGAGACCTTTGGCCAAGAGCTGAGGGGCAGGGAGGCAGTGGGGTGCAGGGAGGTGGGGGTGTAGGGAGGAGGGGTGCAGGAAGGAGGGGGTGCAGGGGGGTGGGGACTAGTGAGGTGGGCAGAGTCTGAGTTTGGTGTGGAAAACCTCTGTGAGGATAGCGGAGCCACCTGCCTCAGGGTTCATTGCCAGGACTAAACAGGAAAGTCTTTGGAAGCACTCTTTACACTGTTGAAAGGACAGTGGGCACCCAACAGAAGTTAGGGCAATAAAGGAGCTGAAGTTAAGGTCTAAGAAAGGGGACAGCAGAAGCTAGGTGAGGATGTGGCCTGGGGAACATAAAGCAGAAAAGGGAACAGCATATGCCAAGGGCTTGCTTTGGTAAGAGGCATCACTCATTTAAGGAACAGAGCAGTGGTCAGGGGTTGAGTGAATGGCTGGCAGAAGCAGGCTCTGGAGGAGAGAGGAGGTAAGATCCTGGAGAAATCCTAAACCAGGAGCCTGCCTGCCTCGGACTTGAGAGGCTGCTGCACAGCGGTCCGCAGCGCACCCAGGCCGACTCAGGCCTCCATCCAGGCCGGGCTCAGGACAAGCCAAGGCAGCTCACTTCCTCCCGCAAAGCCTCATCAATCTGGCTGCCGCAGCATCGCATAGGGAATGGAGAAGCCTCTCCATCCTCCACGGAGGTGGCTGCAAACCTCGTCTCCCTGGAAACAGAAATAATCATTGGAAGTCAGCTCATGGCAACTCCGCTCACACGCGTGGGTGCCACGATTATTATACAAGCTGATTTACACACTGTCCTTTAAAACCTATACCCCATAAATGTGAAAGAAGGCTCACTATCCCTACTTTTCTGGCAAGTCGTCATGCATGAGGAGAGGACTGAACGAGGAGGTTCAGCTGATGCTCTAAAATCTGCACTTCCTGCTAAAAATACAGCGAAACCTGCTCCTTCTCCGCACAGCCACCGCCGTTCACGTCCGTCCCACGCAAATGTCCAGAGAGACGCACGAAAGGCCTTCACATATATTCACTGGGCAGATGGTTTCCGTGAAACGTGGGCGAGGGTCCCCTTGCGCGGGCTGCCTGGCGAATGTGGGTGAGGCTTCCTCCAGACGCGAGGGCCCTCTGGGGGCTGGTGCCCCTGCTCACCGGGCACCGCCGGACACTGTGCAGGAGAGGGCCCGACGCTGTGAGCTCTGCGGGATGCCTCCACGGGCCAGAACTTGCCGAGCGGGCGGCAGGAACTGGGGTGTGTTCTCAAAGCACCCCTGCATCTCCCCCGGCCCCTCCTCCCGCATCTCGTTCCCTAGCTGCTGCACCACCCGCTTCCCCGGGATCCAGCGCGAAGTTATTTAACGCTGTAATTAGCCGGCAGGGTGAGTCATCGGTCCCCGGGCCTCGCTGCAGCAGCGGCAGAGCCGGTGTGGAAAGAACCGAGGGCGCTCGGCGCGGTGGGACCTCAGAGGGCTTGTCGGAGACGCGCTCCCAGGCCTCGTTTCAGCAGGCTGGGTGCCCGAGAGGCCCGGGCAAGGCCATCTCCACGCTCTGCTCGGCCCCACACCTTCCTCTCTCACCGAGAGCGCCGCGTCGGTCGGAAGGAGGCGATTTACCCTCCCCCCGCGCCGCACCCCCAGTCTCCCGCTTTGCTCTCAGGCCCTGAACCGCCTTCGGATGAATTAACTCACTCGCACCCGCATTTGCGGGGAAGTCCCGCATGATCCCTGAGAAAGGCTCGGACGAGACTCCTTCAGGGCTCCCCGAGGCCTCATCCCCCGCCCCCCGCACTGGGGCCCGCGCTCCCCGGAGGCGCCCGAGGGTCCCGGCACCCGAGCGCCTCCTCCGAGCCCTCCCCTCCGCCCCGCAGCCGGACTCCCGCCCTCCTCCCGCGAGTAGTCAGCTCACTCCTTCCCCGGCTCCTCTCTTCCCTTCCCTCCTGCCCGCCGCCCCCGCACACAAACCCCTGCTCGGGGGTGGGGGGGGGTCTTCCTTCTTCCCTTAGCCCCGGACTCGCCCCACCCCGCCCACACTCAGGCTTTCCCCGTAGCCCTCAGCACGAGGGTCCTCTCTTCCCGCACTCCAGGCCAACTTCCTCAGGCTTCCTGATCTCTGACAGGCGGGGGGCGGGGAGTGAGACCCCAGCCCCGTGGCCCGCGCAGCGCGCCCACTGAGGCCCGAGAGGTGGGAGGCGCTGGGGGTGGGGCCTGGGGGCGTCAGGGGCGGGCGCCCAGGGGTGGGGAGCGGCGTGCCCAGAGAGGCCGGGGCGCTACTCGGGGGAAGAAGGCGGAGAGACGCGGCGCGGGGGGCTTCTCCTTGGGGGGGGGGGTGGCTGAGGGGTGTCCTAGGGGCGACGCGGGTTGAGGGGGCGGGGGAGGGCGGTGCCTGGGCCGGGCGCGCTGGGCCGCGGGCGGTGGGGGGAGCTGAGCGTCCTGGGAGGGGCGCCGAGGGCTGGGGAGGGGGCGCGCGCGCCCTGCGGTCCTCCGCGCCGCATCGGTTCCCTGCGCGGGGCCGCGGCGGCGGCGGCGGGAGGCGGAGGATGCGGGCTCCGACTGCGGCGGCGGCGGCGGCGCGGGCCCGGGAGGACGCGGGAGGATGAGGAGGAGGCCGGCGGTCCGGCCGCGCGGCGCCGGGAGGAGGCGCAGGCGGCGGGGGCGGCGGCGGGCGGCGGCGGGCGCGCGGGGTGCGGGCCGGCTCGGGCGCGGAGGATGAAGTGGAGCGTCCGCGGGGCCTGCGCCGCGCTCTCCTCCTGCCTCCTGCTCGCCTGCGCGCTCAGCGCCGCCGCCGTCGGCCTCAAGTGCTTCTCGCTGGGCTCGGAGCTGCGCGGGGAGCCGTTCCGGCTGGGGGCGGCCGCTGGCGCCTTCTATTCGGGGCTGCTGCTGGCTGCCGGCCTCTCGCTGCTCGGCGCCGCCCTGCTCTGCTGCGGGCCCCGGGACGCGCCCCTCGCGGGGCCGGGCCCGGGCCCGGGGCTCGGGGTCGCTGCCGGCCCCGCGGGGGCTGCGGAGGCCGCGCCGGGCGACCCGGGGGGCGCCGCCGGACCCTCGGGGCCGGTGAGCAGCCAGAACCTGCTCCTGCTCGGCGTCCTCGTCTTCATGCTCGGGGTCCTCAGCGCCTTCGCGGGCGCCGTGATCGACGGCGACACCGTGTCCCTGGTGGAGCGCAAGTATTCCCACTACTGCCTGCCGCCGCGCGCGCCGGCCGCGGCCCCCGGCCCGGCCCCGGGCCCTGCGGCCGCCGGCCCCGGCCCGGCCCCCGGCGCGCAGCGCGCCCGCGGCACCCTGGACAGCGCCACCTCCGCCAAGTGCCGCCAGCTGAAGGACTACCAGCGCGGCCTGGTGCTCTCCACCGTCTTCAACTCGCTCGAGTGCCTCCTAGGCCTGCTCAGCCTCCTGCTGGTCAAGAACTACAAGTCGTCGCAGGCCCGGCGCGGCCGGCGCGGCCGGCGGAAGGGAGGCCGGGCCCTGGCGCGGCCCCGCGGCGGCCCGGGGCTCCGCGCGCAGCCGCCCGCCTCCCGGGCGCGGCGGGGCCGGCGGGGCCGGCGGGGGCGGAGGCTGCAGCCGCGGCCCAGCGAGGCTTCCATCCTGTCTCCGGAGGAGTCGGACTTCGCCGCCCCGGGGGACTGCGCGGGCTTCGCGACGCACCACGCGGTCTCCTACATCAACGTGGGCGTCTTCCACGCGTTTGACGAAGCGGGCGTGGAGGTGTGCTGTGGGGGGCACCCGTCTGTGGAGCTGCCGGGGTACGCGCCCTCGGACCCCGACCTTAACGCCTCCTACCCCTACTGCTGCCGCCCGCCTTGCGAGGCGGCGCGCCCCTGGGAGCCGGGCCAGGCCTGCTGAGCCCCTGGGCCTGTGCGGACGACCGTTCCCGTCTCCCTGCCCTGCCGCGGCGGCGAGGGAGGTGGGGAGTTGGCGGGGCGCAAAGCCAAGCCCCTCCGTGGCGCCGCAGCTTCAGGGGCGGTCTGGCCCAGCGCCTCTGGGGGCTCCCCGCAGCGAGACTGGTCCTCCAGTACTATTATTTCTGTGTTTGGGAGGTTTCTCTTCTTTTCTGTGTCTGCTCGTATCCGGACTCCATTTTAAAGTTTACAATAAATGTTTTGGGGTTGGCTCGCCCCCATCGCACTTCTCTTTGGCAAGTCCGTTCCCTGGGCGCCCCCGAGGCCCAGGCCCGGGTGAAACCTCACCCAGCGAGCGGAAAGAACGCTGACTGAGAGGACAGAAAGACGGAGCGGCTGATACTGTCGGAATGGAAGACGTGAAGAAGCACCCACAGCAACACTTTGTACACGGATGTGCCTGCTTTTGTTGATAACTTTCTTACTGTAAAGCTCTCCATAAACAGTGAAAATGTTTGGTAAATTTATTGCAATTTAAAATTGGTGAGTTCCTTTATTAAATTAATTGCTATGTTATTGGAGATATTCATCAAATTGGGGTTAGAGAATGTCGACACACAAATGAATTTGGTCTGACAGATGTGAGTTTGAACAGTTGTATTATGCTAGCTGGTTGGCTAAATCCAACCTCTTTCTGATGCTAACTTTCTGTGTGTATATCAGGTCCCATACATTTCTTTTTCTGGAAACTGGAGATTGGGTTTTTATGGCAAAACTGAGCTTATTTTGGTTAATACATATGAACAATCCAATCCTATTTTGGAAATCACAGTCATAGTTTTTCTGGCAAAGATTATTATCCTGTTGGTTAATTCAGTAATCTGGTAATTTTGGATATTATAGCATTTCATTTGAAATATACCCCTTAAATAGCCTTAATTGATGTGAAGGTCATACTTTTAAATCACTAGGATACACGTGTGTGCCTATTTAAACACAACGTGAAGTCTTCCGAATGATGGTGAAATGTGTTTCCGCCCAGTCCTTTGGTTCTGACTGGGATCCAGGTAAGCTCTGGATCTTGGGGAAAGGTGATCCAACTACCATGTGCTGGAATTGTGGTGCCGGGCAGGAGTGCTGCTAATTCTGAATGTGCTGTAAGCAGAGTCCCACGCTGACCCAAAGGGTGTGACCCTCCTGCAGAAGGGGTTGAGGACACACTCTGTGCTCTGCTAGGGTGAGCGCAGCACGGGACACTCGAGGCGAGAAAAGCTAAGGGAATAATGTGTGATCTCTCTGGAGTGTGTAGGGGTCCACTTCTAATTGTGGAAAAGCAGCCAGGTGCGGGCTCTGGGATGAGACCAGCTGACCCACCCAAAGCCAGAGTTCCTCTGTACCTAGGTGACTGAGTCCAGCACCTAACCATGACCAGCAAGGCCACCCAGTTGCAGCAGAGGCTGCTAGAGAGGAGAGGCCCGCTATCCACGCAGAGAAGCGGAGACCTACCGCCATTCAGTGGAGGTGGCAAAGTTGTTATGCTGATGCTTGGACAATTACTTAGAAACTTGGGGATTCTGATCTAAGGGGCCTTAGGCAGTGTCTTCTCCTTGTTATGTTGATGCCATCCGAGAAAAATGAATCATTCCGGGTCAATCTCCCAGGTCCTCATACCCAGACCTCTTCAGATAGTGGTCCATACTAGGCTTTCAGATTCAGTGAGGCTGAGAGCCTAGCCCAACTAGTTCCCCTGCTGGTCCTTATCACCTGACCACCCCCCCGCATCGCCCCCACACCACCAGCCCACTGGCCATCAGCCTAAGCAGAAAAAGTGATAAGTGGCAGCAAAAGAGACTTTTGATAAAGCTTTCCCCCATCTACCTAGATCAAATCAATAAGGCAGGGCTGCTCTCCACTCATGGAGCACAGACCTCAGGGGCAGCTGCAAGGCTGACTTCCCAGAACCACATGTGGAGGCAGTCAAGCCAGGGTGCGCCCAGTGAGTGGGCACACGGTGAGCTCTTGTGGAAGGCTGCTGTGCAGGGACCACTAGAATGGAGCAACCTCTTGAGCAGCGTGGACATCTGATGTCAGACCTTCCTGTATTCTTCCTGTTTCCTGAGGTTCTGTCTTACACAGTTTGTCATTCAAACATGCAGGCAAAATCAATGACCTCTCTCAAGTTTCAGACTTTTCTTGGGATGGGACAGAAGGCAGAATGGGATGGGGCAGCAGAGGGCATCTGGCTTCCCCCTGTCAAATGTACGTGTGACCAGGAAGCTAGATGGAATTTTAAAATATGTGTTTCTAACTCCAGAATATGGTTAAGTCCACTTTATAGAGGCTGATATAATGATATGAGATACCAGAGTTTTATTTTTTAAAGTTTGCTAAAGAAATAAAATCTCCAATATCCCTTCACTCAAATTGTTCTGAAGACCAGCACTCAGGGAGGCAGTGGAGAGTCACCACCTCACTTCCTTCTAACTGCTTGTGATGGCTCCAGAGTCCTGGGAGGTCAGCCAGCTCATTCATGCTTTTTCTCCTTTTTGAAAATTTACGTTAGTTGTTTAGAATTGATTCTAATGCTCCTTGGAAAATAATGCCAGCTCTTGGAGCGTTCTTAAAATATGGGTCTTATTCTACTTTTCAGAATAATAATAAACTCTTGGCCTGGTGGAGGCCAAACCAAGAGTTTATATCATAATGAAATACCAAAATTAAATAAACACATTTTTGTGTTTTTACTTTGTTTAATGCTGAGTTTGTAAGTTAAACATAGTTTGTTTACATTTAAAATAATGACTTAATTAATAACACATGACACAGTCACCAAAAAAACCTGTGTTTTCTTAATGTTGATGAACAAGCGCTCCCAAGGTGCCAGGGCACACATGCCATCCTCAGGCAGAGGAGGTGCTCTTGGCCACACAAATCTCGACTACAAAACTGAGTTTTTGACTGATATAATTAAGCAATCATTTTATTTAAAAAATTAGTCAGATGGTGCTTGTGGTGAAGATCAAACTGCTGGTTATCGATGTTTTTACTCTTGGCTAGTGTCATGATGCCATGCAGGTGGGAACCTCAAATATGTGCAAATGCACACACACACACACACGTGTGCATGCATACATGTGCATGCAGTGCACACTTGTGTACACAAAACCACATGTGCACATGTGTGCGTGTGTGGGTATGTGTATATGCACATACATATGATTATACATGCAGGAATACATTTGTGACAGATGTGTGTACATATGAGCATGTGCACACATTACATGAGTGTGTCAGCACATAGGAATGCACACAAATGAACACATGCATCTACATGTGAACACACATATACCTGTGTTTACACTCCCAGATATAACATGTTTGCAAACACATGCACCAGTGCATGCACACACACACACACACACACACACACACACAGACACACTGCCTCTTGGTGTCTGAGGTCCAGGCCAGTGGCCTGCCTGGGACACCAGGAACTCTAGGTGCAGTGTGTCGGTGGAGTGGCCTGGCTGTGGGCTGGTACCCCTGGCTGAGGCATCGTGGAGCACGCTCGTGGGGAGCACTCCTTGGAGGATTCTGTGGCTGCTGAGCTGCATGTTGGCCTGCACACTCTGTCATATCCAGGTGCGATACGCTGGTGGGACGGCTCCTGACCCAGATGCCAGCACAGCACAGCCAGCCACACCAGGGTAGCGTTGAGGTTGGGGCCAGTGTTGGTGGTGGTGTGAAGTTCGAGTTCCCAGGCTCCTGGGCAGCAGTGTTGCAGAGACCTCTGAGTGACCTCCGGGGAGCTCCGCTCTGGGCACAGGCCCCTTGCCAGCACTCAATGTTATTGCCCCAAAGCACCATTTTCTCACCAAAATGTGAATGAAAATTAATAAATAAGAGACTCTAAGCAAAATGAATTCTGGTACATAAATAACTATAAATTCTTTATATGCCTGCGAACTTCTTTTTATAGGAGCGGGAGCCAGCAGCCTAATGTTAGGTGGTTCATTTTCTAGATGATAGGATATCTTTGTTTAATTTGCTACTTTTCAGCACAGTAATTACAGGAAAAAACTCACCAAAGTGGAAAATAAAAATCTAACTTCGGAAAGTAGTGCCCATACATCCTTACATCCCCAGTTTGAATTCTAAGGACTTCCTGGGGGTGCTGGGAGAAAGCCTGGGGGTACCTGTCACTGTTTTTAATGGTTTTCTCAAAATCTCCACATTTGGAGGGTCATCCTCACACAGGTGAGTTTCATCTAGAGAAGTTCTGTCTCTGCCTTTTTATCTATCATTGCTCCTCTGAAGAATGTCAACAGAAATCCTGCTCCTTTTGAATCAATGAAGTCTGTGTTAGAGCACAACACTTTCCACACAACAGTCACTTCCTCTCTGTCTCTGGGTGATTCTGGTCCTGGTCCAGCAGACTGTGTAGTCAAGCCACCTGGGCTACATCAAGGGCAGGAGCGCCAAGCAGGCTGGTCAGGGATGGAGGCCGTCGCGGCCCTTCTCCGTGCTGCCTGTGGCTGCAGGAGGGGGCCCTTCTCCGTGCTGCCTGTGGCTGCAGGAGGGGGCCCTTCTCCGTGCTGCCTGTGGCTGCAGGGGGGCCCTTCTCCCGACACCCGGGCCCGGCTTTGGCTGTGCACCTGCTGTGTGCCCACACTATTCCTGCAACACCAGCCTGGGTCCTCCATCAGCTCCACTCCTGATAAAACTTTCTTCTAAAACACGTGTCAGATTGTGCTGTCCTTCCCAGGAACTTCCAGGAACTACGTTTTCTGAAGAAAAAGTAAAACCTCATGAACCTGACCCAATCTGACCTTTCAGCCTTCTCTGTGGGGCACAGGGGCTCTTGTCTGGGGCCCAGAGAATAAGTAGGTGTGGAGACCGAAGCTGGTGTGTGCCATGGACATGTCAGGAGGTGGGTGTGCAGTGGGGAGGCAAAGTGACTGGTGTCGCTGAGCAGGGAAGATGATATGGAGTACCAGGATGTAGGCCAGGAACATCTCAGAGGCCTGGACCATTACAGGGACCTGGGCCATCTCAGGGGCCTGGACCATCTCAGAGGCCTGGGCCATCTCAGGGGCCTGGACCATCTCAGGGACCTGGACCATCTCGGTGACCTGGACCATTTCAGGGGCCTGGACCATCTCAGGGACCTGGACCATTTCAGGGGCCTGGACCATCTCAGGGACCTGGACCATCTCAGGGACCTGGACATTGTAGGAGCTTGTCTTAGTTCCCTGGATTGCTGTCACACTACATGGATTAAAACAAAAAAATATATACTATCTCACAGTCTGGAGGCCAGAAGTCTAAGGTCAGGTAGTTGGCAGGGTTTGCTCCTTCTTGAAGCCCTAAAGAAGAACTCATTCTCTTCCTCCCTTCAGGCTCTGGGAGCCAGCAGTCCCAGGCATACCTGGGTCCATGGACATACCACATTATACCTGATCCCACTTTTGGTGGCCTCTGGCTCTATGTGCCCTTCTCTGCTTCTTATAAGGACTTTGTTGACTTTAGGTCCCTCTCTAGTCCAGAATGAACTGCAAAGACCCTATTTGCAGATAAGGTCATGTTCTAGGTGAATAAGAATTTTGGGGACTTCATTGAACACTTTTGAACCTGGTACAGAACTCAGGTGTGTGGTCTGTGCCCTCCTTCCTGCCTGGGGCCAGCTGCTGAGGATATCCAGGGAGGGCACCCCTTCCCTGAGCCAGGAAGCTGGTGGTGCCCTCGCCATCTGTCAGATGAACATTAAAAAAAAAAGCTGAAACAGTGAGATTAATCACCCAAGGGGGAAAGCTTTCTTAACATTTGGCGTATTTGCAAACATTTTCAGATAGGAGCTCCAGTGACTGTGTTATTTTGTAAATCCCGCCTGGCACATGTTACTTCCTCCTCTCAGCAGCCTGGGGAGATGGGGGCAGGCGTGGCCTCTGTGTCAGAGGCTGGAGTCCTGGTGGAGATTCCCCTCTCATCCAGTCAAAGGCCAGAGTATGTGCTCTGAAGGGGCCTCTCTGCCTGGGGCAGCGTGGACTCTGCAGTGGCCTCAATTTTGCTCCTTTTAGGGACTTTTTCTCCACCTGCTCCTTCTCCCAGCCTTGGCTCACACAGTCCCCTCAACACCTGTGTCCATCCCTGGACCCTCAGCCCCATCTCGTGTCCTGGCCCTGCTGGGATGTTGCCTTTGCTGGGAGGCTCTTCCAAGTGCACCTGCAGGGCTGTCTGAGGCAGCACCCCCTGCTCCTGTGCAGCTGGCTGGCCCTGGGAGCCCCTTCTGCCTTCTAGTGTAGCTCAGATTATTTTTCCTTAAATGCAAGACTTCAGTTCTCCTTCGTCTACCACTGTGGAGCTACCCAGAGCTGTGAGCTCTGCCACCTCCTGCCTCCCTCACCTCTTGACCTCACCAACCCTTCCTGGAGGCGAGGAAAAGCTCCTGGAGTTTCCTGAGACCCCACCCTCACCTGCCCAACCAATTAGCCTTGCCTGAGCCCTCACTCCAGCCTGAGTCCTATGCCTACCACCATCTCTGTCAGTGTGGTGTCATCTGACCAATGGCTAGTTTGTGTTGAGAGCTCTTTATGGGCAAGGCCCTGTGTGACAAGCACTTTAAGATTGCTGCCTCCCTTAATCCTGGAAACAGCACTTCACAGGTAGGAAAACCTAAGCTTAGGGAACGGGCTGTGTACCTGGGGTGGAGCTGGTGTGAGAACAGGGGTCTAAGCTCAGTTCTTCGCTGTGCCTGGGCCCCTTGCCTTGTTCTAGCCACAAGTGGGACCAAGGTTTTTTTTTCAAGTGGCATTTGTGGAAGTTTTGTGAGCCCAGGTTTGGCAGTGTAGCAACCTCCAGCTGTCTGCAGACCTCTGCTTTCAGCGAACAGCCTGCTCACTGCCCTCCTCAGGGTCCCTTAGGACCCTAAACTCAGACTTGCCAAAACTCAGCTTCTCCTTTTTCTCCATTGAGGGGCTCCACCCCTATGCCTGTCACCAGGGCTGTCAATTCAGCCTCTGCTAATTCATCTCTGTGTTCATTCAATGGCTACCCCGGGGACTGGATGTCGGGAATTCCAGAGGGTGCCCCATGCTCCATCCTGCCACTTGCCCTGATGCAAATGCCAAGTGCCACTCTTGGGAGACTGGAGGGTAAAGATTTTTGTATATATTTTCCATACTAAGTGCAGAAATCTGGTTGTATATTACATATAAGGCACATCTCAAAGTAGACTGGCCGCCATTCAAAGACGATAGCTGTGGTGGTTAAGTTGCTGCTGACTGGTCTAACTTAGTGTCATGGCAGTCTAAGCTCAGGTTGGAAAAGAGTTTACAGACAGAGCATTTCAGAAAGGAGTGAGTTTATTGAGAGCAGAGAGCAGAGACAATGAGGGCCCTGTGAGCACAGCGGCTGACCTCCTGACAGGCCAGGGAGAGCTGATGCTTTTCATGGTGCTCAGTCGTGTGGGTAGCCTTTCCTTTCTCCAGGGGGTCTTCCCAACCCAGGGATCGAACCCAGGTCTCCCGAGTTGCAGGTGGATTCTTTACGAGCTGAGCCACAAGGAAAGCCCAAGAATACTGGAGTGGGTAGCCTATCCCTTCTCCAGTGGATCTTCCTGACCCAGGAATCGAACTGGGGTCTCCTCCATTGCAGTCAGATTCTTTACCAACTGAGTTATGAGGGAAGCCGTTTTCCTGGGTTAGTAGCCAATTTTTATAGCCTCAAGACAAAAAAGATTCCTGCTGGAAGGGTGGCATTAGGTGATGGGTTAGGGCGTTATATGGTGAATACTGGATTGGGCCTCTTTGCCTATTTTGGTCAGGAAGCTTGTTAGTGATGATCAACAGAACTTTTGGCAATGGTTACAAAGGGTTTCAGTAAGTTCTGGAAATGGCCTTGGTTCTGGGCCCCGCTTCTGTGGCCTTGGTGCAAGGCCTTGCTCCCGTGACCTTGGTATGGGACCGTGCTCTTAGGACACCTCTTCCCCACACACTTCCTTTATTTTTCTCTGGAAGGAGGTTACATCTAATGTATTGCAAGTAATATATGCATCAAAAATAAAACACAGAACAGTTTAAAATATCATTTCCCATGTTCAGTCCACAGTTCTCTTTTACTGTTAAATATGTGAAGTGTCTAGGAGCAGCCGGAGCGACCCCTCACCCTCTGGGTTACCCTCACCTCTTGCTCCTCATGGGCCACACCTGGAGTGTTTTTGTGCTTCCACAACAAAAGTGTGTGTCTGTGCATATTATATAGTGTTGCCTGCATGTTTTCTACAAATTGAAGTATCGCTGACTTACAACGTTGTGTTATTTCTGCTGTGCAGCAAAGTGACTCAGTTGTACATATATATTCTTTCCCACTGCCGTTTGCCATAGGACACTGAGTATACTGCCCTGTGTTCTATACTAGGGCCGTGCTGTTTCTTCATCCTATATATACGAGTCTGCATCTGCTAATCCCAAACACCCAGTCTATCCCTCCTCCACCCCACTGTCCCCACTCGGCAACCTCAAGCCTGTTCTTTATGTCTGTGGGTCTATTTCTATTTTGTAAGTAAGTTCATTTGTGTCATATTTTAGATTCCACATGTAAGTGATATCATATGGTATTTGTCATTGTCTGACTTATCTCACTTAGCATGATAATCTCTAGGTTCATCCATGTTGCTGCAAATAACATCATTTCATTCTTTTTTTTTTTTAATGTCCGTTGTTTTAAATATTTAAAATGTTGTGTTGGTTTCTGCTGTATAACAACTTGAATCAGCCATAATTATATATATATGGAGAAGAAAATATATATAAGAAGAAGAATACCCACTCCAGTATTCTTGCCTGGAGAATTCCATGGACAGAGGAGCCTGGTGGGCAGTCCACGGGGTCACAGAGAGTCAGACATGACTGAGCGACTAACATTACATTATATATATATATATATATATATATATATATAATCAGTTCAATTCAGTTCAGTCACCCAGTTGTGTCCGACTCGGTTGCAACACCATGGACTGCAGCACGACAGGCCTCCCTGTCCGTCACCAACTCCCAGAATTTACTCAAAC
Organism: Dama dama; assembly: GCF_033118175.1. NCBI lineage: Eukaryota > Metazoa > Chordata > Mammalia > Artiodactyla > Cervidae > Dama > Dama dama. The sequence goes on along the minus strand of NC_083686.1, from coordinate 167,307 downwards.
TCATGTCCATTGAGTCCGTGATGCCATCCAACCATTTCATCCTCTGTCGTCCCCTTCTCCTCCCGCCTTCAATCTTTCCCAGCATCAGGGTCTTTTCCAGTGAGTCAGCTCTTCGCATCAGGTGGCCAAAGTATTGGAGCTTCAGCTTCAGCATCACTCCTTCCAATGAATATTCAGGACTGATTTCTTTTACAAGGGACTGGTTGGATCTCCTTGCAGTCCAAGGGACTCTCAAGAGTCTTCTCCAACGCCACAGTTCAAAAGCATCAATTCTTTGGCACTCAGCTTTCTTTATAGTCCAACTCTCACATCCATACATGACCACTGGAAAAACCATAGCCTTGACTAGATGGACCTTGTTGGCAAAGTAATGTCTCTGCTTTTTAATATGCTGTCTAGGTTGGTCATACAGATTTTTGAGACTGCATCCAAGTACTGCATTTTGGACTCTTTTAATGACTATGATGGCTACTCCATTTCTTTTAATGGGTTCTTGCCCACAATAGTAGATATGATGGTCATCTGAGTTAAATTCACCCATTCAAGTCCATTTTAGTTTGCTGATTCCTAAAATGTCAATGTTCACTCTTGTCATCTTCTATTTGATCATTTCCAATTTGCCTTGATTCATGGACTTAACATTCCAGGTTCCTATGCAACATTGCTTTTTACAGCATCGGACCTTGCTTCCATCATGTCACATCCACAACTGGGTGTTGTTTTTGCTTTGGCTCCATCTATTCGTTCTTTTTGGAGTTATTTCTCCACTGATCTCCAGTAGCATATTGGGCACCTACTGAGCTGGGGAGTTCATCTTTCAGTGTCCCATCTTTTTGCCTTTTCATACTGTTCTCAAGGCAAGAACGCTGAAGTGGTTTGCCATTCCCTTCTCCAGTGATATATGTATCTCACCTCCCTCCCCTCCCTCATCCCACCCCTCTAGGAAACCAGAGTGCCAGACTGGGTTTCCTGTGTTACACAGCAACTTCTCACCAGTGCTCAGGATAGTGTATATATGTTGACGCTACTTTCTCCATTTGTCCCACTCTCTCCTTCCCCCACTGTGTCCACAAGTCCATCTCTACATCTGCATTTCCATTCCTTTCCTGCAAATAGGTTCACCAGAACCATTTTTTTAGATTCTGTATATATGCATTAATATACAACAATTGTTTTTATTTTTCTGACTTCACTCCTTGTAATTCTGTATGTTCTTTCCACCTCACTAGAACTGAGTCAAATTCATTTCTTTTTATGGCTGAGTAATATTCCATTGTGTATATGTGCCACATCCTCTTGATTCATTCATCTTTTGGTGGACATTCAGACTGCTTCTGTGTCTTGGCTATCGTGCATACTGCTGCTACCAACATAGGGGTACACATTTTTAACCTTACTCGATGGTCTCATACTGAGAAGAGTTGCTGGACCCAGTTCCAATGACTGCGTGTGGAGGCTTCTCCTGACCAAGCAGCTCTCTGTGGCAGTACGGAGTCCACGAATCCCACTCAGTCCTGATACTATCAACCCAGAGATAGAATCAGATCCCACCTGCCACTTCCGACAACACCAAACCCAGGGCCAGGTTGCTGCCTGTGCCTCTGACTAACTGACTGTCAATCAGAGGCACCCAAGAGCCTCTCCTCTGGTCATTCCCTTAATTGGATAGAATGGCTAGCAGAGTTCAGGGAAACATTATGTTTACTCACTAGTTTAGTGATTTACTGTTAAAAGATATTAAAGGATATGAATTAAGAAGCAGATGAAGAGACATGCAGGGCAAAGTCCTTAACAAAGACCTTCTTTTTTTGTGGAGCTGGGGGCCCAGCATGCTGGCACATAGAATGTTCCTGGTTCCCTGACTTGGGAACTCTTAAAAAGGGTAAGAAAGCACTCCTTTTTTTTTTTTTTAAGGGAGGATTCATTATATAGTCATGATTAACTAAGTCACTGGCCAATAGTGATTGACTTACCAGGAATCAGCGGGCAGGCCTGAAAGTTCCAGCTCTCTAACCATCCGGCTGGTTCTCCTTTCAACAAGCCTCCATCCTGGTTGTTGGCAGTTGCTCAGTCATGTCTGACTCTTTGTGACCTCATGGACTGCAGCACACCAGGCTTCCCTGTCCTTTACTATCTCCTGGAGTTTGCTCAAATTCAAGTCCATTAAGTCGGTGATGCTAACCAACCTTCTCATCCTCTGTTGCCCTCTTCTCCTCCTGTCTTCAATTTTTCCCAGCATCAGGGTCTTTTCCAATGAGTCAGCAATTCAAGTCAGGTGGCCAAAGTATTGGAGCTTCAGCTTCAGCATCAGTCCTTCCAATGAGTATTCAGCATTGATTCCTTTATTTTTCTTTAAAATGGTATATTAACATGCAATAGGGGCTTCCCTGGTGGTTCAGATGGTAAACAATCTGCCTGCAATGTGGGAGACCTGGGTCGGGAAGATCCCCTGGAGAAGGGAATGGCAACCCACTCCAGTGTTCTTGCCTGGAAAATTCCATGGACAGAGGAGGCTAGTGGGCTACAGTACTTGGTGTTGCAAATGATTTATATCTTTATTTTTGATTGAATATATTTATTTTAAATGTCTTAGTTTTAATTTTAAATGCTATAAATGCTGACAGATATAGCCCACATAAACCCAAGCTTCTGGGACCCCTGGTGGTTCCTGGATCATAAAGGCCCTGAGCTCTGCAAGGGTACCCTGGCAGCAGGTGAGCCTCGTCCCACAGAATCCCTGGACACTAACAAACCTGGAAACTTTGTATTCTTCAATTTAAACACATATATTCAGGTAACTTATCCAGAGGAAATTAAAAGCTCAGAAGTTCCCGGAGAGATTGTCAACAGGGAAATATGATGCATAACCCAACTAAGTATTTTAAAATGAGATTTTAAAACTACTTACTACTCAATCTAAATTCAAGTACAGTAGTCAAAGAAATTGAAGCTATTCATCAACCTTATAGAATTCACATCTTTTTTTTAAAAGAATAACCTTGCATTTAAACAGATATCCTTCGTGACACAAACCCATGAAGTAAACAAAAGAGTTTAAAAACATATAATTTTTCCAGTGTCTTGATAGCTCAGTCTAAGACCTCGTGTTGGTTTGATCCATGGCTGTGAAGAACATGCAGACAGCAGCTGTGATGAGCAGACGCGTTCCCTCATAGAGAAGTTTCGGAGAAAACACACTCCATATAAATAAGTGGTAACGCAGGGATGTCACCAAAACGACATACACAGAAACGGGAGTAGAACAGATGAGTGCGTAGCAGAAGCAAGCACGACTGAGTGCCGAGCCGCTGTCGACAGAAAGGGAAACGTGCATTAGAGCATGCCGCTCTGGACTGTGTGAGTCACGGACCCACATGCGACCACCAGAGCAGGAGCCCTGGGGTGAGTCCTCAAGCCCAGCCTTGGCTCCCACTTGGGACCCAGTCCCTCAGGCAGGGGTCCTCAGAGAGCTGCGCCTGAGGCATCACCTCCTCCCCTCCCGGGGCCTCGGTCCCGACACCCAGCATGGGAAATCCCTGGGGATGGGCCTGGGCACAGGCTCCGCTGCCCTCCTGGAGTGCCAGGGCATCTGTGCTCAGTGAGAGCCTGCTGACCCCACGGCCTTCTCGACCAGACAGGGAGGTAGGGAAACTCCAGACACTGACTTGCTTGGGTTTCAGTGTCATGCATGGGGAACGTGACCCACTTGGAAGACTCTGACTGGGTTCCTTCCATAGTGACAGCCCCAGTGAGAAGACAGTTCCTGTAACCTCAGCATAAGATAATTTGCAATTGAGGGGATGAATGGAGGCCCTGCAGCTTGGACCAGCTAGGCTGTCCCCACTGCTAAGCTCCAGAACAGATGCCAGCTCCTTAGTAGAGAGGCACGGTCTACCCAGGGCCTAGTTTTTGAGCCATTAGAAATACATTTTCAGAGCTTCCTTGGTGGCCCAGTGGTTGAGAATGTAGCCTTCCAATGTAGGGGACATGGCTTAGATCCCTGGTTGGGGAACTAAAATCACACATGCTGCGGGGCAGGAAGACCCCGCACCTCAATTGGAGAGCCTGCCTGCAGAAAATGACAGAGCCCATGTGCCACAGTCAGAGAGAAACCTGCATGCTGCAATAAAGAGTTCATGTACCTCAACTAAGACCAGATGTGGCCAAAAAAAAAAAATATTTAGAAAAATCATCTCCCTCTTAAAAAAAAAAAGTGTTAGCTGCTCAGTTGTGTCTGACTCTTTGCGACCCTATGGACAGTAGCCCCCCAGGATCCTCTGTCCATGCGATTCTCCAGGCAAGAATATTGGAGTGGGCTGCCATTCCCTTCTCCAGGGGATCTTCCTGACCCAGGAATAAAAAAAAAAAAAAAAAATTTGTTTTTCTATCACTTTAGTCTGGTTATAGTTTTCTGATTTTACTGGAAAAATAAAAACAGAAACAATAAGTGAAATTTGACTGAAAATGAATGAGAAAAACTTTTTCTAAAATAAAAGAGAAACATTCCTTAATTAGGGAAAACATCATACAACCCTCCCCAACTGACTAAAATGCTTTCAACTCACTTAAAAAAAATGCTAACATCTTTTTTTCTCTCCAATACAAGTATAATAGATGTCAAGTGCCAGGAAAATCAAGCTGTGATTTTAGCACCAGGGAAGCTGCTCTTCACAGAAGACTGGGCTCTCACGGCCCGGCCTTCACCTGCCCTGTCCACCTGCTCGGCTGGCCTGCAGTCAGAGACGTGGGTGCGTGCCAAGCTGGTACCACAGCAAGCAGCCCTCCAGGGCAGGGGGCACACACCTCACCTGCTCACGGCCCAGATGTGTGAAGGGACCTGCCAGCCTCCTGACCCAAGCAAACCCACAGCTCAGGGGCGCTCTCATAGCCAGGGAGGGTTCACGTGCAGCATGATTAACGGAAGGACATCCCAGGCCACACACCCACCCCATGTCCCTCCACGGCCACCAGCAGGCACCCGGCTCACAGGCGTGGACGACCAGACCAGCAGTGGCTGCGAGTCAGGGGAAAGTCTGTCCACAGACATCCCAAAGGCCACCTGAAGGGATGTCCCATCGTCGGGAAGCCTGCGGCCTCAGAGCAGGAGCTCTCTCCTCGGCAGGAGCCTCCCCAAAGTCCTACTCGAGTCTTGCCAGCCTCACACTGACGCTCACCTTCACCCTGAACGTCCACGGGGACACAAGCGTGGGGACAGAGGGCGAGGCTCCCTGAGACCTGTGTCTCAGGACCTGGTCTGGGGGTGAACCTGTGGGACTGAGAAGAACCCATGATGGAGGCCAAAGAAGTGGGGTTCAGATATTGGGTCAGCAGTCACCCAGGGAGGCCTGTGCTACTCTCTGGGGTAGGGAAGTAGGGGCCCCGAGGCAGGCGGAAACGGGAAGCTCACCCTCCCCTGGGCTGGAAGGGTCCCCCTGGGGCCGTCCTGACCAGCACAACTGCCCAGTGTGTGAAGGGGAGCATGTCAGGGGTTGAGAGGCACTGAGGGAGCCCTGACGTACAGACACTGCACTCCTCACACCCCAGCACCTTGTGGGATCCACCGCCCACGGCAGCAGCACCAGCACCCTGCCTGACTGATGAGGGTGGCCCAGCAGCAGGCTGCCACACAGCACTCAGGCCGCACACTGCCAGGTGGCCTGGGCACCCAGGCGAGCACGTGGACGGAAGCTGGAGGCCCTTCCTCATGACACCCCTTTCCGAGGGGAGTGATGTAGAAACAAGGAAGGAAGCACGGAATGTGAGGCGGTGGGAACTCTGTGGACTAAACAGGCAGGGGAAGGATGGACGGATGGATGTGCTGGGCAGGACAGCATGGTGGGCTGCCCTGTCAGTCTGACAGGAAGGAGCCTTTGGGGCTGGTGACTGTCAGCTTCCATGGGGGCAGGACAGGCTGACAGAGTCATAGCCCCATGGGGAGCCCCTTGGGACCATCCAAGGCCCCCCTCTCCAGCAGGGATCCTGGAGGTGAGAACTAGCTCTTGTGAGAACGAGAGAAGTCCTACTTTCTTGTCCCCCGTGGACACCCCCCTCCCTGGGCCCCAACCAGGTCCCCAGCAAGTAGATAAGACGAGAAGGGGCTTTCTATCCTGTCCAACTGGAGACCCAACTTGGTATGATCTAGAAGAAGCCAACAGGGACGTCTGAGCTGTCCCTACACAGAGCTGCCCCGTACCCCACACTGGCCACGCACTGTGGACTGTTCATTCTTTTTTAAGGAGAAGAAAACTGATGAAAAAGACCTCTGAGTTATTGGGAGCAGGAGTTAACCTGCCATCAGATTAAAGATGAGGAGCCTCACCTGCTGGCTTCTGAGGTCAGAAAGTTCACCAGGTGGCTGGCCCACAGCACAGGCCCCGAGTATGTCGCAAATGCCGTCAGGAACATGGCTGGGATCTCCATGTAGGCATCCAGGCCCACGAAGCCTGCTGAGATGTCCACAGTGGCGATGCTGTTGGAGTTTCCCTGGAGGAGGGCAGAAGCAGCGCTGACGTGGCTGGTCCTGTACCACGACCACGAGGGAAGATGAGAGCCAGTTGCGGGGACGTGGCCCCAGGAGCCCCGTTGCCCGTTCACTCCTGGCTCTGGGGCTGACCCCGGATGACGGCCCTCCACCTGCCTGCCTCACTCCCAGGCTTGGGGAGCAAGTGGAATGTTTTTTACCTTTGAGAAACTATACAATGTAAGTCTGCTGATGGGAGTGTGGAAAGCCCCAGACTTCTGTCAACCTCAGGTATACCAACCTCCCTCCTCCCTCCTTGGGGACCCTGTCTGAGGGGCTAAGGGCGGTGTTGCCACATGGCTTACAGGAGCAGCACGACACTGCTGTCAGGGAGTACAGGGAGAGTCAGGCCCAAGATCCTGGCCACTAACAGGACAGCTCGTCCCACCAGAGAGGGCGGGGTTTTGAATCCAAGTGAGGGTCTCCCAAGGTTTGGCCCCCCACCTTTCAGTCTTCACTGACGCTGGTGGCCTTTTCTAAGACACTTGCACTGTTTACATGCCTGACAGCACAAATGTCTGTCCCAGCACAGTGAAGGCCCTTCCCAGGAACTTTCTACCCGATGGCCCAGGACATGGGTCCAAGCTGGGTGAAGCCCACCGCCTCCTCCCCTGGCTGTGTGCCATTCTGGGCCATCACTGGGTGGTGGCGCTGACCCCCAAACATCTCAGGCCATACCTACTCCCACTGTGTTCACTGTCCACTGCTGGCCCATGCCTTGAAAACAACTTCCTTTGTGCAGCTTCCCCATGACCCACTCTGCTCACGTCCGTCTGGGCTCTCCCCCGACTGTATGATTGCCTCCCTAGAAACTAAGAAGACTTTGGAGCTGCTGAGAGGAGGAGAAGGAAGAACAGGAATCTTCCTCGCCACGGCGAGGAGGAGCAGGCTGATGACGGAAAAGTGGCTCTGACCCCAGGCGGTTGCTGGAGGTCCTGCCAAAGCTGACTCCGCCGTCAGGGAGGATTGGCCTAAGGTGCGGCCCGCACGCTCTGGGGCTTCCCTTGCGTTAGGTCACTAGGTTCTCAACAGTCCTGATGCTGTGTGTGTGGGTGGGGGGAGAAGGCATGGTCTAAAGGCAGACACTGAGGGGCCCATGGAGGGCTGTGGATGCCAACTGGGCACTAAGCTCCTGACCCTGTGCCATGAGGAGTTAGTGAGCTGAGGGCTGGGGAAAGGGTCAGTGAGCCTGTGAGCCTCCTGCCAGGAAACCCAACAGTGAGAAAAGGACGTCCTGAGGGAAGGGCTGTGGGCGGGGAGACAAGAGTGGCCCCAGGGGCCCACTGTGCACCTAAGGCCACACACCTGCCCACTCGTCTGACATGTTGTAGGGCCTGCCGTGAAAGGGCTGACCTGTGTTGATTTTGCTCCTCAGGGCCCTGCAGCACGTTTGACAGTGCCTGCTGTAGGCACACCCGTGGCTGTCAGACACATGTGCTCTGGCTGCCTGTGGGCAGTGCCTGAGATGTGCCAGTATCACATCCTATCATGGAAGCTTCGTGTCCTGCCGTGGGATGAGGCCACATGTGGCAGAGAAGCAAACTGAATGTCAAGAGGCTGTCTCCTTGCTTGGGGGCGTGACCTGCAGCCAGTCTTCCTGACACTGAGGCCTCAGCGTTGGGCAGAACTGTTCAGTTCACAGGGAGCCTATGGGCACCTTCCTAATCAGGCGGCAGGGTCTGCTGTGCCACTGGGGGCAAGTGGGAGACTCTGGTGAGCTGCACTCCGGGTACGGGGAACAGGTCAAGGGCAGGGCCGAAGGCTGAGGTGGAACCCGGTCGGAACCCGGTCCTTCCAAGGCCAAGAGCTGGACCTCTGTCCACCTGTCCAGTGCTGTCCCAAGCACACAGCTGCACCCTGAGGTCTGCCCTGGAGATGGCTGGGTCTGCCTCTATGGGCCCTTCAGCACTGAAGAGGAGATGCGACAAGCACGGGTCCCAGGAGAGTAACAGCCGAGCGGAGCCCCTGCGGCGCCCAGTGCTGGGAGCCAGGGAGCAGGGAGAGCAGTCACCAGCAAAGCTGACAGAGCCAAGCACTCGCTCCCCTGACTGCCCGCGGGAAGCAGGCCCGCACAGCAGCTGCACGCTGCCACCAAGCACGCCTCTCTTAAATAACTAACTGTACTTTATCTTATAAATATATGCATGATTTAAGCATAATTCACCTTGCCATGCCAACAGTTCTTGCACTAAACTTCCCAGCTTATGGTAAACATTTCTTAAAGAAAAGCTAAAAGATAAACAACATAAAAGTTAACAGTCTTCTATCCATAATGATGAAAACCTACCTGAAAATAGAAGAATGCTTGACCAAACCAGTAATGCATCACAGTGACCTCAGTTATGTTGTGCCTCAGGGGCCTCCAGATGAACTGAGTCATGATGGTCTGGATCGCGAGGCTCAGCACCAAGACAGGAAGATTGTGGGGTCTGAGGAGCAGCGCTGCCAGGAGAACTAAACCACTGTATATCTCCCAAAGGCCCACAGTCCTGGCCGTGAAGTCTGCAGCAATGATTTGAGATTTAAGCAAGTCTTTGGTGCCCGTGAACAGAATGCCAAGGACAAAGACATAAACAAAACGAGCCTCAGTAATGCCCCTAAAGAAAGCAAAACAAGTCAGATTCATTAGCACCAGCTGCAAAAAATCCAATACGTATTTTCCCACAAAAACCATGTGTCTACTGAGCTGAGGTGACAATACAAGCTTTGGGACCCACCCACCGCAGGGGGCTCTGTGGAAGTAGGGGTGTCTGCCTGTGCACATCAGCCCCCCAGGATCCCCAGAGGCTGGCAGCCCTTCCGGCTGATAGGAAATCGTGCTCATGTGGCCAAGGATCACCTGGGTGAAAGATCAGAGCCATCACTTGTGGCCAAAAGATCTGTCCACCTGCTTTGCATAGTTAATTTGAAAAACTGCTGCAGTAGGATAAGGTCAAAGAGGGAGAAATCCACAAAGGCCCAAGTAATCAGAGACATTTCAAGAAGAAAGGGGCTGGGTCCCGTATCAAGGAGGACACTGGGCAGGCTGACAGTGAGTAGGAAGGAGAGCACCACTGATGTCTTTAAGGGTCCCCCTCTGGCCCTGACCACCCAGCTGTGCCTGGATGTCCAGAACCACTGAAATCAGGCCTTCCACCCCAGCCAGGTCTGGGCTTCAGAGTGGAGGAGAAAGTCAGGAGTTAAAGGCAGAGGATTCCAGAACACCAATGTAGAGCACCACCTGAGGGGACTGAAAGGAGAGAAACAGCTTTTAGGGAGATCTAGACTCAGGGCAGATCTAGAACCAGGAGGGAGTCTAGAACCAGGATGGACCTGGAACCAGGATGCATCTGGAATCAGGATAAATGGAGTGGGGAGTGGAAGCATTTTACAGGAAGAATGGGAACCAGGCAGTGCAGGTTGATGAAAGGCTGCACTGGTCTATGTTTTAGACACCAACAAGGTACATACTGTTGTCTTCCATGAAAGGTAAGGAAGTGATCCATATCTTGATGCGAGTGATGCTGAAATAAAGGTGCATCCGAGAGGAAAGAGGAATTTACTCATGTATCACCCTTTGGTTTGTAAATAAGTTCATTTGTATCATTTTTCAGATCCTATATATAAGCAACATACACTTTGAGATTTAAACAAATAGAGACTGAGATTTAAACAACCCATCCTGGGTTGGATGCCCTCACATGTGACAGTCTTGACATTCAGTCTTGACATCTGCACAGAACTCCGACTTTGAGATAAACAGCCTTTAAGGTGTCTTATCACCATGCCCTCCCCACCTGACCTTCCTTTCACAGGAAGGCCTGCCAGCTGTCCCCTGAGCCAGGCCCTCAGCATCATCTCGACTCCCCACATCAGGTGATAGGCCCTATTTCCAGGTGTGCCCCCTGTGCCTCTTGGCCACCCAAACAACCTGGCCATAGCTCTCAAAATTCACCCTGACACGTTTTCAGAGAGGGTAACACTTGCTTTTCTTTCTCTGACTAGCAAAGCAATACCAAACGTTTAGAGAAAACCTATCCTTCTCAAACTATTCCAAAAATTGCAGAGGAAGGAATGCTTCCAAACTTACATTATGAGGCCAGCATAACCCTGATATCAAAACCAGATAAAGATATTGCACACAAAAAATTATAAGGCAACATCACTGATGAACACAGATAATAAATCATCAACAAAATAGTAGCAAACCAAATTCAAAAAAACATTAAAAGGATCATACACTGTGATGAAGTGGGATTTATCCCAGGGATGCAAAGATGGTTCAATATCCAAAAAACAATCAAGGTTATATACCAAATTAACAAACTGAAGAATAAAAACCACATGATCCTCCTCAATAGATGTGGAAAAAGCTTCTGACAAAATTCAACATCCATTTATGATTTAAAAAATTCTCCAGAAGGTGGGTATAGAGGGAGCATACCTCAACATAATAAAGGCCATATGTGATAAGCCCACAGTTAACATCATATTCAGTGGTGAAAAGATCTAGACTAAGAACAAGACAAGGATGTCCACTCACCACTTTTATTCAGCATAAAATTGGCAGTCCTAGCCATAGCAGTCAGATAAGAAAAAGAAATAAAAGGACTCCAAACTGAAAAGGAAGAAATACAACTGTCACTGTTTGCAGATGCCATGATAGAATACATAGAAAATCCAAAATACCACTAGAGCTCATCAATGAATTCAGTACAGCTGAATAATACAAAATTAATATACAGAAATATTTTACATTTCTGTAACAACGAATTATCATAAATGAAAACAATCCCACTGACAACCACATCAAAGTAATAAACCACTTAGAAATAAATCTAAGAAGGAGATAAAAGAACTATACTCAGAAAACTGTAAGATACTCATGAAAGAAACTGAAGACAGCACAAACTGATGTAAAGACATGTTTAGATGTACCATGTTCTTGGATTGGAAAAATTAATATTGTTAAAATGATCATCTACTCAAGGCAATCTACATATTCATGTAATCCTGATCAAAATACAAATGGTATTTTTCACAGAACTAGAACAGGTAATTTAAAAATTTTAAAACTTGTAAGGAAACACAAAAGATTTCAACTAGCCAAAACAATCTTGAGAAAGAAGAACAAAGCTGGAGGTCTATCACAAGCCTTAACTTTAAAACATACTACCTAGCTGCACTTATCAAAACAGTAAGGAACAGGCACAAACACACACATCACACACACACATAGATTGATGGAATGGAATATAGAACCAAGATGAACCTACACTTATGTGGGGAATTAATTGACGACATAGGAGGCAACACTATACAATGGGGGAAAGACCGTCTGTTCAATAAGTGGTGTTGGAAAAACTAGAAAGCTACACGCAAATGAATCAAACCAGACAACTCTCTCATACCACACACAAACATAAATTCAAAATGGATTAAAGACCTGAAAGATCCATAGACCTCAGAGACTCATTCACAGCTGCTGGCCAATCACCTCATTTTTCACTATGTGCAACTGTAAGTAATGCTTCAGAGAACACACCCATATCCCAGTCTCTTGCTTCATGTCTGGTTGTATCTTTGAGATGAATTCTAAGAGGGTTGGACAAAATCAAGATTCTTAACACATTTTATGAATAGTCTTCCAAAACAGGGTCTGCTCGCCCCAACCCTTGTGAGTGTTAAAAACAGAAAAAGCCCTGTGATGTGCAGAAAGTGGTATTGACAATTTGCAGGAGCCAGCTGCAGGAGCTCATGTAAATTATGGGAAAGTTGGGCTTTCTGCCATGCTCCACCCCCAACTGCTAGGAGTATCCACTCATTATTATCCTCATTACTAGTTACTTCTTAGTGGAGCAAAATGAAATCCTTTAAATTCTTTATTTTTAAACAATCCCTTATTTAAAAAAAAACCAAAACACCTCAGTGACCTTACTTCCAAGTTATTTGTCTCTCTCCTACCAAAAGAAGAGGCTAACAGAACTGCTCACTGAGGTGTTCTCAGTGACTGTTGACAAAATCACAATTCACAAAAACCAACTCTAACGTTCTCAACATTGCACGGCATTTTTAGTACATAAAACATCACAACAGGTCTAGGAACAAGTGCTTGTGTCTGCTAGTACACTTACTTTGAAACATCTTTGTTGTCTTGTTTCCATGGGAACAGCACATTTCCAATGGCCGCCCGGTAGCAATAGACGCCCAGCAGGCCAAACGCCATGGCCACTTTTGATGTGAGGGAGCACCTCTTCTGAACCAACACAAAAATCATGGCGAGGGAAAGTACAGCCAGAACAGAGAGTTCAGCCTTATGATCAGAGCTGGAATGAAATGTAAGATGCCAGAAGTTACTATCAAGGACAACTAGTGACGTTATGGGTCTACATACGTGGCTTTCTAAGAATGGAACAAATAAAGGGCTGTTAACCCAAACTCTCATTGCTCATTCACAACTGGTCCCCACCATCAGCTCTGCATGGGTCAGGGCAACACTGCTGGCTCTCCTTTCTGGGGCTGCCTCGCTTTCCCCAACCACAGGTGAGGAGGGTCTGGGCAAACGGTGTGGTTACCAACGCGCACCCGCTCACAGGAGGACATGTCCTGGCACCATCCTCTTCCATTCACTTGTCAGTGCAGAGGCAATCACTCGGGAGTGTCTGCCCCCTTGCAGGTACCCCAGCAGAGAGGCTGGGCACATGGCTGTCACAGCTGTCTCTCTGCATGGCCTTTGCCCATGCCCCCTGCTACCTAGGTGAGCTGTCCTGGGCGGCAGGGCTTTCCCGTTTTGTTCACTGCAGCTCATGGTCATGAAGCCCAAACAATACCTGTGAAGTGGATGAGTCAAGATGCATACAAACCACACGGAAAAACTACTAGGAAAGATGCAGGGAAAGGAGGCCAGTGTCAGGGCGTGGGTCCTGGGGATGGTGACAGGGTTACACTGGGGCCTCCACTGCTGCTCTGCAAGCTGCACTTTATGCAGATCCTGGATCATTGTCACAAATGGAAAGCACAGCATAGAGGCGGCAATTTTGGGTGTCTCTGGGTGCCTCCTGAAGGCTTTGTCCTGGAGGAGGAATCACTGAAACTGCAGCCTCCTCACAAACGGACTGGGAGAGTCATGCCCCGATGGAAAGGTGCAGGGGGCCAGTGTGCTGGGGGAGGGTCCAGACTGAGGAGTGGGCACAGCCACACCCTGGAGAGGGGGCAGGGGTGGTGGGTGTTCCTTTGCAAGCACGCCTGTTGGTGCATCTGGGGATGGAAACCACCAAGTCCTCCCGCAGTGCTGCAATGTCCCAGGAAAATTAGAAGGTCATTGTGCTGCCCTGGCGCTCTCACCCTCACAAGCTCTGGCTCTGCCCGCCACGCCTCAGCTCCCCTCTGCTTTCACACCCCAAGTAGGGACAGGCCAGTAAGCTCTTTTCAAGGCTGCTGTGAAAATGGAATGAGTGGGCACACAGCAGGTACCTGAAAAATGCTACCTGTGGTTACCGTGGTTGCCAAAGATTTGCTAGTACTGTTATCACTGGGGAGAAATTTACCATAAGAATTATTTGGCCAGAGGAATAAATAATCTTACAGCCTTTGGTGTAGAGTTCCAGAAGGACTTATCCAAAAGGACTGTGCCAGTGTGTGGTCCCAGGGTGCTCTGGTGCTTGCCAAATCCTCACCAGGGATAAAACTGCACTTTGTGATTTGACGCTGCCAAATCACCAGCCAGGAGCATGTCTTTCCCTGATCTTTCCTCTGGGACTCCCTCCCTGAGGAGTGTGTCTACCATAGTTGTGAGTCTTGCGTTCTGCCAACAGTTCTCAAGCTCTCCCCAGTGACACGACAGTGACCTTTGCTGTGACCTCTGCTGGTCTCTCCTGGGAATGTTTTTTCATTTTGCTGTGCTCTTACTTGAGTTGTTTCCTAAGACTTCGTCGACAGTAAAATTTACGATACAGCCAAATCTTGGTCTTTTCTGTCCTAGCTTCTTCTCTTCACTTCAGCCCTCTGTACCTGCTATACTTTCCACTGGGTTACCCAGCCACCCGTGAGAGGCCTCAGAAGCAGCTGAAGACACGCCTCCAGGCTCCAGCCAATGCAGCTGCCCCTTTGGGGGTGGGGGGTGGGGGAGGCAGGGGGACAGAGAGGGGCGGGGGCACAGGGCTCCCGCTCAGCCTGTCGCCCCAGCCCGCACCGTGGGGGACAGGGCAGCGAGTGACGAAGTACATCCTGCTGCAGTGATCATTATAAAACTCACTGGTTTTCAAACAGCAACACTTACAGTGATTCGGCAATGAAAAACCAAACTACCAGGCTAGCCTCAAATAAAGTCACCTTTCAGTTCAATTCATGGGTTAGTCTTCTATCCTGAGTAGGAAAAGCAGGCCTTTGCAGCATCTGGCCCAAGGCCGCAGCTCACGCCCTCACCTGGTGAGCCAGTGCCCCAGGTCGGGCCGGTGGGCCCACTGCACACCGGTCTGGTTCAGGGACCGCAGCAGCCGGCAGCAGGCCAGGACCAGCCAGGGGCTCGCCAGCACCATCCACCGCTCAGGGCCTCTGAGGGCTTCCAGGGAGGAGGGGTCCGCGGGCGCTCGGCTGAGCTCCCACCCCTCACGGCCAGCACGCTTGCCCTGCAGGGCCACCGTGACCCCGTCAAACTCCTCTCCCATGTGTGGGCAATGCTGAGGGGCACAGTCGTCTCCCAGAAAGCAGTTTCTGTAGATCTGGTGGCACAGAGCTAAACACAGCGTGTTGATGAGGAAATACCAGGTCTGGTGCTCCTCTTCAATGAAGCTGCTTGAGCCCAGACTCAACACATGGCCCACGGTTCCCAAGAAGCTGAGAAGATCTAACTCTGACCACGTTGAGGTGGACTGAGGTGGATTCTGTGAAAAGGAAAATGAGTTTTGTAAGGAGGAATCTCATCAGTCCACCTTCTTGCTGCACGAGCGTACAGTGCTCACTCACAGATGATAACCTGCTGCTCCTCACGCCCAGCACCCACTTCACCCCATCTCCCTGGGTAAACCAGAGGACGTGGGGACAGCAGGGTGACCCTGCCCTGGACGGCAAGCCTGCAGCTAAGGGACAAGGAGACTGAGGACATCTGGACCCCACTTCTCGGCAGTGCCAGAGCTCTGAGTCCGTCCTTCACATCCTGTCCTTGCCTCTCACAGCCATGGCCCACCACTCGAGACCAAGAACCCCAAGGGCATACTCCACCAAACCAGACATCTAGCTTCTCCATGAACTTGTCGGAAATCCAGAGTTTCCATTACAAAGGTAGGGTATCACAGTACTAGCCCTTAAATACACTAATGTAAAGCATTTTAAGTTAAGATGAGGACTCAATGGCTATCAATTAATGCTAGCTGGTATTCATTCTATTAACTGTGTGCACCTAGTACATGATGGTGACATGGTGAACCTAGTCAAGCCCTGGAGAATTAACTCCCCTGGGGAACCCCACGCTGGAGCAGGTAGGGAAATGTGTGGGAAATGACAACATACGTGTTCTCTCAGCCACCGGCCCATGAGGAGGGGTGGGTATCTGCAGCCCCATGACCAGACGCTGCCCTCTGGGGCCTGTAGTCATTGCCCTGGGTCCCTCGGGCCCTGGGCACTGTGAACCAACCAGGATTGCCTGTGTCTCTCTCACCACCCCGCCACCACAACCAGCTGATGAAAGAAGGTGTCAGAGGCCAAAGGCTGCAAGAAAGTCTAGAACAGGAAATTGCACTTTCCGAGGCAGAATGAGGATGAGGTCTGAGTTTCTTCTCGATCTCCGTCAGTCAGCCGCTTGCTCCTCTGTGCAGCCACTCTAGAGAGGCCCCTGGTCACAGTCCCAGGGACCCCGTCTCTCCAACTGAGAAAGAAGGCATGAGGCCTGACAATACAGGTGAGTGTGTGAAGCTGGGATGCTCAGGGGCCTGGGAGACTCGCCGCTGTGAGTGTGTCCCGTCAGCTCCCACGAAGCGTGGGCCCTTTCCTCAGCTCCCACCAGCACCGTGCCTACTACACACCTGGGGTTTAACCCACATCTCATCAGTGGGGCAACAAGAGCAGCCCATCTGAAAAGCCAGTCCTACCTGACTCAGACACTTTCCGCCGGCAAAAGTCCTGGTGAGAGCAGACACGACCGCACAGAGCAGTGCGGCTGTCAGCGCCATCACGCCGCCCGCAGCCGGCCACGGGAGGCTGCAGAGGTAGCACGAGCTGTCGGCCGCCGTGCACACGGCGACGTGCAGCGCCGCGAGGGCCAGGAGCAGCAGGTAGAAGAGCAGTGAGCACACGGGCGACAGCAGGGGCACGTCCAGCTCAGCCCTGCTGCCCAGCGCCTGCGGGACACTGAGCAGGAGCAGGGCGAGGACCTGGAAGAGGAGCGGCGGGTGTCCACGACCGCAGAGACGGGGCGCGCTCCCGTCCCCGTTCAGGAACACCCAATCTCCACGCCCTTTAACTACCAGACGTGGGCGACGCTGTCCGCTCAGCGACCCTGCCCGGGGACCCGTACCTCCAGGACCATGACGGTCCCCGCCGCCATGGAGTAGATGTCGTACTGGGCCGCTCGTTTGCTCAGCGACAGCCTCAGTGTCCTCAGTGCGTCCAAGTACTGCCTGCGAACCCTGGCTCCCAGGTTGAAAAGGACTTCTGAGTTATTCTCCTCCAAGTACAATCTGATCCAGTTCCCGTGCGATCTTTCCGACACTTTAAACTGGTCAAATCCAGGCTCTAAGAAGAAAAGGCCACACACACAAATCACTGACACGCACACACACGTGTAACCTGCGAGTCCTGTTACTGATAGCACGCGGCAGAGCCTGACGCTCATCAAGACGAACTCCCGGGAGGGGTGGCTGCCCCTCAGGAAAACCCCGACCACAGTGATGCCGGCCCGTGCCCGCCCTGTCCTCCCTCCCACTGCCCCGCTCGCATGGACACAAGGCCCTTCTTCTCGGCCTCCTCCCTCTCCTCTCCTCTTCCTCAAGGTGCAAGAGTGTAACAGCCCATAAAAGCAGAGCACTAAGAGGCCCTCAGTTCTACAGAATCCCCCCAACCCTCAGCCTCTGTGTGAGGACGGGGCAGGAAGTGCCTGACGCCTGCACCACTGTGGCCCTTTCCCCAAGGCCAGCGGGCCCCCCTGCTTTTCACTGTCAGTGCCCCTTTTACTTGCTTTCCTTCTTCACAGACCCTCTCTGGGAAGGGATGGAAGTCTCCCAGCCCCTCCTGCCACAAGGCTGACGTGCCCCACCTGCTAGATGATCCATGGCTGAAGCAAAGTCAGGGTGGTGAAACGGCTCGTCAGTGGGGCCCAGCCCTGGCTGTGGTGGGCTCCCCTGGGACGGTGGTGGCAGGCTGCCTAAGGTCCAGGGGCTGCCTGCTTCCTTTCAGGGCTGAACCAGACTCAGTCGTGACTCGACTGGCTAGCAGAGCAAGAACTTCCTTTCTGAGGCTCCAACTTAAAGCAGAGCTGTTTCAAGGTGGTCTGGGCCATGCCTTTCAGGGGCCTTGGCCCAAACTAACAGCAGCTTGCCCACTCCAGCCTTCCCCAGTCACAGGCTGGCATCCTCACTGCACAACCCGAATGTGGGCTCAGATGTCCGCAGCCCCACCACTGCCACTGGAGCCAGGGGACCTGCACCAAGTGCTGGGGGCAGGCATGACCCCAAGCCCACTCAGTCCTCTTCCTAGGACCAGTGGGACTGGGATGACTACATGCCCATTTCAGAGAAGAGGCAACTCAGACACCAGCTCATGGGCTGGCAGTGACAGCTGGGGTAAGTCTGGATCCAAGCTGTCTCCCTTACTTGCTACCCTCTACTACCCCGAAGTCACAGACATGGGTGCGTCTGTGTCGGGACCCCACTGCCTGGAGTCACAGAGAAATGGGGGACCTAGGCATGCACCCAAACAAAAACTGAACACTGACTACATGCTAGGTGCATCAGGTTCAGGTCCTGCCACTGTGGGCCTGTGGTCCAGCAGGGTTGTCACACACGTGCAAAACCACACACAGTGAGAAATGCTGTGGTGGGAAAGTAGAGGGAATAGCGAGAGACCCTGGTAACACAAAGGGAACTGACATAAGACTGAGGTTAAGCGTGGGGAACAAGGGCGGTCTGACAGTGAAGTGAAAACATGAAGGATGCCCAGGAGCTACCCAGGGGAGGAGGGAGAGCAGCATCCACAGGAAGAACACATGCAAAGGTCCTGAGGCGAGCAAAGCCCCCACTACGGCCGAATGACGGTCGGGTGAGTGCGCTGCTTCAGACTTGGCTGGACATCACAGCAGGCCTCGAGACCTGTCTCACTGTCAGACACGTGCCCAGCTCTGTTTCAGGAAACACTGTCACTGATGGTGCAGACAACGGGCATCCTGAAGGTGTGAGGCCCTGGGGTGCCCTCTCACTCTGGGGACTGGCCTCAGTTCATCTCACAGGCTCATTATGGCCACATCCACTGCAGCACTCAGTTCTCTCAACCCTGCCATCCTGTTTTTGGTTTCCTCTTTATTAGTTCTTGGCATACGAGAAGGGACACATGGTATCAGCAACAACTGATTTGCAAGTTATCTGTTTCTGGCCCAGACTGAAACAAGCATGCAGCCTGGCCTCGTCTCTGACACAGCTACCCACAGGGAGGCCTCATGATCTAAGAGCCGATGCTCCCCAAGCCCTCTTGCCATTCAGGATACCTGGTTCCCAACCACTCCCTGCCGGCAGGGTGTGTCTTCCACAACCAACGCAAGGTCAGGTTATATCTCAGCACAAACTCATGGCACTCACTCCACTTGGCAGTGCCCCACTACTTCAAGTAGGAAAGCACGCACACATCCCATTGAATGTTGCCTCAAACTGGGAAGTGACCTTCTTGGCTTCCAAACAAGCCCAGCCCCAGCATTAAACATCAGCCTTGACAGACCTGGATGGGCCAGAATGAGCTCTCTAAAGCCATGACCCTCCGGTTCTGTGTCCTCCCTCAGTTCAGGTCAGTCACTCAGTCGTGTCCGACTCTTTGCAACCCCATGGACTGCAGCACCAGGCCTCCCTGTCCATCACCAACTCCCGGAGCTTGAGCAAACTCATGTCCATCCAGTCGGTGTCATCCCTACCAAGCTATAAATACCTTGTTCTTCCTCCCAGCTCAAAAACAAGAACAACCCCTTCTTGGCCCCCATTCAGCTCAGACGACAGCCCGTCTTCCTGTCCCCGGTAGACCCGCTGCACCTGCTGCACCCACGCCAGCCAGGCATGTAACTCCCTCTGTCAACAAAGCTGCTGAGATCTCACCTGCCAGAGAAATGGTGAGTTCTTAATTTCTCATTTTATTTTTGGCCACGCCCTGCAGCTTGCAGGATCTTAGTTCACCAATAAGGGATTCAACCTGTGCCCCTGCAGTGGAAGTGATGGGTCCTAACCACTGGAGTGCCAGGGAATTCTCAGTTCCTCACTTTATTTTACCTTGAACCCTATTCAACACATCCACTCACTCCCTCCTTCTTGAAGTTCTTTCTTTACTTGACTTTGTCAACACCAGTCCCATCCTGGCCCTCTAGCACACAAACAAGCGCCCTGCCTTACAAACTCTCTCTTTCCACAGCCTTGCCCACTTCAGTGATGGTCACTGCTTCCTTACAGTGTTCAGCTGAAAACCGAAGTTGCTTTTTATGCCACTGGCTCGTCCTCTTTGCACTACCTTCAAAACAGATCCAGAAGCAACCCTCTGTCCTGGACTCCACTGCCTGGACCCTCACCCTCCGCCTGCACTGAAGCACCACACCAGTCTCCTACAGCGCAGCACAGAGCCCTCCTCATGGGCGCCTGAGACAGCCTCTGAAAACGCAAGTGGAAGATTTCAGGCTCTGCATGACACCCTGCAGGAGCTCTCCACTTACTGAGAATGGAAGTAAGAGCCACTTGAACGCCTAGAAGGCCCTCAGCCCTCTTCTCCTTTTGGCTCCCCTCGGTTCACAGTGCTCCAGTCATGATGGCCCCTGGTCACTCCTTGACTGTGTGGGCACATCCTCACCACAGGACCCTGCCTGGCCACAATGCCCCGCGGCCACTTGCCCCACGGCCCTCACCCACCTGCATGCCCATCCTTCCCTGGTTCAGCATTTTCCTAAGGCGCCCATCACCACCTGGCACCCATGGCCATCTTTCTCTCTTTCCCCCTCTGGATGAGAAGCTCCATGATGGCAGAGCTCTCCTCCTGCTGTGCCTCTAGTGCTCTCAATAGCCTCTGGCTGAAGAGAAACATAGTGAGAAAATTCAGCATTTGCTAAATAAATAAATTTATTACTTTTTCATACTGTTCGTGGGGTTCTCAAGGCAAGAATACTGAAGTGGTTTGACATTGTGTTCTCCAGTGGACCACATCTGTCAGAACTCTCCACTATGACCAATCTGTTTTGGGTGGCCTACACGGCGTGGCTCATAGTTTTATTGAGTTAGACAAGGTTGTGGTCCATGTGATCAGTTTGGTTCAGTTCAGTCGCTCAGTTGTGTCAGACTCTTTGCGACCCCATGGGCTGCAGCATGCCAGGCCTCCCTGTACATCACCAACTCCTGGAGCTTGCTCAAACTCATGTCCATCGAGTCTGTGATGCCATCCATCCGTCTCATCCTCTGTCATCCCCTTCTCCTCCTGCCTTCAATCTTTCCCAGCATCAGAGTCTTTTCCAATGAGTCAGTTCTTCGCATCAGGTGGCCAAAGTACTGGAGCTTCAGCTTTAGCATCAGTCCTTCTAATGAATATTCAGGACTGATTTCCTTTACAATGGACTGGTTGGATCTCCTTGTAGTCCAAGGGACTCTGAAGAGTCTTCTCCAACACCACAGTTCAAAAGCATCAATTCTTTGGCACTCAGCTTTCTTTATAGTCCAACTCTCACATCCATACATGACCACCGGAAAAACCATAGCTTTGACTAGATGGACCTTTGTCATGGCAAAACAATGTTTGGTTAGTTTTCTGTGATTGTGGTTTTCATTGTCTGCCCTCTGATGGATAAGGATAAGAGGCTTATGGAAGCTTCCTGACAGGAGACACTGACTTTGGGGGAAACTGGGTCTTGTTCTGATGGGCGGGGCCATGCTCTGTAAATCTTTAATCCAATTTTCTGTGATGGCTGTGTTCCCTCCCTGTTGTTTGGCCTGAGGCCAAACTATGGTAGGGGTAAGGAAGATTGGCAGACTTTATTATTTTGGGCTCCAAAATCACTGCAGATGGTGACTGCAGCCATGAAATAAAAAGATGCTTACTCCTTGGAAGAAAAGTTATGACCAATCTAGACAGCATATTAAAAAGCAGAGACATTACTTTGCCAACAAAGGTCCATCTAGTCAAGGCTATGGTTTTTCCAGTAGTCATGTATGGATGTGAGAGTTGGATTATAAAGAAAGCTGAGAGCCAAAGAATTGATGCTTTTTAACTGTGGTGTTGGAGAAGACTCTTGAGAGTCCCTTGGACAGCAAGAAGATCCAACCAGTCCATCCTAAAGGAAATCAGTCCTGAATGTTCATTGGAAGGACTGATGCTGAAGCTGAAACTCCAACACTTTGGCCACCAGATGAGCTGACTCATTTGAAAAGACTGTGATGCTGGGAAAGATTGAAGGCGAGAGGAGAAGCGGACGACAGAGGATGAGATGGTTGGATGGCATCACGGACATGAGTTTGAGTAAACTCTGGGAGTTGGTGATGGACAGGGAGGCCTGGCATGCTGCAGTCCATGGGGTTGCAAAGAGTCAGACACGACTGAGCGACTGAACTGAACTGACTGAATGAAGATAATGAAGACCTTCTTCAAAAGGATTTGTGCACCACTGTTGTATTCAGTGCCCCTGACCCTGCAGCAGACCAGGCCTCCAGTGGAGACTCCTGAACACTCACAAGTAAGTCTGGCTCAGTCTCTTGTGAGGACACTGTTTCTCTGTCCTGGTTCCTGGTATACACAAGGTTTTGTCTGTGCCCTCCAAGAGTTTGCTTCCCCAGTCCTGTGTAAGTTCTGTAATCAAACTGCACTGCCCTCCAAAGTCAAACTCCCTGGGGGTTCTCAGTCCCTTTGCCAGATCCCCAGGTTGGGAAATCTGTTGTAGGTCCTAGAATTTTCTTAACAGTGCGAGAATTTCTTTGGTATAATTGTTCTGCAGCTTGTGGGTCGTCTGCTCAGTAGCTCTATAGTGGGGCCAATGGCAACCTACTCCGACAGGGCTTAGGCCACATGCTGCATGACCCACGTCTGCTGTGGTCAGAGCCCCTGCCCCTGTGACAGGCCACTGCTGATCCACGCCTCCATAGGAGACGTTCCAACACTCAAAAGCAGGTCTGGCTCAGTCTCTGTGGGGCCTCTTGGTCCTGGTGCATACAAGGTTTTCTTTGAGCCCTCCAAGCACCTCTGGCAGATACAGGGTTTGATTCTAAATGCGATTTTGCCCCTTGCTCCTTGGAAGAAAATCTATGACCAACCGAGACAGAATATTAAAAAGCAGAGACATAACTTTGCCAACAAAGGTCTGTCTAGTCAAAGCTATTATTTTTCCAGTAGTCATGTATGAATGACAGAGTTGAACCATAAAGAAAGCTGAGCACTGAAGAACTGATGCTTTTGAACTGTGGTGTTGGAGAAGACTCTTGAGAGTCCCTCGGACTGCAAGGAGATCAAACCAGTCAATCTTAAAGGAAATCAGTCCTGAATATTCACTGGAAGGAATGATGCTGAAGCTGAAGCTCCAATACTTTGGCTACCTGATGTGAAGAACTGACTAATAAAAAGGAATGCACAAGGACCACTGCAGTGCCCATCATGGGAACATCAGGAAGACACCTGGTGCAATGGAAGCATACAGCATGACGGACATATTAGCAGCTGCTAACTGGCTTACCTTTTTCATATGATGGGACATTCTCCTGCAACAACTTGCTAAGCTGTACTGTATTTAAATGTAAAAACCTCAGCTGTTCCCGCATTGGTCTTCCTTCTACAACTGGGAACATAAGACTGCCAATATTGCTCTTCGGAATTGGCAGACCCAGTCCTATTGAGAGTGTCGCAGCCAAATCAGTCTGTTGAACGTGCGTTGGATGTCTGACATCACCTAGAAAAAAGAAAACAGTTTAGGTGACAGGCTCTAGGACATGTGTGATGGTAGTCATTTTTAAATCTGACCTTCTACAAGTAATGTTAAAACAAATCACCCTGTGTGCTTCCTACTAACCACAACCTGGCCTAAACCAGGTTTTTAATTTCGTGGCTGCAGTTACCATCTGGGGTGATTTTGGAGCCCCAGGGTCTAAATCTACTCATGCCTCTAGGTCAGACGGAATTTACCAGATAAACAGAGGACATGTTAACAGACAATGCAGAAAGAGACTCCACAGGACAACTAACCAAATTCTTCAACAAATAATCACGATAAAACAGGATGGGGATGGAGACTTGTAAGTTAAAGGAGACCTAGAGACACATCAACAACAACTGAAACTATTTTAAGAAGAATGTGAGCAATTCAAGCCTAAGGGTACTCTTGAAAACTATGGAGGTTTTGGAGATAAATAACTAAGAGGAAGCTGGCAGCTTCCTGAGAGCCACAAGCTGAACCACAGGTCAGTTCCAAGTGTATAAGCTGAAAAGGGCTCCCCTGATATCAGAACAACCTTAACGACTGGCCTTGGGAAAGACTCCTGCAAAGTGGCCCAAATGTGATGAGACTGGACTACGGAGAACACTGATTATCAACTGTCAAAACTGAAGGTGCGGTTAGCCTGAAATGAGTGGAGCCAACAGCTGGGTGGGTCTGACAGCAAGAGAGGCAACATTTCAGAGCCACCACGGCAAGTGACCATCATTGAGCTCTGCCGGCTCTGCCAATTCCCAGGCCACAGTGCCCTCACAGGGATGACGGCAGAGATCTCATGTGTGGGGGTCAAGGCTTCACTGGAGAGGTCTAGTCAAAGTACTCAATAAATCAACCAAGCTAGGCTTCAACAGTACGTGAACCAAGAACTTCCAGATGTTCAAGCTGGATTTAGAAAAGGCAGAGGAACCACAGATCAAATTGCCAACATCTGCTGGATCATAGAAAAAGCAAGAGAATTCCAGAAAAAAACATCTGCTTTGTTGATTATGCCAAAGTCCTTGACTGTGTGGATCACAACAAACTGTGGAAAATTCTTAAAGAGATGAGAATACCAGACCACCTTACCTGCCTCCTAAGAAACCAGACATGGAACAGCAGACTGGTTCCAAATTGGGAAAGGAGTACATCAAGGCTGTATATTATCACCTTGCTTATTTAACTTATATGCTGGGCCGATTAAGTACAAGCTGGAATCAAGATTGTCGGGGGAAATGTCAATAATCTCAGATATGCAGATGACACTACCCTTCCGGCAGAAACTGAAAGTGAAGTCACTCAGTCGTGTCCGACTCTTGGTGACCCCGTGGACTGTAGCCTACCAGGCTCCTCCGTCCATGGGATTCTTCAGGTGAGAATTCTGGAGTGGGTTGCCATTTCCTTCTCCAGGGGATCTTCCCGACCCAGGGATGGAACCTGGGTCTCCCGCATTGCAGGCAAACACTTTAACCTCTGAGCCACCAGGCAAGCCCTAAGAACCTCTTGATGAAGGTGAAAGAGAAGAGTGAAAAAGCTGGCTTAAAACTCACCATTCAAAAACTAAGATCATGGCATCTGGTCCCATCACTTCATGACAAACAGATAGGGAAACAATGGAAACAGTGAAAGACTTTATTTTTTTGGGCTCCAAAATCACCCCAGATGGTAACTGCAGCCACGAAATTAAAAGATGCTTGCTCCTTGGAAGAAAAGCTATGACAAACCTAGACAGCATATTAAAAAGCAGACACATTACTATGCTGAAAAAGGTCCGTCTAGTCAAAGCTATGGTTTTTCCAGTAGTCATGTATGGATGTGAGAGCTGGACTATAAAGAAAGCTGAGCACCAAAGAATTGATGCTTTTGAATTATGGTGTCGGAGAACACTCTTGAAAGCCCCTTGGACTACAAGGAGATCAAACCAGTCAATCCTAAAGGAAGTCAGCCCTGAATATTCATTGGAAGGACTGATACCAAAGGTGAAGCTCCAATACTTTGGCCACCTAATGCAAAGAGCTGACTCATTAGAAAAGACCCTGAAGTTGAGAGATTGAAGGCAGGAGGTGAAAGGGATGACAGAGAACGAGATGGTTGTATGGCATCATCGACTCAATGGACATGAGTTTGAGCAAGCTCCGGAAGATGGTGAAGGACAGGGAAGCCTGGCATGCTGCAGTCCATGGGGTCACAAAGACTCAGACATGACTGAGTGACTGAACAACAAAAATAAAATAATGACAACAGGCCCTGTGAGGAGGGCTAGAGTTACTGCAATATAGTATTTAATGTTTGGTTTTCATCAAAAACTACATGCAATTATGCAAAGAAACAGGAAAGTATAGCTGAAAGAGAGAGAGAAAAAAAAAAGCAGGCTGCACAAGCGTCTTGGGAAGGGTCCATATGTCAGAGTTAATAGACAAAGTCTTCCAAGCAGTCATTGTAAATATGGTCAAAGAACTAAAGGAAACTAGGCAGGTTTCCTTGCCTAGGAAGGTAGTAAAGCCAGGTAGGATGACAGGGTCCCATCCTTCAGAGATTATCAATAAAGGGTTAGGGGTTAGATGGAAACTCTGAAGGTGAGAAGTATAACTGAAATGAAAAATTTACTATGAAGGCTCAATAGCAGATTTTCAACTGGCAGAAGAATCAGGAAAGACAGATTGATAAAAAACTATACAATTATACAATAAACAATTATACAATCTGAGAAATGGAAAATCTTCCAAATTTGATGAGAAACATTAATTTCACATCCAATAAGCTCAATGAACTCCAAGCTGTACAGATACAAACTACAAGGAGTGAAGCGAAACTAATTAGATTAATGGTTGATTTCTCATCAGAACCACAGAAGCCAGAAGGCAGCAGGACAGCATGTGCAAAGAGCAGAAAGAACCAGAATCTAGCAAAACTACCTTTCAAAAAATCAAGGGGAAATGAAGACATCCCAAGACTAAAAAAGCAAAAAAGACAATTCATTATTAACAAACTCAGGACTCAAAAAGCTAAGATCATGGCATATGGTCCCATTACTTCATGGTAAATAAACGAGGAAAAAGTGGACTTTATTTTCTTGGGCTCTGAAATCACTGTGGATGGTGACTGCAGCCATGAAATTAAAAAGGAAAGCTATGACAAACCTAGACAGTGTATTAAAAAACAAAGACATCACTTTGCCTACAGAGATCCACAGAGTCAAACCTACAATTTTTCCAGTAGTCATGTATGTATGTGAGAGGTGGACCATAAAGGCTGAGTGCCAAAGAATTGATGCTTTCGAACTGTGGTGCTGGAGATGACCCTTGAGAGTTCCTTGGACTGTAACGAGATCAAATCAGTCAATCCTAAAAGAAACCAACCCTGAACATTCATTGGAAGGACTGATGCTGAAGCTCCAACACTTTGGCCACCTGATGCAAAAAGCCAACTTATCAGAAAAGGCCCTGATGTTTGGAAAGATTGAAGGCAAAAGGAAAAGAGGGCAGCAGAGGATGAGATGGTTGCATGGCATCACTGAATCAATGGACATGAGTTTGAGCAAACTTGGGGAGATTCTGAACAGCAGGGAAGCCTGGTGTACTGCAGTCTGCTGCTGCTGCTAAGTCGCTTCAGTTGTGTCTGACTCTGTGTGACCCTGTAGACGGCAGCCTACCAGGCTCCTCTGTCCCTGGGATTCTCAAGGCAAGAATACTGGAGTGGGTTGCCATTTCTTTCTCCAATGCATGAAAGTGAAAAGTGAAAGTGAAGATGCTCAGTTGTGTCCGACTCATCGCGACCCCATGGACTGTAGCCTACCAGGCTCCTCCATCCATGGGCTTTTCCAGGCAAGAGTACTGGAGGGGGTTGCCATTTCCTTCTCCGTACTGCAGTCTATGGGGGTCACAAAGAGTGGGAGGTAATTTAGCGACCGAACAACATTTAAACCTGCCTTACAAGAAATACTAAAGGAAGTTCTTCACACTGAAAGCTAGTGACTCCAGATGGTAATCTGGATCCACTTTAAAGGTAACTATATAGTTATAAAAGATAGCATAAAATGTATTTTTCTCTTAAATTCCAAAACAATTATATAGAACTATAGGTATGTATGTATCAAACCACATATATATATTGTCAGCCTACAACATATAGAAATGGCATGTATCTGACAAACAGCAGAGCAGAGGTGAGTAGAAGCAAAGTTCTAGTGGAGAAAGAAATGACACGGTAAGAAAATATATGTCCACACAAAAACTTGTTCAGAATCATTCTTAGTGGAATGAAATGTTTCCACAAAGTGAAAACAACCCAAACATCTATCAATTGATGGATGGATAACCAAATGTAGAACACATATACAATGGAATATTACTCAGCAAAAAAAACACAAAGGAATCAAGTCCTGACACCTGCTACAGGATGAATGAACCCTGAAAACATTACACTAGTAAAAGAAGCTGGTCACACAAGACCATTTATTGTTATTGTTTTGTTCAGTTGCCAAGTAGTGTCTGATTCTTTGTGGCCCCAAGGACTGCAGCACACCAGGCTTACCTGTCCCTCACCATTTCCCGGAGTTTGCCCAAGATCATGACCATTGAATTGGTGATGCCATCAAACCATCTCATCCTCTGTTGCACCTTTCTCCTGCCCTCAATCTTTCCCAGCATCAGGGTCTTTTCCAGTTAGCTGGCTCTTCACATCAGGTGACCAAAGTATTGGAGCTTCAGCATCAGTCCTTCGAATGAATATTGAGGGTTGATTTCCTTTAAGATTGACTGGTTTGATCTTCTTGCAGTCCAAGGGACTCTCAAGAGTCTTCTGCAGCACCACGGTCACATAAGACCATTTATTACATGGCTCTATTTGCATGGAACGTCCAGAAAAGGCAAATCTGTAGAGACAGGAAGATTAGTGGTTGCTGGTGGCTGAGGATGGGGATGATACTGGGTTGGAGGAAGTGGAGGTGACCAGTAAAGAGGTGATGCTATATCCCAAAATTGACACTAACGATGGCTAACCATCTCTGAATGAACTGAACGGCAGGTGTGGAGTCCTGGCTCAAAAAATAAGCTTGATAAGAACACAGACTATAACTACTCTCAAAGCAAACAAATAAGTCAACAAAACAAGGAAGAGCTTACTGTGAGCAGCCCACGCAGTCAGTCCCTAGGCACAGCCGCCCTGGCCCTTCCTAAAGACGTGTCAGGCCTCCCAGGGAGGATATCCTTATATGCCCATCTGAGCCATGAAACATCAGCAGTTAAGTTAAAAATCACCCTAAGGTCCCTATAACATTAATGGCAACAGGCCAGCCCAGCTGTCCCTGCCCTTCCAGACTACAAGCTCCCTGTCTGCAGTGCCAGCACAGCGCCCAGCTGACTGCGGGTGCTCAGTGTCCTCTGCGGGGTGGGTGGACAGACGGACGGAGAGGGTGCATCCGGCCCGGGGCTCTGCCTGAGGCAGACGAGCCCCACGGGACCCTGCTCTGGGTGTGCGTGTGTCGGAGGCCAGTGCTCCGGTGGGTGCTGTGCACTCTCACTGGAAGGCAGGCTCCAGCGGGGCACTCAGTGAAGGCTCAGGTTACAAGACCCAATACCTGATGCCTCTGGAGTGAGACATCTAAGGGGAGGCGGTGCTGTAAAAAGACAAAAGGAAACCGGTGGGGCTTCTTCCCCAGCCAGTCCCTGCTCAAGCAGAAGACTCATTCATTCAGTATTTCCAGTGCCCATTAAACACCAGGCAATGCTGAGGCCCAAGGCACACAGTGATGCATAAAACAGACCTGGCCCTGCCCCATTCTAGCACCCAGTGAGAAGACAGAGGTACACGAGTCACACAGTTCATTCTGGGGTTATAAACCATGATAAGGACGATGGTGGAGTGGAAGAGGGGTGTGAGAGATGACCATAGGAAAGGTGAGACCAAGGATGAGCGTATGAGCAGGCTGAGGGGCTGAGGAGGACGGGTCAGGGCATGTGAGGAAGAGCTTAACACCTGGAGGATGTGTTGGAGAGGCCGGGATGTGATGAGTAACGGGGATGTGCCTCCAGACAAGGCCATGAGGGAGGCAAGAAGCCTCACGTGGAGTTTTCACTTTATCCGAGGCTCAGCTTCTGAAGGTGGTATGTATGGGAGCCTGGGACAGTCTGGCACAGGTGAGGAGCAGGGAGATGCCCAGGTTTCCAACCTGAAGAACTGTGTGAATGGCACCATCTGTTGACAGGGATACAGGGAGGGCCGACTGCAGGTGTCGTTGTCTCATTTGCTCTACCTGTGGGCGATCCAAGAGGACGTCAGTAGGCAGTGGGGCTGACAGTTTGGCGGTTGAGAAAGAGGCACAGCTGGAGGATAAATCCAACAGGTGTGAGCCCATTCATGGCATTTAAAACCATGGAAGAGCATGCGATCATCTCAGGAGTAAATGCAGAATCAAACTGAGGCAGTCCAGAAAAAAGGCTAGGGCAAGGTTGCTGAGCCGGCCAAGAGGACTGGACAGCAGAGCGAGAGGTGGAGGGGACCCAAACAGGTGGATAGTCCCAGGACCAGGGGTCAGCAGAGCCAACGGTACTGAAAAGTATCAGAGAGTCCAGCGTGCAAACAGCTGTAAGCTGACGGCCTGCGTGTCCTAAAGGGAGGTGGCAGGGGTCTCGTGCAGGCCTGTGCTGAATGAGGGGCCCGGTGTGCCTGGGCTGGACAGCTGAGGTATGTCTCAGTGCTGACGATAGGCTCTCAGATAGTCCTACTCTTGACTGGCCTATGACTCGAGCTGACATTGCTATCTATTCAAGATCGTCTCAAATAATAGATTCTTTTTCTTAAGTTTAATTTCTTATGTTTCTCTAAATTCATACATGCAGTTCAGATGTCCCGAAGCCTCTGGCACTTTTTATTGTTTAGATATCAGGCAGTGACATTCATACCACACAAGAAACATAAATTCCAAATCCTGACTGGTCCTTGCCCCATTAATTTTCATTCTCATTATTCAGGGTTTTTCAAATGTACACAGCTTCCAAAAATGGTTTTTAAAATTAAAATCAAAGTATAGAAAACAAAGAAATAAAGTACAGGTTTAAACTGTTAAACATCTAAATCTTACCAGGTTTCCTTTCAAATGCAGAGCTAATTAAGACCAGAGCAGTGTTTACTTCCTCCATGGAAGAGGCTCCATGACCTCCAGCTTCAGACATGCCATGATCACCACAGAGAACCAGCAGACTGGGCAACAGAGTATCTCTCTCCTGGGAGGCAAAGGGAAACATTTCAATTGTACCCAGACTAGGGAGAACACATGATCTTGTTAAGAAACCTACTTCAGATTTCAGCTTTGCTTTGTAAATAGTAGCTCTTTCTAAATGAGTTTTTTTCCTAACCTATGAACTTACAGTCAGATTAAAAGGTCAAGGTCAAGTAATGTCATAAATAGGGACTTCACTGGCAGTCCAGGGGCTTCCCTGGTGGCTCAGCTGGTAAAGAATTTGCCTGCAATGCAGGAAACCTGGGTTCGATCCCTGGGTTGGGAAGATCCCCTGGAGAAGGGAAAGGCTACCCACTCCAGTATTCTGGCCTGGAGAATTCTGTGGACTGAATAGTCCATGGGGTCGCAAAGAGTTGGACATGACTGAGCAACTTTCACTTTCACTTTCTGGCAGTCCAGTGGTTAGGACTCTGCCCTTCCACTGCAGGGGGCTTGGGTATGATCCCTGGTCAGGTAACTAAGATGCCACGCAGGGCCAAAAAACCCCCAAAACTAACAACAGTAATGTCTTAAGTAAGACAAATGGGATTAAACGGAGGTCACAGAGCATAGGACAGTCTCCTTATCTGTCACACACAGCTGCCCTCTGCCCCTAGGGCTCTGGCCAATGGCTCCTACTACCCCTGGGATGGACCTGATAGGCTCTGAATTGCCCTTGCTGCTTCTTCGCCTGGAACATACCTTCATACGTGGCTTACTGGCATTCCCACCCCCTTCAAGCCTCTGCTCACCACTCACATGTCCTCAAAGACTGCTCTGATCATGCAGCTTAAAATTTTGGCCTTTCTCTCACATGTACACTCTTCCTGCCCTATGTTCTGCTATAGCATCGACTACTGTCCAGGATACCTTTGACTCACTGATTATGCTCCCTGTTTTCCCTCCTGGCTAGAGGCTAAGCTCCTCAACTGTCTGTATAGGAACAGTGACAGAGAAGGTGTTCAGGAGAAATTATCTGGATGAACAGGTGGAGATACTAAAAGCCACTCTTTGGCAGGGCCGCTGGGTATAGTGCCCAGCACATGGCATGTGCTACTGTAGGTGAAGGTTGCCTGAGTGCTGGTGGGCATGAAGCTCACGCAAGGTCACCCGAGTTCACTCCCCCCGCCCCGCCCCCCCCCCCCCCCCCCCCCAGTTCACTTTAGAAGCTGCCTTTCCTCCAGGAAATACTGGCACCTTGACATGCTCACCTCTGACAGCAGTGAGGTGTGGATCTTCATCAGGATGCTGTCCATCTCACTGAGCTTGTGCCCAATCAGGGGGCTGTTGGGCCCAGAAATGTGGCCGATGTGGTCCAGCCCGAGGTAGTGCAGGATTAACACATCCCAATCCTGCCTTTTTAGTACTTTATCCAAATGCCTTGTAACATTATTATCCACCTTTAAAGGGAAAAAAGCACATATCAATAGCTTCCCTAATTTCCCTGGTGTTCACTCTTCAATGAAAAGTGACATGGTTATTTTCAAATCTAGTGGGTTTTTTTTAGGTACTTGGATTTGTGGGAGTTTGCAAAGACCAAAAACAAAACAAGCCTCCAAAATAAAAACTGTCTTAAAAAATGTTTGCATTAGATCAATCTTTCATTAATATTTTTATGTCTCTAAGTTATGAAGAGAACATATTATAATTTAAATGCACAAGGGTTGTTCTGACAAAATAATTCTGTAAGATCACTACTGGAGCATAAACTAAAGCTGACCAGAAGACCAAGTTCAACAGGTACCAGGTTGTTACGAGGCAACTAAGGGCTAAGGGCAGTTGAGTAAGACAAAACAGTACCCAGAGTTCAAGGAACCAGCGAAGTGAAGCTGAGGGCATCTGTGTGTCCTGTAAGAACACTATTCAGGGAGGAAAGAGACACACACTCAGTGGTTCCCAGTAAAACAGCCCCTGACAGACCCATTAGCCTGGAGAGCCCTAACTCCTCAGATGGCCCTTCTCCCTTCCACTGAAGAATCTACCATGAAGAGAAGTATTTCTGAGTGGTCATACACAGGAAGGGCAGTAATTGTTGTGTCTATACAGGTCTCCTTCAGTGAAGCAGACACTCCAAAAGGCCAAGCAAACGGACCCATCCAACGCGAGCTCAGACTTGCAGTGCCTCTGCTCCATGGGCCAGCTTTCTCACTGTGGGTCTAATTATGCCCTTTTCCTCTTTGGAGGCTGCACACCCACCACAGGGTCGATGCCTCTTGGGACCAGGCTCACCCAGCACACGTCTGCCCTCATGCTGCCAACCTCACAGAACAGCTGTGAGGCAGGATCCCTGGCAGACCATAGAGACCTCGGGCTCTGCCATGCACAGATGCTGTCAAAACTCAGGCTGAGGGACTCTTCCTGGCAAGCCCTTCCTGACTGTTGGTACCCATCAACAGGTATCTATCTGGGCTTAAGGGTCAGAGAACTAAGCTCACACCTGTGTCTGGGTTTATGTTTCTGGCTTGGAGCTGATTATGGGAAGGAACAAGTTTTTCAATCTCTCCATACTATTCTTAATGTACTAATAAAAGTCACATAAAACGCAATGTTGCCCCTTGCTAAGAACAGGGTACCAGGCTGTCTCATGGGATATATTTTTCTTAAAAACTGACCTCTGTATAATCTGATACAAAAAAAGAGGTTGTTCCATCGTATTCCACAAAATGCTTTGGGAATAATTTCACCCATGTTTCATCTCCATAAAAGATGATTCTTTTCCCAGCAGCTTTGGCTCGTGTGATCACATTGTCTTCCAGCAATGTGGGAGAATTGAGGTTCCTGACGACATCGATGAAGCCAGGGAGGCTCCCTGTCAGCAACGCCTGCAGGAGGGAGCACTCAGGAGTCAGGCCATGGAATTTGCGCATGGTGTCCAAGTGTTGTGTGGTGATCAGGGGCGGAAATGACTTGATGACTAAAGGAGGCAAGCATAAAGCTAAAGCAACCCCAGTACTGAAGGCTGGGTCAGTATTAGGACAAAGCAGGGCACAGATTCTGGGCAAAACCAGCAAACTAAGTAGTGAAGAACTGACCACATTTCAGTTAATGAGAGAATAAAGGAGGCGGCTGTGGGGTAGCCAGATGATAGCTGTGGTCAAAAAGGCAGCAATGGATGTTAAGAACTGAAGCAAACGTCAAAGGGTGGCAAGAACTTTGTATATCCAAACCCACTGACTGGTCCTCACCTAAGCTTCAGATCTGCCTCATGCAACAAGCAAACTCCTGACCCTAAAATCCAGCAATTCTATTATCCACCCCTGAGAAAGAATAGCTTCCCACTCACCCAGGGAGGAAAGCAGCCTCTAAACAAGAATTCTCAGGAATTCTCAACAGTAAACTGGCCCAGGGATGCTGGTAGGATACATTCCCCAGCCGCCCCCCACCCCCCCCTGCCCTGCCACCACCATAATTATTGAAAAAGTGGGTGGGTGTAACATGTCCTCACAACTTTCTAATATAGAATTAAGTCAATCACTCCTCCACTCCACCCCTGTACTTGAGCAGAGTCTAAATGGGTCATGGGTCTCTGGGATCTGGAGTGAGCTTGCAACTCATAACACTGGCATCCAGGGTCCTGTGTGATAAAAATAAATAGGAATCTGGACAATGTGAATAGTGTAACAATTCTGCCAAGACCGCTCTATCAGCAAATTAACAAAAATGAATTAATCTTGGACTTGGGAGAGTGAGGAACTTGGCAAATCCTCTCCCCCAACAGCAACGATAAATCTGGATAAAACTGTCAAAAACAACCACTACAGGACTTTACACAAACTGAAACGTTCTTATTCAAAATGAACTTTCAAATTCCAGTAAGAGCTGTGAGTACTTGTGGTGTTTTATCATGGGCTGAGGTGACAGAATTCCAGCTGAGCTGTTTAAAATCCTAAAAGACAATGTTTTTAAAGTGCTGCACTCAACATGCCTGCAAATTTGGAAAACTCAGCAGAGGCCACAGGACTAGAAAGGGTCAGTTTTCATTCCAATCCCAAAGAAGGGCAATGCCAAACAATGTTCAAACTACTGTACAATTGTGTTCATTTCACATGCTAGCAAGGCTATACTCAGAATCCTTCAAGCTAGCCTTCAGCAGTACATGAACTGAGAACTTCCAGATGTACAGGCTGGGTTTAGAAAAGGCAGCGGAACCAGAGATCAAATTGCCAACAATCACTGGATCATGGAGAAAAGCAAGGGAATTCCAAAAACAAACAAACCAACAAAAATAAACACAAAAAAACCCATCTACTTCTCCTTTACTGAGTACACAAAATACTTGGACTCTGTGGATCACAACAAACTGTGGAAAATTCCACAGATGAGAGATGCGAGTACGACCTTACTCGCCTCCTGAGAAACCGGGACTGGTTCAAAATTGGGAAAGGAGTACGCCAAGGCCATATATTGTCACCTGCTTATTTAACTTCCATGTAGAGTACATCATGTGAAATGCCCGACTGGATGAATCACAAGCTGGAATCAAGACTGCCAGGAGAAATATCAATAATCTCAGATATGCAGATGATATCACTCTAATGGCAGAAAGTGAAGAGGAACTAAAGAGCCTCTTGATGAGGGTGAAAGAGAGTGAAAAAGCTGGCTTGAAATTCAACATTAAAAAAACTAAGATCATGACATCCAGTCCCATCACTTTATGGCAAATAGAAGGGGAAAAACTGTACACGGTGGCAGATTTTATTTTCTTGGGCTCCAAAATCACTGCAGACAGTGATTTTGCCAACAAATGTCCATATAGTCAGAGATGTGGTTTTTCCATTAGTCCTGTATGGATATGAGAATTGGACCATAAAGAAGACTGAGCGCCAAAGAATTGATGCTTTCGAACTGTGGTGCTGGAGAAGACTTCTGAGAGTCCCTTGGACAGAAAGGAGATCAGACCAGTCAATCCTAAAGGAAATCAACCCTGAATATTTGCTGGAGGGACTGATGCTGAAGCGCCAATACTTTGGCCACCTGATGCAAAGAGCCAACTCATTAGAAAAGACTCTGATGCTGGGAAAGATTGAAGGCAAAAGGAGAAGGGGGCAGCAGAGGATGAGATGGTTAGATAGCATCACTGACTCAACAGACATGAATCTGAGCAAACCCTGGGAGATAGTCTAGGACAGATGAGCCTGGTGTGTTGCAGTCCACAGGGTTGAAAAGAGTCGGGCATGACTTAGTGACTTAAAAAACAAGTTCCCCTCTCGCACACTCAGCCATGAGTACCAGGAAGGGTACCCACCCAATTGGGCGCTCCATCGAAAAGTCCCATGCCAGGGACAAACTGAAAACAGGGAAGGCCAACATCATAGCTCTCTGAGGCTTCAATGCAGTTTGTAGAAAGACAGAACAGAAAACTTAGAAATGAAGTCTGGGGCATGGGACGATTGCGGCAGACCTCTGTGAGCTCCCACATATTCCTGGAATCTGGAAGGCTGCATGCATACAGGGGGTGAGCATACACTCAGGAGAGAACAGAGAGAACTGTTTGGATAACAGAGAGAGCTATCTGTTCCTTCCAGCTGTTTGAGACTTGCTCAGACAGACAGTAAGAGTTAGGGAGATGCATAAACTACCTGAAGATGAGTGTGTGGCCCAAACCATACACAGGTGCTTTTGCAAAGGGCAGAGGCCATATCACAGGTGTGTTTAAGCACAACCTCTGACCAGTCACTGGGTCACCACTCAGCCATGCTCACCTGGCTGCCCCTCAGGAAGACTAGCTTTAAAAAACAAACAAGAGCAAAGACCTCAATGAGTGTACATCTCAGGATCTCATGAGAAACAGACTCTAGAACTAGCTTTAGCAAGCCAACAAAACAACAGTGACAACCGCCACCACTCCTGGGATGGGGATCAGAACTCAGAGTTGAGATGGGAGTTACACAGATGTATATAGCTGTTAAATCTCATCAAATTATTATACTGTACTATATGAAAATTCTATCTCAATGAGGTTATGTTTTAAAACTTGATCTTTTCACCCCAAAAATCTGCTCTCTAAAGTCAACCAGTTACTTTGGATGAATATCTTTTCATCCTTTTGTTCTGTATGTGTATAATCACAAATATATAAAGTACACATCTTATCAAAATGGTTAACTACATAATTCCACAACTTGCTTTTTTCACTTAATAACATCACAAACCTCTTTCAGCAGAAAGCATACAGGTATTTCAGCTTTTTTTTTTTTTTTTAACAGCTACAGTACTCCAGAGTTTGGATGTACAGTATATTTATCCAAGACTGATTTAATGACCACTGCTTTTAAAAAGCTTCCAGTTTGGAAGTGCCGTTGGACCTCCGGTGTGAAGGCATAGTGTCGTCTAGGTGAGGCAAAGTGGGGCTTTCCAGAGTGAAACACAGCAAACTGTGAGAATCCACCATGAAAGGGGGTGGCACACATGGGGAATGTGTGCTCTGCTGGATAAAAGACACAGGACGGGGAAATGGGTTTAGATGAGGGTGAAGAGAGAACAAAGGCAGGACCACGCACCCTGAGGCCTGAGGGAGGAGGCAGAGTGTGAGCCGCTGGGGGCTGTCGGGAGTAGAGCAGAGTGACCTGTCTGTTCGGACAGGTTCTGGGTGAAAAGAGGTGCTGGCAAGGGTTTTCCAGCCCAAGGTTTCACAGGCTGAGACCACAGGAGACTGGACAAGGGTGGGAGTAGTCCAGGCTGCGTCTAATTCAGTCACACGAACAGTGTAAAGAGATCTGTTCACCTCATTTCTTGTGAAGAGTGCTATAATTAACCTTTCAATGTTTACAGTATGCTAGACAGATTGTTTAGTTGCCTTTGTTCTGATTACTAGTAGAGTTAAGAATCTTTTCATGTGCTTATGGCCATTTCAGTTTCTTCCTATGTGGATTTCTTTATATCCTTTGTCCAGTTGCCACCAGACTGTTGCCTCTGATCAGATCCTCCTTACATATTATGGGATTTACATCTTGTTTGCTGTGTTAACTGTAAATAAGTTTCCTCATTTATCGTCAGTGGACTTTTGTTTACAATGTCTTCCACCACTTACGGTCGAATCTGTCCATTCCTTCCTCTGGGCTTTCATAAGACACTTCCCTCCTCCTCCCACTAGTTTGAGTTCACACTGACATTTTCAAGAAGGGCAGGGACTAGCTGGTATCCCCTTCAACCCAGGACACATGCAGGCAGCAACCAAGTTATAGCTGAGAGCCTAGGAACTTGTGAGCGCCTGTCTGTTAGCTTCTTGGAGGCTTTCCTGGGGCTGCTGTGGTCTTGGGAACAGTAGTTTCTTGTCTTCTGAGAATTAAGGAGGGCTCTGCAGAGACTACTGAAAGAGAATCTGACCTGGTCACATCATTCTGCAATATCACTGTAGAACCCATGTGACCAGCAGAGGCTCTGGAAGCAGACAAACACAGGCTTATGCTCGGCTTCTAACATCAGCTGTGAGATTTTTACCACTTCAAGCCCGCTTCCTCACCTGGGAAATGAAGAGAGTGGCACCGACATCATGGAGCCTCATCCTCGGGCTGTGGTCAGAGGGCAGAAAACAGTGCCTGCACCACCGGCATGCTGCAGCCAGTGGTAACTGCTCATTATTACAACTATAAATTCCCCCAAAAGGAAAGGCATTCATAAATTAGTTACAATGTTTTAGAAGGAAGTTACTGTATAATCTTGGCTTCCCTGATAGCTCATTTGGTAAAAAAATCTGCCTGCAATGCAGGAGATCCTGGTTTGATTAATGGGTTGGGAAGATCCCCTGGAAAACAGAAAGGCTACGTACTCCAGTATTCTGGCCTAGAGAATTCCATGGAACAGTATGGTCCATGGGGTCACAAAGAGTCAGACACGACTGACCTATTTTTACTTTCACTTACTGTATAATCTTAACACAGAATACAAGTTGAACATGCTACTAGAGACATCAGTCTTGAAATTTTAAAACTGTGTTTCATGACAATTGTATCAGCACCTCCAGATGAACTAAGTCCCTTCCCTAAGTGGAAGCAGGACAGGGGACACACTTTTTAGTGTGTGCCTTACCTGATCCTATCAAATTCCAGAGCTGTAAAATCCTAACTCCAGGATGGAGTTCCTGTATACCAGTTCCTCACTGGTGAAGAATGAGGAGCAAGAACCTACAAGGACCCAACACAAAACACTGGTTTGGTGAAATGAAACAAACTGGAGATAGGAGGACCACAGTGGTCAGTGTGCAGGACTGAACAGAACCTAGAGCAGGCATGCTCACATGCTTTTTCTTACAAAACTGCCCAGATTCCTAATAACACTTTTCCTATCAAAATGACGGAGGAATGAGTTCCTTCCACACTTCTGCTGATAGAACAGACAGAGAATCAATCATCCTGATGGTCATGAGCCTGGATGCCTTTCTTCTAGCTTCCACAGGACTGTTCAGCAGAATGACTCAGCTCACCGAGAAGTTGTTCCTGAGCAACCTGACTACAGGGGGCCTCTGCCACTGCCCATCACTCTCTTCATGTTCTCCTCCTCAATTTCCTCCGTAGCACTAACCACTTACTGAAACTGTTCTGACTATTTATTTGTATACTTACATATTTTCTGTCCCCTCAATTAGAAAGTAAGCTTCATGAGTATAGGATAGTTGTTGTCTTGTTTTTCACTGAATCCCTCTTATCTAGAACAGCATGCAATACATAGCAGATGCTCAATAAATACTGCTGAATGAAGGACAAACCACATCCGAAAGTGGCAGAGAGAGTGGGACACTCAAGAAAAAGTCTTTTATTAAGATGCAGCATTAACCCCTTCAACCCCAGACTGTTTTACTCATCCAGGAGTCATTTCTTACTAATGCTGCCCCCAAGCTTTAAATCAAAAAGTGACTCCTTCTCAACAAATAATAAGGTGTCACATGATCATCCACAGATGTAAAGCTCAGCTAGAGACTTCTACACCATACTGGCCTGCAGTATATTCACAAACTTTTAAGTGCCTGTCCTTTTCTGATCCCACGTCTTTACTCATCCTTCAGATCCTTCAGATCCAAGCATGAATGTAATTTCCTCAGACAGGCTTTTCTGAACCACCCCAATCTAAACTGAGCCCCTAGCTGGCACTGAACATCACACCCTGTTCTTTTTGATTATGCATTAATCACATTTTGTAATTGCACATTTACTTATATGTTCATTTCTTTAATGGCTAGCCCTCTCATTACAGACTGAAAGTTCCATGAAGGCAGAGATAGTATTTTAAGAAAAAAAGTTTTTGAGCCAATAAAGCTTTACTCTTTTCTTTCTCCATAGTTCTTGAGTAAAGTCTCGCCCACTAGGCTGAACACCTGAAGGTGGTTTATACAGTAAAAACAAATATATCTGCTGAGAACAGAGCATGTTGATTTGGTCACTGTATATACTAAAATATTGGATGAGTCATTTAACTTATTTGAGTTTGCTTCCTCATCCATAAAATCAAGAGGTTGAACTAGATAACCCTAGAGGCTCCTCTCAGAATTCTAACTGACTCACTGATAATTAAAAACAGCAGGATAGCAAAGAAGATGGTATTTCCTGGATTAGACTGGCTGAGAAGATCTGGCTCTAAATCCCTTATGCTTCCCATGAAGCATGAGCTCTGGCTACCTGACAGAGGGCATAAATCATGAGTCTCAGTTCCAGTCTATCTGGAAGGCTTCTTCAGCATTCTACTGCCCCAGCCAGGAAGACAGCACCAAAGTAGTTTCCACTTAGCTAAAACTGGGACTCCAAGTAAAAGACAATAGAACATTCTTCTAAAGCTATGAAAGAGCCCAACCATGATCTATAATATATTAAGTCAAACTGTTTACCTTGATTCGAGGCATAGTAACTGTAGGTGGCTTTGCTTCAGCCACAAAACTGAGAGATGATCCCTTTTCCACAAGATAAGTTGTGTAGGGCATAAATTTCACACCCTTTGACCCAAACACAAAATCATCTCTCAAGGCGTCTATCAGCATAATAACAACTTTACTGAAGAGAGGTGGTGGAAGCTCGGTCCAGTTGGAACTGGCTCCTAAAGTGTTTGAAAAAGAAAAAGGAAATTGAATTTTAAACTCTTTTTTAGTATCCAGGAAATTTATAATCTGGTTTCTCCCTACTTCTCCAGCACATACTCTGTCACATCTACACATCCTGACCCAAAGGAAAGGGCCTGTTCTTGGGAAACAACGCTGGGGTCAGAGGGTGGGTAACAAGTAAGCCCAGGGGCCCCCGTATTAAGGAGAGAACTATCCTTAGCATTGTGGGGTGTACTGACACTGGGGAGTTCCTTCTTGCGAGTCCTACAATGGGATATCAGGGAGCTTGATATAAAACAGCGCTGCAGGAAACGGATGAGCGAGCATTTACAAACTGTCTTTCCATAGTTACCAGCTAGTATTGTGTGGATTTGGTCCAAAACGCGAGTTCTTTTACCTAATATTTATTGCTGGGTATATTATGTATTATTGAGGGTTCTACGCAGGGAGGTCTTCACTGGAAAAAACGGGCCCCTGGACGAATGCCACAGAAGAAAACAGGAGAGGTCGCAGGAATCTTACCTGCTGTGTCTTACTGAGCAAAAAGGATGCCTGGAACAGGGAGTGGCCCAAACATCTGCTCAGGGAAGGGGGTTGGGGTTCACTGGATGAGTACAGCTGGGGAGAATCTTACTTTTTACGGGTACAGAGAGCTTACTTTGCGGTGATCAGGGACGAAGATCTTAGTGGGGCAGGTAGTGGTGCTGGCCACAAAGTTGCTGGATACAGAAGAGGAAGCTGGAGCGGCAAGAAGGGGACCCTAGGAGGTTGGGATCAGAATGGAAGAGACCCCGCGGGAGTCCCGGGAGCAGAACCGCTGGGGGGAGGGTGGCACAGTCGTACCAGCAGAGGGTTCGGGCGCCGGGGACTCTGCTTGCCGCTCCGCTCCGGAAAAGACGGGAGTCGGGAAGAAGCCCCGGAGGAAGAGCGCGACGCCGAGCACCTCGATCACGACGCAGCCGGCAGCGAAGGTCCCGGAGCCCAGCCGCATCGTGCCCACCCTCCGCGCCGAGATCCGGATTCCCGGACACCGGGTCACTTCTCGCCTAGGAGGAGAGGCTCTCGCCTCCACCGCCGCCGAGTAGGCGGGAGCCGAAGCACCCGACAGACTAGCTGCGTCCTTTCCGCGTCCGCCGTCGCGCCGGAAATACGCATCAAGAGTCAGCCGCTTCCGGAGAGGCGGCCCCGGGCTCCAACTGTACTTCCGGTGCACCTGCCTATAAGGCCCCGCCCCTCGGCCGTTTTATACCCTTTGAGCCGCTCCAGGTTGATCCTGTGAAAGAGCTGCACTTAGCGTGCCAGCAAATGGGGAGAGCTCAGCAGTGCCCACAGCGTTGGAAAAGGCCAGTTTTCATTCAAGAAGGGCTATGCCAAAGAATGTTCAAACTGTCGCACAGTTGCCCTCATTTCACATGCTAGCAAGGTAATGCTCAAAAATCCTTCAAGCTAGGCTTCAACAGTATGTGAACCGAGAATTTCCGGATGTACAAGCTGGATTTGGAGAAGGCAGAGGAACCATAGATAACATTGCTAACACCCGTTGGATCATAGAAAAAGCAAGGGAAAACATCTGCTTCACTGACTACGCTAAAGCCTTTGACTGTGTGGAGCAAACAAACTGTGGAAAATTCTTAAAGAGATGGGATTATCAGACCACCTTACCTGCTTCCTGAGAAATCTGTATGCAAGTAAAGAAGCAACAGTTAGAACCGGACATGAAACAATGAACTGGTTCCAAATTGGGAAAGTGCAGTTCAGTTCAGTCGCTCAGTCATGTCTGAGTCTTTGTGACCCCATGGACTGCAGCATGCCAGGCTTTCCTGTCCATCACCAACTCCCAGAGCTTGCTTAAACTCATGTCCATTGAGTCGGTGATGCCATCCAACCATCTCATCCTCTGTCATCCTCTTCTCCTCCTGCCTTCAGTCTTTCCCAGCATCAGGGACTTTTCCAGTGAGTCATTTCTTAGCATCTGGTGGCCAAAGTATTGGAGCTTCAGCTTCAGGATCAGTCCTTCCAAAGAATATTCAGAGTTGATTTCCTTTAGGATTGACTGATTTGATCTCCTTATAGTCCAAGGGACTCTCAAGAGTCTTCAACACCACAGTTCAAAAGCATCAATTCTTTGGTGCTCAGCTTTCTTTATAGTCCAACTCTCACATTCATACATGACTACTGGAAATATCATAGCTTTGACTAGATGGACCTTTGTTGGCAAAGTAATGTCTCTACTTTCAATGAGACATCAATGACGTCTAGATTTGTCATAGCTTTTCTTCCAAGGAGAAAGTGTCTTTTGCCCCTCCTATTGTTTTGTTGGGGCTTCTCCATTGCCCTTGGATGTGGGGTATCTTTTTTTTTGGTGGGATCCAACATTCTCCTGTCAATGGTGGTTCAGCAGTGAGTTGCAATTTTGGAGTTCTCCCAGGAGATGAGCGCATGTCTTTCTACTCCGTCATCTTTATATCATGCCATATCGGGAAAGGAGGACATCAAGGCTGTATATTGTTGCCTGTTTATTTAACTTATATGCGGAGTACATCATGCGAAGTGCCGAGCTGGATGAAGCACAAGCTGGAATCAAGGTTTCTGGGAGAAATATCAATAATCTCAGATATGCAGATGACACCACCCTTATGGCAGGAAGTGAAGAAGAACTAAAGAGCCTCTTGATGAAGGTCAAAGAGGAGTGTGAAAAAGCTGACTTAAAACTCAATATTCAGAAAACTAAGATCCTGGCATCCTGTCCCATCACTTCATGGCAAACAGATGGGGGAAACAATGGAAACAGTGAGGAACTTAATTTTCTTAGGCTCCAAGATCACTGCAGATGGTGACTGCAGCCATGAAGTTAAAAGATGCTTGTTCCTTG
Source organism: Dama dama (assembly GCF_033118175.1). NCBI lineage: Eukaryota > Metazoa > Chordata > Mammalia > Artiodactyla > Cervidae > Dama > Dama dama. The sequence continues at coordinate 123,577 of NC_083686.1, read as the reverse complement.
GAAGAGAAGCTGTGAGAAATGTAGATAGCATATTAAAAAACAGAGACATTATTTTGCTAACAAAGATACATATGGTCAATGCTATGGTTTTCCCACTGGTTGTGTATGGATGTGAAAACTGGACAATAAAAAAGACTGAGTGCTGAAGAATGATGCCTTCAAACTGTGGTGTTGGAGAAGGCTCTTGAGAATCCCATAGACAGCAAGGAGATCAAGCCAGTCCCTTGGACAGCAAGGAGATCAAATCCTAAAAGAAACCAACCCTGAACATTCACTGGAAGGATTGATGCTGAAGCTGAAGTTACACTACTCTGGCCACCAATGCCAAGAACTGACTCATTGTAAAAGACCTTGATGCTGGGAAAGATTGAAGGTAGGAGGAGAAGGGGACGACAGAGGATGAGATGGTTGGATAGCATCACTGCCTCAATGGAGATGAATTTGAGCAAGCTCCAGGAGATAGTGAAGGATAGGAAAGCCTGGCGTGCTGCAGTCCATGGGGTCACAAAGAGCTACAGAGATGGCCAAGGGACATGCTGGCTTCTCTTAGCCAAGGGCCGTGTCTGTGGCAGGAGGTCCTGGGCAGTCACCCTCCATCTCAGATCAGGCAAGACTGGTAGGAGGTATGTCCAGCTCCACAGGCCCTCAATTTCCCGGCAGGCTGAGGAGTCTATCCCCAGACAAAACCAAGGCCCTTCTCCCTGAAGGCAACCCAGGGACCATTGTTTAAAGGAGCCCGTGTCTGATCACCTTCCTAGGAGCATACAGAGGCCACCACACATCCACCCCTGAGTGACCCACACATTACAGATGAGGCTGCCTGCCTCTGATGTTCCCATCCTGCAGGCTCCTGCCTGGCCCTCTTGAGATCCATCATTCCCAGAGTGCTGTGGCTACTGCCCCTTGGTCTCTTCCACCTCTGCCTGTCCATCTGTCTTCCCTGAATCAGGACACTGCTCCTCCCCACAATGCTCCTGGATTCCCGCCTTGGAGCTTGCCCCTGTGAACTGTGTCGACCATCAGCATTTGTCACCCCAAAGAGGCCCCTAGGAAGATGAATGAACCTCGTGTACAGGTGGGTCACTGCCGAGCTGTCTGGGTTGAGATGAGGTCACTTGATGAGCCATGTTCAGTGTGTGTGTGTGTGTGTGTGTGTGTGTGTGTGAGGGGTCTTCACAAGGGGAAGTTTGGACACAGACACATGGCAGACAAAGTGATGTGACAGCAGCAGTGGAGATGGGGTGATGGAACCCCAGGAGCTGGGAGGGTCATGGAACTGACCATCCTTAGAACCCGCAGGAAGAGTGGGCCCCTTACACTTTTGACTTCAGGCTCCAGGACTAAGAGTAAGTGTGTCTGTCATGTTCCAGCCCCTCATCTAGTATGATGTGGGGTCCTGGGGTGGGAGAGTGGGTCCTGTGCTTCTTGAAATCCAGGACCATCTCTGGCTGCCTCCTCTCTGAGCACAAGCCCCACTCTTCCTTGGGGAGAGAAACCTGGGACCCAGAATTCCTGCACCTTGCACATCCCTGTCATTGCCATCTGCCCCTGTCAGCCCCATCCCCAGGGCATTCCAGGCCCCATCCAGGAGCCACACTGGGAGAGGCTGTAGGCCAACCCCTATCCCACCCCCTGGACTTGAGTGCAGTCACCTGAGAATTGATTTACCAGTCCCCACATGCACCCCCATACCACAGGACAGGTCATAGTTCCTAGTTCGGGGATGTTGAGTGTGGTCCTTGAATCTGGATACAGAAAACCCTTCCCAAGAGACAAGGGCACAGCTGGACCAGGATGTCAGTACTGCTCCCTCCCATCCTCCATGGAGTGAGGCCAGAGCCCCAGTGACACCCAGGGAAGGATGTGACAGCCAGAGGAGTAGAACATCCTTGGACTGGGGCCCAGTCACCAACTCATTCCCCCAGAGAGATGAGTGTTTTCACCAGAGCCTCAAGATGCGACTGTTCCCCCAGCAACATCTAGGCTCAGGGAACCAGCCAGAAGGAAACCCCATTCCAGTGTATCTGATGTTTATAGGCCCAGCCTTGGGGTGGGGGGATAGTGCAGCTTGAAGGAAGATGGATGTGCTCCAGTTCTGGACACTTGCTGTCCAAGCCCATGCATTGCTGTCCCCGCCCCACGCCCAGCCCCCATCCATCTGTGACACTGTCCACCCCTGACCCTGGCTATCATTGTCCTCATCCATCCCTGACCCTGTCCATCCATGTCCCCGTCCATCCCTGACCTTGTCCATCCATGTCCCCGTCCATCCCTGACCCTGTCCATCCCTGACACCGTCCATCCCTGCCCCCATCCATCCGTGTCCACATCCATCCCTGCCCCCATCCATCCCTGACCCCGTCCAGCCTTGTCCACATCCATCCCTGCCCTCCTCCATCCTTGTCTGTTCCATCTCTCTATGGCCTTGTTCCCCTCAGGAAACCCTCTAGGCTCCAAGTGTCCACTTTTCCACCTCAACTGCATCCCTCTGTCCAATTAAATTTGTAGGATTCTTGCCCCAGTGAAGACAGGGCAAATGCCCCACATGGGCGTTTTAGCGTTTATAGACTTGGCTTCCCTTCTCTTCTGGGCTGGGGTCTGGCTGGATCTGATTTGGTTTCCAGCTGCCCTGGGGGTGAAACCAGGCGCCTCCTCACCACAGTCATCCCTAGCTCCACACCTCTTCACACTCTCTGGCTCTTGAACAGTCTTGCACACTGACTGCAAGCTGCCTGAGCAGTCAGGGACAGGCTAACTCCTCTCCTTGGCCGATCAGGAGTCCTACCTACATCACCAGGCAAAACTGGCTGAACCAACAAAGAGACAGATCGGAAGCCTTCCAGGCTTTAAATAATCAGAGGAACTGCTCTTCTCCCTGCCAGAGCTGAGACTGAACTCATTTTTCTAGAGACACCGTGTAGTAGGGGACATTAGCTGGGGGAATCCCACCACAATTTCCTAATCCACGAGGTTCTCTTCTCCCCCGCAGGGTACATGACTCTTCTCCACAGCCAAGAAATACCATTCTGCTGTCACCACTGGCAGACAGCAGCATGCCAGTCTAGAAGATGCTCTTTGTCCCACGCACTGGAGAATCCCTTCCCTAGAGGTGCAAAGGTACTAAGCCTGGGGAAGCTCCTCCAGCTCCCTCAAATTGCATTGGCTGAGACCAGTGGCAGCCTCGTGTCACAAGCTAAGAGAAGCAGAAGACAGCTTTGAAAATTAGTTATTGGAACCACAGACCATAGAATTTAGGCCAAGATAAATAGAGGACTGCAAGCTAAGACAAAATTTTAAAAGGATGCATGGCATCCTTAAAATATAGTCCATATGCCTGGGATACAATTTAAAAGATCACCCATTATACAGAGGATTGAAAGTTAACTTGAATGAGAATCAAAAATTAACTGATATGTAACAGTTTTTTTTTAACTTTCTAGACTTGCTAGACAGCCTCCCTGGAGTAGGAAATGGCAACCCCCTCCAGTATTCTTGCTTGGAGAATCCTGATAGCTTACAGTGAATGGTGAATGGTGCCTCCAGATTCATGGTCTCTGAAGAAAATTTAACTCCAGGACCAAAGACAAGATCTCTGTCACTCAGAGCTTTGTGTGCAAAATTTTACTTAAAGTGACAGGACAGAGAAAGCTTCTGAAATAGACAACAGAAGGGGATAGAAAGGGTAACTGCCTCCCTAGTTTAAGCGGGGGCCTTATCTACTTCTCAATTAGCTGCTGAGAATAGATAAAAAGAATACCTCAAGGTTGTAAGAGTTCCACCAGACCCTTTCCCGAGGCATACATCCTGAGATAACTTTGGCATAAGAGTAGTCAGGGAGAGTGTGTTCTGGGCAACCTCTCTGGGCAAGATCCACTGTTGCTGTGTAGTCAGGGGTACAAGTCTTGAGAAACAGGCTCCCAGGCAAGATCTGTTACAATTATAATCATTAACATAGAGCCTAAGAACAGCCATTCCATGAGTAAGACATTGTGCTGTGTGACCATTACTTTCAGACCTAAAGAAAGGCCAGTTCTAGGGCTAGATACATTGTTGCACAGGGCTTAAGGAAAGGGTGAGGGGGAATATTCACCCCCTCCTTAAAGGGCCTTGGACAGCCTGCCTAAGCTTTAACTCTTTCAATCCCATGGACAGAGGCGCCTTGGAGGGCTACAGTCCATGGGGTCCCAAAGAGTCAGACATGCCTGAAGCAACTTAGCCCAGCGCAGCACAGACAGGCCCAAGAACAGAGTGGAGACGACAGAGGGTGCAATCAGTGAGCTCTGTCTAACTGATCTAACCTGAACAGAAAAAGAAACTAGACTGAAAAATAAATAAATAAACAAAGCTGCAAAGACAATGATAACAAAGAATCTGACCTTTGTGTCATCAAAGTAGACAGAGAGGGGCTGAAAGAGTTTTTAAAAAACAATGGCTGAAAGCTTCCCAAATTTAATGAAGGATATAAATTCACAAGTGCAAAAAACATAAAGGTATAACATGGAGAATCACAAGAAATCTACATATTAAATAAATAAAACTATAATTAAAGAGTGAGTTCAGCAAGGTCACATGATACAGATCAAGACATAAAAATCAATAGCAATGAGCATGTAGAAAATCAAAATTAGAAATGTAATATCATTTATTATTAACATCAGAAAATAAATGAAAGACTTAGGTAGTCTTTAACAGGCTTTAGTTTTAAGTAGAATGATTTCTCCTACTTTATTCATAACCTTAGCAAACATGTACAGGATCTATATACTGAGTTACAAAATTCTGATGAAAGAAATCAAAGATGTAAATAAATGGAAAGATTCACTGTTTTTATCATGTACTGGAAGATTAAACATAATAAAGATAGTTGTATCCAAATTGGTTTATAGGTTTAATGTAATTTCTATTGAGTTAAAGTAAAAGAAAAACTTGTATAAATATAGATAAGTTTATTCTAAAGTTCATATTGCAAAGAAATTAATTAACAGAAACTTTCAGCTAAATAGGATTAGGAGATCAGAAGGGGAGGCTCTCATTCCCTGTGACAACAGCAGAGTCTTACTGGAGGGAAATTCTCCTCCTTCCTGGAATGACTCATCCAATGAAAAGCCATGGACTTTTTGTATACTGAGGCTTCCCAGGTGGCACAGTGGTAAAGAATCCGCCTGCCAATGTAGGAGACACAGGAGACGCTGGTTCAATCCCTGGGTAGGAAAAGTCCCCTGGAGAAGGAAATAGCAACCCTTTCTAGTATTCTTGCCTGGAAAATCCCATGGACAGAGGAGCCTGGCAAGCTACAGTCCACAGAGCTGCAAAGAGTCAGAAATGACTGAGTGTTTACTACAGCCCTCCCCACTTCCTTTTTCCCTCTGAAAAGCATTCTCCTTCCCTTGCCAGGCAGACACTGGCCATAGACGCAGACCCAAACTACAATACTCTGCTGATCCCAAATAAACTCATCTTTGCCAGAGGAATATCTGTTGAACTGTTTACTTCCGGTCTACAAAATATAAACAGACAACTAGCCCTAGAACAGCTAAAATAATCATGAAAAAGAACAAAGAGGTAGGAATCCTCCGACTGAACATTAAGCCCTAATAGCGAGTTACAGTAATGAGGACTGCATGCTATTGGTGGAGGTCTAGTCACATAGATCAGTGGAATAGAATACAGAGTCCAAAAGTAGATTCACACAAATTTGTTGAACTGATATTTTACAAATGTGAAAAAATAATTCATTGGAGAAAGGAGAACATTTCAATGAATGGTGCTGGAGCAGTTGGAGATCCACAGGCAGAAACATAAACCTCAACCTGAGTCTCATACTTCACATAGAAATTCACTCAAAATACATCAGATATGGAAATATAAAATGTAAAACTATTAAAATTTTATTAAAAAATAGGAGAAAAATCTTCAGATCTAGGACTAGGCAAATGATTCTTACATTTGGCAATAATATTCCAATCCATGTAAGGAAAAATTGATAAAATGGACTTCATCAAAACTAAACATTTTTGCTCTGCAAAAGACCCTGTGAAAAGACAGGCTGGGAGAGAAAATTTGCTAATGAGAAATCCGAAAGTAGACAACTATCTGGAATATATAAAGGATTCCCAAAACTCAATAGTGAAAGAAACTGTTGTCCTACAATTTTTATCAAGTTAACATATGCTTAAAAATAAACATGGCAGTAGGCCATTTTAAGGTAAAAGAAAATGAAAATTTTCCCTTAATTCTTTTAGACTTATGAATGATAAAACAAAGATTATAGCCATAATGTGATTTATAACATATAAAGATATACTGCATGTGCCAAATAGAGCACAGAGATGGGAGCAGAGTAAATAGACCCAAATGTTTTCAATGTTTCTACATTAATATGAAATAGTATAATGCTAACTCTATTAGACTGAAAAGTTAAGGATATGAACTGTAAACCAGAAAAACCACTAAAAATTATGTAAATAATTATAGCTAAACATCCAATAGATTAATTAAAAGCCAGACATTTGCAGTATGGATTAAGGGGGGGGGATCCTACATATAGGCATTGAACTTTAAAATAAAGATATAGAAATACTTGAATTAATGGATGGAAAAATATATGAGGGAAACAGCATAACAAAGCTGAAATGGCAATATCAGTATTGGGTAAGATAGTCTTCAAGAAAAAATACTATTGAACATAAATAAGGACATCATAATAATAAAATATTCCACTTTATTTTAAATAAAGATAAATATAAATATACTTCATCTCACACACAAGCAAAAGTAATGCTCAAAATTCTCCAAGCCAGGCTTCAACAGTACGTGAACTGTGAACTTCTAGATGTTCAAGCTGGATTTAGAAAAGGCAGAGGAACCAGAGATCAAATTGCCAACATCTGTTAGGTCATCAAAAAACCATCTATTTCTGCTTCACTGACTACACTAAAGCCTTTGACTATGCAGATCACAGCAAACTGTAGAAAATTCTTAAAGAGATGGGAATACCAGACCACCTGACCTGCCTCCTGAGAAATCTGTATGCAGGTCAAGAAGCAATAGTTAGAACAGTACATGGAACAACAGACCAGCTCCAAATTGGGAAAGGAGTATAACAAGGCTGTATAGTGTCACCTTGTTTATCTAACTTACATGCAGAGTACATCATGTGAAATGCTGGGCTAGATGAAGCACAATCTGAAATCAAGATTACAGGGGAAAATATCAATAAAATAACCTCAGATATGCAAATGACACTACCCTTATGGCAGAAAGTGAAGAGGAGCTAAAGAGACTCTAGATGAGGGTGAAAGAGGAGAGTGAAAAAGCTGGCTTAAAACTCAACATTCAAAAAACCAAGATCATGGCATCCAGTCCCATCACTTTATGGCAAATAGTTGGGGAAACAGTGGAAACAATGAGAAACTTTATTCTTTTGGGCTTCAAAATCACTGCAGATGGTGACTGCAGTCATGAAATTAAAAGATGCTTGCTCCTAGGAAGAAAAGTTATGACCAACCTAGATGGCGTAATAAAAAGCAGAGACATTACTTTACTGACAAAGGTCCATCTAGTCAAAGCTATGGTTTTTCCAGTAGTCATGTATGGATGTGAGATTTGGATCATAAAAAAAGCTGAGTGCCAAAGAATTGATGCTTTTGAACTGTGGTGTTGGAGAAGACTCTTGAGAGTCCCTTGGACTACAAGGAGATCAAATCACTTCATCCTAAAGGAAATCAGTCCTGAATATTCGTTGGAAGGACTGACACTGAAGCTGAAACTTCAATATTTTGGCCACCTGATGTGAAGAACTGACTCATTAGAAAAGATCCTGATGCTGGGAAAGATTGAAGGCAGGAGGAGAAGGGGACGACAGAGGATGAGATGGTTGGATGGCATCACCAACTCAATGGATATGAGTTTGAGCAAGCTCTGGGAGTTGGTGATGGACAGCGAGGCCTGGCTTGCTGCAGTCCATGGGGTCACAATGAGGTAGACACAACTGAGTGACTGAATTGAAATGATAAATATACAAAGCTGTAACAATCTTCAATACTCCTAAACACATAGCTTCAAAATTTAAGAATTAAAGAAGTAAAAGAAGAACTTGACAGAATTCCCTGGTGGTGCAAGGAAGAATCCACCTGCCAATGCAAGGACATAGGTTTAATGTCTGGTCTGGGAAAATTTCACTTGCTGTAGAGCAACTGGTCCTGTGTGCCACAACTACTGACCCCATGCTCTAGAGCCCACAAGCCATAATTACTGAAGCCCAGACACTTAGAGACTGCACTCTAAGAAATTACCACACTGTGAAGCCCTCACACTGCAACAAGAGAAAGCCTGTGCAAAGCAACAAAGACCCAGTGCAGCCAAACAAACAAACAAAATTTTTAAGAAATAAATAATTTTAAAAAGAAGTGGGAAATTCCCCAATAATGACTGAAAGTTATAAAACCTCTCTCTCAGCAATTGATAGAACAATGAGAATAATATATATATACAAAGGAGCTTCCCAGGTGGTGCAGTGGTAAAGAATCCATCTGCCAATACAGGAGACACAAGAGGGATGGGTTCAATCCCTAGGTTGGGAAGATCCCCTGATATAGGAAATGGCAACCTACTCCAGTGTTCTTATCTGGAAAATTCTGTGCACAGAGGAGACTGGATAACAGTCTGTGGACACAAAGATTTGGACACAAAGAGTCAGATGCAAAGAGTCAGACATGACTGAGCACACATGCATGCATAGACATATATATTGAGGATTTAAAAGATGAACAACACTATTAAACAACTTAGCCTAATTGTTATTTATATTTAACTACACAGGAGAGCTACAGAATACATGTTCTTTCCAATTATTTAGTACAAGATGGGAACATTGCATGCAAAGATGGGTTCGATAAAGGACAGAAATGGTGTGGACCTAACAGAAGCAGAAGATATTAAGAAGAAATGTCAAGAATACACAGAATAACTGTTCAAAAAAGATCTTCACGACCCAGATAATCATGATGGTGTGATCACTCACCTAAAGCCAGACATCCTGGAGTGTGAAGTCAGGTGGGCCTTAGAAAGCGTCACTATGAACAAAGCTAGTGGAGGTGATGGAATTCCAGTAGAGCTATTTCAAATCCTGAAAGATGATGCTGTGAAAGTGCTGCGCTCAATATGCCAGCAAATTTGGAAAACTCAGCAGTGGCCACAGGACTGGAAAAGGTCAGTTTTCATTCCGGTATTGCCAAAGAAAGGTAATCCCAAAGAATGCTCAAACTACCGCACAATTGCACTCATCTCACACACTAGTAAAGTAATGCTCAAAATTCTCCAAGCCAGGCTTCAGCAATACGTGAACCATGAACTTCCAGATGTTCAAGCTGGTTTTAGAAAAGGCAGAGGAACCAGAGGTCAAATTGCCAACATCTGCTGGATCATCGAAAAAGCAAGAGAGTTCCAGAAAAACATCTACTTCTGCTTTATTGACTATTCCAAAGCCTTTGACTGTGTGGATCACAATAAACTGTTGAAAATTCTGAAAGAGATGGGAATAACAGACCACCAGACCCACCTCTTGAGAAATCTATATGCAGGTCAAGAAGCAACAGTTAGAACTGGACATGGACCAACAGACTGGTTCCAAATAGGAAAAGGAGTACCTCAAGGCTGTATATTGTCACCCTGCTTATATAACTTATATGCAGAGTACATCATGAGAAACGCTGGGCTGGAAGAAGCACAGTTGGAATCAAGATTGCCAGGAGAAATAGCAATAACCTCAGATATGCAGATGATACCACCCTTATGGCAGAAAGCGTAGAGAAACTAAAAAGCCTCTTGATGAAAGTGAAAGAGGAGAGTGAAAATGTTGGCTTAAAGCTCAACATTCAGAAAACTAAGATCATGGCATCTGGTCCCATCACTTCATGGGAAATAGATGGAGAAACAGTGTAAGCAGTGTCAGACTTTATTTTCTTGGGCTCCAAAATCACTGCAGATGGTGATTGCAGCCATGAAATTAAAAGACATTTACTCCTTGGAAGGAAAGTTATGACCAACCTAGACAGCATATTAAAAAGCAGAGACAAAAATAAATAAATAAATAAAAAGCAGAGACGTTACTTTGCCAAAAAAGGTCCATCTAGTCAAGGCTATGGTTTTTCCAGTGGTCATGTATGGATGTGAGAGTTGGGCTGTAAGGAAAGCTGAGTGCCAAAACATTGATGCTTTTTAACTATGTTGTTGGAGAAGACTCTTGAGAGTCCCTTGGACTGCAAGGAGATCCAACCAGTCCATCCTAAAGGACATCAGTCCTGGGTGTTCATTGAAAGGACTGATGCTGAGGCTGAAACTCCCATACTTTGGCCACCTGATGCGAAGAGTTGACTCATTGGAAAAGACCCTGATGCTGGGAGGGGTTGGGGGCAGGAGGAGAAGGGGACGACAGAGGATGAGATGGCTGGATGGCATCACCGACTCAATGGACATGGATTTGGGTGGCCTCCGGGAGTTGGTGATGGACAGGGAGGCCTGGCTTGCTGCGATTCATGGAGTCACAAAGAGTCAGACACGACTGAGCAACTGAACTGAACTGAACTGAAACAATATTCTGGGCCATAAAACAAGCTTCAATAAATTTAGAAGAACTGATATCATATAGAGTATACCCCCTGAGCATCATATGATTAAATCATAATAAAATATTTAAAACTGACATATATGTGAAAATTAAACAATGCATTTTACAGTAATGTATAGAAGAAAAATTAATCAAGAGGAAGTAATGAATGACAATAAAAACACAACATATCAAAATTTGTGTGATGTATTATAGTTCTTACAGGAAGTTTTATACTTTATTTATATTAGAAAATTACTTAAAGTCAAGCATTTAAGGTTTCATCTAAGGAAGTTTAAAACATCACTCAAATCTACATAAAGAAAAATATGAATATAAGACGAGAACTTGGTGAAGTATAAACGTCAATGGAAAACATCATAATTAATAAACCTAGCTAGATTTACCAAGAAGAAAAGTAAAGGAAAATTAAATTATGATTATCAGGGATGGCAATAAGTAGGAAAAGTTGACAAATATCTTGAAAATACTACTTATCAAAACTGATACAAGCTACAGCAGAAGATATATATATATAGTCCTGTATCTAATACAAAAATTGAATTTGTTATCAAAAGCATTTCCACAAGCAAATTTCTGGGTTCACTGATGAATTATATAAAACATATGAGGAAGAAATAGCACTGACACTTCAGAAACTCTGAGAGAATATAGGGGGAAGACAGACTTTACAACTGGTTTTATGAAGCCAACATAACTCTTAAAATGAAACCTGATAAAAATATTACCAAAAAATAACACCCTATACCAGTATTTTTCATAAAACCACAAAAGATTTTTAACAAGATATTGGCAAAGTTGATCCAGCAATATGTATGATTTGACTGATTGAGTGAAAGTCACTCAGTTGTGTCCAACCCTTTGTGACCCCATGGACTATATAGTCCATGGAATTCTCCAGGCCAGAATACTGAAGTTGGTAGCAGTTCCCTTCTCGAGGGGATCTTCAAAACCCAGGGATCGAACCCAGGTCTCAGTCATTGCAGGTGAATTCTTTACCAGCTTAGCTACTAGAATAATAAATCTTGATAAAGTACTCACTTTATCTTAAGTATGCAAGATTGGTTTAATATGCATAAGTCATCAATGTAATTCACTGTATTGACACAATAAAAGAAACCCAATATAAGCATTTCAAATAGATTCAGTTCAGTTCAGTCACTCAGTCGTGTCTGACTCTTTGTGACCCCATGGGCTGCAGCGCACCAGGCTTCCCTGTCTATCACCAAATCCCTGAGCCTACTCAAACTCATGTCCATCAGGTCAATGATGCCATCCAACCATCTCATCCTATGTCGTCCCTTTCTCTTCCTGACGTCAATCTTTCCCAGCATCAGGGTATTTTCTAACGAGTCAGTTCTTCCCATCAGGTGGCCAAAGTATTGGAGTTTCAGCTTCAGTATCAGTCTTTCCAGTGAACATTCAGGACTGATTTCCTTTAGGATTTACTGGTTGGATCTCCTTGTAGTCCAAGGGACTCTCAAGAGTCTTCTCCAACACCACAGTTCAAAAGCATCCATTCTTTGGCACTGAACTTTGTTTATGGTCCAAATCTCACATCCATTCATGACTACTGGAAAAACCATAGCTTTGACTAGATGGACCTTTGTCAGTAAAGTAATGTCTCTGCTTTTTACTACACTGTCTAGGTTGGTCATAACTTTTCTTCCAAGGAGCAAGCATCTTTTTAATTTCATGACTGCAGTCACCATCTGCAGTGATTTTGGAGCCCCCCAAAACAGTCTGTTACTGTTTCCATTGTTTCCCCCTATTTGTCATGAAGTGATGGGACCAGATACCATGATCTTAGTTTTCTGAATGTTGAGTTTTAAGCCAGCTTTTTCACTCTCCTCTATCACTTTCATCAAGAGGCTCTTTAGCTCCTCTTCACTTTCTGCCATAAGTGTGGTGTCCTCTGCATATCTGAATTTATTGATATTTCTCCCAGCAATCTTGATTTCAGCATGTGCTTCATCCAGACCAGCATTTTGCATGATGTCTTCTGCATATAAGTTAGATAAGCAGGGTGACAATATACAGCCTTGACTTACTCCATTCCTGATTTGGAACCAGTCTGTTGTTCCATGTACTGTTCTAACTGTTGCTTCTTGACTTGCATATAGATTTCTCAGGAGGCAGGTCAGGTGGTCTAGTATTCCCATCTCTTTCAGAATTTTCCAGTTTGTTGTGATCCACACAGTCAAAGACTTTTTCATAGTCAATAAAGCAGAAGCAGATGTTTTTCTGGAACTCTTATGCTTTTCTGATGACCCAGTGAATGTTGGCAATTTGATCTCTGGTTCCTCTGCCTTTTCTAAATCCAATTTGAACATCTGGAATTTAATGGTTCACATACTGTTGAAGCCTGGCTTGGAGAATTTTGAGCATTATTTTGCTAGTGTGTGAGATGAGTTCACTTATGCAGTAGTTTGAGCATTCTTTGGCATTGCCTTTCTTTGAGAATGGAATGAAAACTGACCTTTTCCAGTCCTGTGGCCACTGCTGAGTTTTCCAAATTTGCTGGCATATTGAGTGCAGCACTTTCACAGCATCACCTTTTAGGATTTGAAATAGCTCAACTGGAATTCCATCACCTCTACTAGCTTTGTTCGTAATGAGGTTTCCTAAGGCCCACTTGACTTCACATTCCAGGATGTCTGGCTTTAGGTGAGTGATCACACCATCATGATTATCTGGGTCATGAAGATCTTTTTTGTATAGTTCTGTGTATTCTTGCCACCTCTTCTTAATATCTTCTGTTTCTGTTAGGGTCCATACGATTTCTGTCCTTTATTGTGCCCATCTTTGCGTGAAATGTTCCCTTGGTATCTTTAATTTTCCATTGTGTTGTTTTCCTCTATTTCTTTGCATTGATACTGAGGAAGACTTTCTTATCTCTACTTGCTATTCTTCGGAACTCTGCATTCAAATGGGTGTATCTTTCCTTTTCTCCTTGCCTTTTGCTTCTCTTCTTTACCCAGCTCTTTGTAAGGCCTCCTCAGACAACCATTTTGCCTTTTTTTGCATTTCTTTTCTTGAGGATGGTCTTGATCCCTGCCTTCTGTACAATGTCATGCGCCTCCATCCATAGTTCTCCAGACACTTTGTCTATCAGATCTAATCCCTTGAATCTATTTGTCACTTCCACTGTATAATCGTAAGTGATTTGATTTAAGCCACACCTGAATGGTCTAGTGGTTTTCCCTACTTTCTTCAATTTAAATCTGGATTTGGCTATAAGGAGTTCATGGTGTGAGCCACAGTCAACTCCTGGTCTTGTTTTTCCTGGCTGTATAGAGCTTCTACATCTTTGTTGCAAAGAATATAATCAATCTGATTTTGGTATTGGCCATCTGGTGATATCCATGTGTAGAGTCGTCTCTTGTGTTGTTGGAAGAGGGTGTTTACAAACAATCATTTGACAAAAGTCATCAATCATCTGTGATAACTCTCAATATATAAGGAATAGTAAGAAGCTTTCTTAGCCTGATAAAGGGCATATGAAAAAGCTATTTAATGATAGAATATTGAGTGCTTTTCCCCTAGGAGCTGAAAAAAAAAAGCAAGGTGTCCAGTCCTACCATTTCTATTGAATCTTGTATTGGCGCTATAAGCTGATTGCTGTAAAGTAGTGATAATACTTAAAAGGCCTAAAGTTCAAAAGTAAACAAAACTTTACAAAATGGTTAAGGCATCAGTTCACTACACAATGATCTATAGATTCAGGGCAGTCCCAAACACAATCCCAGCAGACACTTCTGTAGAAATTGATTCTAATATTTATATGGAAGCACAAATGACCTACAATAGCCAAAGCAACCTTGGAAAAGAACGAGATTGGAGGATGTACATTAGCTAACCTCCAGACTTACTAGGGAGCTACAGTGATAAATGTGGTGCTAGTCTACAACTGATAAACAGCTTAAAGAAGAGAGAGTCCAGAAATACATCACACGTTGATGGTAAGTCAAGTTTTGACAAAGGTGCGCCTGAAAACCAAAAGGGATCCAAAGGGATAGGAATGTCTTCAATATCCAAAAGAGATATCCAATATCCAAAAGGCATAGGAATGTCTTCAGTAAATGATCCAGAGAAAGTGGATAGCCATATGGAAATAATTAACTTCAAACACTATCTAGTACCATACACAAAAATTAACTCAAGCTGTATCATAAACTAAAATTTGTCAACTAAATCTATAAAACTTTAAAAATAATAAGCATCATATAATACCCTTGTAATGTGGATTTAGCAAAAGTTTTATAGACAAAACTAAGAAAGCAATAACCATAGAAGAAAAAAAAAAAACATGTATCAGACTTTGTGTAAAGTAAAATTTTGGCCATCAAAAGATATTTAAAACATTATTAGGTAAATCAAAGACAGGGAAGAAACTTTTACAAACATGTATCTGATGAAAGACTTCTATATACAATATGGTTTTAAAAACTCTTATAACTCAACAATTAACAGACAAAATCTATTAAATATGAGCAAAATATTTCAACGGACATTTGAGAAAAGGAGAAATACTAATGACCAATAAGCACATGAAAAACTGCTCATGTTGGCAAAGTAATGTCTTTACTTTTTAATATGCTGTCTAGGTTGGTCATAACTTTCCTTCCAAGGAGTAAGCGCCTTTTAATTTCATGGCTGCAGTCACCATCTGCAGTGATTTTTGGAGCCCAGAAAAATAAAATCAGCCACTGTTTCCACTGTTTGCTCATCTATCTGCCATAAAGTGATGGGACCAGATGCCATGATCTTAGTTTTCTGAATGTTGAGCTTTAAGCCAACTTTTTCACTCTTCTCTTTCACTTTCATCAAGGGGCCCTTTAGTTCCTCTTCACTTTCTGCCATAAGGGTGGTGTCATCTGCATATCTGAGGTTATTGATATTTCTCCCAGCAATCTTGATTCCAGCTTGTGCTTCCTCCAGCCCAGTGTTTTTCATGATGTACTCTGCATATAAGTTAAATAAGCAGGGTGACAATATACAGCCTTGAGGTACTCCTTTTCCTATTTGGAACCAATCTGTTGTTCCATGTCCAGATCTAACTGTTGCTTCTTGACCTGCATACAGGTTTTTCAAGAGGCAGGTCAGGTTTTCTGGTATTCCAATCTCTTTCAGAATTTTGCACAGTTTATTGTGATCCACACAGTCAAAGGCTTTGGCGTAGTTAATATGCAGAAATAGATGTTTTCTGGAACTCTTTTCTTTTCCTATGATCCAGCGGATGTTGGTAACTTGATCTCTGGTTCCTCTGCCTTTTCTAAAACCAGCTTGAACATCTGGAAGTTCACGGTTCATGTATTGCTGAAGCCTGGCTTGAAGAATTTTGAGCATTAATTTACCAGCATATGAGACGAGTGCGATTGTGCGGTAGTTTGATAATCATATAATCATACAATTATAATGAGGGTCAAATTGGAAAATGTGAAATTGCTGCCTATGATAAAATGCCCTTACTTATTTTAGTGACTCTTCTCTCACTTAAAAGCAGCTTACCAAGCTTACCAAGCAGCTTACCCACAGAAAGTTTTTCCATTAGCCATCCAGATATTACTCCAACTTTTGACTTCATTTCTTATAGCAAGACACAGCTTTGAAGAATAACTGTCCTTTGTTGCTGTTTAGTTGCTCAGTCATGTCTGACTTTTGTGACCCGAAAGACTGTAGCCTGTCAGGCTCATCTGTCCATAGGATTTCCCATACAAGAACCTTGGAGTGGGTTGTCATTTCCTTTTCCAGGGGATCTTCCCGATACAGGGATTGAACCTGTGTCTCCTGCATTGGCAGGTGGATTCTTTACTGCTAAACAACCAGGGAAATATGACTGTGTCCTTCCTTGTGCATATGGGAAATTCATCAGTCAAGTGGCAAGTGAGTGTGTGTGTGTGTGTGTGTGTGTGTGTGTGCATATACATACAATCTATGTTTGTTAAATAGGGAATTAAAAGAATAATTGGGCTTTCTGAAAGGATTAAAAATGAGTTGATTTTTATGAATGGCACTGACAGCTAACGAAAATGATTGAAAATATGAATAAAACTAGCAAATACACAGATGTATATACAACACTTCTTTTTACTTACTTTAAATTGTTTCCATGGTACTAGACATCCCTAAACAGCGCCTGTACTCTGAACTACATATTCAGGTATGTCATCAAGCAAACAAGAACATGAAACAAACCTTATAAGATCATTGGATCAGTTAATGACTATATATTAAAGAGTAAAGACTATCAATATATGCAGAGACAATGAAATGAAATAAAGACATCAGGTTGAGATTCATAGAAACGTAGGTTCAAATCAAAGCTCTTGTACTAAGTTATATTATGTGATGAGAAAAGTTACTTAAAATTCTCAAGAGCTCAGATTCTGTTCTGCAATTGTGTATAATAACAATACCTATTGATAAGTTTCTTGGAAGAATCAGATAAGGCAATATTGATATTGACAAGGCCATTAATGCAGTTAGATGCATTGGAGAAAATTGCCATCAGTGAGAACAAGCTCCCAGAGCCTTGACACAGAGCAGAAATGACAACCTTTTACTCCCGATTTCTGCTTCCCCTTGACCCAGGCTTACAGATATCTGTACTCGTCCTTTTACATACTCACAAATATAAAATAGTTTTTCTGGTTACCACAAAGAAGATATGGTGTCATTTAAATTTGCAACGCTTTTAAGTTTTTAATAATCCTGAATACAATTTTATAGTTTTCAGACCCAAATGTGTGCGTGTGTGGGTGCTAAGTTGCTTCAGTTGTGTCCGACTCTTTGTGACCTTATGGACGGTAGCCTGCCAGGCCCCTCTGTCCATGGGATTCTCTAGGCAAGAATATTGAAATGGATTGCCATGCCCTTCTCCAGGGGATCTTCCCGACCCAGGGGTCAAACCTGCATCTCTTCTGTCTCCTGGATTGGCAGGCAGGTTCTTATCCATTAGCATCACCTAGGAAGCCCAGATCCTCAGGAGCCCACTTCTTTTACAGGTAGTGTCATTGTACAAAGAAAATCAAATAATACAAATAGTGGAGAAAAGGAGCAAGGTTCTATATTAATCTAGCAAGTAATTCTTAGGCTCTGTACTTCCCTAATCTGGGAAGTGTTGGTCCTTTATTGAACTGGACCCTGGTGGTCCGGAGTCGACGATGAGAGAGTGAAAGAAGGAAAGAGGCTAATATTCCCTGGGTTATGCAGCCAACTTTTGGGTTCCAGGGAATCAGCCAGAAAGAGAGAGAGAGAGAGAGAGAGACAAGGGGACCCAAGCTCTGATGGAGCAAAGGTGTTTTAATCAGCATGGTGTGGGCATATATACTGTCTTACAAGGTAGTTATTCTCAGCAAAGATAAAGATTAAAATTCCAGACTTACAAAACATAAGGTGATTCATATTAAAGAGAGAGAGAGTTGTAAACAATCACTTTTTACCCTATGGTTCACAAGAAGAAAGAGGGTACTTATCACTGTATTGAAAAACTAACGAAGGAGATGCCCGGATTCCTCTTAATTCCTGAATATTCAGGAATTAATAAGGAACAGAGGATTCCTGACAGATCCAAAACAGCACACAGGAAGCCTCCTGTTAAATGCTTCCTGACAGGGAAGGTCCTAAGAAATACTATTTTAGAATCAAATGCTCATTAAATATGAACAGATCAAACTGCTTTTTTTTTTTAATAAAAGGAATTTCCAAAATTTCTGTTAATACTTAGGTAATGGAGAGGACAGGGTCCTCAGAGTTTATGATCACAAGGTTTATGATCAGAAATTATTTAAAAGGTAATTAAATGTGCTGTGTTGTCCTGGATTGACCCCTAGAACAGAAAAGTGATAGAAGTGGAAAAGTTAGTGAAACATGATTAAAATCTTGTGCTTCTTTAAGAGTAATATAATCAATGTTCATTCCACAGTCTTGACAAATATAGTACTAGTAATGTTAGATGATAATTATTAGGGGAAAATAATTGAGGAGTAGACAGAAACTCTGTATTATCTTGGCAACTTTTCTATTAATCTAAAATTATTCCAAAATGAAAAGTTAATTAAAATAATAATAATAATTGTTCAATTTCCAATATAAAAAATCTAGAAGCTACAGATTCATAGTCATGTGTCACTGAAGAAACCATGAAGCTTCTGAGTCCTCTCCTATAAAATAGAGTACCACTTATCCAAGCTGTTGACCTATGAGAGTCAAATAAGACAGTTACTATGAACTGCTTTGTAATGTCTAATTCAACAGGAAGATGTGGAATCTTGATATGTTTTATCTTTTAAAATAGTGTTTACACATACAAAGTGCACTGAGGAATCTATGATAAGAATAAAATAGGTTTCTAAGTCAGGTTTTTAAAAAACGACATCTTCTAAATTGCAATGAAACAGCTTCATTCATATTATTTAATTGGGAAATGTTTTAGCAAATATTTTTAGAGTCATAAAAATGACTATATTTTTTACACAAGTAACCCCAACCCTAAAAATTATTCTAAGAGTGAAATAAAGTGATGTTAAGTTTTATGGAAGATGATATTTCATTTATTAAAAAATCAGAAATATCTAAAATGTTGAATAAGATGTTTATGCAACTCAGTCTATGATAAATTAATAACAAAATATGCTATGAATAAAACACTAATTAATAACATAAGGACATAACTTGGTGAAGAATTTTTACAGCATGTTAAATGAAAAATTGTGGCAAACCTATTCATTAATAATCTATGAAAATAGTAGAAACTTTTTATTTTCAACATGCATTTTGAAATAATAACAAAAAAAATTAACATTAAAAATCAATTTTAAAACCCACAACATCATATTATATATCACCTAAATATTTGTTCAGGAAGAGATGATGTTTGAGGATAATTTTATTACTTATCCAGTGTAATTAACTTGTACTGGTGGAACCAACATGCTAACATAACATAGAATCTTGCACTGTATTTTCCTGATGTAAAGAAACCACAGATAGCCAAATCATAGGCCTGGCCCTCCCTATCAGTTTTCCTGTTATAGCCATGCGTCCCGAGAAACAGACTCACTCAGAAGGACAATGCAGATAGTGGAGTGCAGTTTATTTCGCCAGCAGGCCTAAGGCAGAGTCTCCTCTTAGCCAAGGACCCTGACCAGTTTTTCTGGTCATAAATGTATGTGCCCAAACCCACCTCCCCAAATTCCCTGAAACTAGTCTGAACAAAGGAAAAGAAAGATACAATCAAAGTTAACCTGTGATTCATATGCCTTAAGCCTAGGTAGTTAACAGTGGACAGTTATCAATAGGCCTGTGGTCCTACCCTAATAAGCATAATAGAATTTATGGCTCTATTTGGTTACACAGATAATTAGGGTAGTCCTTTAGGCAACAGAGAGTCTAGGGACGAGCCCTGGGGCTCTTCCATCCAGGGACCTGGTTTTCCAGTTGCTATGTCGTTTCCATAGATACTGGTCGTACAGCTCAAAGTCCACAGTCCGGCCCAAGATGGAGTCCTGCTTTCAAGATGGAGCCTGTTCTGTCTGTTTCCTCCTTCATTCCCCCCTCCTGATGCTCTTAACTCATAGTATGAGCATCATTCATAGGGATATATTTCACCCTGACTTTCCGACCTCCAATTTGGGAGAACGACATCAAACTTTGGGTTACAAAGTTCAAAATACATTGTAAAATAAAGGGTCCACAAAGCAGAACTATCAAGGCAACTATAACAATGGTAAATATAGCTCTCCACCAATCACCCTTCACCCAAGATAAGACTTAAGTTCAAAAAGGAAGGTTATCATCATACATAACTTTTATCTGACCTTTCATGTCATCTAGGGTGACTGATATATAGCCAGATAAATCAGGAATATATACACAACATTCAACTTTAATTATAGCACAGGTCCCTCTTTGTACTGAAACTATGGTTAGTCTCAAGAGGATACCAGCAAGTCCTTGTAGCAGCAGTTGATTGTAGAGCTCCATCTCTTTTTCTTCTTTAAGATGATCTTGGTTTCACGGGGATCAGTGGGGTCCTTTTGTGTAGCCCCTCGGCGTCCTCCAGGTCTGCATGGTGTACTCTCTTCACCCTCACGTGGTGGATGCAGGGGGTAACACCTGCAGCTTTAACTGCAGTCGGGCTGGTTAGAACAACAGTACATGGGCCCTTCCAACGTGGGGCCAAGGAGTCGTTTCCAGTCCTTGAATACACCTGATCCCTGGGCACAGATTCGTGAGTCTGTTTCCCAAAGGGGAACAGCATGCTTTCTTGTACAAACTGAGTTACCTGATTTATTACCTTACCCAGTTGTTTCATCTGCTGTGAAATCTCATCTCCTCTTACCTGAGGCAAATTTGTTGACACCTGTTTTATTATGGGAGGAGGGGGCCTCCCATACACAGTTTTGTATGGAGAAGAGCCATGGGACTGTGGGGTCATCCTGAGTCTGAGCAGAGCCGTCGGAAACAAATCCACCCAGGAGCAGTCAGTCTGTAAGATCCACTTGGAGGGTGTCTCTTTAAGTGTCTGATTGGTTCTTTCCACCCTCCCAGAACTCTGGGGCCTATATGCTGTATGTAGTTTCCACTTGATGTTTAAAGTTTTGCTTACTTGTTATACTAAATCAGCTATGAAAGTTGGGCCATTGTCCGATCCAATGCTGGTAGGAAATCCAAATCTGGGAACTATCTCCCTAAGCAGGCATCAGGCTACTTTAGATGCTCTTTCAGTCTGGGTAGAAAAAGCTTCTACCCATCCCAAGAATGTACATACTATGACCAGCAGGTAATGGTAGTGTCGGTGAGGTTTCATTTCAGTGAAGTCCACTTTCAGGTGTTCAAAGGGCAGTGTGCCTTTCAGCTGACTCCCTGGAGGTTTCTGTCTGTTCTGAGAGGCAGCATTGGCCTGTGAGCAGGCAGTGCAGTTCTGAGATTTTGTCCTGCATAGGGAAGAGAAGCGGGGAACCAAGAAATATTTTCAAATTAGCTCTTCCAGTTTATCATGGCCAAGATGGGTCGCTTGGTGTGTTTGAATTACCAGAGTGGGTACCAGTTCCTCCGGTACCCAAAATTTGCCACTTGGCAATTCCCACCATCCCTTTTCAGTCTTGATGGCCGCTTCTGCTTTGGCTAGTTGGTTTTGGGCTTCAGTGTATTTTGGAGACTCCAGCGTTAGCTCAGGTAGCTCTGTCAATATGAGAGCTTTAATAGGGGCCTCACTTGTCACCCCCAAGCCCTCAGCTGCTTGTTTAGCGGTCTTATCTTCCAGTCTGTTCCATGAGGCCGGGAGGTATCCTCTTTTTGATGTCCTCAGCAGTGTATGACTGTGATCCTTTCTGGTTCCCAGGCAGCATCTAATAGGGTCTTAATTTCTTCCTTATTTTTAATATCTTTTTCACTAGCTGTCAAAGGCCTCTCTCCTTATACAGAACCTTGTAGTGTGGCAAAAGCCTACCTGGAGTCTGTATAAATGTTTGTCTTCTTACCTTTTGACAACTGGAGGGCCCGGATTAGAGCATATAGTTCAGCCTGTTGAGCAGACCAGTGTGATGGCAGAGAGCTAGCCTCAACGATGGTTTCTTCCATGACTGCTGCACATCCCGACAGTCGTTGTCCTTGTTTCACCAGGCTGGTGCCATTGGGGTACAGGATCTAATCTGGGTCCAGGACTGGCTGGTCTCTCAAGTCAGGTCTGCTAGCATATTTCCTTGCAATCATGTGAGGGCCCACTTTCTCCCACAAGAAAGAGAGTGGCCAGATTCAGGGCTTGACAAGGCTCAGTAGTAACATGGGCGTTCTCACATAACAGTCCCTGGTATTGAGTAATCTGGGATGTTGACAGCCATTTATGGGGGTCCCCTCGCAGGAGGGTGTTGACCTCATGTGGGACTTTTAGGAACAAATCTTGGCCAAAAGTCAGCTTGGTTGCCTCCCCGACCAGTAAGGCAGCTGCAGCAACTGCCCGCAAGCATCCCAGCCACCCGGGGGCAACATTGTCCAGCTGATTCAAGAGATAAGTCACGGGTCTGTCCCGCGTCCCCATAGTCTCAGACAACACTCCCAAAGCCGCCTTGTCCTTTTCAGTCACGTGAAGAGTAAACGGCTTAGCAGGGTCTGGCAGGCCCCAAGGCGGGTGCTGACGTAACTGTACCGGGCTGAGTTCTGTTACCAGTGGGATTTGTTTTGCAAGCCTGGCTGGGGGGTGGGGGGGGGGGGTTGTCTTCTGCCCAGACCTCAGGGAATTGTTGAGTTAACTCTCTCTCGCCACTGTTTAGCCCGTCTGCTTTCCCTTCTGGGAGATCGTGCAACCTCCATTCATCTTGAGGGGTTACCAAGAGGAAGAGTAAATGGGTGGTTGAACCCACTCGAAGAGTGGGCCTTTTGTGGTTGGGAGGAAAGGTCACTTGTGCCCCCAATTTAGACAGCAAGTCTCTTCCCAACAAAGGTACTGGGCATTCAGGGATGTATGAAAATTCATGAGTCACTTGGAGTCCCCCCATCTGACATTTTCGGGGTAGGCTTGATACACAAAGGCTGCATTTATCACCATCTGAGACCCAGCAGCGGCTGGATCTATTGGCGTATAAAGTCTACAGGCCTCGCACAGTCTTTTGTAGAACTCAGAGGGTGATTCGCTTTCCCTTTGAATCACTTCGGAGGGTTTTGCCATACTCATAGGTTTTTGGGCCCCCCTTGAGGCCTTGTAAAATACCCTCCTGATGTCTGTCCAGGCGGCCCCTCCCTTCCTCTGTGTCACAGCCCCAGTTGGGCCTCTCACTGGGGGTGGCTGGTTCTCCCACCGCTGCGGGTTTGAGGACCCCCCCTTCCTCTGGGTCACAGCCCCAGTTGGGCCTCTCACTGGGGGTGGCTGGTTCTCCCACCGCTGCGGGTTTGAGGACCCCCCCTTCCTCTGGGTCACAGCCCCAGTTGGGCCTCTCACCGGGGGCGGCTGGTTCTCCCACCGCTGCGGGTTTGAGGACCCCCCCTTCCTCTGGGTCACAGCCCCAGTTGGGCCTCTCATCGGGGGCGGCTGGTTCTCCCACCACTGCGGGTTTGAGGACCCCCCCTTCCTCTGTGTCACCGCCCCAGTTGGGCCTCTCATCGGGGGCGGCTAGTTCTCCCACCGCTGCGGGTTTGAGGACCCTCAGGTGCCATTTCTCTGAACCATTTTCTGGCCTCAGTGAGGATCCTGTGTCTCTCCTCAGGGCTGACAAAGGAGACTAGCAGTTGGATTATGTCACCCCATATAGGGCGGTGGGTTCGAACAATAGTCTCCGTTGGCCTAATCATGGCTGTGGCTCCCCCGAGTACGGTGGAGCATGTTTCTGCCAGTTTAATACATCCATAGAGGAAAATGGCTGGCAATAATAGGCTGTGGGGGGCTGATGGTAGTGCCCACATGCGTCCTGACCCGGAGGCTGCTGTAGCTCTCTGAGGGGCATCTGTAGTGGGGTTCTTTCCCCCTGTTCCTTGGAGGCGCGCAGCCTCTAATTCCTGTGTTTTCTTCCCCCTCCCCATCAGTACTCACCGGGAGAGGTGGATACTATCGAGGAGGTCCAGCTGAGGTGGAATTCTGGGGGCGTTGACCAGAGGTCTCCATCGCTGGGATCGGAGCCTGCCGAGGTGGCGGCTCTACAATCTCCAGGAGAACTGGCGGAGGAGCAGCGGCCGCTGCAGGAACTTCACCCGGCCCTGGATCGGGTGTTAGGTTGCCTCCAGTCCTGGTGGAACACTGGGCAGCGGGCACGTCATCATCCAGTATGGGGGAGGGGTCAGGCCATCCCCATCCAAATCCTGTAGAATTTCCTTTTTTATCATCAGTCAATTTTTGTGCCATTAATATTTTTCCTTTTCCCTTCTGGATACAGAACCTAGTCCAAGTAGGAGGGTCTTGAGCTAACCCTGCTGCTGCTGCTAAGTCACTTCAGTGTGTTCGACTCTGTGCGATGCCACAGACATCAGCCCACCAGGCTCCCCCTTCCCTGGGATTCTCCAGGCAAGAACACTGTGGGTTGCCATTTCCTTCTCCAATGCATGAAAGTGAAAAGTGAAAGTGAAGTCGCTCAGTTATGTCTGACTCTTCAGGACCCCATGGACTGCAGCCTACCAGGCTCCTCCATCCCTGGGATTCTCTAGGCAAGAGTACTGGAGTGGGGTGCCATTGCCTTCTCCTGAGCTAACCCTAGCCATGAGTCAATATATGGATACTTCACCTGGTTCTCCTGTGACTACAGTATAGACTGCTTCCACTATTTTTAAGTTCATGGTGTTCTCTGGTGGCCATCCTACTCCCACAGGGGGCCATTCGACCTCACAGAGTATGTGGAGGTGGTTAGGCATCATCTTCACCCCATAGTTTCCTCCAAATCCCTTCTTTAAATTTGAAATCATGCACGCCAATACAGTTGCCTTAGATTCACTTCCCCCCATCTTGCTTACCTTCTCAGACCTTCTTATACTTTTCCTTTTCGTTCTGTCTACGAAGTTCTCAGTACCCTATGTACTTCTGATATTTCCACTCAATGAAACACTTAAATTGCCATTCCACCTCCTTGCCTTACTTGACAGATCCCAGAGACAGAGGGGGATAGGCGTGTCTTCACCAGCCAGTCAGCATGGCCGAACCAGAACACCACGTCGTCCAAGACTGTTTCTCCCTTAACTTTTAAAGTCCATTCTGCCTTGGTGGGCTTGATCAGGTGCGGATGAAGACACAGATGAGTTAAATATCCCATGTCCCAGGCAGTCTCTGGAAAAGCCAATTTGTACTCACTTATGTATTCTCCTCCTTCTAAGCCTGACAATTCCAAGGGAGTCAAGAATTTCACAGCAGATGGGACACCTCCCGGGGGAGGGCAGAATACGACCACACAAGGACCAAGTTTCTTCTTCTAAAAACCCCCAGGCGATCGCTTGGTAATAATTTTCCCCAAGAGGGCGTGGACACATCTCCTAATGATCTTCACAGATTTCCTTCCTAAGTCCTAACATGCTCTGTATCAAGAACTTGTACCAAGCAATCACTGCCACCTGCCTATTCCAGGCTCCTGTGGGTCCAAGCCCCTTCCAGTCCCTCCCAAGGAGGTGTTCAGGGCCCCTCTTCCACCCTGCCGGGGTGGGGTGGGGGGGGTTCCCCCTCACCCGAGTGCTCAGTTCCCCTGCTGCTGAACACTACCTGCTAACGTGAAAGGTCCAGGCGTTTAGAAGCAGAATCCTTCCAGAAGGGCAAGGCACCTTCTCCCCTCTAGAAGATTCAAGCTGCAAGGACTCGGAGTAGTCCCAAATGGGACTTGTCTCCTCAAAGTGAGTTTCCTGGCCAATGCACCAAATGTTGTAGCCACACGTTCTGGGAAACAAACTCACTCAGAAGGACAATGCAGATAGTAGAGTGCAGTTTATTACACCGGCAGGCCCAAGGCAGAGTCTCCTCTTAGCCAAGGACCCCAACCAGTTTTTTGTGGAAACCTTATATACCCTAAGTGTACACGGTCAAACCCACCTCCCCAAATTCTCTGAAACTAGTCTGAACAAAGGAAAAGAAAGATACAGTCAAAGTTAACCCCATGATTCATATGCCGTAAACCTGTGATTCGTATGCCTAAAGCCTAGGTAGTTAACAGTGGACAATTATCAATAGGCCTGTGGTCATACCCCAATAAGCATAATAGAATCTGTGATTCTATTCAGTTACAC
The DNA here is from genome assembly GCF_033118175.1 of Dama dama. Classification (NCBI taxonomy): domain Eukaryota; kingdom Metazoa; phylum Chordata; class Mammalia; order Artiodactyla; family Cervidae; genus Dama; species Dama dama. The sequence continues at coordinate 97,257 of NC_083686.1, read as the reverse complement.
AAATAATCAGGGTATTCTTTTAGGCAACGGAGAGTCTAGGTACGAGCCCTGGGGCTCTTCCATGGGGGGGAGGGTGTCTGGTTTTCCAGTTGGTATGTCGTTTCCATAGATACTGGGCATAGAGCTCAAAGTCCACAGCCCAGCCCAAGATGGAGTCCTGCTTTCAAGATGAAGCCTGTTCTGTCTGTTATCTCCTTCAATGCAAGAGATTCAGACTTGGTCCCTGAGTTGGGAAGATGCCCTGGAGAAGGAAATGGCAACCCACTCCAGTATTCTTTCCTGGAAAATTCCATGGACAGCAGAGACTAGCAGGCTACAGTCCATGGGATCGCAAAAAGTCGGACACAACTGAGCAACTGAGCACAGTGATGAGTGAGGGGTGTCCTTCCAGGTGTGAGTCATGCATAGCTGGACATATCATGTTCTTATTCAGGCTCTCTTCCCACGTAAGTCATTAGGGAGTGTTGAGGAGGGTTCCTTGTGCTATGCAGTGGGTCCTTGTGGATGGTTTTATAAAGAGTGGTGTGTGTATGTTAATCTGAGCCAGCTCATTCCTCCCTGCCTTCCACTTTTCCTCCTTGGTAACTGCAAGCTTCTTCTTGGGAACCATGTCAGTGAGGCCATTTCTCTTTGGTAAAGAAGTACATGTGTCTCCATTTTTAGATTCCACCTAGAAATGATGCCATATGATTCTGGTCTTGCTCTGCCTTCCTTACTTCACTTAGAATGATCACCTCTACTTTCCTCCCTGTGACTGGAAATGTCATTATTTGATCCCTTTTAATGGCTGAATAATACTGTATTATGTCTAGGTACCCCATCTTCTTTATCTGTTCATCTGTGTTCTGCTCTTAGATTGCTGCCATGTCCTGTTTATGGTCCTAGTGCAGCTGTAATCATCAGTTCAGTTCAGTTCAGTTCAGTCGCTCAGTCATGTCTGACTCTTTGCGACCCCATGAATCACAGCACGCCACTGTCCATCACCAACTCCCGGAGTTTACTCAAACTCATGTCCATCGAGTCGGTGATGCCATCCAGCCATCTCATCCTCTGTCGTCCCCTTCTCCTCCTGCCCCCAATCCCTCCCAGCATCAGGGTCTTTTCCAATGAGTCAGCTCTTCACATCAGGTGGCATGAGTATTGGAGCTTCAGCTTTACCATCAGTCCTTCCAATGAACACCCAGGACTGATGTCCTTTAGGATGGACTGGTTGGATCTCCTTGCAGTCCAAGGGACTCTCAAGAGTCTTCTCCAACACCACAGTTCAGAAGCATCAATTTTTAAGCACTCAGCTTTCTTCACAGTCCAACTCTCATATCCATACATGACCACTGGAAAAACCATAGCCTTGACTAGACGGACTTCTGTTGGCAAAGTAATGTCTCTGCTTTTTAATATGCTATCTAGGTTGGTCATAACTTTCCTTCCAAGGAGTAAATGTCTTAATTTCATGGCTGCAATCACCATCTGCAGTGATTTTGGAGCCCCCCCCCCAAAAAAAAAATAAAGTCTGACACTGCTTCCACTGTTTCCCCATCTATTTCCCATGAAGTGATGGGACCAGATGCCATGATCTTAGTTTTCTGAATGTTGAGCTTTAAGCCAACATTTTCACTCTCCTCTTTCACTTTCATCAAGAGGCTTTTTAGTTTCTCTACACTTTCTGCCATAAGGGTGGTGTCATCTGCATATCTGAGGTTATTGATATTTCTCCCAGCAGTCTTGATTCCAGCTTGTGTTTCTTCCAGCCCAGCGTTTCTCATGATGTACTCTACATATAAGTTAAATAAGCAGGGAGACAATATACAGCCTTGAGGTACTCCTTTTCCTATTTGGAACCAGTCTGTTGTTCCATGTCCAGTTCTAACTGTTGCTTCCTGACCTGCATATATGTTTCTCACAGCAAGGAGAGATAAGAAAGCCTTCCCCAGCGATCAATGCAAAGAAATAGAAGAAAACCACAGAATGAGAAAGACTAGAGATCTCTTCAAGAAAATTAAAGATACTAAGGCAACATTTCATGCAAAGATGGGTTTGATAAAGGACAGAAATGGTATGGACCTAACAGAAGCAGAAGATATTAAGAAGAAATGGCAAGAATACACAGAAGAACTGTACAAAAAAGATCTTCACGACCCAGATAATCACGATGGTGTGATCACTCACCTAGAGCCAGACATTCTGGAGTGTGAAGTCAGGTGGGCCTTAGAAACCATCACTATGAACAAAGCTAGTAGAGGTGATGGAATTCCAGTTGAGCTATTTCAAATTCTGAAACATGATGCTGTGAAAGTGCTGCGCTCAATATGCCAGCAAATTTGGAAAACTCAGCAGTGGCCACAGGACTGGAAAAGGTCAGTTTTCATCCCAATCCCAAAGAAAGGTAATGCCAAAGAATGCTCAAACTACTGCACAATTGCACTCATCTCACACACTAGTAAACTAATGCTCAAAATTCTCCAAGCCAGGCTTCAGCAATACGTGAACCTTGAACTTCCAGATGTTCAAGCTGGTTTTAGAAAAGGCAGAGGAACCAGAGATCAAATTGCCAACATCCGCTGGATCATGGAAAATTCAAGAGAGTACCAGAAAAAGCATCTATTTCTGCTGTGATCATAGTCTTTTCAAATTTTGGTTTTCTCCCTATCTATACCCAGGTGTGGGATTGCTGGATCCTATGGCATTTCTATGTTTAGTTTTAAAAAAGAAACTTCATACTCTTTGCCTATGCGATGGACCAATTTACATTCCCACCAAGAGTGCAGGGGAGTTCCCTTCTCTCCACATCCTCTGAAACATGTATTGTTGGAGGTTCTCTGAGATGGCCATTCTGACTGGTATGAGGTGATAGCTCACTGGACTTTTGATTGGCCTTCCTCTAACCATTAGTGGTGCTGAGCACCTTTTCAAGTGCTTAATGGCCACCTGTATGCCTTCTTCATGAAATGTCCATTGAGATCTTTGGCCCATTTCTTATTGGGTATTTTTGTTTTTTGATATTGAGCTGCTTGAGCTGTCTGTATGTTTTGGAGATGAATTCTTTGCGGGGATCTTTGTTTGAAATATTTTTCCTATTCTGAGTGTTGTCTTTTTCTTTTATTTAGGGGTTCCTTAGCTGTGAAAATTCTGCTAAGGTTAATTACATCCCTTTGGCCTATTTTTATTTATTGTTACTCTTAAGATGTGGATCCCAATAGAACTTGCTGTTGTGATTTACAACAAAGCATTTTCTGCCTATGTTTTCCTCAAGGGTTTAGAGTGTCCTCACATTGAGATCTGTAAACTATTTAGAGTTTATTTGTGTGTAGGGTGTTAGGGAGTGAGAAGTGGGCTGTTTCCTGCTGTGTCAGTAAACAAGGATGTCAGAGTCACCAGCAGCCCTCCAGTGAGCCAGGGAGCCCTCGGGGCGCTCAGGAAGGAGAGGCATCTCTGCTCTCTAGCAGCCGTCAGACTGCAGGCGCTCTAAGGCGAGCCCTGAGGAAAGGAAGCTCGGGACGTGAAAACAGGACGCTGGCCCCAGACAGGTGAGGTGCACCTGAAAGGAGTGATTTCAGGGAGCGCGGACTCCGGCATCTTCCCGCACACAGAAGAGCACTAAATCCCTTCACTCAGGGTATCTGGCTTTCTTTAGCAATAGTCTTGATGTTCAGACCACCTGCCCTTCATTACAGAGTTCTGTGTAACCTGGCTCCTCCCTTCACCTCCTGGGAGCAGTTCCCTCAGAGTTACCCGAGATGGTGTCTCCTGGGCTTGAAATCCTAAGTTCCCAATGAATAAAACATAACTCAACTTTTAGGTTGTGAATATTTTTTAAGTTGACAGGAATATTGTAATTTTGTTCCTATTTTCGTTGTTTAAGGAACCTTCACACAGTCTCCATGGGTTTCCCAGGCGGCGCTAGAGGTAAAAAGCCCACCTGCCAACACAGGAAACATAAGAGACATGGGTTCAATCTCTGGTTGGGGAAGATCCCCTGGAGCGGGGCGTGGCAACCCACTCCAGTATTCCTGCCTGGAGAATCCCATGGGCAGAGGAGCCTGGCGGGTTACAGTCCACAGGACCGGCAAGAGTCAGACACGGCTGAAGTGACTTAGCACGCACGCAGTTTCCACAGTGGCTGTTTCCGGTTTACATTCCAGCATGGATGGAGGAGGGTTCTCATTTCTCCACGCCCGCTCCAGCCTTGGTTCTTTGAGTGTTTGACAAAGGCCATTCTGACCTTTGTCAGCAGTGTGAGGTGATACCTCATTGTAGTTTTGATTTGGATTTCTCTAATATTTAGCAAGGTTGACATTTCCTGTTTTTTTGTAAAGGGTATGAGTGAAACCTCTTGCAAATGACTCTTGAACATTTTGATAAACGTTTTAATAAATGCTCCTAGAACATTCCTTGAAAGCGGGTGTTGTTTAGTCACAACCCCATGGGCCTTCTGAGTCTTAAGTGCCCATCAGCACAGCTTTCGACGTTGTCGTTATGGAAAACGGCCACAAGGAGGCAGCATTTTTCATGTTTCCCGCCCCCCCCCCCCCCGCCCCTTTTTGCTTTCTGTGCAATTTCATTTTGATCTTACATTGGAACAGAGCTGATGTCCAGTGTTGTGTTTGTATAAGGTGTACAGGAACTTAATTCAGCCACGCATAAACACATATCTATTCTTTTCCAGGTTTTTCTTCCCATATACAGCAGTTCCTAAAAAGTAGTGAGAAGCAAGAGTCAGAGAAGAGAATTAAAATGCAGCAAGAGGTGGTGGAGGTGTTGGAAACAAGTGGAAAACCCAAGAAATGTAATCCTGCAGAAGCAGGGCTCTACAAATTTAAAGCACGGTAACTGGATTCTGGAATTCTTTACAGTGGGCACATTTTTCCTAAGAAACTGCCAGAGAAGCCACCCACCGTGCCTATTGGCTTTGACTCTGAAATGGAGAAAAGAATCAAACAGAGAGAAGAAAAGAGGGTATTGCAGGACAAACACTTTAAATTTATGCAAAGCCTTGCCCTTACCATATCTTGTTAGGTGTTGTGGGTGTTCCTGATAAGAAAGAAATTCCACTCACTGTCCCCAGGACTCCTGCCTTTGTTTGGAAGAAAAGAACCCAAACCCACCCAAGAGGATGAGGGTGAAGAGCAGACAGGAGTCATAAAAGCCCAACAATCACCCCAAGACGGGTACCTTTGAAACCCAAAATCCCAGTGAGAACTGTGGAAATGCGCCCTTTCTGTTTTGTTACAAAAAAGTCACTTACAGAAGGAGAAGAAAATAAAGCAGCTGCAGAAAGTGCCCAACTTCTAGGCACTTCCTTTGCCTCATTTTATCACCATTTACCTGAAGGAGAAGAACATGAAGAACACAGCTCAGGTTGAGCCTTCTGCGTGGAGCCTGGCAGAAGAGGCGCCTGAAGGCACAGATTTGGGTTCTGTCTGCGCCCGGCGACAGAGAAAGCTCCTCCCGGTGTGATGGGCAGAGCAGCTCTGGTTCCCGGCCAGCGTCTGCAGCCAAGTTTGGCGGCAGAGTCGACTGGAGAACCCAGGTGGTACCCACCAGTCATGGGCCGCTCACTCACAGTAGTTTGTGTGGCTTCCATCCTCCTCCGGAGAAGGCAATGACACCCCACTCCAGTACTCTTGCCTGGAAAATCCCATGGAAGGAGGAGCCTGGTGGGCTGCAATCCATGGGGTCACTAAGAGTGGGACACGACTGAGCGACTTTACTTTCACTTTTCACTTTCATGCATTGGAGAAGGAAATGGCAACCCACTCCAGTGTTCTTGCGTGCAGAATCCCAGGGACGGGGGAGCCTGGTGGGCTGCCGTCTATGGGGTCGCACAGAGTCGGACACGACTGAAACGACTTAGCAACAGCATCCTCCTCCTCCTCCTCCTCTGTTTTATATATGTCAGAATATATAGTTGACTTGGTTTGTAATTTATTCACTTGGAGTGTAATTTTTACTGCTTTTATCCTTCATTTTTTATATTTAAAAATAAAGATATTTGATTTAGTTTATAGTTTATGTCTGATTCTTTCCTCTTCTCTGTGCAAAATGAATTTGGAGTTAAGGAGTCCTTTGCTGTGAGGGGGGAGCCTCATTAACCGCCTGACTAGGCAGAGACTTGACTGATGCGTCCCTCACTGAGGCTGTCTGCTACTTCAGGCCAGGCCGCTGTTCAGGCACCTTCTGCCTTTGGTGGTGCTGAGATGAGAGAATGCCGAGCAGGACATGTTTTAAGTCCCCCTGTGACCTGGGCTGGAATCAATATGTTTGTCTTACTAAAAATTAACAAAGGCAGTTCCATACTCCTCTCCACAGTGATTCTCAGCAGTTACATCTCATCAGCACCGTGAATGTTCTCTTTCCTCTGTGTCTTCTCCACCATTTTCCTTTGTAGACTGAGGATGGCCTTTCAAACAGCTGCAGTGTTCCCTCACTGTGGTTTTATTTGCACATCTCTAACAATTCCTTATGTGCAGCATATTTTTATGGGCTTTGATTTTAGTGTGTGTGGAATTGACTGGAAATTTTCATCTTCACAGTCTACCCAGTTTTTGTTTTCGGTTAGTTACCCATGGACATTTTTAAAGTGCTGGTATCATTTACAGCCCAGCAGTCCTTGTGAATATGAAGTGTTTTTAAGTGTTGCAGTGAAATAAGAAATAGTTTTTTCTCTTTTGCCTTTTGAGTCCTTCTCTACTTTAACTGTTACTGAGCTACAGCCAGCATTGATAGTTAAGTCTCCTTCTTTTCAGAAGACTAACCTGTTATGTAAGCTAATCCTGCACCTGTGTGTGTGTGTGTGTGTGTGTGTGTGTGTGTGTAAGTCACTCAGTCGTGTCTGACTTTTTGTGATCCCATGGACTGTAGGTCACCAGCCTCTTCTGTCCATGAAGTTCTCCAGGCAAGAATACTGGAGTGGGTTTCCATGCCCTTCTCCAGGGATATCCCACACCTATCACCCTCTAACTCTGCATGAGCCATATTTCATATCTATTATCTTTTAATTTTATGCTAGTCACATCCTGGTGCTTAACTTTATGGTACTTTCTCTGCAAACCTCCCCTTATAATTTGTTTTCTCTTTTTGCATTACAGAAAGAAAGCTTCAGTGCAATCTACAAAAGACAATGGCCCCAACTCCTGTGACTGCCTGCTGGACCTAAGTTACTGGGCTCCCTGACGCCAGCCTATTGACTATTTTGAAGCAATGCAAAAAGAAAGAATATAGAACCCTTATATGTTTTCTCTTTATCTCCAACCTCTGAATATGAGCCCCAACTGTGTGATCCCCTCGATTCCCTATCAGGGGAGACACAGTTCTTGAGCCATAAATCTACTGTGTTCTCTCCTCTTCCAGCTTAGGGATTAAAGCCGTCTGTTGCCTCCAAAAAACATTTCCACAAAGGTATAAGTTTCCTATGTTCTTGTTGCTTTTTGCATTGTTTCAAAACAGTCAATAAGTTAATCTTCTGAAAAGAAGGAAACAGTTATCAACACAGACTGTAGATCAGGAACAGCTAAAGTAGAGAAGGAATCAAAAGGCCAAAGAGGAAAAAAAAAAACTTTTTTCATATTTCACTGCAGCATAGGCAATAGCTTTGAAGTTTCTGTAGTGGGAGATGGCCACAAGGAGACAGGATTTCTTCATGCCCTAGTCCTGTTGCTACAGTAACCAGAGCCTTAGGGTCACTCCTAGTCCGTGGTTTCTTCTGGCACATGCCAGAAGCCTGTGGCTCATTAATCCTTGTTTTTCTTTTTTAAAGTTAGTGTATACTTTTTTTGGAGGATAGCTGACTGACAGTGTTGTGTTTGTTGGTGGAGAGATTCTTCATCAGTTATCCCCAAACACATTCTGATTCATCTTTGTTTTTTTCACATACACGTTATTATAGAGTATGTAGTACACCACCCTTTCTAAAGTAGGTCCATGCCGATTCTATATTCTATATGTGTTTGTGGGGATAAATGAATCCCAACCTCGTAATTTATCACTTCCACCCACCACTCTCCTTCCACAAACAATGTTTGTTTCCTGACTGTGCATGTATTTCACTTTTATAAAATAGCTCATTGGTATCAGTTTCTCCTTCTGAAGTACTTCACTTACTATGATTGTTCTAGTTCTAGATTATCCCTGCAAATGGCATTATTTTTTCATGGCTGAATCATATTCCATTCTATACATATATGATTTCTTTATTCATTCATCTGTCCATGTACATTTTGGTTACTTCCATGTCTCAGCTGTTGTAAATGCTGCTGCAGTGCATGCTTGTGCACGGTGTTGTTCAGTCGCTACTTCTGTCTTGCAAAACCCAGACAGTCCCCATGAGACACTTAGTCCCCTTTCCCCTCCCTCAGCCCCTGGCACCCACCGTCCTGCTTTCTGTGTCTATGGAACCAATTGCTCTAGATGCCTTGTATGAGTGGACTCAAACGTCATTTGTTCTTCCGTGTCTGCCTTATGTCACTGAGCATAATGTCTTCAAGGTCCATCCACGCTTTAGCCTGTGTCAGAACTGCCTTCCTTTCAGGCTGGAGAACATTCATTGTGTGGATGGACCATGTTGTGCTTGTCCATCCTTCTGTTGAGGGACATACGGAATATCTTCATTCATCTCTCACCTCTTGTAGTATTTGTGGAATAACTTCAGAAAATCCCATGATCTAAAAGTCATTCACCATTAACTACTTTATAAACTTTTTTATTTTGGAAACCATCAAAGCTCAGAAGAAGGAAAGAATGCACGTGAGCTTCACTTGTGTTTAGAAAGGCCCACTTTAGGGTATTCACTTTACTCCCCGTGTGTGCGCTGTGCGTGTGTGCGCGCCTGTTGGCGGACACGTGCTGTGTGTGGCCTGGGAGTGTGTGTGAGTGTGTGTGAGCGTGTGTGTGTGTGTGTGTGTGTGTGTGGTAATGGGTCATGGGGTGGGCTTGGGGCCCGAGGTGGGCAGGCGGGCGCAGGTGGGAGCTCCCGGCAGGCGCTCTGCTCGGATGGCGTCTGTGCCCCACATCTGCCCGCGTTCTCCGCTTGGATGCAGCACGGTGCCCTGTGGACATCAACCCCGGCACGAAGTCACTTGACCAGGAGCCTAGGAGCTGTCAGGCCCACCCCGCTACCCCCGCCCCTGCGGGGAAGCAGTGCCGGAGCGCACTCCCTCCCTAACTGACCAGCAGGATGGACGGACCGGCTCTCCCCGTGGACGCTACAGGACGGTCCTGCCTGGGCGACCCGGGCAGTGCCTCCTGCTGGGAGCCCGGAATGCTGCCGCCGGGCCACTTCCGGTCAGTCCTGCCTGGGTGAACCGGGCGGCGCCTCCTGCTGGGAGTCCGGAATGCTGCCGCCGGGCCACTTCCGGTCAGTCCTGCCTGGGCGACCCGGGCCGCGCCTCCTGCTGGGAGCCCGGAATGCTGCCGCCGGGCCACTTCCGGTCTGTCCTCACAGGACGCTGGGCTGCGCTCCACCAGGTTCCTGGCTCTCCCCGGGCCCTGACCACCACGTGGCCGCAGAACGTGCTCACAGTTTTGTTCTGCCTGCCGAAATGTTTAGTGACAAAGCTTTTGTTCCGTTTCATGATATGGGTGAAGTGTGGAGCCAGTGATGATTTCTTCTTCAAGAAAGGTACGTCCCAGTTCTCACAGGCGGGTGAGCCCCTGTCCAACGATGAGAGACCCGGGGGTGTGACCTGTGCCTCCTGGGAGCGCAGCCCTAGGCGACTTTGAACCTGGCCAAGTTCTGTCTACACTGTGGATTCAGACCTCTGCAAGTCCTGTCTACACTGATTATGTTTAGATGAGACGTGTTCTTCTACAGTGAGGACATTTACACCTGGCGGGGTTCTCTGTGCAGTAGGATGTGGAGACCTGGGTGCAGACCCGGCCTGGCCTCTGTCCTGGAAAACTCCTTGCCTGTATCTCCATGTCAGTGCTCAGAGGTCTGGAGTCTGGAGCTGAGGTGGGTTTCTCTGGGTAACCATGGGGTTCCATGGCCCTCCCGGGGGTCAGTGCTGAGGCAGGGCTCTCAGTCTTTACCTCTGACATGTTCACCTCCCCGGGACTCATCGAGACACAGATAGGCTACCTGGTTGTTGTCGTTCAGTCTCTAAGTCGTGTCCAACTGTTGTGACCACATGGACTGCAGCACGCCAAGCTTCCCTGTCCTCCACTATCTCCTGGTGTTTGCTCAAACTCATGGCCATTGAGTCGGCGATGCCATCCAACCATCTCATCCTCTGTCGTCCCCTTCTCCTCCTGCCTTCAATCTTTCCCAGCATCAGGGTCTTTTCCAATGAGTCAGCTTTTCCCATCAGGTGGCCTAAGCAGCTTTGACCACATGGACCTGGCTTGTTTACACATTACGAGCCTGCCGACCACAGCCATGGTGCCCTGACCAAGGGAATGTGTGACCCCAGGTAGGGGGGTCTAAGAAATGAGTCTCACCCCATCTGCATGGGCCAGAATCATGTACAGAGGGAGACCAGCTAAGGAAAAGGGAAGAACACATGTGAGCTTCACTTGACTTGTGTTTAGGAATCAGTGCTTTACAGTATCATTTTATACAAGCCTGTGCCTATTTTCTCTTCACCCCTGAGTGGTTCCCCATCCCTGGGGCTCCTGGAGACTCCTCAGGTGAGCTACCTGGTAATTATTCCAATTCACCAGCATGAGCATGGGGAGAAGGGAGCAGGTTTATCTGGGCAATTGATTGCAGGGCACATGGACCAGCAAAAAGCCAAAGAGAAGCAGGTGAGGTTGCAACTGTGATATCCTTCCAGTAGACGTCCATACTCAGTAGAGACCAGACCTGCCCCTCCTCTTCCAGCCCAGCGTCTGATGTGTTTTCATGGAATCTCAGTGGGACAACAAAAGACCGAGACTGCCAGCATGAAGGTAGTGTGTTCAACATTATTATGACATCTGTAAAAACAGTTAATATCACACAGAACCAAAGGGAATGTGGGAGAGCAGGAGGGGGAACCTGGGTCCCCAGTGACACCCTCTCAGCAAAGCTGGGCCTGGGTCAGGCTTGGAGGGTGTGACTGAGAGTTTGCTGGACAGGACACCACATTTAGAGGGCCTCCTGCAGTGTAGGTTTCAGGGCTACATAGCAACTAAGTGCAGAGCATGGTGGCTGAGCTGATGGCTGTGGATCCTGCAGGCTGAACGCTGAACCCTGAACATTGGAAGCTTGTCTGGAGTCACAGGACATGATTGCTGTCTCTGCTGAGATGATCACAGTGGGGACCCAGGTTCCCCCTCCTACTCTCTAGCATCCATCAGACTGCAGCCACTCCCCACAGGGGTCCCTGAGGAAACTCGGGAAGGAAAAGACAGGATACTGGCCTCAGATGATGAGGTGTGTATCAAAAGGAATAATTTCAATGAGATGACTCTTGCATCTTCCCATACATAAAAAGTGCTAAATTCCTTACCTTTAGATGCTGCCAGCATTTTTGAAATCCTAAAACATTCTTGCTGAAAAAACTTAACTCTCAACACCTAGGTTATGAACATTTTTATGTCTACACATATGAAGTAGACACTTTCCAAAGAGCAACAAAAGAAGACAAATCTCAACATTTGGAACACTGGCACCAATGGTGGACACTCCCCAAAAGATGCGACTGGTGGAGCAACTAGAACAATCATCACCCCTTTTCCCATAAGATTGTGGAATGGACACTGAGAGTGGGGAATTGTTACAGGAAAGAACAAAATCTGACTCCATGTTTTAAAAAGATATTTTTTCAAATTAAATCTTTTATTTTAACCTTTGCTTCCTTTTGGTTTGTTTGCTACAGGGATGCTGTCCATACATAATGGCCTGCCTCAGGAAACCCCGCCTCTCTGCCTTTGTCCAGGACCTGTCCACCTGTGGATGGCAACAGGAGGGAGAACGTAACACATCTCCCTCTGAGGCTGGCCATTCCAGGAGATATTTGCCAGATTAATGGCCTTTTTACGTTATTTTCTCACCTCCCAGCTCTGTGTTCTATAAAAGACACTGGCATTCAGACCCTGACAAGATGGTTTCTTTGCAATGTTAGTCTGCTATCTTCTCAATCTGCTGGCTTTCCAAGTAAAGTTGTATTCCTTGCCTCAGGACCTCCTCTCTGATTTATTGGCCTGTTGTGAGGCACGCAGAGCGAGCTTGGACTTGATAACAATCCCACATGCCTTGCAGTCAAAAAATCAAAACATAAAATGGAAGCAATATTGTAATAAATTCAATAAAGACTCTAAAAATGGACCATATAAAAAGATCTGAAACTAAAAACCGAAAGGAATTCAGTGGTTGTCTGACATATTTAGAAAGGAGTTCGTGCCCCTCTTGCCTGTACCCCCAAAGCCACACTGAACAGTTAGGCCCTGTCCATTCAGGACACCCTCTCCAGACCCCAGCTGGAGGTGCTCTGCCTCCAGCGCCCACCTGGGTCTCAGGAGATGGCAGGGGCACAACCTAGGGCGTCTCTTCTCTGGTCCAGGGGAGCGTCACACCAGCCACCCTGTCTCCCTGCCCATAATAAATAAGGAGGGTTGTTGGCACCTGGGTGAGTGATGCTGTGGGCACCTGGACTGCCTTGTCCTTGTGATTTGATGTGAAGACAACACAGGAGAACCAGCCAAGAGGGATCCAGGCAGCAGTGAACCCCTCTTCACAGGGACCCTGTGAGACCCAAGCACTCACTTTGCCCACCCTGCTCTGACTTTTGGGAACTGGCCTTTATCAGTCTGTGGGCAGGAGGTGAGAAGGACAACCCGGTCTCTCTTCCACCTCCTGAGACCCAGGTGGGCACTGGGGGCAGCAGCACCTCCACCTGGGGTCCGGAGAGGGTGTCCTGAGTGCACAGGGCCTAACCGTTCAGTGAGGCCGGCCCTCGTCCACAGTGCACTGACCTGCTAAAGGGTCTCGGGTTCCCTGGCATCCAGCTCCCCCATCGCCAACCCCAGCTTGGTGCCTTGGGAGCCCCTCACTGGCAGGCACCCAAGAGATGAAAGCTGCATGCCCAGCGAGAAGGAGGAGAAGCCAGTGGGGCAGGGGTCTAGCATGAAGTGTCCAAGGCCCCTCTGCTCCCCCAGGAACACCCCGCCCTGCCTGCCATGGCCTTTCTCCTCTTTAGTATGTGTCTTTGTGGCTGATGTTGCCAAACACCTTCCTCTGGAAGAGAAGGCTCCATGACCATGGAAGGGGTGGAGGTGCTATAGCCCTAAACCCAGGGAGCTTGAGGACTAACTTCCCTGAGCCCTGAACATACTGCCTGTTACATCTCTACCAACCGATGCCGAGATCCAGATTCTCTGTGGAAACACTTTCCATGTCCAACAAGAGAACCAAACTAGGCCAAGATCTGGGCAGATTCTCTGTGGAAAAATGTTTCATGTCCAACAAGAGAGGATTTGTTAACCCACAGCTGAACCCTGAGATGTGGGATGTGCTGTAACTGTGGAGACTGCAGGGAAGGCGTTTGAGGGGCTTCTTCCCAGGAGGCTCCCCTGAGGCCCCTGGAGTTACTGGACCCAGAGGTGGAGCACTCACACTTCTCTCCTCACTGCAGGCCAGACAGTGCCCCCAAACTCACAGCCCTGCTCCTCTGCCTCCCTGAGTTCAACAGAAACCCCCCGGTCATGAGGCCAAAGTGCAGTCTTCTTGGTGAGCAGAGCAGAGGCCAGTGGGAAGGGGGGTGGAGGCTGAAATCTTCTTTGTAGAAGAAAAATATGCATGTGTGTTCCCATGAGTGTTGGCCAGATGCTGCAGTAATTGGTGTTCCCTACAGATTTATGGGTGGGTTTTAGTTCCTGTATTTTCTAAATTTCTTTTTTTTTTTAAACAGCTGCATATTATGAGAAATTTTTTTTGCAATCAACCATGAGAACTTGCAAAATAAGATCTTTTTTTTTTCTTTCACTAAAATGTTGCAGTTTTCTCTTGGTGACAGATGAACAACCTCCTACTTTTAAGTATTCACTTAATCGGCTGCGCTGGGTCTTAGCTGTGGCACGCAGGGTCTTCAGTTGCAGCATGTGGGATCTAATGCCCTGACCAGGGATTGAACCTGGCCCCCCTGTGTTGGGAGCTCAGAATCTTAGCCTCTGGATCAGCATAGAATGCTGAGATCTCCTACTTAAAAAAAGATTATTTATTTTCGGCAGTGCTGGGTCTTCGCTGCTGTGCGGGCTTGTCTCTGGCTGTCGGGCGTGGGGGCTGCTCTCTCGTTTCTGTGCTGAACTTCTCCCTGTGGCGGCTGCTCTGGTTGGGAAGCACGGGCTCTAGGCTCTTGGACTGCAGTAGTTGTGAACGAACTAAGTTGCTCCACGGCACGTGGGGTCTTCCCAGATCAGGGATTGAACCCGTATCTCCTGCATTGGCAGGTGGATTCTTAACCACAGCACCACCAAGGAAATCATTCCCCTCCCCGCTTCCTGCCAACATCACCCTTTAAAAAAAGACTAAAAATAATCTGTTTAGTAAATTTTCAGGAGTCTGAGCTCTGAGGTCAGCGTCTGTGGTGTCATTCTCCCAAAGGCTTCAGACACCAGTTGGGCTTATGAGTCTGGCCACCAGGGCAGGTCTGGCGGCTGAAGACAGGCTTGGCCTCTGGAGCTCTGCCCTCACTGACTCACTCAGGGTCCCTGAGCCCTGGCAGCCAGGCAGAGCCGCGCGCAGGCGGGGCTGGTACAGCCGTGGGGCTGCTGTGGTCAGGGTGGAGTGTGCAGCGGAGGCAGCTGGCTGTCTGTCCCTGTGACTGCTGGTGTCCTGTGTGCCCGTGCAGGGCAGTCACGGTGTCAGGTGAAGCCTGGCCGCTGTTGTGGGGACAGGATGGAACCTCAGACTGCTCGCATCCCCACTCCCCATCTCCCAGCTCCGCTTCAGATCATGGCTTGTGGCTGCTGGCAGCTCCCTGGGCTGGGAGGCTGTGTAAAGCACCAGCCCCCTTGCTCAATGTCAGCTGAGACCCCCAGGTCTGGGGTTACACACCTTCCGACTGCCATGCAGGTCGTTCCACTTCTGTGAGGGAGGGCCTGTGCGGGGCTGTGGGTGTTGGGGGATTTGGGGGTGTTGTGGGCTGGCCCAGGAGCCAGCTTTTTGAGGGGAGGGAGGGGAGGGAGAAGCTTTGACCTGCTCAGGCTTCCAGGAGATTCCAGGCCCAGCTCTGGTGGGAGGTGCAGGTGAAAAGCCCCTGCAGGTTTCTGGATCCCCACCGTTTTTCAGTTGAAGCCCCTCTGCCTACACCACCCCTAACTCTCCCTCCCGTGGCCCCGGCCTGAAGCCACAGAAGATGGGGAGTTTACGTGGCTTCCCTTCCTGTAGGGAAGCCAAGCCACAGACAAACACGTTCCTTTAAGAAAGCATAGAAACAGGAAAATAATAGTGGGTGGTTATTACTGACGCGGTTCATGTAGAGACGCTTCACAAGCCTGGCACATGGAGGGAACTGAGGGCCGTTGCCCCGAGTCCTGGACTTCGCACACTCCGCCCCCCCGCCCCGTGGCCCACTCTCCCCTTGGTGTCTTCTGGTGGTCGGGCGGACTTCAGCCTCCTGAGCCCCTTCTGGAAGGATCAGGCCAGGGCAGAGGTCATTCACAGAGAGGAGGGTGTGGTCGACCTTAAGAACCCCATTGCCCCCGCTCAGTATCGGAGCTCAGTTCCGGGTCTGAGCAAGCGTGGCTTCCTGGTGCTCTCCCCACCCTCACTCACCCAGGGTGGGGGGGGCTTTGTGTCCACCTTGTCCCCTCGTGCAGCCTGGTCACCCCGGGACCCGTGCTGTGTGTGCATCTGCCCTGCTCACAGCGCACCCCGGGGCCCATCAGACTTCACTCATGAAAGGGAAGTGTAAGGACGAACTTTTCCATGGTTAAGAATTTCAAGGTCACGACAGCGTTGCCCAGAGCACACGGACACAGGTACGAGGCCCATGCAGAGAGAAGCCGCGGTGTGGGCTTCAAGGACCCTCCGTGTGGGGGTGGGATGGGGGCGGACAGGGATTTCCTGCAAACGCGGCTCCAGGCTCTGTTCTCGGCAGGGGTGACGACTGTGGGCACTGCCTGTCTGTGGAGGGGCCCTGGGGCTGCCCAGCTCAGCAGGAACGGCAGGGGAGGGAAGGGAGGTCGGCCTCCCTTAGCACCCCTGACCTCACACCCCCTCGTCAGGGCAGCCCAGTGCCTGAACGGCCCCTTCCTCATCTAGCTCTGAAGACCTGGAAGTTGTGGGGGCTGAGGGACATGCAGAAAACAAAATTCTGTAAAGCAATTATCCTTCTATTAAAAAATAAAAAAGATTAAAGAAAAAACACACAGGACAGCAAAGGTGGGGCTTGCGTTCTCAGCCAGCCTCTGGCAGATTCCGCCTGTGCTTACGCATCAGACCAAAATGTTGGTGCTCCCACCTCGTATCACAGATGAATAGAGAGAGAATAGAGACACAGAGAGGTTGAGCATCTTGCCCCAGCTCACAAAGCTGCTGAGGGCAGGGCTGAGAACTGGACCCCTGTGGTCGAATCTGAAGTCCAGATGCTGTGATGACCCTGAGTGAGCGGCAGAGACCAGATGGCCCATGCTGCGCCAGGCGCGTGTGCACACACACACACACACGTGCACGTGGACTTCACCTTTGCGGCTACAGAAGTCAGACCGAACCAGAGGGCCACCAGGAGAGGCAAAAGGAGAGTTGGAGTCTGTAAGGAGGAGAAGCCACACTTCCCAGGAGGCCGGGGAATCCCTTTCCTGGTGAGTCTGTCTCAAACCCTAGATTCCTCTCCCTGGACCCAGGAACTGACTGTCCAGTGACCTAACTGATTTGGCTCCAGAGTGATGCCTTCCCAGGGGTTCAGCTACGACTGGACTCCACTACTGTCAGTGATAAGGGGGGAATGAGTACATAGTCTGGGCTTCAGATTTGTTTGGAGACAAAATTTATTAAAAGAGGAGTACTAAAAAACCACGAAGGCAATTGGCATGAACATCTCCAGAACACTTAAGAAAACCTCTGCTGTTTATCTACCTCCTCTCCTGTCACGAAAGTGGAAGGTCTATTTAACAAGTAATTCTGTGCTTATCACACTCTTTCTTTAAAATATTTATTATCTATTTATTTATTCGGCTGTGCTGTGTCTTAGTTGCAGCCTGTGGGATCTAGTTCCCCAATCAGGTATTGAACGTGGGTCTCTGCATTGGAGTCTTGGCAACTGGACCACATGGGAAGTCTCTTCTCTTACTCTTGTGGACAGTAACGGGTCACAGGCCTCCTCTGAGGCCCCCTTAGAGCTGAGGCATGGGGTGGCTGCAGTAATCCTCCTGTGGCTAAGGTGTGGTTTGTTGGTCATGACTCACTCACACTCCCTACAAACATAGGGCTTCTCCCCTTGTGTGTGTCCTCTGGTGTCTGATGAGGACGGGCTTCTGACTGAAGCCTCGCCCACACTCCCCGCAAACATAGGGCTTCTCCCCTGTGTGTGTCCTCTGGTGGGTGATGAGGTTGAAGTTCTTACTGAAGCTTCACCCACACTCCCCGCAAACATAGGGCTTCTCCCCTGTGCGTGTCCTCTGGTGTCTGATGAGGGTTGACTTCCAACTGAAGCTTTGCCCACACTCCCCGCAAACGTAGGGTTTCTCCCCTGTGTGTGTCCTCTGGTGTATGATGAGGACGGGCTTCCGACTGAAGCTTTGCCCACACTCCCCGCAAACATAGGGCTTCTCCCCTGTGTGTGTCCTCTGGTGTGTGATGAGGTTGAAGTTCTTACTGAAGCTTCGCCCACACTCCCCGCAAACATAGGGCTTCTCCCCTGTGCGTGTCCTCTGGTGTCTGATGAGGGTTGACTTCCAACTGAAGCTTCGCCCACACTCCCCGCAAACATATGGCTTCTCCCCTGTGTGTGTCCTCTGGTGTCTGATGAGGGTTGACTTCCGACTGAAGCTTCGCCCACACTCCCCGCAAACATAGGGCTTCTCCCCTGTGTGTGTCCTCTGTTGTCTGATGAAATCTGACTTCCAACTGAAGCTTTGCCCACACTCCCCGCAAACATATGGCTTCTCCCCTGTGTGTGTCCTCTGGTGTCTGATGAGGACGGACTTCTGACGGAAGCTTCGCCCACACTCCCCGCAAACATAGGGCTTCTCCCCTGTGTGTGTCCTCTCGTGTGTGCTGAGACTTGACCTGTCCTTGGAGCCTTGCCCACACTCTCTGTACGTGACCCTCATAATGCCCGAGACCCCTGCCCCCGTGAGCAATGTGCCTGTGTCCTCTGGATTCAGTTTCTGGCTTGTGCTGGGCTCGTCTTTCATTCTCTCATGCACCCCAGAACTCCCCATTTGTCCTCCAGGTGAGTAGGAAGAGGCCTTTGAAATCCTCTTCAGCCTTATGCTTTTCAGCAATTTTGGGGGCCTGTCCTTGGCCTCCTGACCCCAGGTTTGTCGCTCAGGCTGTGTGGATCTGAATATCGCTGATTTTGATTGCCTGGGCAGGGATCCTCTGGTTGGAGGAGGTCTCTTTCAGATGGTCTCAGGAGGGTCTGAGAGGGGTGACTGTGTCGGGTGTGTTGGCTGAGGAATTTCTGACTGGAGAAGGCCAGAGAGCAGGAGGCACATGGGTGGATCTTGGGCTTTTGTTCTGCTGAAAGAGGAAGCTTTTGGTCAGGTAGCTGGTTTGCCGTGGTCAGGCCTGCCTCACTAATTATCTAAGTGTTGACAGTGCACGATTTGTCTCCCATCAAGTGTCTTTATTGTCCACTTTTCCATTCCGCTCTTATTCTCTACATCTACAGAAATCCAGGAAGCTTGTGTCACGGGCCTTTTCTACATATCACCCAGATAGGGACCTTCGCAGCAGCATCAGAGGCAGCGTCTCTCCTGATAGAGGTGGATCTGCAGGGACTTTTCCTGCATGTAATTATTGGAAAAGTCACATCACAGTGGCCACAGGTATTTACCCTACTGATGGATAAGACTTGATGACTTAGGTGAAATCTCCTGAGAGGCTCACTGTGAGGGGAAAGGGTCTATTAAGTTAGGGGTGCCTGGCCTGGAGCTCTCTGCATATGGGAGGCAGCACAGGGGGTGGTTACAGCAGGTGTGGGTAAATCTGACTTTGTGGCTCCTTGTTCAAAGAGCAGCCCTTGTGCCGATCTCTGCAGCAAGTGGGTTTGAGACTGGATGAGAAAGAGCGGTCCAGGTCCCACTGACTACAGGTCTGGCTCCTGCTGCCCAAACTGGTTCACAAATTGCTCCTCTCTCCATTTCCCATAAATCATAAAATAAAGGCATATCCTTTCTCAAGCCTCACCAGTACTCATACCTCATTTATTTCATTCGGGCTTAGTCCACTTAACATGCACTAGGAAGCCCTGTTTAAAAATACATCTCCAGTCAGACTCTTCACATCCACACTCCCAAGCATCTTTAGCCAGCCCACTCTCCCCTCATGTCTGGCAATGAACTGACCTCTGAGGGGACTCCCCGCTGCTGTCTCTTCCCAAAAATGAGCCAAAGCATCGTCTTAGCACAGAGAACATGATGCTTGCAGCTGAAAGCCTCGCGGTTGTTCTGTGTCACCCAGGAAGACCCCTGGGGCCTGCACGTGGACACAGGCCCTGAGGCTTCCGTGTCCCATCCAGCCTCCTTCCTCTCCATCTGTGCTTCCTCCCGCGACCCCTGGCATGGCCTCTCTTCCCGGCCCTGGGGCTGCGGCACTGGCTGCTCCCCTGCCTGGAATCCTTTCCCACGGGTGTTATCTCTGCACAGACCCTGCCGCACCATCCTGCACCACAGCCCACCTGCTGCTCACGCTGACCCGAGGCACGCTCCCTGCGCTGGTTTTCCTCAGAGCACCAGCCCCTGTCTGGTGTGAAGCCCCTGCTGCCCCAGGGCAGTGGTTCTGTCTGTTTCAGTGCGTGGAGCCCCGTCTGGCACAGAGCATGAACTCACATGACAACAAACTGGAACAGTAACTGAATGCACATCACTGTACATGTGTTGCTTAGAAATGGGAGGAAATGAGGAAGAAACAGGTAAAGGGCAGAGAGCTGGTAGGTGCTAGAAATGTTGCTCTTTGCTTCTCAGCCTTTGAGCAGAAGGTGATGATATGCGGGGAGCGGCTTGAAAGAGCTGACTCTGGGAGCTGCCTTGATTGATTATCAAGGGTCTGTTCGCAGACATAGCTCTCTGTCCCGCCACCCCTCTGGAATTTACTATCCAAGTTAACTCCTAACAGAACATTAGTGAGCCTTGAATGCACACAATGTGCAGATAGATAGCTTTGCACGACTGCCCTTAAGATAAGTAGGATGCCTTTGGTACCATGAGAGAGCTCTGGTGATTGTTACCTTAAAGATGATGTACATGGGGAAGAATTTTCTTTGGGATGCCTCTCTTCTTGGTTTAGTATATATGTAACCCTGAGAAATAAAGAATCATCGTTGACTGCAGCGATCCTCTCGACCCCATCTGTTCTGTCTCTTTATTTCTTAGCCTAAAGGAACGCGTCGTGTTGCTCGCTGAAATCTTCCAGCTGGCCCGGCAAGTGGCGCCCAACGTGGGGCTCGACGAAAGTTCCTTGCGGCCACTGCCCATTGAAACTATTAAGGTAAGTAAGAGTGTGTGTACTTGTATATTGAGGGGCAGGAAGGAATATTGTCAAGAGTATAAACCATGGGACAAGATCATAGTCGTCAGTTGTTTGTGCATATGTTACAGATAATGTTGAAGGATCTGGGAATGCAGGTTACTAAAACAAAATTGCAGACTTTTCTTAGTTTTGTTGAGGAAGTATGTCCCCGGTTTCCGCAGGAAGGGACTATGAGTTTAGAGATATGGAAAAAGATAGGAAAACAGATTCAAACATATTATAGTCTCCACGGACCTAATAAGGTTCCTGTGGACACATTTTCATTATGGTCTTTAATAAGAGACTACCTTGATTTTGAACATGAGGAAGGGAGTAAATTAAAACACGTGCTCCCACCCGAAGAACCAATTTATACTACTCCTAAAGTTTATGCTACTCCTAAAGGGAAAGGACCCACAACCTTTGAATTAGAATCTGCAAAACCTTTGAAGGAAAATGAGGGAATGCTGACTCCAGAGGATGAGGAAAGTTTAGAGGATCAGGCAGCTGCTTACCATAAGGATGATCATTGGGAATTACTTGTAACTGATGATTCAAATGTGCAGGCAGCAGCTGCCCCTCCAACAAAGGGTCTGGAGGCACTCATGCAGAAATTATTAATAACAATAAAGGAAGAAATAAAAAGGGAAGGTAGGGATGAAGGCGCTGGTGCAGTCTCTACTGTGCCTCCTGCTTATGCACCCTCAACTATTGCTGGATTAGATCCTCCACCTATTTCCAAACCTGAAAATTCATTGAATATAACTCATGAATCACACAGTTTGTCCCCCTTGCAAAAGGCTATGCAACAGGCCCAAAGAGCTGGAGAAACTGTTCAGGGATTCTCCGCTGCTTTCCTGGTATTCGAGCATGAAAACCAAGGGTACTATGAGGCCCTACCTTTCAGACAACTAAAGGAATTAAAAATTGCCTGTGCCCAATATGGACCTGTGGCTCCTTTTACCCAGACCATGATAGAGAGTCTAGGAGGTCAAAATTTGCCACCCAGTGATTGGAAACAAATTGCAAGAGCTTGCTTATCAGGAGGGGACTATTTATTATGGAAATCAGAATTTACAGAACAATGTGGCCATATAGCTGAACTAAACCAGTGACAAGGGATCAATACTACATATGAAATGTTGGTAGGGGAAGGGGCCTACCAAAATACCAATGCTCAATTGAACTATTTGCCTGGAGCATATGCTCAAATTTCTAATGCTGCCCGGCAGGCTTGGAAAAAGCCCCCTTGCTCTAGTAATAAGACTGAGGATCTTTCAAAAATTCGTCAGGGGCCTGATGAACCATATCAAGATTTTGTGGCTCGTCTTCTTGAAGCAGTAGGTAAGATTATAGCTGACGAGCAGGCTGGAATGGTGCTTACTAAACAATTAGCCTATGAAAATGCAAATTCTGCCTGTCAGGCTGCGCTTAGACCGTACAGAAAAAAGGGGGTTCTATCAGATTACATTCGTATATGTGCTGATATTGGACCTTCCTATATGCAGGGTATTACCCTGGCTGCAGCTTTACAAGGTAAAAGCATAAAAGAAGTATTATATCAACAGCGAATGAAAAATAAACAAGGATTACCTAGTAGGGGAAATGCTGGCTGTTTTGTTTGTGGCCAGCCTGGACATCGTGCCACCTTTTGCCCCCAACGAGCCAATTCGGGGAATATTAAAACTCCTAATTTATGCCCTAGATGTAAAAAAGGAAGACATTGGGCAAAAGATTGTAAATCCAAAATTGATGTCCAGGGCAACCCACTTCCCTCGCAGTCGGGAAACTGGGTGAGGGGCCAGCCCCTGGCCCCAAAACAATGTTATGGGGCAGTGCAGGGAAATCAGATGGTAGAAGGCGAGTCACAGACTTGTTCAGAGCCACCTCAGGGAGCGCAGGCTTGGACCTCTGTTCCTCCTCCTACACAGTACTGACTCCCGAAATGGGAATGCAGGCTCTGCCCACTGGGGTATACGGCCCTTTGCCTGATGGAACCATGGGCCTTTTGCTTGGACGCAGTAGCTCTACCATAAAAGGGCTGCTCATAGCTCCTGGAGTAATTGATGCTGACTATACAGGAGAAATCAAAATTATGGCCCATTCCCCTCGATGCATTACCACCATAGCTAGCGGACAGCGTATAGCTCAATTGATATTGGTCCCTGCGGTGCAGACTGGGAAAGCACTGGCTTCCAGGAGAGGGGAAGGTGCCTTTGGATCCTCTGACGCCTACTGGGTCCAGGCAATAACTAATAATCGTCCTGATTTCACGTTAAGAATAAATGGAAAGTTGTTTATAGGCATTCTGGACACAGGAGCTGATGTTTCTGTTATTGCCGAGAGACACTGGCCCCGACAATGGCCTAAACAGATAGCTATATCAACATTGCAAGGAATTGGTCAAACTAATAACCCTGAACAAAGTACAGAGCTGTTACATTGGACTGACCATGAGGGTCATGAAGGGGACATTAGGCCTTATATCCTCCCAAACCTCCCTGCAAATTTGTGGGGACGAGATGTTATGACTCATGTGGTAGTATACCTATACAGCCCCAGTGATCAGGTTAGCAATCAGCTTTTAGATCAAGGGCTTCTTCCCACCTCGGGACTTGGAAGAAATAATCAGGGAACTGTTGCGCCTGTTTAGACAAAAAGGTTACCAAAAAGAAGTGGACTTGGGTATTTTTAGAAGGGACCTCTGATCCTCCTGTAATTCACGCAGATCCTATTACTTGGAAGTCTGGGGAGCCTGTGTGGGTTGATCAGTGGCCCCTTTCCAAAGAGAAAATTGACGCTGCCCAACAACTGGTGCAGGAACAGTTAGAACTGGGACATATTGAACAGTCTAATTCACCTTGGAATTCGCCCATTTTTGTTATTAAGAAAAATTCTGGGAAATGGAGGCTTTTGCAGGATCTGCGAAAGGTTAATGAAACTATAGAAGTCATGGGAGCATTACAACCAGGATTGCCTTCTCCCATGGCTATTCCGAGGGATGCCCACATAATAATTCTAGATTTAAAAGACTGCTTTTATACTATTCCTCTAGCACCTCAAGATTGCCCTCGATTTGCTTTTAGTGTTCCTTCTCTTAATTTTTCCCAACCAATGCATAGGTATCATTGGAAAGTTTTGTCACAGGGTATGGCCAATAGCCCCACCTTGTGCCAGAAGTTTGTTGCAGCAGCATTGCTTACGGAGTTTTTCTGCTATGGGCCTACCTAAATGCATCAAAACAGACAATGGCCCTGGATATGTTGGCCGCAATTTTCAAACCTTCTGTGCCCAGCTGCGCATCGTACACAAGACTGGAATCCCATATAATCCACAGGGCCAAGGAATTGTTAAGCGGGCACATCAAACCCTTCAGCACCAATTGAAAAAATTAAAAAGGGGGAGTTTGTATGCTATTACGCCTAACAATCTTCTTAGTCATGCTTTGTTTGTTTTAAATTTTCTGAGCCTCGATAAAAATGGAAAATCAGCAGCTCAACGTTTTTGGCACTATGATAATAAAAAGGCACGGCCATTAGTCAGGTGGAAAGACCCGCTGGAAGGCAGATGGCATGGGCCGGATCCAGTTCTAATATGGGGGAGAGGTCATGTTTGTGTTTTCCCGCAGAATGCCGAAGCGCCGCACTGGCTCCCGGAAAGGTTGGTACGCACGGTGGAGGAGATCCCTGGTGGAGCGAATGAGACAGCTCACGATCCAGGAGACGGTCCCGCTGCCGACAGCTCAGCAGATACAGGCGCTATTACAGATGGCGTGTGAGAATGCTTCCAACCCTTCCCTGCCTCTCCTACTAGTATATTAATTTCATTATTACTCCTTTTAAACCAGATAAGTTCCATGGAAGCCAGTATCTTCTGGGCGTATGTTCCTGATCCCCCTCTTTTACAGCCTGTTGGATGGGAAATGAGTTTTGTTCCCGTGTATGTGAATGATACAATCTTATTAAGAGGCTTCTCTGATAAGCACATCTCTCCTCAGAGTGTCAGTATTTCTTACACAGGGTTTTCTTCACAATTGCCAATGTGCTTTTTCCGACATCAGAATGTTTCAGGTTGTCTCACTGTTACGGATTTCGGGTGTTCTGGTTACAGCACTGGCTGGAGTGTGGATACTCCTGGTGTGACCAGGCTCACAGGGCATGCACAGCGGCGCAGCGGGACGGGGCCCCAGGATGTCCCATTCTGTGGCCTGGGGCATGAAGGGAAACATAGAGCGGGGCCATGGACACTCTGCCGGAATGAGACTGCTACGGTGTATTCTATTCCTAACAGCACGCACTCACTGTGGGACTGGTCGCCAGACTCAGAGAGAAACCCCGGAAAGGAAAGTAACAGACAGTTTGCAGCGAGAATTTGGAATCTTGGCGGCACCCTTGTTTATCAAACTGAGGTCTGGAAGTTGCTGGCCGCTTTTGAAACAAGCGGATCCTTCATGTAGACTGGAGAAAAGGTTAAAGGTGGATTTTTTTGGAATGCAACCTGGAGATATCCTCGGGCTTGTGTACCTTATCCATTTATGATTATTGCTGGTTCTGTAAATCTTACTAAGAATAATAGTCAATATTATATTCATTGTTTTAACTGTACCCTAACCAATTGCATTCGAGGAATAAGAAATAATTCTGGAGTCTTAATAGTTAAACAACCACCTTTTGTTATGTTGCCTGTAAATCTTACTGAGCCCTGGTATGAAGAGTCTGGGCTTGAACTATGGGAAAGAGTGCGCACAGCCCTTGCTAGGCCACGTAGGGGGATAGGATTAATAATTCTAGGAGTAGTAACGCTTATAACTTTAATTGCCTCTGCTGTTACTGCTTCTGTATCTTTAGCTCAATCTGTGCATACTGCTAGCATTGTAGATGATTTGGCAAAAAATACTTCCAAAGCTTTAGGGATTCAAGAAGATATAGATAGAAAATTAGAGGATAGACTAAATGCGCTTTATGATGCAGTAAGATTTTTGGGAGAAGAAGTGCAAGGGTTAAAGCTAAGAACAAAAATTAGACGTCATGCTAACTATCGTTGGATTTGTGTTACACCAAAAATTTATAATGATACTGAAACTCCTTGGGACAGAGTGAAATCACATTTAGATGGTATTTGGCATAATGAAAACATTTCCTTAGATCTATTACAACTTCATCAGGAAATTCTTGATATAGAAAATGCTCCTCGGGCTAGTATGGATTTGGCAGAAAATGCTGAAGAGTTTGTTAACAGTTTGTTTTCCAATTTTCCCTCGATAACCTCACTTTGGCATCTTTTTTCAGGGGTCGTGACCATGCTTCTGGTATTAGCGCTTTTTGTGTGCATTGCTCCTTATATCATAAAGAAATTTGTCAAAGAGCTGTGGGACATCAAGGCTGTCCTACACAGTAATTACTTACGCCAAAAGAATCAGGCGTGCCATTTTACTAAATAAAAGAGGGGGAGCTGCGGGGAGCGGCTTGAAAGAGCTGACTCTGGGAGCTGCCTTGATTGATTATCAAGGGTCTGTTCGCAGACATAGCTCTCTGTCCCGCCACCCCTCTGGAATTTACTATCCAAGTTAACTCCTAACAGAACATTAGTGAGCCTTGAATGCACACAAGGCGCAGATTGATAGCTTTGCACGACTGCCCTTAAGATAAGTAGGATGCCTTTGGTACCATGAGAGAGCTCTGGTGATTGTTATCTTAAAGATGATGTACATGGGGAAGAATTTTCTTTGGGATGCCTCTCTTCTTGGTTTAGTATATATGTAACCCTGAGAAATAAAGAATCATTGTTGACTGCAGCGATCCTCTCGACCCCATCTGTTCTGTCTCTTTATTTCTTAGCCTAAAGGAACGCGTCGTGTTGCTCGCTGAAATCTTCCGGCTGGCCCGGCACAGAAGGATGCAAATGGTTGCTTTAAGGGACCACCCAGATAATCCGGATAATCTCCCCATCGGAAGATTCTTAACTTAATCACAGCCACAAAGCCCTTTTTTTTTTTGCCTTATAAGGTAACAATTACAAGTTCCAAGGATTGGAACATAGCTCTCTTTGGGAGGCCATTGTTCAGCCTCGCTCCTGGCCCTAAGGAACGATTTGAGGACAGGACTTGACCCCAGGGCACATGGTAGGGACAGAGGGGGGCGGGTGATTCAGGTTAAGTGGTCATCTCCGGGAGCCGCTGGGGCTCAGCGCCCCCACCCAGGCCATCCTGTCTGAAGGTGAGGGCCTAGTCACCCACCCACCCTATCAGTCATGAGTTAAGCACTGCTGCCTGGAGAGGTGATGCCTTGAATCTCCCACCAGCCGCCAGAGAACCCTTCAGACAAAGAAACACAGGGGCTGGCATGGAGCCCCCGGGACAGGAAGCGCCCGGGGC
Organism: Dama dama; assembly: GCF_033118175.1. Taxonomy (NCBI): domain Eukaryota; kingdom Metazoa; phylum Chordata; class Mammalia; order Artiodactyla; family Cervidae; genus Dama; species Dama dama. Next base: position 70,297 of record NC_083686.1, on the reverse strand, counting down.
GTGGGAATGGGGCAGACCCATAGTTCCCCAGTCCCCACCTCAGGGAGCGCACAGCCTGACTGCACAGAGGGTAGAGGTCAAGCCCATGAAACAGACACCCGTGGGGATGAGGATGGGAGAAGAAACTCTCAGGGACCCGTGGGGTGGCGGCAGCAGGGGTAACCCCCGGAGACCATCCGGTGTCAAGGTCAGCCTCTTGGAGAAATGATACTAATGCTGAGAGTCAAGATGGGATGTCCCATGGAGGGAGGGAAGGAGGGCCTGAGGACGGGCCCTTACAGACACCCTGTGGTGGCCGCGAGCTCAGCACCCGGGGATGAGCAACCGCCCGGAGGGGCCGGGCAGCGGCTGAGCAGGGAGTCAAGGGAGGGGCACCGAGGAACTGGGGGCCTTCTGCAGCCTGGGGTCCCAACCCCAGCGTTTCCACCTCCTCCATCTCCACGGCCACCTCCCTTCTCAGCATCTCGCCCCCCACCCCTGACCCCTCACTGCACAGAGGGAAGGGCAGAGCGAGGGGGCCAAGCTGAGCGTGGCGTGGGCACAGGCTGCGGGCCGTGGGCAGGGCACCCGCCGAGGAGGAGGGGCAGGTAGGCCCCCACAGCCCAGGCTCCCCACGTAATCCCCTCCTGGCGCTGCACCGCCTCTTGGTTATTTTTAAAAATCTCATTTTCAGAAAGCGGAGAAGAAAACCTCTTTCTTTGGCCTTTTTCCCCTTTTTTGTCCTGTGAAAGATTAGGAGAGGGGTGTGGAGGGAGGAGGGAGCCTGGAAGAGCGGGAGGCACCTCTGGCAGCGCGCCTGCTTGGGGGCCCGGGCCTCCGCTGACTGCCGCCCCCACCCCCGGCGGCCCTGGAGACACGAGGCAGGACCCCTCCTTGGACAGCCAGGTCTCAGCTGCTGCTTTCGCCCGGCGGGCGCGTTGTCGGCGCCAGCTTTACGCTGGAGCATGGCAGGGTGGGGGTTCTGGGTGTCCACCCTCATGGGGTGCAGGGCCTGTGGGGAGAGAGGGCCAACAGAGATCCTTCCCCGGGCTGGGAGGCTGGGGGAGGGGCAGGAACTGCCTGGAGGAGGGCCCGGCAGAGGGCAGGGAGGGTTCTAGAGGCGAGGACTGCACGCGTGGGCAGAGCCCAGTGAGCCTGGGTGGCTGGCAGGACATGGACTGACCTCAGGGGCCAGGGAACCCCAGGGCCCATCAGGCAGGTGCCCTCACTGCTCCCCGACAGGACACTCCGCAGGGGAGGACTTCTCTGAGCCAGGAAGGCCTGGAACCTGGGACTGGACTCCCAGCTCTGCTCCTGAGGCTGGGCGGGCTGTCTGCCAGCCTGCTAAGTCACTCCCAGTTCTAACCCTATGGACTGTAACCCGCCAGGCTCCTCTGTCCATGGGATTCTCCAGGCAAGGAGACCGGAGTGGGTTGCCATTTCCTCCTCCAGGGGATCTTCCCGACCCAGGAATCGAACCCGCATCTCCTGCATTGCAGGTGGATTCTTTACCACTGAGTCATCTGGGAAGCCCGTGGGCCTGCTGCACTCAGTGTCTTAAATACCTCGGGAGGGTGTCAGGTGGTCTGATGGAGCCACTGTGCTCCTGGGAGCCCATCCTCATGGGGGAGAATTTGTCTGCTGGTCACCTCCCGTCAGAACCCCAGCCTGCACCACCCCACCTCCCAAAACTCAGAGTTCCTGTTGAACCAACCTCTGCAGGGAGAATAAATGCTCTGGGAGCCCAGAGAAGTCAGGAGTGGTGTCTCAGGGGAGGTGACTTGGGCTGGGGTCCCCAAGGGTGAATAAGAGAGTGCGGGATTTTCTTTAGGAAAGTAGGGGTGTGGAAGGGAGGGAGTGACACCAGGTGAAGACCAGACTCATATACGTGCGGTTATGGCTGCAGGTGCAGGGATGGGCCGTGCAGGGGGAGAGACCCGGCTCAGCTCTTAATGCAGTGGGGATTTACAGCCAAGGAGCAGGGCGGAGGGGGTGGAGGGGGGGCGGTCAGTGGATGCAAAATAACCAGCAGGAGGTATCAGGGGTAGGGAGAGTCTAGCTAGATCCACCTACCAGGGTTCTCGCTCGAGGCAGGCCGGGTGCTCACACCTCACCTGGGAGCGAGCAGAGGATGAGGACCCCGATCATAGGCAGGGGGTGCGGGGCAGGGGACACGGAAGAGGAGCTGTTCTTGCTAGAACTGCACTTTATGAGGAAGAGCAAGGATGGGCCCAGGATGAGGTTCCGGAGCCCGGCTGAAGTTTGGTCCAGCAAAGACTCTTTGTCAAGGGCATCCCAAGAGGAAGGCATTGCAGAGCCTCAGAGGGCTGGGGTGGGCATGGAGGCGGGCAGAGAGAAGCGGCCGGGGTAGCAGGGCAGGGGCTGGGCGGCTGGGCCCTGGGTCAGGCCCGTCCTCTCTGGGGCAGTAGCAGCAGCCCCCTCCCCTAAGGGTCCAGGCTGGAGCCCACGAGCCGGGGTGTGCCAGGGGCCTGGGCGGTGGGATGCCGAGGCCCCCTCCCCCCGACCTGCCCTCTGGGCTCCGGAGGGCTGTGGCCCGGGCAAGCCCGAATCTGAGGGAACGCCCTGCCGGCCCGCCCCTCGGGTCCCCCGCCTCGAGTCCTGCCTGAGTCCGCAGCGCCATCTGCCGGCGGGGCGGGAAGGCTCGGGCGGAACTGACCCGAGGCCCCCCGGGAGGGACGGGTACCTTGCAGAGGCGGGCGCGCGATGGTCCACAGGCCTCCTGCTCACCGTGGAGCGAGCTATGAGGGCCTGGTTTTGAAGCTGGCTCCACCGTTGGCCGCTGTGTGACCTGCGGCCAGTTCCTGACCTTCTCTGAGCATCATCCCACTCGCAGGGAGGTGAGCACACCAGCCGCCAGGTTACTGTGAAAAGTGGCCATGAGGCTGGGAGCCCACACGCGGCAGAGGTGGTCCCCCCTGTGCTGAAGGTGCTCCCCAGTTCCTGAGAGGATCATGGGGGAAGCAGGCAGGCGGCATGACCCAGCCGGGGACCTGCAGCCTTGATATCTCACCGTTTTCAAACGTGGTGAAGGGTAGCACGAGATGGACAATGATCAGACCCCAGGTCTCAGTGTCTCCTAGGGCTGACACCTGTCCCCAGAGGAGGCTCATCCACTCCCACCCTAACATCCAGCCCCCCTTGGACCCTGCAGGAACAGGAGTGCCCCCTACCCCAAGCAGCTCATCCATTGTCCATCTGGGGCTTGCTGGAAAGCTCTTCTGTGGAAAACCTGCCTCCCTGTAATCCAGGTACATTCCAAGAGCCCAGAAGGCCCATGGGGAAGTTCTGGGGCCAGGACCCAGGAACCGACCCCCACCCCGGCTCATCCCCTTGGGGGCCAGCCTCTCTCTGTACCCTGCTTTCTCCTCCCTTCTGCCTGGAGCCCTGAGGAGGGGTGGGCAGCTATAGAGAACCCCAACCCAGTGCTTCCTTCTTGGCCCCAATTCCAAATTCCTAAGGGGAGGAACTGGTTGGCCCACCTTGCCCGGTCAGCCTGGTCGATGTCCAACAATGGCTCACCAAAAAAGAAAGAAACCAAAGGCCCTGACTTGCAGCATTGCCCACGACCGTGGTATAAAGGCTCCCACCACAGCTGGTGCCCTGCTGCCCCTGTGATGGATGGCACACAGAGTCTGGCGGAGATGCGCGGTACCGTCCCGTATACAGACAGAGACACATAGATAACCTCTAGGACACAGGTGACAGTACAATACAGGCAACAAGCACTAAGTGATGAGCTTGGGGCACTTATTACCTCTGTTTTTATTAGCGTCCCTTCCATTGTAGGCTTCTGTGGTGGTATTTAACAAGTAACCCTCAACATTGCTGATCCTTTAAGCACTAATCACACAAGTCTGTAGGCCACCAGACAGAGTGGCTATAGGGGGGCACACCGTGGAGGCGTGGGGGCCCAGCCCTGAGAAGGGTCACTGGCTGGTGACATCTCGACACGCCCTCCAAAGGCAGGTGTCTCCCCCGGGCAGCTGGCGGGCCTGTTCCGAGCCCTCCTTGGGAGCAGGGCTGGGTGAGTCAGCTGCCTGCTTACTGGGTCCAATAGGCCTCTGACCTGGTGCTGCCACTGGTAAGAAAACAGGCTTGAAGCCCAGGCTCCTGGAATCCTAGGCTCCGGCCGCAGAGTGGCCGGCCCCCTGCACTGTGAGTCCAGGGAAGGGAAAGCAGGGGCACCCCCCCCTCAGCTGGAAGGGGCTTCCCCTGGTGCTGGGTGGGGGCTGGGCCAGGCGAGAAGGTCCACAGGACGTGCCCTCAGGGGCCACGGCCTCCAGGGAGTGTTGGGGGAGAGGCTGCTGATGTGGCTGTCCAGTGGCACCACCCTCCGAGGCTCCCTACTGCCAGCAAAGCCTCTGCTCCCGACTCAGCACCCAAGGCCTTCCCCCTGGGCTCCTCTCTGTCCCGCAGGGCTCCCGATGTGGACACTGAGCGGAACTGGCCCCTGCAGAGTCCTGCAGGGAGCTGGCCTTCCAGTATCTTCAGTTGTCTCCCCGAGGCTATGGTGTGGTTGCTGTTGTCCCCATTGTACAGAGGAGAAAACTGAGGCTTGGCACTGGGCTTGGCCAGAGTCACACAACTAGAGGGTGGCAGGGCTGCAGGTGTATCTGAACCCGGAGACTGTGTGCTGGCCACACCCTCACATGCATCTGTCAAGACCCTGGGTGGCCCCACACGGCCCAGCGCACAGAGGGTGCTCGGTTCACACTTACTGACACGTGCACTTGTGTGATCAGTGCTCACAGGGCTTGTGTCTGGGGGTGGGGGATGGGGCAGAACGGAGCCTGCGGGTCTGGACCCCTGCTGTCTGAAGGGCCGGCCCCACGTCCTCCCTCTCATCCCTGGCTTGAATGTATCTTCCTGCGTCTGTTCATTCACGGGTTTGTGTCCCACAAGCATCTGTTGCGCTTTTTGTGGGTAGGGTGGGGAGGGGCTGCGCCCCACAGAGGGCCAAGGCCTGACCGCCCGAGCAGGGGACGCAGAGCCAGGCTCGGACAGTGGCAAGGACGGGGCTTGCCCCGTGGGCAGAGGGGCCTGGGAAGGAGCCAGGCTGTCCCCTGCTGTCCACTCCTGCTCTGAGGAACTGCCTGGGTCCAGGGTGTGAGAGTTCCCTGAACGCGCCTTTGCATTATTATTGTGTTCCTGGCAGGTGGATGGCAGGCTTCGGATGCTGAGATCTGGGGCAGCTCGTTGGCTGACCAGGAGGTCACGTCCTGCTGGGGGGCTGCAGGAGGCAGGACTCAGGTGAGCGCCCCTCGGGGGCCCAAGGCTGCTATGTCCGGAACTTTGGAGCCTTGAAGGATCTCAGGACTGAGATGTCGCACTCCTTCCCTGGATCCTCCAGAGTCTGTCCTTGCCTGCTGACCTTGGAGGTTCACTTGGGTTTTCTTTGTAATTTCTGTGAATATATCTGTGTGGCAGGATGGCCTGATTCATTCTGTCTCTAAAAAAAAAAAACCCAAAATTCGTGCTAAAATATACATGACAAAGGTCTTCCCTGGTGGCTCAGATGGTAAAGAGTCTGCCTGCCATGCAAGAGACCTGGGTTCGATCCCTGGGTTGGGAAGATCCCCTGGAGAAGGGAATGACAATGCACTCCAGTATTCTTGCCTGGAGAATCCCATGGACAGAGGAGACTGGCGGGCCACAGTCCATGGGGTCTCAAGAGTTGGACACGACTGAGTGACTAGCGCTTTCACTTCACTTCTCATACATGACACAAAATGTGTATGCTTATCATGTTTAAGTGCGCACTTAACACACTCAAACACTAACACCATGAATACAGTATGAGGTGTGCTCACGCTGCCATGCAGCCCTTGCAACCATCACCACCCTCCTCAGAGCTCTTTGCACTTTGGCAAAGTGAAACTCTGTCCCCCTTTACACAGACTCCCCAGCCTGCTCATGCAGCCTTGCCACCCACCGTTCTACTCTGTCTCGGAATGCGACTGCTCCAGGGATCTCACGGAAGTGGAATCATGCAGTGTCTGTCCTTTTGTGACTGTCTTATTTCACTTAACATAGTGTCCTCATGGCTTCCATTGTGGCTCAGCTGGTAAAGAATCCGCCTGCAATGCGGGAGACCTGGGTTTGATCCCTGAGTTGGGAAGATCCTCTGGAGGAGAAAAAGGCTACCCACTCCAGTATTCTGGCCTGGAGAATGTCCTCAAGGCTTGTACATATTCTAACAGGTGTCAGAGCTTCCCTCCATTTCAAGGTTGAGTAATATTCCGTTTTGTTTATCCATCCATCTGTCAGTAGACACGTGGATTGCTTCCATCTTATAATTATCATGAATGATGCTTCTATGAATGTGAGTGTACAAATCTCTGTTTAGGACCCTGTTTTCCCTTCTTTTAGATATTCACTCAGGAGTGGAATTGCTGAATCGCATGGTGATTCTGTGCCTAAGTTTTTGAGGAACGTCTGTGCTGTTTTCCACAGTGGCGGCCTCCTTTCATGTTCCCACCAAAGTGAGCAAGGATTCCAATTTCTCCACATCCTCACCAACACCAGTTGTTTTGTTTTTAGAAAATTTTCTTCATAGCAGCCATTTTGATGGGTGTGAGATAGCATCCCACTGTGGTTTGATTTGCATCCCCGGAAGATCCCCTGGAGAAGGAAATGGCAACCCACTCCAATATTGCCTGGAGAATCCCATGGACAGAGGAGCCTGGTGGGTTACAGTCCATGGGACCGCAAGACTCGGACACAACTGAGCAACTAAACCACGACCACCAGTGATTCGTGATGCTGCACATGTTTCCCTGAGCTTATGCCCATTTGCATATCTTCCTTGGGGAACTGTCTGTTCAAATCCTCTGCCCAGCTTCTAACCGGCTATTTGGTTTTGGCTGAGTTGCAGTGGCTGATGGTCTTGGGTCCACCGTGTGAAGGTCAGCCTGGATGGAATGATGGACAGCAGGTACCACACTCACAGTGAGCTGGGAGTGGGAGGGGTGAATCGGGGGCCATTGTTGATGAAGCTGATGGAGGGGGAGGTGATGACAGCAGGGTTACAATTGATCAAGAGGCACCCCAATTCTCAGAGCAGAACTGACTCCACCACCCAATTCCTGGTTTCACAGAAGCTTCAGGGGGGTGTGAGTGTGGGATTAAGGGCCTTGCAGCTGTCCCCAAGGCAGGGGGACAGGGTGGTGAGCAGGGAGGTAGAGAGAGAGGAAATATTTGTTGAGCGATGGACTTAAAGACCTGATCCCTTTGGCTTGGGAAGAAATTACAAACTATCTTATCAAGTGTCGCTACTGACTGAGGCTGGGACCAAATCTGACATTCATCCGCCTGCACTTGACATTAAAGGACAATCCGGCAGTGGGATTTGCATAAGTCTCTGGGGGGAGAGGCAGCTGGGGAAAAACCAATGACTTGGGAAGGGAGCTCTGGAGGGCCCCCCACCACCCCCGCAGGACGTCTCCTCCTGCAGGGGTGGCCAAGCTGGAGGCGTCAGGCATCCAGGGAGCCTCTGGAAAGAGCACAGTGTGCCCAGGGCTGGGTCCATGCTGGGGAAGGAGAGTCTCCTGGCTGGCGGAGCCGGGACTGGGCCCCCCATGGTGTCCACACAGCTGGGCGCGGAGGCCAGGGAGGCCCAGGCCCTGCTCTGGAGTGCTCAGTCCGAGGGCGGGCAGACCCATGGGCTCCCTGGGACCCGCAGAGGCCGGCCCAGAGCAGGGGCTGCTGGTATGACGGTGGGACCGGAGCGGCCGGCACCTGCCTCCTGGACCCCTGCTGCCTGTCAGCCCGGGTCCTCCTCTGTGGAACACGGCGCCCCACCCGAATTTGCTATTTCCGATGGTGTGGGTCTTCCCCCTCCCTCCACGCCCAGGTTGGGGGTGCTCAGAGGCAGGGCCAGGAGCCTCTTCTGTTCCTGCCTGTCCCCAGTATGACAGAGACCCCTGGGAAGGGGACGGCTCTTCCCGGCCACACAGACTGGATCCCAGAGGCTCGCCCCTGCCTCATTGTGGACAACCCCCACCTCCACCGGCCGGGCTCCGCGGGCAGGGCCACGCCATTACACTCTCCCCAGAATCAAAGGCTCGCCAGCACATTTCTCTGGCAGCTCCGAACATAGCAGTGCGACAACTTCATAAAGCAGGAGGCGCTATGGCCGCTATCGATCAGGGGCCTCTGAGCTGCGCTGGGCAGAAGAAAGTCAATTTTCCCCTTCAGTTCAGCTCAGCAAACATTTATTGAGCGCCTACTACAGCCAGGCCTGTGCTGCGTGCAGTGGGCACTGGGCAGGAATCCAAAGCCTTCCTCGCCGCTCTCCACCCACTGTCCGTCCATCCATCCATCTGGGAAGGCCTCATGGAGCTGGCATCTTGCAGATTTCATCTCCCAAATCCTCCCACCCACCCGCTGGGGCTCAGGGAGCTGGGAGGATCCACCAAGATCAGGCATCGAGGAAGACGTGCCCCGAGCATCAGCCAGCAGGGGGACAGTGCTGCTCACAGAGCACCGGGCCCTGCGGGGGTGGGCGCCTGGGGCAGGGACGTCTGGCAGGGGGACTGGGACCCAGGGCCCCTGCATTCTGTGGTCCACGCTGCAGGGGGCCTCTGCCCCTCTGGGCCTTGCTCGTCTCAATGATGACCACAGTGGCTGATGTTTTGGGCACAGAGGGAGCCAGGCTCTGTGTGGCAGGAAGGCCTGCATCTTGGCCCCGTTACTGGTGGGAGGACTGGGCGCCCCCAGACCACATGGCCAGGGAGGTGTGGAAGGAAAGCACTCGTGACTGGGCTCACCCATGGGAGCCGGGCACACAGCAAGTGTCAAACACACGCTAACGACCACACTGCTCTCTCCCGGGAGCCCTTTCAGCCCAAGAGCAGGACACTGCTCCTCCATGCCCCTGTCTCCTCACTTGCTAAAGGGCTACTAGGTGGACACTGCCGTTGGTGAAGGTGCCCAGGCCCGCCTCTCTCCCAACTCAGGGTATGTGCATTCCCAGGAGCGGGAGGAAGAAGACCGGCTGGAAGACACTTCCCGGCCTGTGCACACTGGGGCCACTGGGCTGTGTCCACTGCTGCCGCCACCCCTGTCGACTCAGAAACCACAGCCCGCTGACCTTGGCGGCCCCTGGTGCACCATGGACTGTGCACGTGCCTCAACCCACATGGGCGGTCATGGATGGACCCGTCTCCCCAGGATGGCCCCAAATCCAGACTCCTGGCCGCTGGGGGGCAGGAGGGATGGGAAAGCAGCAGATGACCACGAGTCTGGGGTCCCCAGCACTCTGCACACTCCACTCGGGGTGAGAAACAGCAGCAGAAGTAAGAAAGGAAGGAGGCAGCCACTCGGCAGCCGGGATGCAGCTTCTGGCCCGGAGGTGGGGGCCCGAGTCCTGAGGGGAGTGAGTTCCCATCAGCGGGCGTCTGGGATGACCGCAGATGGGTGCAGGTTGACTGAAGGTGTTGGCGTTTTTCAAGCTCAGGAAGCAGTTGCCTACTCATCGTGCTGTGTCTGAGACCTGAAGACAAAGAAGCCTTCAATCTCTACACATCACCTCCTTCCCAGGAGAAGGCTCCCCCGCGCCATTAGTAACTTCTGGCGTGCTTGGCCCAGGCCCGTTTGCAGGGCGCGGAGAGGTCTCATCAGCGCCTTGTGACTATTCACGCTCTTGGCGCCCTGGGAAGCTGGGCAGGGGAGGCTCCTGACTCCCGTGCGGGTTCCTTCCTGGACGTGGGCCTAGAGGTGTATTGAGTCCTGCCTGGTGGTCAGAAAAGAAAGAAAGCTGAGCGCTGAAGAATTGATGCTTTTGAAATGTGGTGTTGGAGAAGACTCTTGAGAGTCCCTTGGACTGCAAGGAGATCCAACCAGTCAACCCTAAAGGAAACCAGTCCTGAATATTCATTGGAAGGACTGATGCTGAAGCTGAAACTTCAATCTTTTGTCCACCTGATGTGAAGAGCTGACTCATTTGAAAAGACTCTGATGCTGGGAAAGATTGAGGGCAGGAGAAGGAGATGACAGAGGATGAGATGGTTGGATGGCATCACCAACTCAATGGAGATGAGTTTGAGCAAGCTCCAGGAGTTGGTGATAGACAGGGAGGCCTGGCGTGCTGCGGTCCATGGGGTTGCAAAGAGTCGGACACGACTGAGCCACTGCACTGACTGACTGACTGGTGGTCAGAGTCAGGCCTGGCCCACGCAGAACGGGTCTGGGTTACCCCAGTCGCTCCCCTGAATGGCATCCAAGACCCTGCGTGGCTCAGTCGCCCTGGTCACCACCCTCCACCTCATCCAGGACATCATCACCTTGGCGCTCAGAGCCTGCCCTCACCCCCGCCACCCCACCTCCCCGTCCACCTGTCACCTCCATGGCGCTCACCGGCCCAGACGCGGTAACGTGACTGTGATGTTCAAGTACAGCCCCACCACCGTCACCTCTCAGCCACTGGGGGAACCGGCCTCCTCTGTGGTCCAGGAGAGGCTGGAGGGGACGGGCCAGAAGCTCTAACACTAGGTCACTGGCAAGAAGAGAGGGTGGTTTCAGCCTGAGAGAGGGTATGGCCGCAGGACAGTCGCCAGGACGCCTGCCAGGACCGTAGGCCCTGAGGGGCTGCTCCCACCCCAGCCAACAACGTGGCTGCCTGGGTGAGCCAGCTGCGCTGAACTGGCCGGGTTTGGGGGGGCAGCAGCCTGTGCAGGCCCTGTGGGCTCTCCAAGTGCTCAAAGGATCAGGGGCACCCACTGCCCAGCAGCCCTGCAGGCAGAGCGGCCCCCGGGAGGGTGACCACGCGCATGACCTGTCCTCCCCACGTCCCCCCAGGCCAGGCCCCACAGCCCAATTCCCCCTACCTGGCCTGGACTGTGAGCTTCTGGGAGCCGAGCCATCATTGCCGGTTCCCTGCCTGCTGGGGCTGGGGTGGGGGCGGGCTGGGGTGCTGAGAGCACGCTGACCCAGAGATGCTCGTGTCTTCAGGGACCCGGCCCCAGGGCTTCCTGAGCAGCCCCGCCTGCGGGCTTCCCTCCGGGCACTCGGAATCCTGGCCAGACACACAGGACCCTCACCCAGCGGGTCCTGGAGACCCCTGAGGTCTCCAGCTCTTCACTTTTCATCTCCAAATTAATAGTTTGTCAACCTATAATAGAGGCAGGTGAAACAGGCAGGAAAAGCACCATGGCCCACCCCCAGGGTGACTTCCTCTCCCGTTCTTGAGGGCAAACAATGCGTGTGTCGGCGACGTGGGTCCTGACTTACCTCTGTTTGAATCTTCTGATCTCGTCAGGAAGGCCGCCTCACATGTCTGAGGCTGTAGCTAGGTATCATCATTTTCACGATGAGTGAGTATTCCGTGTCTGGACGTTTCACAAAGAAGCTGAAATGCTGAGGATTACCCAGACGCCCTGCGTGTTTGATGTGAAGGAAATCGCTCTTGTGACCAACACACCGGCATGTGTGTCGGCATGAAAGGTGACTGAAGCTCTCGCTGCTCGGCTCCTTCTGGGAAAGGACTGCGGGGGAGGAGAGAGGGAGGGAGCCAGGGGGGCTCGTCCCTAAGATTTTATTGCTTAAAGGAGAAGAGGTCGGAGGCAGAGGACAGAATGTTGAAGTTTGACAGTGGTGGTGTTTGGGAGGGCCACGGCGGTGGCATCCTGGTGTTTGGTTTCTCCAATCTTGTTGAAAGTATTTTATGTGTTGTTTTTAGTCACTTTTTCTGTCCTTTCCCGCGTCGATTCCCGGCTTATACAGTCATTCCCATGCGCAGTTTGGCTTGGGGGTGGGCAGGTTTGCCACGTTACAGGACTGGCATCGATGTGCCTCCTTCTGTGTGCCCTGGGGGTGGCTTGTCCCCAGCCAGCGGCCGGGGGTCTACAGGGACGAGCTGTGCGGTGGATGCTGGGAGCAATTCACACACAGGACACGCAGGCCAACTGGAACTTCAGATCAGTGACAGGCAATTTTTCAGAGTAAGAATGTCCCATGCATGGACTCCCTGGTGGTGCAGTGGATTCTTAACCACCTGCCAATGCAGGGGACATAGTTTCGATCCTTTGTCCAGAAAGACTTCACATGCCGTGGGGCAACGAAGCCTGTGCACTGCAGCTCCTGAAGCCCGTGCTCTCAGACCCGGGAGCCGCGACTGCTGAGCTCGTGTGTCTAGAACCCAAGCTCTGCAACAAGAGAAACCACCGCAATGAGAAGCCCGCATACCCCGAGAAGAGTCACCCTGCTCACCGCAGTTAGCCCACGTGTTAGCCCGCAAAAAAGACCCAGTGCAGCCAAAAAGAAAAGAAAAAGAAAAAGAATGACCCATGCAATATTTGGGAAATAAATCTTACTTGCTATTTATGCAACAAAGGATTAAACTTGCCCCCTTCCAAAAGGTTTGGCCTTTGCCAGCTCCTTGGAGGTTACCTCTGAGCCCTTGAATGTCCTGCCTGATGAGAGTATCTCTGTTCCCAGGGGGCCTTGGGCCATGGGGCTGCTCTGTGCTGGTGAGGTGATTTTGGGGGCACCTGAGCCACGCGGTCTCAGCTCTGCCTCCGGAGGGGCTGGAGTTTGAGGTCAGACACGCAGGTGTCCCGTGTGCCCAGTGACCGACCCTGGTCAGCAGGGCCTCAGGGGCAGTGCCAGGGCCACGGTCACTGCTGGGAGAAAAAGGAAGGACCCAGGAGAGGCAGTGGGACCCACGGTCAGTCCGGCATCCAAGTCCTCAACTTGGGACGAAGCCCCCCGATTCTCCTGGGCGTGTGAATGTGGCCCAGTGCTGGGTGGAGCCTCTTCTGGGCAGCCCTGGTTTCCATGTAATCCTGACACTGGACACATAGATTCCTTCCAGAAAACATTCTCTCGGGAAGGATTTAATTAAAGTCACCAAGGGATTTAATTAAATATAATTGCAAGATTTATTTTTATTTTTTAAGAAAAAGCAATGCCTAGGAAAAAAGCCCCAAACTGCTAGCACAGCTATCCATTCTGCCTCTTGGTGTTTGACTTTTGTTGTTGTGAATAAGAATGTGGGAAAATGCTTGAGACAAGAAAGCATATTATTCGTTCACTTGTCCATAATTTCTTAAATCATCAGATGTTTGATGATCTCTTTTCTCCTCCCCGTAACCTGGAAGATGAAAGGGGACAAGATACGGCTGTTGTCTCCAGGCAGGGACCGTGCAGCTGGGGCGGGGCAGGGAGAGCCCCTGGGAGGATGCAGCCCTGGGCTGAGGGTCGTGTGTGGTGGTCCCAGGCTGAGTAGGGTGGGGGTGCAGAGGTCTGCTGGCTGCACCCTCGGGAGCACGTGCTGTCAGCGTCTGAGTGCGTCCACCAGGCCCTTTGCCTCTGAGCTTCTGTCGCCTCCCCGAGCGGACCGTGTGGAGACAGGAGGCTGGGGCAGGCGTGTGGCTCCCGCATCAGTACCCACTGCTCCTCTGGGGGAGGCAGGAATCCAGGGGGTCCCCCTCGATGTACCAACCCCGAGAAGCAGAAGGAGCCCAGGGTGGCACTTCTGGGAGGAGGTGACCTTGTGGGGCTGGGCGACCTTGAGCTTGGCTCACCCTCACGATAGCTGTCTTGTTGCTGGCTTCTTGCGGGCTGGGTGCTGGGCAGAGAGGTGGACAAGGCTCAGCTCCCGCCCTTGGGGGCTCAGTGTCCCAGAGAGACTGCAGGACCTGCCTTGCTGGCCATGGCCTGCACTTCTCCGGCTCCCTCCGCGCCCCAGCCCCTCACCCCCACCCTGGTCTCTGCCTGGGGCTCCCAGGCTCTCACGTCTGCCTGTGCCTAGGACCTGGCATGTGACTTGCGGCGGCCACGTCCTCACACGTGCGAAGATTGCAGCGACTGAGGGCGCTCCTCAGGCCCCCGCAGCTGTGATCCGGGAGGTGGTGGCTCGGGCCTTGCCCGCGGGGCCCGTCACGGCGGGCTCCTGTGTGCCTGAGCCCTGGGTGGGCACCAGCCGGGCTGTGGCTTGGCCCTTCTCCTGCAGCTGGGAGGACCCTGCTCCCCGGAGACCCAGGGTGGGCCAGCGTCTGACTGCTTAATAGCATTAACTTAAAGCATAACAAAATAAAGAAATAAAGCAAAGGAAAGACCAGCACATTTGTGTTGCCTGATCCATGAGGGAATGACACCCAGGGAACGATAGCATCTGCTGCGAACAGGAGGATAGGGCAGCCAGCTCTGTTGTTCCGCTGCCCCCGGACGGCAGAGAGCATGACGCCGGCGCCTGAAGCCTGGTGGATGCCAGATGAAACAGGCCACGGGGCCGCCCCTGGGAGAGCTGCGCGGGCAGCTGCGGGCTCTCCTCCCAGGGCTCTTTGTCTCGGGACCTCAGGGTCCTCCCAAGGGTCACCCTGGGAGTGCAATGAGGCCCGAGATCCATGTGCCCCCTGATGTGAATGCCCGCCCCTCGTCCCCATTTCCAGCAGCAGATGCTAAGGCTGGCAGGGCGGGGATGGAGATGGTGGGGCTGCGTCCTCAGTCACTGCTCCCTGACTTTCTTGCCAGGATGGGTGAGCCTTTCCCGAACCAGCCACCCCTGACTTCATGGGCCAAGAGTGGCCTCCGTGCTCAGACAGGACTCAGATCCTGACCATCGCCCCCCAGGGCTCCAACCAGTGTGATTTCACAGGCGTTGCGAGTGATGTGCCCGGGGCTCCAGCGGGGCAGGAGGGAGACAGCCTGGTCCACCCTGCCTGCAGCCTGCTGGCCCCCCACTCCCCGGTCCTCCGTTCCCGCCTCTGCAGAGACCCTGCCTGCAGCCTGCTGGCCCCCCACTCCCCGGTCCTCTGTTCCCACCTCTGCAGAGACCCTGCCCGCAGACTGCGGAGGGTCAGGAGGGAGAAAGGCCCCAGTGTCGTCACAGTGAGAGCCCTCTCCTTGATCTTTGTCTGCATGTCCCGGCGGGGACTCTGGAGGTCGCCCCCTTCCTTGCGGCAAGCCAGCCTCAGTTGCCACAGCCCGTGAGCCGCCAGGGCTCGCAGGGCGAGGAGGGACCGCTCACCCTTGCGGCGCTCTGCCTCGTGTGGCCCCCCCCCCCCCACACACACCCTCTGGCCCCAGTCCCTTCAGTCGGACCAGAATCTGACCTCCTTCCCGCAGCTCACGGAGACCCTGATTAGGTGTGCAATCATTGTCTTTGATGTCATCACCAGTTTTCAATTGTAATGATCAAACAGGGCAGCCTGGAGACCCCCAGAGCCCACGGGGACACTCTTCCCCGAGGCCTCACCCTCCTTCAAGCTGGGGTGGCAGCGGGGGCGCAGGGGGCAGGGCTGGCTCCACCCTGTGCGGCCAAGTCCAACCCGTCCGGCCGAGCTCGGGTCTGTGCAGCCCGCGTCCTTCCTGCAGGTGCTGGGGCCGGGACGCCCATGGCTGCAGCTCCCACCCACACACAGGCTCGTTTCAGGGCACTCCTTGCCCCTTGCTGCGGCTGCTGGGTGACAGCGGGAGGCCGCTCGCTGAGGTCTGGGCCCCATCTTGGAGGGGAAGGGGACCGAGGGCCGCACGTGGCCCTGGGGGTCTGGCTGCAGGGAGCGCTGGCCATGCTGCTCTGCAGGGGAGTGACCGCTGTGCCCATAGTTCCCCGGGCATGCAGTTGTGCCGGCTGCTGCACGGGAGGGGGCCTCACCGGGCTCGGTCTCCGTCCCCAGAGTGCTCCATGTCCCCCTGACCCCGCGAGCTGGAGGCACAGGACTGGGGAGCCAGGGCCAGGGCCCCTCGCTGGCCGCCAGTGCCTGAGGATCTATCAAACCTGAGGGCCTCTCACCTCTGGGGCCTTAGAGTGCTTTTAAGAGGCGACTAGTCAGAATTTTGTAATTTCTGCTTCCTAAGTGCTCTCCCCTCACCTGGCCCTGACCCCCATGAAATTATTTCCAGGTGCCCCACTTGAAAGAGGGACTGAGCGTCCCAATATTCAGGCACCTCCAGCCTGGCCCTCTGCCCTGGGGGCCAAATGCACTCCAGACACCCAGGAGAGCAGCCGCCCGCCTTAAGGCTGGGGACTTCTGCAGGGAGTCTGCCCACCCCAGCCCTGCCCCCACTGATGGCACCTCTTCCTGCCCAGAGCGGTCCAGGCCCGGGAGGCCCACAAGGGAAGAGACCCTGAGGCTCCAGCAGAAGCCCGCTCAGTCCCCATTCCTGTGGCCCAGAGCCAAGGCGTCCAGCCGTCCCGGGGGGCAGTCAGGCCACCGCGGGCGGGCCATAGATGCCCCCCCAATCCCCCTGATTCACTGCTGCTGTGTGATGCCTCCGTGGTTTCCCAGGGCCCCACCATGGTCACCCCTGAGCCGGAGCCCCCAAGGGCAGGCCGTCCAGTGCTGGAGCCCAGAACACAGGCACTGCATGGCGTGAATTCAGACCAGCCTGAGTCCAGCTGATGTGACCTCAGTCGTAGTGAGTCAGACAGCGGACCAGCT
The DNA here is from genome assembly GCF_033118175.1 of Dama dama. Lineage (NCBI taxonomy): Eukaryota > Metazoa > Chordata > Mammalia > Artiodactyla > Cervidae > Dama > Dama dama. The sequence goes on along the minus strand of NC_083686.1, from coordinate 53,915 downwards.
GTGTGGTGTAATTTGAGCCAGCCTGATGCGTGGATGGAGGCGGAGGCTGGTGGCGGAGCGCTGGCAAGGGGAGGCTTACACCCAGGGGAGAGGCCAGAGGCTGGGATGACAGTCACGAGAGGCTGACTCCAGGCACCGACCACGGTCACTGTCCCCGCCCCGCCCCCCCCCCCCCCCCCGGCCTGCACTCTGTCATGCCATGGTGACACCTCCGTCTCTGGGCCCTCTGCTGCAGACATGGTCCTGCACTGTGCTACATCCACACTCTGCTTAAACACTGCCGCCTCCTCCTCACAGATGGACTGACGGAGGCTTGGGAAGAACAAATCCCACGGCAGGCAAGTGGCAGAGCCCAGCTTGAGCTCCAGCCTCCACCTCTGAAGCTGTGCCCTCTCCCCTGGACCACAGATCCCGTCTCTGTGAGGATCAGTCTGAATTGCCACCTTCTCCAGGCAGCCTGCTCTGACTGCTTCATTGCTTTTCTGAGTCAAGGTTTATGTCCTGATTCACATCCTTCAAGAGGTGACAGAGGAGGGTCTCCCCACATGGGCTGCAAATCCTGGGGAGACGAAGCAGGAGATAAGTCTGCCGTGCTATTTCCGCCCCAGTCCCGGGTCGGTCAGAGCCCCTGCGAGCAGTCCTGCTCATCCATTGACTGCGGGCCCAGAGCACTGCCGGGCGGGGCCTAGAGCCCAAGGCCCGGCCTCAGTCTTTCGGGGCGGCCACAACCCTTGCTAGGGGCAGGCCGGGCTCACCGGATGAGTGGACCACGGCGGCAGGGTGGTTTTTATCTGGGGTGCAAATACTGTCTCTTCCGGGGGGGATGAAGCGGGCCCACGTGCAGGCTCTGCAGCCCCCCAGCAGCAGCGCCACCCCACTCCATGGGCACAGTGGGCCAGTGGGGGCCCTTGGGGTCCCTGCCAGGTGTGGGGACTTGGGAGCTCTGGAGTGAAGGGACTTTCCTGGGATCACCCCAGACCCTGGGGTGGGGGGCCAGGGCTCGGACCTGCTGGGCGTGTGTCCCAGGCTGAGCCTTTCCTGTTCTCTGCACCCCCACGAGGGCCCCAGGTGTCCGGGCACCCCCGTTTGGCGGCATACTGTCCACTCTCTCCCCGTGGGAGCATGCGGAGTGCTCCCCCCTGTCCCCCGCCTGCCTGTGTGTCACAGTAAACACTGTTTGGATCCAAAGCAAATTGGCTCTAATTAGCCAGCCACCAGATTACAGCTCGGAGGAGCCAGTGGAAAGGACAGTTCTTCCCGGGGGGGGGGGGGGAGTGGGGACTTAATTAGTGTGGCAGCCAGGCTGGCCCCTCCACCAGATGCACTGTCTGCCTCCTCCCCACGGTCTCTTGCTATGAGCACTTGCCCAAGCTGAAGACCCATCTTGATAAACTGTTCAGCTTGCCTCTGAGCAGGCTGTCGGGGGAGTGGTGCTCAGGGATCCCTAGGTGGACGGGAGAGGGTCCATTCACTGCCGGCCATGTTTTGGGGATCAAGAAAGACAGGACAGCATCTCCATCATGGCAAAGGCCACCGACATCTCTTGATGGTTGTCATGAGTACTGTCAATCCTGGGGGCATCTCCAGAGCCACTGTCACTATCACTGTCACCATGGTTACCAACACCACCCCCACCATCACCATGGTTACTGTCACTGCCAGGTCCATCACCATGGTTACTGCAACCTCTGCCGTCACCATGGTGGCCTCCACCCCACCCCTGGGCTGGATGTTCTCCATCTGGCCCTTCAGGTCCACTCTCCTCTGATCCTGTGTCTTAGGAGCCTGACCTTTATGGAATGCATCAAGGAACTGCGTCCCCCTCCTTCTGGTGGGTTCTGCCAACACTGGCCAGTGGGGAGGGGGAGGAGGAGGAGGAGGAAGGGGAGGAAGACCATAGGAGAAGGACAGAGGCTGTGGTCTTTGGCGGAGACTCAGTCAGAGCCACCCCCTACCCTCTGGAGCTGGGGGAGACAGGAGATGCAGCCAATATCACATCAGACATACTCATCCTGAGAAAGTACGCCTTGTTTGCTTGAAACTCAAATTTAACCAGGAGTCATGTGCTTTAGCATCCTATCTGCACGGGAGGATGTGAGTAGCAGAGTTCCATGGTCCTAGGGGCCCCTGTTTCTCCCGCCATCTAGTGCCCAGCCTGTCCTGTAGGCGGTGAGTACAGGCGTCCCCTCCTGCCTCCATCCTCACCCCGACAGCATCTGGTAGGCTCCAACACACCTACAGTAACCCCAAAGCAGCATCCTAAATATTCCAGCATTGGTGCTTACTGTTTGCCAGAGCTGGGGACTTGGAGGAGCAAGGTAGGGTGGATGAGGCTGGACCACGCTCTTTCCTAAATTCAGCCTCCTGGACTAACCCTTTCAACCACTTTTGAGAGACCTGAGAGGCAGGGAAGAGGCCCTGGGGAGACCATGGTGACAGAGGTGCGGCCTCTAGGAAGGCATCCCCCTTCTGGACTCCAGGCCACGGGGACATCCACGGCATAGCTGGCCCCTTCCCTCCAGGAGGCGGGAGGGGTGGACAGGGGCCAGGCGGGTGTGGATGACGAGGAGCCCAGCTCCAGAGGCTGCAGGGCTGGGATCCGACCCCCGAGGGCCCGGCCAAGTCTCCTTTCTCCTGTGACCACCTCCTGTCCAAGCCTACCAGGTCCCCAGGAGAGCCTCTGAGCTCCGCACCTGTGCATTCCACAGTGCAGAACCAAACAACAGCATTCATGAAACCAGGAATGACAGCATCTCCTCTGTTGGTTTAGGGCATTGAGTTAAATTTCGGCTTCCATCATCACCTCTGATGTGGAGAGGCCTCCTCAGCAGGGGCTTGTGGGGAGGGGAGGATTGATGAGGGAGGGCTGCCCAGGGCCAGGCTGTGATGGGTGTCCACAACCACAAAGCTATTAGCTCACCCAATCCTCCCATTCTTTACCTGGTAGCTGTCATATACCTATACCCATTTCACAGCCAAGGAAGCTGAGGCAGGGATGGGTGAGGGGCCTCCAGGAAGGTCTCCCAGTGGGTGCAGAGCTGGTCCTCGGGGTTCTATCTGACAACAGAGTCTGCACTCTACTGCTTCCTTGGACCCTGACGATGATGGGGACCTCACTACCTCTCCAGCCTGTTCCTGTCTGATGCTGCCATCTGGGGCATTGCAGACCCAGACTGCTTCTTCTCTGAGTGATGAGGGTCAGATCTCCCCTCTCGGGTTTCCTGCCTGGTTCCCAGGGGTCCAGGCTGCCATCTAGGCGTCAACCTTACAAAGGAGGCTCGGAGGTGGCTGGGGAGCAGAAGGGCAGGGCTTGAGTTGCTGGTGTGACTGGCCCTGACACTCAGGATGTGACCTTGGGGAGGCCTCCTCTGCCCCTGGAGCCTCAGCTGTTTGTCTATAAAATAGAGTGCAGGCGGGGTAGGTCTCAGACAAGATGCTGTCTGGGAAAGCAGTGGCTAACGCGGGGCTTCTCTGCCATCCCAGAGCCCGGGTGTGAAGGGGCAGAGGGGCAGGCTGCAGCCTCTGGCCTGGAGGTCAGCTCTGGACGGGGAGTCCCGTGGACGCGGGCCCAGGCCGCCTCTCCCCTTCCACTCCTCCCCGAAGTGCCCGCGGCATCGGTGAGCTTCTCTCTCTTTGTTACTTCCTTGAGGAGCGGCTTATTATGAGTCTGAGCACCCGGTGATAGTAGAGCTTTGGCTTGTTTTATGCTGGCCCGCATAATGCATAAACATTTTAAATCTTCTTGGCTATGCATGAGTGTGTCCTAGAGAAGCAAAGAATAAACACGATCTGGGGCTGAGCTGCCTGTTTCACGCTGCAGCAGAGAATTTAAAATCCCCTTCCCGGCTGCAGCTGCCCCCCTCCTGAGTATGCCCTGGCTGGGGGCGGGCAGGCCGGGCCTGGGCGTGCAGGTGAGCCGCAGGGGCCCCGGGGTCCTTGGCACCCGGAGCCAGGCCCCTGACTCGGCCTCTCCACCTGTTCGCATTTGTGTTCTCTCTCCATGTTCCGTTCTCCAGTGTGAGGGACAGAAATAGCCGGAGTTCCTAGCAGGACTCTTCGTAAACACTTTGCGGGTGTGATGGGCACACAGATTGGCCAGGTGGCTACTTGCCTGCTTTGCTTCTGGGGTGAGCCACACACACCTGTGGGCACTGGCCCGCCTGCCTCCCCGTGGGCAGGGCACGCACCCACCCAGGTTGGCTCACAGTTTAGATCCGCGGCTCAGGCCTGGGGAACCTTACACCCCCACCCCAGGCTCTGCCCAGACCAGTTGAATCAGACTCCAGGGCAGCCCCGTGTCTGTGCTGTTAAGAAGTGCCCAGGAGATGCTTGTGTGAGCTGGAGTGGAGGATCCTGACCCAGGTGGGCTCGGGAGGGTCTGGCAAGGAGGAAAGGGGAGAATCAGGGGTTAGTGAGGACAAGGACCCTCTGGCCTCACAGACCCAAACTCCCTGGGACCCTCAGAAGGTGGCTGAGAGGCCATCCCGCTACAGCGAGAGTGAGAGGCGGGCCACAGCTCGCTGCCAAGCTGGGTTTCTGGCCTTTGATCAGAATGCTCCTTCTGAGAGGTGAGGACTAAAAGGGCCCAGGCCGCCCGCCCGCACCCCCGGCTCCAGCAGCCAGAGGGAAGCTGCACTCCCTGCATCCCAGGCGTCCTCCTGTGCCCGGCAGGGTTTGGCAGTGGTGGCAGCAGCAACTCCCCATCGGCCTACCTCCCGGCTGCCCCTTTGTTGCACCTGGGCTGCTGGGGGGTCACAGCAGATCCAGGCAGGAGGAGGGCATGGGGCATGGACAGTTGCTACTCAGCTAGGGCAGCGGAGGCCAGCGCTGGGGACTCTAAGGGCAGGGGCAGGGGCGCCTGGTGCTGGGGTGTGTGGAGGGGACACTGCCAGCCTGATTCCGCCACCCAGGCCAGCCTGGGACCTGACTTGCCCCTGCCCGTGTCCTCCCCTTGTTGGGGCTTGAGTGGGTTGAATGGTGTCCCCGCAAGTTCGCATCCACTCAAAACCTTGGAATGCAAACTTACTTGGACTAAGGGCCTTTGCAGATGTAATTACAGGCTTCCTCGTGACTCAGATGGTAAAGACTGCCTGCAATGCGGGAGACCCAGTTTCAATCCCTGGGTCACGAAGATCCCCTGGAGAAGGGAATGGCTGCCCACTCCAGTATTCTGGAGACTCCCATGGGCAGAGGAGCCTGGTGGACTGCAGTCCGTGGGGTCGCAGGCGAAATCAAGGTGAAGCTCCCGAGCTAAGGTCAGTCTGGATCAGGGTGACCCATAGAAACAAAGGCGCAGACACCAGGGGCAGCGGCCTGGGCACACATCATACTGTCTGTTCACCGACGGAGAGGGTGCAGGGAAGACTGTCCACTGTGGGGCGGGGTGCTGTGGGCCTGGCCAGACCCGAGCCTGGACATCGGGTGACGAGCCCACAGCCCCACGGCTGGTCACCCGGCACGAGGCAGGATGCAGAGGCGGACACGGCCCTTTCCAGTCCTGGGAAGAGCTCAATGGGGCATATGGCCCATTATGGGAGCCAGGCCAGGAGGGCTTCACAGGGGAGGTGACACCCGGGCTGAGACCTAGGCTGGTTGGGAGTGGCTGGCAGAAGCAGGGTGGATTCTGGTCAGAGGGTCAGCGGGGCAGGCCCCCAGGTGACTGGCCCTAGGCTGGCGGAGGAGCCCTGTCCTGCAGCTACTGAGGCCAGCAGCAGGAGAAGCAAGGCCCCAGAGGTGTGGCTGGGCCTGGAGGGCGCGTTCGTCCAGGAGGCAGGGCGCAAGGTCAAGGGTGGAGCGGAAGGCCCCATGGACTGGACCATGGAGGGAGCAGGGAAGGGGCTGGGGCTCCACAAGGACGACAGGGGCCTCTGAGGTGCTGGGAGAGCGTGCAGCCCCTGTGTGTGCATGTGCGCGCGCATGTGTGCATATGTGTGTGTGCATGTGTGTGCGTGTGTGCACGTGCACGTGCGCGCGTGTGCGTGTGCACGTGCGAGTGTGTGTGCGCGCGCGCCTGTGTGTGCATGTGTGTGTGCACGTGTGTGCATGTATGTGCATTGCGTGTGTGTGCGTGCGCATGTGTGTGTGCATGTGCCCATGTTTCCCAAGAACACGCGGCCCCAGTGTTTATGGGTGTGGGTGTGAAAGGTTGTTGCTGAACGGATAAGACGCGGGATTCTTGGCCTCCGGAGGAGACGAATTCAATCCGGGGCCAGAGACGAGGCTGGATCGCTCAGAGCTTTTGTGTTATAAAGTTTTATTAAAGTATAGAGAAAGCTTCTGACATAGGCATCAGAAGGGGGCAAAAGAGTGCCCCCCCCCCTAGTCTTTTACTGTATGTTATATAGTCATTCACAGTCTGTTAATGAAATGAAAGGAATGTCATAAAATTTAGAACGGCACCAGATAATTCATCCCAGGCCATAAAACGATTGACTTGAATCTTGTAGAAGGGCAGAATACCAACAAATAGTTCCGTTTACATAGATTAGGGGAACAATACCTGAGTAAGTAAGTTAGGCCGTTTGGCGGAACCAACTTGAAGGTAGAGTCTGGGGTTCATTAACATAGCTTAAGACAACATTTCCATACGAAAAAGGAATGTATTGGTTAACTCAAAGTCTGAGAGTAGTTAGCTTTAGGTGAGACCAGGTGTCATGGCAACACAGAATGTTAAGAGAAACCTCCTTTTAAATTTGTATAGAGAAGGAAAAACAGATCGCTGGTTTGTTTCTTCCTGCCGCTTAAGAGAGATAAAAATGTCTGGCACTTACAGCCTCTTTCCTCCATTTGGAGACCCCTGGCCTTCCTGCCTGTTACCCTCTCATTCCCCCCTTTTTCTTTTAGGAGAATTATGTTGCCTAGGGAAAAGGGGCGTCGTTTTCATTCCATAACTGCTTCTGAGCTGACAAGGGGCATTGTCCCTAAATTGGTGAGGCAACATATTCTCCTAATCCTCATAGTGAGGATGTCTGATCCAGGGGCCCCAAATAGTAGTCGGAAGAAGCTGCAGTGATAGCAGGAGTTTGAGCAACCATTTGTAACTTAAAAGCTTTCATGCGACTAGAAACAAATCCAGTTACACAGTTACAGATGCAGGGAGCAAACAGCAAAAACAAAACAATCAGAATTAAAAGTCAGGTTATGTCCATAGTTAAGGTACAAAGTATGGCACCAGTCCATTCTAGGGTTGTTAGATGTCATCAGACGAAGCAGAGGCATCACATGTGATTGTTGTCGAAGGTATTCGCAGACTTGGAGAAAGTCTTTTCCTTGAAGTGGAGATGTCCACCACGGGAAGCCTTTCACTGATGAAGAGGGGAGTGCTCCGCAGACCCAGCAGTTAGACCGATTGTGGAATGCAGCATAGGAGTGAGCCCAGGACAGGAAGGCATTGTCTTGAGGATCAAACGGCAGACTCAGGATTTCTGGAGTCAGCAGAAGTAGGCTCACACAGATTATCAGGCCCATCTGAAACATACGAAGTCAGAGCATAGAAAGTAAAGACATAAAATGACATCACTGAGTTCTGGTCAGGGTGCCACCTCTTGACTCAGGTATGATGTACCCATGAATCAATTCCTGGGACTTTGACAGCTGTGGGAGAAGAAAGAATAACCTGGTAAGGGCCTTCCCAGAGGGGCTCGAGGGATGGGCCCCCAGATCCCAATATTTTTATGAGGACCTCGGTTCCTGGCTCAAATAGAGGCTTGCTGGATTCAGAGGCTGGGTCAGGAGTCGTCTCCCGGAGTTCTGTTAATGCCTGTTGAAAAGCTGAGAGTTGAGTTACATAATGAGTTAACTCTAAGGGATCTATAACAATGTCTGTGCGTAAGAAAGGCCTTCCATAAATACATTCAAAGGGGGACAGTCCCTCCTTTTTGGGGGCAGTTCGAGCCCTCATTAAAGCTATGGGTAGGACTTTAATCCAGTTGTCCTGCGTTTCTTGAGTTAATTTGTGCAGAAGTCTTTTGATAATGTCATTAGCTTTTTCAACCTTTCCTGAGGATTGGGGTCTCCAGGAACAGTGTAAGTGATATTCTATCCCTAGAGCTTTAGACACCCCCTGAGTTACAGCAGCTTTAAAGGCAGAGCCATTGTCACTCTGAAGGCTCCATGGCAGCCCAAACCTGGGGATAATTTCATGGATTAAAATCTTTATAACCTCCTTAGCTTGTTCACTATGACAGGGGAACGCCTCAATCCATCCAGTAAAAGTATCCACCCAAACTTGTAAGCAAGAATATCCATTAGCTTTTGGCATATGAGTAAAATCAATTTCCCAGTCTTCTCCAGGATACTTTCCCTTTCGTTGTAATCCAGATTTTGCTAGCTTTTCAGTCTTTGGGTTATTTTTCTGACATACCTCATACCGTTTGATAATGTTCTTTAAAGTTTTCATTATATTTTTACCTTCAAACAAACGAGAAGCCATCTGGTAAGTACTTTCTACACCCAAATGAAAACTCTGATGTAAACCCTTAAGAATTTTCCACTGAGCATTTTCAGGAATTATTAATCGTCCATCCTCGGACTGTAACCATCCTTTATCAGTAATCTTTGCTCCTCTTTTCTCATATCTTTCTAATTCTTCCTCAGTATATTGTGGTTTTTCCTGTTCCACAGGACCTGTCCAGATCAAAGGCGTCTGTAAGGAGGGGGTTTCATAACGTGCCGCTTTTTTGGCTTGAGAGTCAGCTAACAGGTTACCGGCAGCTACTTTACTCCCATCCCTGCTGTGCCCTTTGCAATGCATAACCGCTACTTCTTTAGGACAATAGATAGCAGTTAAAAGTCTCTCAATCTCTCCGAAATGCTTAATAGGTTCTCCTGTTGCTGTTTTAAACTCTCTTTCTTTCCATATTGCAGCATGAGCATGTAAAGTCAAATAAGCATACTTAGAATCAGTGTAAATATTCACCCGTTGCCCTTTGCTTAACTCTAGAGCTCGTGTCAGAGCCACAAGCTCCGCTAACTGGGCACTGGTTTCCTGGGGGAGAGATTTTGCTTCTAAAACCTGTTCAGCAGTCACCACAGTGTAACCTGCTTTGCGCTTTCCATCCCGAACAAAAGAACTGCCGTCTGTAAATATTTCCATGTCAGGGTTGTCTAATGGGGTATCCATTAGATCCTCCCGAGCTGCATAGTTTAAAGTTAGGAATTGGGAACAATCGTGATCAGGTGTTTCATCTTCCTACTCAGGAAGGAAAGTGGCAGGATTTAAATTTCCACAAACTTTAAGCTTAGTTACTGGTCCTTCTAACAACAGTGACTGATATTTAAGAAGTCTACTGTCTGTCATCCAAATATTAACCTTAGAATTTAAGATTCCACTCACATCATGAGAAGTCAGTACAGTAAGGTTTCGCCCATTAATTATTTTTAAAGCTTCAGGTGCTAATAAAGCCGCTGCCCCAATTACTCTTAGGCAGTGGGGCCACCCACGTGCAATTACATCTAATTCTTTGCTTAGATAAGCAATAGGTTGCTGGTGAGGCCCCCGGGGTTGTGTCAAAACTCCCAAGGCCATACCTTTTCTTTCAGTGACAAACAGGTTAAATTCTGACCCTGTGGGCAAACTCAAAGCGGGAGCTTGCAGGAGAGCAGTCTGAAGAACCTTAAAAGCCTTTTGAGTATCTGGAGACCAAACCAGTTTGTTGGTTTGGGCCTGCTGAGTTTCAGCTATAAGTTTATATAAAGGCCGGGCAAGGTCCCCATAGCTTGGACGGAATCCAAATACGACAGTAGCCTGTGATTCCCAAAAATCCTCTCAATTGTCTTAAAGTCATAGGTAAGGGATGGTTTAGTATAGGTTTAATTCTCTCAGGGCCTATGGCCCTAGTCCCTTCTGATATGATTAGGCCCAGATATCTAACAGATTGTTGACAAAGCTGAGCCTTTTCTCTTGATGCCTTGTAACCGCAGCCTGCCAGAAAGTTTAAGAAATCTTCTGAGGCTCGTGAACAAGCTTCCTCTGTCTCAGCACAGAGCAAAATATCATCTACATATTGTAATACTACCACTTCAGAGCTATTAAAGTTTTGTAGATCCCGTGACAAACTTTGTCCAAATAAGTGAGGACTGTCACGAAATCCCTGGGGCAAAACTGTCCAGGTTAACTGGGAAGCTGGCTGTGTGGGGTCTTCAAAGGCAAATAGAAATTGACTTTCCTCCGCCAAAGGCACTGAATAGAAGGCATCTTTTAAATCAATTACTGAAAAATATTTGGCTCCTTCAGGAATTTCAGACAATAGAGTATAAGGATTAGGCACCACGGGGTGTAAAGGAACCACAGCCTCATTTATTATTCGTAAATCTTGAACTAATCTCCATTTATCATTTGATTTTTTTACACCCAAAATAGGAGTGTTGCATGGACTGTTACAGGGAACTAATAGTCCCTGCTCCTTTAAATTCTCAATGATGGGTTTTAACCCTTCCTTAACCTCAGGTTTCAGTGGATACTGCTTCTTATGTGGGAATAAGTGTGGGTCTTTGAGCTTGACAACCACAGGAATAGCATTTTGTGCTCGACCCACAGATTTTCCATCAGCCTATACTCTAGGATTCACATTTTGTTCAACTAAAGGGAGAGAAAGGGAAGGCTGCATATTCATGAAAACAGAGGCATGGACCTTGCTCAGTATATCCCTCCCCAAGAGGGGTGAGGGTGATTCTGGCACGATAAGAAACTCGTGTGAAAATAGCACAGAATCCCAGTTGCATGATAGAGAATAACTGAAGTAATACCTTTTGGCTCGTCCAAACAGTCCCATTACAGAAGCAGATCGGGAAGAAAGTGGGCCAGGGGCTTCAGTAAGCACGGAGTAAGTTGCCCCAGTATCTAAAAGGAAATTGACGGATTGGCCTCCCACCGTTATCAATACCCGGGGTTCCTCAGGTGTAATTAGGACGGGAGCTTGTGTGGGGACCCCCGGGCACCTTCAGTCCTGATTGTCTTGAGAGTCGGACCCCTGAGACCTACGCCTCTGGGGGCAGTCTCTCCTCCAGTGTGGTCCCTTGCAGACTGGACATGGAGCCGTGGGTGGCTTAGATGCTTGAGGGCAATCCCGCTTGAGATGCCCCTCCTTTTCACAGCAATAGCAAGCCCATCTCTTTTCACCTGGGTCCCTCTGGGCATTTTTCTCAGGCTGCTTAAGAATGGTTTTCATAGCCATTGCGAGGGCTTCCGCCTTTTCCTTCGTCTTTCTCTGCCTTTCTTTCTTTTCCTCATATTCCCTACCATAATAGACTGTCTGAGCCAGTTGTAACAGATTATCTAAAGACTGATTTGGTCCACACTCCCGTTTTGATAACTTACGGCGAATATCTGGAGCCGACTGAGTGAGAAATCTATCCTTTAAGATCACTTTTCCCTCTTCACTTTCGGGATCAATCTCAGTGAATCTGCGAAGGGCTTCTCTCAGTCTATCTAGGAATTTACCAGGAGCTTCTTTCTCCTCCTGTTCTATGTCTGCCAGTTTGCCATAGTTTAAAGGCTTAGAACGCGCCTGTCTGAGTCCTTCAAGAATACATCTGACAAAATGACTCTGATCCCATCTTCCTTTAGCAGTGTTATAGTCCCAGTCTGGTTCTGTAGCTGGGACTGTTGCAGGAAGGGGGACCCCTTCCAGGGCCCGAAACTGGGCTCTTGTCTAACACTCGGAAAAGAATTGTCCGAGGAGACACATGCTGACAAAGCAAGAGATTTTATTGGGAAAGGGCACCCGGGTGGAGAGCAGGAGGTAAGGGAACCCAGGAGAACTGCTCTGCCGCGTGGCTCGCAGTCTTGGGTTTTATGGTGATGGGATTAGTTTCCGGGTGGTCTTTGGCCAATCATTCTAATTCAGAGTCTTTCCTGGTGGCGCACGCATCGCTCAGCCAAGATGGATGCTAGCAAGAGGGATTCTGGGAAGTGGACGGACAGGTAGTGTCTCCTCTCGATCTTTGCGATCTCTTCCGGCTGGTAGTGGCCTATTAGTTCCGTATTCCTTATCAGGATCTCCTGCCATAAAACAACTCATGCAAATGGTTACTATGGTACCTGACCAGGGTGGGCAGTTTTAATCAGTGTGCTTCCCCTAACAACTCCCCCCCTAAGAGACTTCATACTCAAGATGCTTCTTGGGAATTGGGGCGGAGGTCTCTTTTTTCTGTAACTTCTTCCTGCTGTGTCGGGGCGTAGGCCTGCCTAGCAGAGCAGAAGTCTCTCTCTACCTTTTTTGAAGCTTGAGGCCTCCAGGATGAGTGGAGCCGGTATTTTATGCCTAAGCATGCGGCTAGGTTTTGGGATATCGTGGCTGTAAATGAGGGCCCATTGTCACTCTGAAGTGACCGAGGCAGCCCAAACCTAGGCACTATCTCTTTCAGCAGAGCCTTACAGACTTTTGTAGCTCTCTCTGTCTTAGTAGGGAACACTTCGATCCATCCTGTGAATGTGTCAATAAAGACTAGCAAATAAGAAAACCCTTGGGTCTTTGGCATGGCTGTAAAATCTACTTGCCAGTCCTCTCCTGGGTATGATCTCCGATGTTGGACAGGTTTAATTAGAGGAGGTGGCAAGGGTCTGGTTTTTGGATTATGTTTTAGACAGGCATCACAATTTTGTGTGACCTAACAACCTTAGCTAACTGGGGATGGTAGAGAATAGACTTAAGCAAGATTTCTAGATTATCTCTTCTAAAATGGGTGCTCTTATGTAAGGAGTTAGTAATTTTCCAAACCTGAGAATCAGGGAGTATTATTTGGGCCTGATCAGTCTGAAACCACCCATGTGACCCAATCTTCCAGCCCCACTCAGCATATCGGGAATGTTCCTCTGGGGTATAATCTGGAGTCAGGGTTCTTTGGGGAAAAGGGGGCAGATAGCAGTGGCAGAGGTAGCTTTTTTGGCAGCTCGTTTTGTCTCTTGATCAGCTTTCCTATTTCCCTGGGCCTCTTTTTTTTTGCCCCTTTTGGTGACTCTTGCAGTGGATGACAGCTAATTTTGCAGGAAGTTTGACTGCCTCTAGGAGCCTGAGAATGAGCTCTTTGTGTTTAATAGGAGAGCTTCGGGTACTGAGCATCCCTCTTTCTTTCCAAATTGCTGCATGGGCATGCAGAATGAGGAAAGCATACTTAGAGTCCGTATACACATTAATCTTTTTTCCTTCTCCTAACTCCAAAGCTCTTGTCAGGGCAAAAAGTTCAGCTTTTTGGGCTGAGGTGTCTGGGGGAAGTGACCCACTTTCTTTAGTTTCTTCTAGGCTCACTACTGCATATCCTGCTTTCCTCTCTCCTTTTTTTTTTTTTTTTTTTTTTTTACAAAACTGCTGCCATCTGTGTACCAGTTTTTCTCTGGGTCAGATAAAGGTGTCTCTGATAGGTCCGGGCGAGAAGAGTATAACTCGTCTATGATTTGTATGCATTGGTGATCCAGAGGGGAAGTAGGGGGATCTGGCAGTAAGGTTGCTGGATTTAAAGTCTGGCAGACCCTCAACCTTATTTCTGGAGTGTCAAGGAGGAGGGCTTGGTATTGGGTGATCCTTCCCCCTGTCATCTACCTGTCCCCTTTAGTTTTCAAGACTGCTTGCACCTGGTGAGGCGTATACACTGTGGTGGGCTGACCCAGGGTCAGCCTAGATGCCTCCTTAACCATAAGAGCGGTGGCTGCTACTGCCCGGAGGCAAGTGGGCCACCCTCTGGCCACCTCATCTAGTTGTTTTGAGAGATAAGCCACGGGTTGTAATACGGGCCCCATCATCTGCCCTAACATCCCAAGAGCAGTTCCTATCCTTTCAGAAACATAGAGTCTAAAAGGCTTCTCCAGTTTTGGGAGGCCTAAAGCTGGGGCTGTAGTGATGGACTCTTTTAGGGCATTAAAGGCCACCTTGCAGGTCTCATCCCAGTCGAGTGGCTCTTTTTCTTTCTCCCTTAACTTTTCATATAGGGGTTTGGCCAGATTGCCATAATTAGGAATCCAGATCTTGCAAAACCCGGTCATTTTTAAAAATCCCCTAAGCTGTTTTTTTGTTTGGGGGTACGGGGTATTTAAGATGAGGGATTTCCTCTCGGGGTCAAGCATTCTTTTTCTTTTTGTAATTATAAATCCAAGGATTTTACTTGGGTTAAGCTAATCTGAGCCTTCTTGGGGGATACTCGATAACCCTTTTCATATAGGAAATTTAGAGTTTTAATAGTGTCCATTTGAGAGCTGGTAAAATCTGGACTAGCTATGAGCAAGTCATCCACATACTGTATTAGACTATTGTTTGTTAAAGTTAATTCCCTTAGTTCTCTCCCCAAGGAAGTCCCAAAGATATGAGGGCTATCTCTAAACCCTTGTGGTAGTCGAGTCCAGCAGAGTTGTATGGTCTCCCTCGTTTCCAAGTCCCGCCACTCAAAAGCAAAGAGTTTTTGGGATTTAGGATGGAGAGGAATGCAAAAGAAAGCATCTTTAAGATCCAAGACTGAGAAGTACTTGGCTTTTTCTGGGACTTGGGATAGGAGGGTATACGGGTTTGGGACTATGGGGTGGATGGGAACCACAGCTTCATTAACAGCTCTTAGATCCTGGACGAATCGATAAGATCCATCTGGTTTTTTAACGGGCAAGATTGGAGTATTGCAGGGGGACTCACAGCTGATTAGAATTCCAGTATCTCGGTATTTGTTAACTAATGGTCTAAGACCCTCAAGAGCTTTTGGTTTTAAGGGATATTGTCTTTTCCAGGGGTAGGGAGCATTTGGCCTCAGAGAAATCTTTACCGGTGGAACATTTATGGCTAAACCAGGGCTGGAGACATCCCACACCTGGGGATTGACCTCATCTAGGAAAGGGACAGACTCTTTCTTTTTTACCTCTGACTGTAAATATTCAGACACTAGGCAAAGAAAATTATCGACTTCTACCTTTCCCCAAGTCACTTTGGTTTGGAGGCGGCAAAGAAGGTCTCTCCCCAGTAGGGGAGCAGGGCAACCAGGGATGTATAAGAAGGGGTGGGTTCCTTGCCAATTTTCCACCTTACAATGGAGGGGCTTAGTAAAATTTCGGCTTTGGGGTTTTCCATCTACCCCTATCACCATTTTAGTCTGGGAGTCTAAAGGTCCTAATCGGAAAGGAAGAACGGAGAAGGCAGCCCCCGTGTCTAGAAGAAAGTTCACATCCTTACCTTCTATTTGTAGAGTCACCCAAGGGTCGAGAGGAGTGATCTGGATCTCACCATTCGCGGGGGTTTCTCGAGCCGCTGGGCACCGTCAGTCCTGGTCGTCCAGAACTAACACAGAGGGAGCAGGTGTAGGGGTCACCATACGCCTTCCCTTAGGGCGATATGGACACTCCCTTTTTCAATGTCTATCTTCTCTGCAGTAGGCACATTGGGTGCGGCTCAGCCGCGGTGGATTGTTAAGATCTTTTTTTCTTCTTTGCTCTCCCCGGGACTCTCGCATAGTGGCAGGATGGATCAAGGCCAGGATTTTAGCCTGTTGTTGGGCCAAGGCCTGGGTCTGCCTCTCTATTCTCCTATCTTTTTGGACTTTTTTTTTGCTCCCTTCTTGCTTCCTCTTCCCGGTCCCTGTTCAAAAACACCCTATTTGCCTCCTCCACCAAATCGGAAATTGGGGTCTCTGGTCCTTTTTTAGTTTTTGTAATTTTTTCCTTATGTCTGGGGCTGCCTGGGTTATGAAGGAATGGGCCAACAGGACTCGTCCTTCCATACTTGTTAAATCTGTCTCGGTAAAGTTTTTAAAGGCTTCTGTGAGTCTGCCCAAAAAAAGAGCTGGATTTTTATTTTCTCCCTGTGTAACCTCTTTTATCTTATTATAATTAACAACCTTTCGCACACCCTGGGTCATTCCCTGTAGTAGGCAAGTAATGAGGTGTCTTAAGGATTCCTTTCCTGCCCTTGTATTAGGATCCCAGTCTGGCTCTGTCGAGGGAATTGCCTCTTCGGCAGGGGCCAGACTGACATCTACCCGCTGTCTTTCATCAGCCACTTTTTTAGCCTGATCTAGGATTCGAGCTTTTTCCTCATCATTACAACACCGGGTGAGGATGACTATTATATCCCTCCAGGTGAGGGAGAAGTTAAGGCTAAGACGCTCAAATTCATCCTTAAATTTTTGGGGGTTCTCGGAATATGAACCCAATTGTTCCTTGCATTGGGTAATGTCTTGCATAGAGAACAGAACATGAACGTGCATAGTTCCCCCCTCCCCATCTGGTACCTCTCTTAGGGGGCAGATTTTGTCTGAGGATGACCTTTTCTTCTGTAGAGGACAAAGCTTATTTCCTGATCGTAACCCCATGGGGGAGGGGACATATGGAGGAGGAGCCGAGGCGACTGGGAGTGACTCCCCTTCTGATCTCATGTCTTCCGGGCCCGGGCTCCTGACTTCCGGGCGTGTCTGACCCTCCCTTCCTCGTGGCCTCTCTGCTGAAGCAGGGGAGGTCAAGAGAAGGTCAAGGGGATCTTCTGTTTCAGGCCTTGCTAAAAGGATTTTGGAAGAGCATTTATCGAAGTCCTCAAGCTTATATTTTCCCTTTTTTTCAGAATCCTGGTAGAGGGCCATAAAGGCCTGAACATAGGGAACTTCCTTGTATTTACCCACACGTTTGCAGTATAGACTGAGCTGTAAAATGGTGTTGTGTCCAAGTGATCCTGACTGGGGCCATTTTTTCCCTCCTCCCAGGGAGTAAGTAGGCCAGTACTGAGTACAGTATTTGATAAGTTTTTTCTTTTTTAACCCTCCCAGTTGGTGTCCCTCCCAGTTGGCCAAAAGACAACCGAGCGGGGTGTCTAGAGGGAAGCTAGGCTTATTTTTTATTTTAGCGATGGTATAGCCTATATCTCATTCCCAAGGGACCAGTACTGGGGCGGATGCCTCTATATCTGACTCTAGAGAGATTGTAAGCTCTCTCCTGGTCCCAAAGGGCCTGATTGTATAAGCGCCAAAGGAAATGTTCGGTAGTAAGCACAATCAATGGGGCTGTAGGGCTGGCCCCAAAAGGTAAATTAACCCCTAAGGATGTATCTAGGGTGTTAATTTTCACCCAAGACCAGGTGCGACTATACTGAACCCTGTCAATCACTTCCACGTGGAAGCACTCAGCCAAATGCGCAATTAAATGGCTGAATTTATAGAAACAGGGCACCCGATGGAGGGCTTCTAACGCCCGATCGTCTCCCCAGGAACAGAAAGCACAGTTGATGGGGAGCAGAGGGCGTAGCCTCTCTGAAAATCTCTTACAAAGACCCAGAACTTTAGGTCCAAGTATTGACAGACAGAGTAAGCGGAAATAACTTGGGTCTTCAAAGAGAGGGAAGAGGGCCAGGTTGAGAGAAAAGGAGTGGGACGAGACAGAAGGTCTAGGAGTTGGGGAGAGAAAGAGAAAAAAAAGGGGTGGCCTTACAGACGTCTCCTGCCACCTGCAGACACCCAGGCGTTACGGGACTTTTCCCTGGGCTTCCAGAGAAGGGAGGACTGGAACTCGGCCCTACCAGAACCAGAATTCGAGTTCTCTGCCAAGAGGAGGTGATCAGTCTCCAATCCTCAGCTTAAGCTGAGGCCCTTCGACCAGATTCCTGCGTCCAGGACCGGGGGACTAGAAAAACGGGAAGGATAGGAAGGGCTAAGGAGAGGAAAGAGAGAGGGAAGGGGAGGGAGATCAATAAAGTCTCTTGTTCCTTACCGGTCGGGGCACTCTGGCAAGTTGTCCGCGTCAGGAGGAGACCAGGGACAAAAGGGTCCCAGTTGCGGCCGCTGGGTCTGGTCCATTGGCAGGCAAGCTGGCCCCTGAGTACCCCGAGTGGTCAGGATGTCAGTCCCAGCGAAGAAGATGTCCCTTCGTGGTCGCCATTTGTTGCAGGAAGGGGGACCCCCTTCCAGGGTCCGAAACTGGGCTCTTGTCTAACACTCGGAAAAGAATTGTCCGAGGAGACACATGCTGACAAAGCAAGAGATTTTATTGGGAAAGGGCACCCGGGTGGAGAGCAGTAGGTAAGGGAACCCAGGAGAACTGCTCTGCCGCGTGGCTCGCAGTCTTGGGTTTTATGGTGATGGGATTAGTTTCCGGGTGGTCTTTGGCCAATCATTCTAATTCAGAGTCTTTCCTGGTGGCGCACGCATCGCTCAGCCAAGATGGATGCTAGCAAGAGGGATTCTGGGAAGTGGACGGACAGGTAGTGTCTCCTCTCGATCTTTGCGATCTCTTCCGGCTGGTAGTGGCCTATTAGTTCCGTATTCCTTATCAGGATCTCCTGCCATAAAACAACTCATGCAAATGGTTACTATGGTACCTGACCAGGGTGGGCAGTTTTAATCAGTGTGCTTCCCCTAACAGGACCACCTGACTCCCAGTGGGTACCGCGGCCATGCAGTATCACATTGGAAGACCAGGTGTGTCTTCTTTAAGCCCTGGGGATCAAATCTATCCCAGTTTTTCAGGATACAGTTCAAAGGAGTGAGGCTGGAATTGTTAGCTCCCATCTGTAAGAGAGAAAAAAAGCGACCAGCGCCAATTTTTTTCTACCGGAGGCGTCCCTCCCTGCTCTAGATGGGGGTGTAGACAGACGTTACACCAAAAGCTTTTCCTTCCTGGTCGGACTTAGTCTGTCCCTTACCGACGCAGGCGTCACACTCGTCCCTCCCGGTTCTACCACCGAGACGGGGTGGGGATGCACCAGGGGTAGACCTGATGGCATCCCTGACTGACGTCCAGCTCTTCACCTCGCTTGCCTCTGATGCCACCCGGGGCACAATCAGAGTAACCTTCCGGAATGCCCCCCAAGCTAAGACCTCTGGGGGACACATTCGTCACCTAAGTGCCTGTGCACGACCCTGAGTACATTCCTGACCGCAATAAGACTGATACAAACATGAAACTGAGATGTTTCTTCCAAGCGTCACCACACCGGTATAAGAGCCTCCTCTGGTCCACTAAGAGCCAGCGTTACCAAAGGAAAAAACCATTGCAGTTCCAATCCGAGTAACCTTTAACCTCAGAGATGCTCTGGGAGTTGGAGCTCCATCTAGCTTCCGAACTTTCCATGCCTAGCGAGGCTAGGCGCTTCTGTTAGGGGAAGCACACTGATTGAAACCGCCCACCCTGGTCAGGTACCATAGTAACCATTTGCATGAGTTGTTTTATGGCAGGAGATCCTGATAAGGAATACGGAACTAATAGGCCACCACCAGCCGGAAGAGTTCGGGAAAGATCGAGAGGAGATACTACCTGTCCGTCCACTTCCCAGAATCCCTCTTGCTAGCATCCATCTTGGCTGAGCGATGCGTGCGCCACCAGGAAAGACTCTAAATTAGAATGATTGGCCAAAGACCACCCGGAAACTAATCCCATCACCATAAAACCCAAGACTGCGAGCCACGCGGCAGAGCAGTTCTCCTGGGTTCCCTTACCCTCCTGCTCTCCACCCGGGTGCCCTTTCCCAATAAAATCTCTTGCTTTGTCAGCACGTGTCTCCTCGGACAATTCTTTTCCGAGTGTTAGACAAGAGCCCAGTTTCGGACCCTGGAAGGGGGTCCCCCTTCCTGCAACAAATGGCGACCACGAAGGGACATCTTCTTCGCTGGGACTGACATCCTGACCACTCGGGGTACTCAGGGGCCAGCTTGCCTGCCAATGGACCAGACCCAGCGGCCGCAACTGGGACCCTTTTGTCCCTGGTCTCCTCCTGACGCGGACAACTTGCCAGAGTGCCCCGACCGGTAAGGAACAAGAGACTTTATTGATCTCCCTCCCCTTCCCTCTCTCTTTCCTCTCCTTAGCCCTTCCTATCCTTCCCGTTTTTCTAGTCCCCCGGTCCTGGACGCAGGAATCTGGTCGAAGGGCCTCAGCTTAAGCTGAGGATTGGAGACTGATCACCTCCTCTTGGCAGAGAACTCGAATTCTGGTTCTGGTAGGGCCGAGTTCCAGTCCTCCCTTCTCTGGAAGCCCAGGGAAAAGTCCCGTAACGCCTGGGTGTCTGCAGGTGGCAGGAGACGTCTGTAAGGCCACCCCTTTTTTCTCTTTCTTTCCCCCACTCCTAGACCTTCTGTCTCGTCCCACTCCTCTTCTCTCAACCTGGCCCTCTTCCCTCTCTTTGAAGACCCAAGTTATTTCCGCTTACTCTGTCTGTCAATACTTGGACCTGAAGTTCTGGGTCTTTGTAAGAGATTTTCAGAGAGGCTACGCCCTCTGCTCCCCATCAACTGTGCTTTCTGTTCCTGGGGAGACGATCGGGCGTTAGAAGCCCTCCATCGGGTGCCCTGTTTCTATAAATTCAGCCATTTAATTGCGCATTTGGCTGAGTGCTTCCACGTGGAAGTGATTGACAGGGTTCAGTATAGTCGCACCTGGTCTTGGGTGAAAATTAACACCCTAGATACATCCTTAGGGGTTAATTTACCTTTTGGGACCAGCCCTACAGCCCCATTGATTGTGCTTACTACCGAACATTTTCTTTGGCGCTTATACAATCAGGCCCTTTGGGACCAGGAGAGAGCTTACAATCTCTCTAGAGTCAGATATAGAGGCATTCGCCCCAGTACTGGTCCCTTGGGAACGAGATATAGGCTATACCATCGCTAAAATGGAAAATAAGCCTAGCTTCCCTCTAGACACCCCGCTCTGTTGTCTTTTGGCCAACTGGGAGGGACACCAACTGGGAGGGTTAAAAAAGAAAAAACTTATCAAATACTGTACTCAGTACTGGCCTACTTACTCCCTGGGAGGAGGGGAAAAATGGCCCCAGTCAGGATCACTTGGACACAACACCATTTTACAGCTAAGTCTATACTGCAAACGTGTGGATATATACAAGGAAGTTCCCTATGTTCAGGCCTTTATGGCCCTCTACCAGGATTCTAAAAAAAAAGGGAAAATATAAGCTTGAAGACTTCGATAAATGCTCTTCCAAAATCCTTTTAGCAAGGCCTGAAACAAAAGATCCCCTTGACCTTCTCTTGACCTCCCCTGCTTCAGCAGAGAGGCCACGAGGAAGGGAGGGTCAGACACGCCCGGAAGTCAGGAGCCCGGCCCGGAAGACATGAGATCAGAAGGGGAGTCACTCCCAGCCGCCTTGGCTCCTCCTCCATATGTGCCCTCCCCCATGGGGTTACCATCAGGAAGTAAGCTTTGTCCTCTACAGAAGAAAAGGTCATCCTCAGACAAAATCTGCCCCCTAAGAGAGGTACCAGATGGGGAGGTACCCCCATCTGGTATTCACGTTCATGTTCCGTTCTCTATGCAAGACATTACCCAATGCAAGGAACAATTGGGTTCATATTCCGAGAACCCCCAAAAATTTAAGGATGAATTTGAGCGTCTTAGCCTTAACTTCTCCCTCACCTGGAGGGATATAATGGTCATCCTCACCCGGTGTTGTAATGATGAGGAAAAAGCTCGAATCCTAGATCAGGCTAGAAAAGTGGCTGATGAAAGACAGCGGGTAGATGTCAGTCTGGCCCCTGCCGAAGAGGCAATTCCCTCGACAGAGCCAGACTGGGATCCTAATACAAGGGCAGGAAAGGAATCCTTAAGACACCTCATTACTTGCCTACTACAGGGAATGACCCAGGGTGTGCAAAAGGTTGTTAATTATAATAAGATAAAAGAGGTTACACAGGGAGAGAATGAAAATCCAGCTCTTTTTTTGGGCAGACTCACAGAAGCCTTTAAAAACTTTACCGAGACAGATTTAACAAGTATGGAAGGACGAGTCCTGTTGGCCCATTCCTTCATAACCCAGGCAGCCCCAGACTTAAGGAGAAAATTACAAAAACTAGGAAAAGGACCAGAGACCCCAATTTCCGATTTGGTGGAGGAGGCAAATAGGGTGTTTTTGAACAGGGACCGGGAGGAGGAAGCAAGAAGGGAGCAAAAAGAAGTCCGAAAAGATAGGAGAATAGAGAGGCAGACCCAGGCCTTGGCCCAACAACAGGCTAAAATCCTGGCCTTGATTCATCCTGCCACTATGCGAGAGTCCCGGGGAAAGCAAGGAAAAAAAAAAGATCTTAACAATCCACCGCGGCTGAGCCGCACCCAATGTGCCTACTGCAGAGAGGATGGACATTGAAAAAGGGAGTGTCCATATCGCCCTAAGGGAAGGCGTATGGCGACCCCTACACCTGCTCCCTCTGTGTTAGTTCTGGGCGACCAGGACTGACGGTGCCCAGCGGCTCGAGAAACCCCCGCGAATGGTGAGATCCAGATCACTCCTCTCGACCCTTGGGTGACTCTACAAATAGAAGGTAAGGATGTGAACTTTCTTCTAGACACGGGGGCTGCCTTCTCCGTTCTTCCTTTCCGATTAGGACCTTTAGACTCCCAGACTAAAATGGTGATAGGGGTAGATGGAAAACCCCAAAGCCGGAATTTTACTAAGCCCCTCCATTGTAAGGTGAAAAATTGGCAAGGAACCCACCCCTTCTTATACATCCCTGGTTGCCCTGCTCCCCTACTGGGGAGAGACCTTCTTTGCCGCCTCCAAACCAAAGTGACTTGGGGAAAGGTAGAAGTCGATAATTTTCTTTGCCTAGTGTCTGAATATTTACAGTCAGAGGTAAAAAAAGAGGAGTCTGTCCCTTTCCTAGATGAGGTCAATCCCCAGGTGTGGGATGTCTCCAGCCCTGGTTTAGCCATAAATGTTCCACCGGTAAAGATTTCTCTGAGGCCAAATGCTCCCTACCCCTGGAAAAGACAATATCCCTTAAAACCAGAAGCTCTTGAGGGTCTTAGACCATTAGTTAACAAATACCGAGATACTAAAATTCTAATCAGCTCTGAGTCCCCCTGCAATACTCCAATCTTGCCCGTTAAAAAACCAGATGGATCTTATCGATTCGTCCAGGATCTAAGAGCTGTTAATGAAGCTGTGGTTCCCATCCACCCCATAGTCCCAAACCCGTATACCCTCCTATCCCAAGTCCCAGGAAATGCCAAGTACTTCTCAGTCTTGGATCTTAAAGATGCTTTCTTTTGCATTCCTCTCCATCCTGAATCCCAAAAACTCTTTGCTTTTGAGTGGCGGGACTTGGAAACGAGGGAGACCATACAACTCTGCTGGACTCGACTCCACAAGGGTTTAGGGATAGCCCTCATATCTTTGGGACTTCCTTGGGGAGAGAACTAAGGGAATTAACTTTAACGAACAGTAGTCTAATACAGTATGTAGATGACTTGCTCATAGCTAGTCCAGATTTTACCAACTCTCAAATGGACACTATTAAAACTCTAAATTTCCTATATGAAAAGGGTTATCGAGTATCCCCCAAGAAGGCTCAGATTAGCTTAACCCAAGTAAAATACCTTAGATTTATAATTACAGAAGGAAAAAGAATGCTTGACCCCGAGAGGAAATCCCTCATCTTAAATACCCCGTACCCCCAAACAAAAAAACAGCTTAGGGGATTTTTAGGAATGACCGGGTTTTGCAGGATCTGGATTCCTAATTATGGCAATCTGGCCAAACCCCTATATGAAAAGTTAAGGGAGAAAGAAAAAGAGCCACTCGACTGGGATGAGACCTGCAAGGTGGCCTTTAATGCCCTAAAAGAGTCCATCACTACAGCCCCAGCTTTAGGCCTCCCAAAACTGGAGAAGCCTTTTAGACTCTATGTTTCTGAAAGGATAGGAACTGCTCTTGGGATGTTAGGGCAGATGATGGGGCCCGTATTACAACCCGTGGCTTATCTCTCAAAACAACTAGATGAGGTGGCCAGAGGGTGGCCCACTTGCCTCCGGGCAGTAGCAGCCACCGCTCTTATGGTTAAGGAGGCATCTAGGCTGACCCTGGGTCAGCCCACCACAGTGTATACGCCTCACCAGGTGCAAGCAGTCTTGGAAACTAAAGGGGACAGGTGGATGACAGGGGGAAGGATCACCCAATACCAAGCCCTCCTCCTTGACACTCCAGAAATAAGGTTGAGGGTCTGCCAGACTTTAAATCCAGCAACCTTACTGCCAGATCCCCCTACTTCCCCTCTGGATCACCAATGCATACAAATCATAGACGAGTTATACTCTTCTCGCCCGGACCTATCAGAGACACCTTTTTCTGACCCAGAGGAAAACTGGTACACAGATGGCAGCAGTTTTGTAGAAAAAGGAGAGAGAAAAGCAGGATATGCAGTAGTGAGCCTAAAAAAAACTAAGAAAGTGGCTCTCTTCCCCCAGACACCTCAGCCCAAAAAGCTGAACTTTTTGCCCTGACAAGAGCTTTGGAGTTAGGAGAAGAAAAGAGGATTAATGTGTATACGGACTCTAAGTATGCTTTCCTCATTCTGCATGCCCATGCAGCAATTTGGAAAGAAAGAGGGATGCTCAGTGCCCGAAGCTCTCCTATTAAACACTAAGAGCTCATTCTCAGGCTCCTGGAGGCAGTCAAACTTCCTGCAAAATTAGCTGTCATCCACTGCAAGAGTCACCAAAAGGGGCAAAAAAAAGAGGCCCAGGGAAATAGGAAAGCTGATCAAGAGGCAAAACGAGCTGCCAGGAAAGCTACCCCTGCCACTGCTATCTGCCCCCTTTCCCCAAGGAAACCCTGACTCCAGATTATACCCCAGAGGAACATTCCCGATATGCTGAGTGGGGCTGGGAGATTGGGTCACATGGGTGGTTTCAGCCTGCTCAGGCCCAAATAATACTCCCTGATTCTCAGGTTTGAAAAATTACTAACCCCTTACATAAGAGCATCCATTTTGGAAGAGATAATCTAGAAATCTTGCTTAAGTCTATTCTCTACCATCCCCAGTTAGCTAAGGTTGTTAGACAGGTCACACAGAATTGTGATACCTGTCTAAAAAATAATTCAAAAACCAGACCCTTGCCACCTCCTCTAATTAAACCTGTCCAACATCGGGGATCATACCCAGGAGAGGACTGGCAAGTAGATTTTACAGCCATGCCAAAGACCCAAGGGATTTCTTATTTGCTAGTCTTTATTGACACATTCACAGGATAGATCGAAGCGTTCCCTTCTGAGACAGAGAGAGCTACAGAAGTCTGTAAGGCTCTGCTGAAGGAGATAGTGCCTAGGTTTGGGCTGCCTCGGTCACTTCAGAGTGACAATGGGCCCTCATTTACAGCCACGATATCCCAAAACCTAGCCGCATGCTTAGGCATAAAATACCGGCTCCACTCATCCTGGAGGCCTCAAGCTTCGAAAAGGTAGAGAGAGACTTCTGCTCTGCTAGGCAGGCCTACGCCCCGACACAGCAGGAAGAAGTTACAGAAGAAAGAGACCTCTGCCCCAATTCCCAAGAAGCATCTTGAGTATGAAGTCTCTCAGGGGGGAGTTGTTAGGGGAAGCACACTGATTGAAACCGCCCACCCTGGTCAGGTACCATAGTAACCATTTGCATGAGTTGTTTTATGGCAGGAGATCCTGATAAGCAATACGGAACTAATAGGCCACCACCAGCCGGAAGAGTTCGGGAAAGATCGAGAGGAGATACTACCTGTCCGTCCACTTCCCAGAATCCCTCTTGCTAGCATCCATCTTGGCTGAGCGATGCGTGCGCCACCAGGAAAGACTCTAAATTAGAATGATTGGCCAAAGACCACCCGGAAACTAATCCCATCACCATAAAACCCAAGACTGCGAGCCACGCGGCAGAGCAGTTCTCCTGGGTTCCCTTACCCTCCTGCTCTCCACCCGGGTGCCCTTTCCCAATAAAATCTCTTGCTTTGTCAGCACGTGTCTCCTCGGACAATTCTTTTCCGAGTGTTAGACAAGAGCCCAGTTTCGGACCCTGGAAGGGGGTCCCCCTTCCTGCAACACTTCCTGACTACCAATCCAAGTTTGAGACCTAGACCACAGTAGAGTAGCAAAATAGATTGTAAGTCCCTGGAAAGTCTATGATCCGATAGATTAGGTTAGTACTTCTAATTCCCAAGGAGTTATGAAATGGTCAAAGAGACTGAAAAGTTTGACCGAGAAAGGAGAGTTCGGTCCATACGCTTTGCCCGTTTCTGGTCAGTTCCCGAAGGAGACATTGGTTGCCTCTTGGCATTGGCAGGTCGGTATAAACCCCCGACAGGTTTTTGCCATAAGCCTTATGAGATCACCGCGGGACCGCAGAGCAGGGCTCCTCACTTGCTTCGCGCAGGGCGTTTCATTCATTTACACAAGCACACCATAGAGTTAGTAAAGTACAGAGGAAAACGTGTTCGCTAGGAGAACAAAGAACTAGAGCTCCAAGCATCCTTACCTTGTCCTGAAGGATCCCGGACGAGCCCCCAAGAAGAAAGGTTGCTGCTGAACGATAAGACGCGGGATTCTTGGCCTCCGGAGGAGACGAATTCAATCCGGGGCCAGAGACGAGGCTGGATCGCTCAGAGCTTTTGTGTAATAAAGTTTTATTAAAGTATAGAGAAAGCTTCTGACATAGGCATCAGAAGGGGGCAAAAGAGTACCCCCCTCCTAGTCTTTTGCTGTATGTTATATAGTCATTCACAGTCTGTTAATGAAATGAAAGGAACGTCATAAAATTTAGAACGGCACCAGATAATTCATCCCAGGCCATAAAACGATTGACTTGAATCTTGTAGAAGGGCAGAATACCAACAAATAGTTCCGTTTACATAGATTAGGGGAACAATACCTGAGTAAGTAAGTTAGGCCGTTTGGCGGAACCAACTTGAAGGTAGAGTCTGGGGTTCATTAACATAGCTTAAGACAACATTTCCATACGAAAAAGGAATGTATTGGTTAACTCAAAGTCTGAGAGTAGTTAGCTTTAGGTGAGACCAGGTGTCATGGCAACACAGAATGTTAAGAGAAACCTCCTTTTAAATTTGTATAGAGAAGGAAAAACAGATCGCTGGTTTGTTTCTTCCTGCCACTTAAGAGAGATAAAAATGTCTGGCACTTACAGCCTCTTTCGTCCATTTGGGGACCCCTGGCCTTCCTGCCTGTTACCCTCTCAGGTGCACATCTCCCACTGTTGGTGAGAATTCTGTAGTCATGCCTCTTGCGAGGCTCAGGGACAGATATCGTTCATTACGCAGCCATCAATTTAAGCCAGGCTTACTGCGCCTCGGGCCCTCTGAGTTGGGTCTGCACCTGCTAGAGCGGCAGGGCCCCACCGGTTCCCGTGAATCCTACGAGCCTTGCTCGGAGCCCTGGGGTCAGCCTCCCTCCCCATGCGGGCAGGCCCCCAGAAGGTGCAGTAGTGGAGCCAGCCTGGGTGGTCTGGGCCTTGGGGACAGCACCCAGCCGGCGGGGCCGCCTCCTGGCTCTTACAGCTGCCCGGCCTCGGGGCTCCAGTGCTTCTGTTCCCTCTGCCTGAGTGCTGTTCCCTCAGCCACAGTGAGGTGGACTTGACCACTGCTGTCCTTGCCCCTGCCTGCCTGACAGTCACTGAACAGCCCCTGTATTATAAGGCAGGGCCCGGAGGAAGGCGGCTGTCTGTGACATGCAGGGCAGACTGTACCCAGTCAGCAAAGACGTGTTGGGTCACATTGTGAGGCTGCCAGGGTTAATACCATGACGGGCGGCCTGGACCTAAGTTTTAGCTTCCCCCGAAATGGTAAGATTCCCTACCCCCATCAAGTAACCTGGAGCCAGCCAATCAATATGCGCCCAGTAAGAACAAAGGGAGAGCTGAAAAGCCCGCAAAAGTCTGTACGGATAGAATTGCTTTACAAACATGTAACCAATCCGCTTAAGCCAGTTACTAACCGCTTTTGCATATCTCATAAATTTGTGTAACAAGCTTGAGCTCGGCGCTTTCTGACCCTGCACCATTGTGATGTTGGTGGCAGAAGGCCCTGGCTCGAGACAGTAATAAACTTCCCTTTTTGCGAGTTGCATTGTCTTGGAAGCCTTCTCTCTCTTTCCGCTCGGGGATTCGGACATCGGGCATAACAACATGAAGGTCGAGTGAGTCCTGCTTGCCAATAGAACTCAAAGACATTGTGTGGAAACAAGTGGCCACCCGCCCAAGTCCCCACCACTACTCTGACCCCAAGCTGGTGAGGGGTTGGGGTGCCCGGTGGGCACCACCCCATCCCATGTGGACACCATTGGCCCCTGAGACAGAGCAGGCTGGGGCCCTGGGCCACCCAGCCCCTCCTGCAGAGCGGGGCACCTGTCGGATACAGGAGTCTGCCTTGGTCCTGTGTGCCCACCACTCAGGGAGGAGAGCCCCCCTTCACAACCAAGGAGCCCCAGTGGAGGACAGCATCTCTGCCCAAGCTCTGGGACCATCAAGATGTCTCCATCAGCGGGCCAGCAGCTGAGTGGGGCCAGGGGTTGTGTCTCCCCCATTCTCCAAACCCCAAGGGTCTGTCCAGGCCTGAGTCTCACCAAACCCACCTTGGGCCCCAGCTCAGATTCCCCCACTCCACCCGGGTGCTCCTCAAGCCCCGAGTGGCTGTGGCTTCCAGCCTGGCTGGGCCCCAGTCCACCGCCGGCCCCTCGCAGGGTCAGAGCAGAGCTCTTGCACGATGTGGGGGCCCTGGGGGCATAAGGATGAACCAGAGCCCGTTCCCACTCTGGGGTGAATTTATCGAGCCTTTCCCATCACCCATGTATCACTTCATTTTTGTGCTGAACGTCAGCTCAGTCCCACAAGGTGGCTGTGATCAGCCTCCATTTCAGAGGAGGGGACCGAGGCTCCGTGGGAGGCAGCGCTGGTCGAAGCTGGCTGGCTCTGGTCACCCCTGACGCCCGTGGCTCCCCGGGTGTCTGACCCCACCAAACACTGAGCTCTAGAGGGTCACGCAGCTTTGAGAGCCGGGGGTTGATATGTTCGGCCGTCCCAGCTGCCGCACGAGGAGGTACCCCTCCAGCTGTGAGTGACTCATGTGACATGTCAACACAGCGCCCAGGAGGACAGGGAAACCCCAGCCACGCCACTAATCACTCTTCTCACACAAGGTAGTGATCGTTAATGTGCACGGGATCTCATTAATTAACTCCCTGACTTTAATTAACTTCTTGCCTATTTCACCTGACATAATGTATTATCACAAATGTCAACTTTGCAGAGTGTTTGACTCTTGGCACAAAGTGAGATGCATCACACAGATGTTGCAGTTTGATCCTGTGTAGGACAGGAGTCCCCCATGCGGTGTGGACGTGCCACCGGTGGGACACGACAATGTCTAGATAGAATACAGAGATCCCTAAACAGCAACCAAGACTTCATCATCATAATCAGATTTGTCCCCAGTCACACCACCGTGGCTCTTTTTGTCCCTCAAACACCCTGCTGATGATAAACGCAACAGCAGAGTGCCTGAGCACAGAGCAGTGTAATCTGGGGGGAAATTTAAAATTTCTACCACGGTGGCTCCTGGGTTCCACTAGGGCATACCAGGCATGGGAGGTGAAGATGGAGGACCACCGACTGAGACTTCCTCAGCTTTTAAACTTATCGGGATGACAGATGCCCTATTGTTAACGGAGCCTGCAGTGAAAGGTAGAGGACAGGGTCATAGTGCTGAGAACCCAAGGCTTCCTCTGCTATCACCATGACCACCATGACCACCTTCACCACCATCACAGTCGCCCCCTCCAGCTTCGCTGTCCCCATGCTCATGCCTCTCCACCGCCATTCCTAATGCAACGACAGTCAGCATTGCCCTCATGGTGCGATTGTCTCAGAACTGCCCCACCTGTGGGCAGCACTGCCAGCATCAGCAAGGCCATGTCCACCCCCACCGTCACCATCGTTCTCATCCACATCCCTGTACTTCTGGACCACGCCCCCAGCACACCCCCATCCCAGCATAACTTGGGGCCCTTCGTAGACACTAAGGTTTGTGGAGGGGGAGAACTCACATCGGTCACGGTGGCCGGAGAAACCCAGAGTCCCCGAGCTCACCGATGACACGCCATCCCCACTGCAGATGTGTTATTATAACACGTATGATGTGATTGCCGCTCTGGGTTTGTTCACCACCTCAGCTCCGCCGCCCTGCCAGGACCACGGTTGCCCTCTCTTTTGGCTCCACGGCTACACCCGTACCTTGACCACTCGGAGATGGGCTGAGCATGGGTCCCTGGGGCTGCAGACTGGGTTTTCTCTTCTGTGCGTCTCAAATCCCCAGCACAGGGTCCACATAGTCAGACAGAAATGGAAATTATGTACAGGTTGGCTCTGGGCCCCATCACATCAGAAATTGTCAACAGCGTGAATTCCCCAGCCAAGATGGTCATCAGACCCTTGGAGAGCAATGGAGGCTCCCAGCAACGAAGTTCACCTCACGAGGGTGGGGGCGGGGGCAGTGAAGTGAGCAAGCCCTGTCCCCTGCAGCCTCAGTGCCAGTAATCAGTCCAGTTGAGTAGAAGCGTTTGACTTAATTTCATAGCTCAGTAGGCATTCAGATGGAACACGGAACTATCCGCCAGCCCTTTGTTTAGCTGAGCCCTGGCACTGCCACCCCCTTAAATCATCTCTGCAGGGGACTTCTGACTGTTCAGATGCAAATGCACCCCTGACCCCTTCTCTCTGCACTACCTGTGCACACACACGTCACACACACACATGCATTGCATGCTGGCATTACAGTCACACATGCATCATGCATACACACACAACCACACGCCTGCACAGTGGAGCCTCCAAGGCCTCAGAACAGCGAGGAGAGAGCCTTGGGAGAAACTCGTGCAGGATGCAAAGGGCCCTGGGAGCCAGAAGACGTGCTCTGCCCTGTGCATTTAGCTGAGGATTCCTTTTCTGGACCTGTTTCTGTATTTTTCCTTTTTTCTAAAAATGCCTGTTAGGAGCCGGTTCAGTGCCAAGAGCACTGTGAGTGGGGCTGGGGCACATCTTCCCTCTTAATGCAGGTCAGCCGGTTCCTCCTGCTTGGCTCCCACCCCATGGGCCTGGCCAGGTGTGGTTGTGAGGTGGGCTGAGGCAGGGCTGGACCAGGTGGGCCTGGCGTCAGAGGAGAGGGCACCATCCTCACCAGCCAAGGTGGAGAGCGTGGGAATGGATGGCGACACTGGCCCCTGGGGTCCTTCTGGATGTGGCAGAGTGGACCCTGGGCATCAGGAGAGCGGAGGTCAAGCCCAGTGCATTGCCAGGGCCCTCAGGTCAGGGGACAAAAGGTCCTTGGAACCAAGTGGCGGGGAGGTGGACTGGCTGTGTCATCAGCGTGGAATCAGTAGCTCATCCCTTTCTTTTGCTGCCTGTGTTTGGAATCACGCCCAGTTTGCCCTGCTCCAAACGAACGCAGGAGCGAGTTTATCTGATTTTTGCTGCTGGCTTGGCCATGGGATGGCTTTGGCCAGCGGATGTTAGCAGACAGGATGCAGGCTTGGCCCCTGGGCTAGCATCTGCTGTGGGAAGGTGTGCCCAGCAGACACGGGTCCCAGAGGCACAGTGCCGGCTGACCACACATGGGCCAGGGGCGGTGCCCCAGCCTGCCTGCAGCCCCGAGGGCCAGGAAAAGGAGGGCTCCTCCTAAACCGCCGGCTAGGAGGGTGGTTTGTGACAGACATTACCGCAGCAGAGACCTAACTCACACACAGGCTTTTATACTCCTGAGAAAATACTTCACCCTTTCTGAGCCCGACTGTCATTGTTCATAAAGGTAACAGTATGAGTGTAACTTTGTGGGGAAGTGTGTTAGTCACTCAGTCCTGTCTGACTGTTTGTGACCCCGTGGACTGTAGCCCGCCAGGCTTCTCTGCCCGTGAAATTGTCCAGGCAAGAATACTGGAGTGGGTTGCCATTTCCTTCTCCAGGGGATCTTCCCAACCCAGGGATTGAACCTAGGTCTCCCGTGCTGTAGGCAGATTCTTTATCATCTGAGCCGCCAGGGAAGCCCAAAATTTAAGTCGATTCTGTCTGAGCCTGACTCTGGAAGCGGCTCAGACCTCCTGAGCTCTTGGCCAGCCACTGCTTCTCCAGCCTCCAGCTTGGAGTCTGCAGATGGCTCCTCCAGCCTCCACCCTCACAAGGATATGGCCTGGGCAGCCGCCCTCGTGGCTGAGGAAACCAGGACCCAGGGGCCTGAGGGGAGGCGTCCCCTCGGTGGGGGCGTCACGCTCCGAGGCCTCCAGCTGCTCTGCGATGGGCTGAAGCAGGTGGCCCGCTCCCACCTGCGCTGGGATTCTGTGCTTCTCCCTCTGGCTGCAGTAAATGCAGACGTGTGTGGGGCCAGTCAGATGCGCAGAGCACCTGCGAGATGCACCCGGGCTCGTCCGGGGGGCTCCCGCCTGGCAGGCAGAGCCGCACTGCTGACCTTCCGCTCAGGATGCGGGAGGCCGTGTTCCAGCCGGGAAGAGCCGCCCCTGCGTGTCCGTTAAACAGGGGTTTGCAGAGACGGGACCCAGCGGTGCCCCTCCACTGTCCCTTCTCCACCAGTACCGCCCGCCCCTGCAGGTCAACTCAATCCAGCCACAGGGCCATTAAATCAGGGTCCCGTCAGGCTGAAGGATGAGCCTAAGGGACTGGACGTATGAACAGCGCCCAGTGAGGATGGGGCCGCACACAGTTGCTAAGTGTGTGTCACCACCCTGTGGACTGTCATTCCCTTCACAACCTTTGACATCCACGGTGCTGGAGACACAAGGGTCCCTGCCCTCCTGGAGCTGGATGTCCGATGGGGGAGGGGCACAGAAAATCAACAGGGAAGTCCAGCAAGTGGCTGTAGGTGGTGGTGATGCCACAAAGCTGGTACCAGGGGGTCTTGATGGCAGCAGAAGTGGACGGCGGGTCAGCTCAGCACACGTGGCCCCCGAGCGTCCACGTGGTCACCAAGCATCCACACGTGGTCACCGAGCATCCACGTGGTCACCAAGCATCCACACGTGGTCACCGAGCGTCCACGTGGTCACCGAGCATCCACACGTGGTCACTGAGCGTCCACGTGGTCACCGAGCATCCACACGTGGTCACCGAGCGTCCACGTGGTCACCAAGCATCCACACGTGGTCACTGAGTGTCCACGTGGTCACCGAGCGTCCACACGTGGTCACCGAGCGTCCACGTGGTCACCGAGCATCCACACGTGGTCACCGAGCGTCCACGTGGTCACCGAGATCCACATGTGTCACTGCAGGCTGGACAGGGCTCACAGAGGATGCACACTCAGGCTTACCCAGTGGGGCTCGGGGGCTGGGGGGTCAGATGCAGTTGTGCGTCCTCACTCTCTGTGAGCACGAGGGGGCAGCAACCAGTGGGGTCGGGGGTCGCTGAGACAATGTGGACTGGTGGGGAGGGTGTCCTGAGCAAGGCACCTGCTTGCTCAAACCCAGGTGGGAGGGAGATGCTGCGTCCACCTGCCTGGGGACGGGGTGTGCCTCTGGCAGCCCCCACCGCTGTGTGCTCTGGGCTCAGGGAACAGCTCTGGTCTCTGCTGTCCATTGTGAAATGGGCAGCATGTGAGTGTGTGATCTCCTTCAAGGCCCCTTTTGTCCTCAGAGCCTGACCTGTGGTGGTGAGGCGGGCAGTGGGCACCAGGCCCTGTGGCAGCCTGACTCCACCCGCAGGGTCTGCCACTCAGCAGCAGGCGCCATCCCCGTACCCTTGAGCACCCAAACGAGGTGACTCCCTGAGGCCGAGTCTCCTGAGGAAGGACCAGGGTCGTGATGCCAGCTCTCCCTAAATGCTGGGCAGCTTTGGCTGAGATGACAGACACTCAGGCACGGTCCTCAATGACCAGAGCTCGGAGTGCCGGATGGAGACCCTCACGTGAGCAGAGACTTCTGGCAGGAGCAGGTGGGGGGCCCTGCCCTCTCTGCCAGCTGCCCGGTGGGTGTGTCGAGGGCGGGCCTGGCCTCGTGGGCCCCGTGGATGAAGGTGTCCCAGGCCACAGTCGCACCCCGTGCTTGCCCGTCTTCCATGGCTGCCCTGGGGCTGTAGGAGCGGAACTGAACGGTTACGGCGAAGGAAGGCTTGCACAAGTGGGAGCATTTCCTCTGTGGACCTTCACAGAAAACGTTAAAGAGCCCTGGTCCTGGGCATATGAGCATGGCGGGAGGAGCAGGCTCCAGACGGGGTGGAGGAGGGGCTCGTACATCTGGAGAAGCTGGGGTTGTGATTCCAGGGGTGGGCATCCAAATCAGGCCAGGGACCCCAGGGCAGACTGTCCCACGCTGTCGCACAGACTTGAGGGCTTGCCCTGTGTCTGAGGCTCTTGGGGCCCCAAAGGCTTTGAAGGTTGGCCGACATGCTGTCCCCACAAGAGGACACTGGGCAGTGACTGCAGCCCGCCCGGCAGGTTCTGGAGCATTGGCAGCCCGGAGATCCCCGCACACCTAGAGGGAAGATGCCACAGCGCAGTCAAGGCATGGAAGTTGCTCTTGAGCACTACTTGATTTGTGTTGAAATAAACATTCCAGAAGGAGAGATAAAGGAGAAGTCTCCCGAAAGAAGAGAAAATGCTCCCAGCTGTCCTCTGACTTGTCCCAGCCACACCCTCCAGCTCACACGAGACCCAAGCGTTCTGCAGGGCAGAGGCAGGCAGTGGTCTCTACCATTGCTGTCAGAGAAGGAAGCCAGCTCGTCTTAATGAGGGGATCAGGGAAGACTTCTGGAGGAGGGGGTGTTAAATAAGGCATTGGTGTGGGGCTAGAAGGTTGGTGGAGAAAGATGATAGGAGAAAGGGCATCACAGAGAGAAGACAGTGTGAGCAGTGTCTCTGAAGTAAGAGGGGCAGCAGGACTTTGGGGGACAGTGAGCGATCCAGTTTTGTTGTGGGACAGACTGGCCGTAAAGTTGCTGTTAAATGATGAGGCTGGACAGGAAGACCTGGGCCTGGCAGTGGATGACTTCATCAGGCACATGTGTTTATTTTAATTTGACAGATAAATAGGAAAACAGTGTGCTCAGAGAGCAGGGGCCACTACTTTTTAACCTTTCTTTATCCTCAGTACCTGGTACATTGGGGCATATTAGGGGGCTTAATTAGTATTCACTCAGTGGATAGTGGATGGTTAGGTGGCTGGCTCGCTGGCGGGCTGGATGGGTGGATAGCTGGATGGATGAATGGTAGATGGATGGATGAACGGTGAGTGGACGGGTGGATGGGTGAATGGATGGGTGGATGGGTGGATGGATGATGGTTGAGTGGATGGCTGGATTGGTGGATGGATGGATGAATGGTGAGTGGATGGAAGGATGGATGAGTGGATGGGTGGATGGGTGGATGCATGGGTGGATGGGTGGATGATGATGATGATGAAAGTTGGAAGGCTGGAATGGAAAAATGGGTGGTGGATGATGGAAGATTAATGGACAAGTGGTTGGAGAGACAGATGATGGACAGATACAGGCATGGAGGCATGCTGGGGTGAAAGGATGGGAAGGCAGGCAATGCGTGGGGAGAGGAATAGATAGACGGATGGGGGGATGGATGGATTAATGGGTAGATGGATGGGTGGGTGGGTGATGATGCCTAGATGGAGAGATTGGCTGGTGATGAGGGACAGATGGATGAATACATTAGTGTGGTTGGGTGGACGGGTGGGTGGATGGATGTACATTGTGGATCTTGCAATTCCTAGAGCCAGCATAGATGAGGAAAGGGTGAGTATTTTTGGGGGGGCTATCACTTATTAGAGATAACCACATCTCTTCCCATAAGAGAAGTCAAAGATCTTCCACTCAGAGGCAGGTTTTCACCTCCCCACTGTACTTTGAGGTCTAAGTTTCTTCATAATCGTGTTCCTTTGTGTTTGGGATTAGTGTCCTAGGCGTATTGTTTTTAAATCATGGAAATGCTGTCTGGAAAGTTACTTAAGACTTGTGAGTATGTTGCGGAGAGACAGAGAAGGAGGGAGGGGGAAGGAGGGAGGGAGATGGTGTGGGGTGGCGGGCAGCCCCACGATTTGCCTCCAGACTGCCAGTGGGGAACGCTTGGCCTGGCAGGCTGGCTCCCAAGCTGTGACTCGGGGCTTGGACCTGGTGAGGCCTCGGTCTGAACGGGGCCGCCTGCCCAGCTGTGAGCTCCCCGCCTCACGCGGGCCCTGGGCCTGTCCCTGGCTGCGGCCGGGCCTCGCCCGGGGGCCCCACCCCTGCTTGGTGTCTGGGTGGCTCAGGTGGTCAGCTTCCTCTCCGAGGACCTACTGTGTGTCCCCGGCATTCGCTGTCTTCTGGGGGCAACCAGCTGCACCCTGATCCCAAGGTGGTGGGTCCCCGCGGAGGGACTCGTGCAGGGTGGCACCAAGGGGGTGGCACCCCGGAGCTGGGACAGGTACCCCGGGAGGTGGAGGGAGAGCTGTCAGCGTGGGTGCTCACAGTCCCTGGGGAAGGCAGTGGGCATCCCAGGGGACAGGCAGGCTCGGTGCCCACGTGAGTGTGAAGCCCATTTGCACCTTTTTGAGCCAGGACCACCTCCTTTCTCTGCCTGGATGGCCTTGGCTTCCCACTCCCCGAGCTGAGCCCAGGGTCTCTCTCCAAGCAGACAGAGCGTCATGCTTGTAAGGCCGGACAGTCAGGGGACTAAGCAGGACACACGTCACCGAGCCTGCTTGGAAGGACCTCGCGGCTGCAGGTGCACGACGGAAACCTCTCACAGCCCGACGGTCTGCTTAGGTATACTTCGAATTCTTACTGAATTATATATGAAGTTTTCTACAACACTAATGGATGTACTCAATATGTTAACAGAGGGATCATCCTGACCTGTAATAATATTCGGTGAATTATGAGAAGTAACAGTTTAAATAACCTGTGTTTTTTAATCCCAGCAAGCAAGTTCCCACCCACAGCAGCCCCGTGGGTGTCGGACCTCCCCCGCTTTCTGGAAGAGCGACCATGAGGACTTGCCCCTTGGCCCCACGCCACTGGCTGCGGAGGACCAGGGCAGAGGGTGGCGCTTGGGGCCACTGGCAACCAGACTCCTCCCCCTCGGCACCCTCCAGCCTCATCCCGTGGGCTTTCCCAGCGCCTGCCCTTCCTGCCGACGGCGTCTAGGGAGCCGGAGGCTAGCTGGCTATGAGTGGTCAGACCCTTCAATGTTTGATGTCATCGGGGCTGCTTGTCATTGTGTTAATTAAAGTTCGAAGGTGTTGGCAGCAGCGAGGGTGTGGAGGGAGCGTGTCCAGTCTGGAGCAGCCGTGCGTTGGCCTTTGT
Source organism: Dama dama (assembly GCF_033118175.1). Taxonomy (NCBI): domain Eukaryota; kingdom Metazoa; phylum Chordata; class Mammalia; order Artiodactyla; family Cervidae; genus Dama; species Dama dama. The sequence continues at coordinate 16,910 of NC_083686.1, read as the reverse complement.
GTGTCACTGGCTGACAAAGGTCCATCTAGTCAAGGCTATGGTTTTTCCAGTGGTCATGTATGGATGTGAGAGCTGGACCATAAAGAAAGCTGAGCACCGAAGACTTGATGCTTTTGAACTGTGGTGTTGGAGAAAACTCTTGAGAGTCCCTAGGACTGCAAGGAGATCCAACCAGTCCATCCTAAAGGAAATCAGTCCTGAATATTCATTGAAAGGACTGATGGTGAAGCTGAAACTCCAATACTTTGACCACCTGATGTGAAGAACTGACTCATTGGAAAAGACCCTGATGTTGGGAAAGATTGAAGGCAAGAGGAGAAGCGGACGACAGAGGGCGAGATGGTTGAATGGCATCACCGACTCGATGGACATGAGTTTGAGCAAGCTCTGGGAGTTGGTGGTGGATAGGGAGACCTGGCGCGCTGCGGTCCATGGGGTCACAAAGAGTCAGACACAACTGAGTGAGTGAACTGAACTCTCACTGGCCGAGATCCTCCGGGAGGGAGTGGCGGGGGGCGGGGGGGCAGGGACCACTGTGCCTGGTTGCTGAGAAAGGAGCAAACAGCGTTCTGCTGGCCGGTGGCCGGGAGGGGCTCCCACGAGCCTTCTGGGAGCCCCTCTGTCTGGGCCCATCAGGCCCATGCACACCTCCCATCTCACCCCAATGACACTGCCAGCCTGTCCCTGAAACACAGGACCCCTCCCTCAGCAGCGTGGCTCCTGCGGGACTCTACACACCTGGCTCCCACTGCCCGCCCTGAGCTTGAGTCCTGGGGTGGGGCCACCCTGGCTCTCAGCACACAGAGTCCCCTCGGAGCGGATCCCGCCCCAGCTGCCTGCTGTTCGCGCCTCAGCCCTCTCACTGGATGGCTCAGGCTGGCAGGTGGACCGTGCCTGTGGGCCAGTTGGTCAACAATGCCCAGAGCCGGGGGTTGAGAAAGGTTCTGAGGCTGCATCTGGGCTGCAGGGGAGACGCAGAAAGCAGAGGGTCAGTCCCTTCCTGACCTCTGCCTTCTCCAGTCCCTTCCCAGGAGGGTGGGGGCCTTTGGAAGGGCCCCTGAGCCCAGCAGGCTCTTCTGTTTGCAGAAGGACCGGCCCAAGAGAGGGGCCTCCCCACATGGGCTCGAGGTGGCAGGCAGGGAGTGCTCCCTCCGGACGGGCCAGTGTCAGGTGGGCGTGCTTCGGTTCAGTTTTGTCTCCGACCTTCTCTCTGGGTGTCTGGCTCAAGCCCCGAACACGCTGCTCACATCTGGAGGTCAACAGAGGGGGATGAAGGCCCCACCCCGTGGCGCAGCTCTACCTCCTCCCCGCCTCCTCTCGGCCACCCCCGCCTTCCTCTCTGTCCCCCTCCCTCCACCCCTCCCTCCACGAGAGCCGCGGCCTGGCCGTCCAAGGGCTGGTCTTGGCCTCAGATGAGGCGTCCCTGTGGACAGCGGTGACGTCACGGATTAGTCTGTGGCTCCCAGGGTGTGGATTGAGAAGGTGTGCTTCCCTCTCCAGACTGGCGGTGGGGGTCTGGATGCCCGTCCCCTGGTGTGACCCTGAAGGAACACAGAGGGAGATTCAGTGAAGGACAGTGGGTATGGAGGGGCAGGCTGCCCAGGACGGCCTCTCCTTGCTGGGAAAGACCCTGGAGAGGTGCTGCCTGCGCTAGGCTGTAGACCACCCAGTGGAGGGGCCCCGGGGAAGGACCCCTCCCCACCAGGATCAGTATCCAGCGGACGGCCGGCGGTTCCAGGCCTCGGCTGACTCGTGTAGCCCAGAAACATCTGTAGAGGTCGTAACCCCCAGCAGCTGTGAGTGTGACCTTATTTGGAAATATCAACTTTGCAGCCGTAATCAATCAGAGGAAGGGGAGGTCCTCCTGGGGTCGGGGAGGACCTAATGCAAGGACCTGAGAAGATGAAACTTGGACAGGCAGGCAGGGAGCCAGCGACACGTGCCGATGAGGCAGAGACTGGTGCAATGTGCTGCCGCCCTAGGAGGGTCGGGGGCGTCCTGGCGCCCCTGGGAGCTGGACTGGTCCTCTCCCTGGGCCCCCAGAAGGAGCCCTGGCTCTGGACTTCCGGTCTCCAGGCCCCGAGGGAGCGGACCTCTGTTATCTAGAGCTGCACAGGCTTAGGAATTTGGTGGCGGCCCTAGGGGCCGGTGCCAGCCGGGCCTTCACTGCCTGTGGTCACTCTGGCCGGCAGAGCCGCCATCCTCGCTGCAGCTGTCTCTGCCCCCATCCACTCCCTCTCACACGGGCTGATGGCGCTGGTGCTCCGTGCCCTGGGCTGGGCTCCGGTGATGCCTGCGCCAGCTTCTGAGCAAGGAATGACGGTCTCCGTTTCCTGCTCCGTCTAAATGGTAATGCAGAGGCTGTCCCACTGCCTGGCTCTCCAGTTCCCCGTCTGCCACCTGTCCCTGGAGGGACCCGCACCCCTGGGCTGGGACGGTCATGGTCTGGTGCTGGGCACAGGCCGCCGTGGGGCGACAGCGTCCATTTGCCGCGTCCTTTGTTCACAGGGGGGACACATGCCCAGATGTGACAGAGCAATATCATCTCGCTGGCAGCCCTCGGATCCCCAGATAAGCTGTTGATCGGACGGCGCCTCCAGTCTCTCGCTATCTGGCTTTATTTCGCTGTAATAGCGGGGAAGATGCAGTTGGTAACGACCCGTGACAGCTGCTATATGGATATTCCCAGTCTTGGGGAGAGAGACAGGAAAAAAAAATAAACACTTGATAAAAGTATGATTGAAGATTAATAGTTGTCTGGTGACGATTTGCAATGAAACAGCCCATAAAGAGATTACTTGTCTGCAGAGTCCAGTTGCTCCCGGCTGCAGAGAGGCTGGTGTTCAGAGAGGGTGCTGCTGGGCCGGGGGGGACAGGTGCCTCTGTGCAGGCCCTCAGGCCAGCCCCGGGGCTCGAGGCGGTTTCAGGAACTCTTGGCCAGCAGCTTGGAAGAGGGCAGATGGAAATTGCTTTGGAACTGTTTATTTATTTATATGCCAGCATGTTTAAGAAAGGATTTAAAGAGGCTTAGAAATTGCTTTGTCTAAGAAGCTCCTAGTAATCCTCAAGGCTCTTCCCCAGCAGTGCAGCAGATACTGTGGCATCAGAGAGCCAGGTGGGGAAGGCTGGGCCAGGAATAAGACTCAGGTCCTTGCGCTAACAGTAAGGAAGCTGGGTCCCATTGGACTGCAGGGACCTCAATGCCATGGGTGGAAAAGCCAGGACTGAAAACAGCTCACTCACTCATTCATTCATTCATCCTCTCATTCATTTTTTCATTGGAATCGTGCATCCTGTGTGAAATTTTGCTCATCAGAAGAAACCAAGAGACTAGTTACAAACTGGGACAAGTTATCTTGCTGCAAACATAACCAAGGAAAGGTCAATGTCCTGAATACAGAGACACAGCTTGCACCTCCGCCCAGAGGAGACCCCCTTGGCCAGTGAGGACCAGGAAGTGACTTTGGTCACTGGCCATCAGGGGAGGCAGGTCCAAGTTCTGGAGGATGTGATGGTGCCTGTTAAATTGGCAAAAATTACAAATTGGAGATGAAAATCACCTGGATGGGGGAGCAGGGGAACGGGATACAGGACAAAGGGTTAAGCGTGGGTGGCTGCCGTGGCTGTGTTGCTGAGGGGGTTATGAGGGTTTATTGCATTTTACAAATAACAGAGTAAGTGCATTCGTTCCCTGTGGCCACCAAACAAATTGGCACAAACTAGACAGCTTAAAACAACAGAAATTCATTCTCTGCCAGCTCCAGAGGCCTGACAGCAAGCTGTACCAGACCCCCTCCCCGAAAGGCTCCCGGGGACGGTCCTTCCCGCCTCTCGCCTCTCCCAGCTTCTGGTGGCCCCCGGGGTTTTTCTGGCACCTCCAGCTCATTTAACCGGAAGCTTCCAGGAGCAAAGCCTGTTCTGGCCAGGGGGCTGAATCCGACCAGACCCCAAAACAGAGTCTCATTTATCTGAAAGTGCTATGTGTAGCACCATGCAGGTCTCAGGTGGCGCCTGATTTCTGTTCTCAGACATTATTTAACACCTCCCAAGGGCGTCTCCACGATACCATCGGAGGAGATAACGGTGTACCTCTTGGCCCTGGGGAGCCTGCCAAGCTCATCTGTAGTATCTGGGAGTTTGAGTCTCAATCAGCACCTGGAGGAAAGGCGTGCCCACCCACCCACGTGTAGGGGGGCGGTGATGGGATGTGGCGACTTTGATGGGTTCAGCATAGTCCAGATCTGCTAGTCTCGAGTTCCAGTTTCTGCCATTTCTGAGCTTATTGACCTGAGGCAGGTCACTGTCACCTCTGAGCCTCAGTTTTCCATCTGTAAAATGAGAAGGCTGCAAGACGCGGGTCCACCCAGAAGCCATCTCAGCCTTTAAGGTGCTGCCCCTTTAAGGAGGGCGGGGTAGCGGAGAAGGTAGCCGCGCCCCCTCCCCCTCCTCGCGGAGCCTTCCAGACCGCCTGTCTCCGGCCTCGCCCCGCCCCCTAGGGGAGGGGCGGGAGCAAAGGGGGCGGGGAAGGAAGACGGTTTACCTTGCGGGGCGGGCGCGCGGCGCGTGCGAACGGCCGGACAGTCCCGCGGCGCGCACTTCCGGGCGTTGCCCCTTCCCCCTGCTCGCCGTTGCCCTGTACATCCGGGTCATTTGCCCGCCCCGCTGGCAGGAGCCGCCGCCGCCGCCGCCGCCGCCGCCGCCGCCGCCTGGCTCTCGCGGCTCCGCCGCAGGGGCGGGTGCGGAGGGGTTCCCGGCCCGGCCGCCGCCGCCGCCGCCGCCCCGCTCCGGGCCCGGGGCTCCCCCTAGCGCCGCTGAGGAGCCGCCGCCGCGGCTCGAGGAGGGCGGAGGAGCGGGGCTGAGAGCGCGCCTGGAGGCTCGCGGGGAGGGTGACTGGTTTATTTTTTCCCGTTTGCCTCGCTTCTCTCACAGCCCTGGCTCGTCTGCTCCGCGACCCCATTTTGGCGGAGAGGCGGGCGCGGTGGGGCCGGCGCCCACCCCGGCGCCCTCCCCTGGCGTGCGGCTGCATCTCCGCGGGCGCCCCGGGCCCTCCTCCGCGCCCCGGGCCGCCCTGGCGCTCATTCATTCGGCTGCGCCTTTCTCCGCCCCTGCCTCCTTCCCCTCGCGTCTCCCCGCGCGTGCCCGCCGCCCTTTCCCGTGGCCTTTCCCCTCCCGCGTCTGTGGTCGTCCCCCGACCCGGAGCGCCCACACCCTTCCCTCCCAGCGGCCGCCTTCCCTCCGGTGCTGGGCCCCGGATGCACACCCCCTTCTCCCTCGGACTCCACCGGGCCTCGCCCGGACACGCGGCCCTCCTGATCACCTGCCTTGATCTTGGTGCCCCGATACCGCCCGATTCAGGTGTTGCGTGGACCGCAGATCCTTAGCATTTAAAGTCCCGGTTCTCGGTCCTAGGGTGTGGCCTTAGCTGTGTTTCCAAAACACACGTTTCTACTATAATTATCCAAATGCATGACTGTCAAACTGTAGTGGACTTGGCACTTGCTCTGTGTGTGTGTGTGTGTGTGTGTGTGGTCCTCATGGTTATTCTGGGTCACACCAAATCTCTCTCTCTCTTTTTTTTCCCTGGAGGAGTGTGTGATTGATTTGCTCTGAATGTAAAATTTGGCCGAAGATTGTTACTCTTTGAACTCCTCCACATTCCTTCTCCCGCTGTTCCATGACTGATTTGCAACATTACCTTTTAATACTGTTTGTTGGTGAAGCTTCTTGTCGGCTCATCTGTCACCAGCAGTTACTGAATGTCCCCCAGTGTGCAGAATACTGATGAAATGCCTGAATTCTCGCAGTGCTACAAAATGCCATTCTGGAGAAGACAAAGACTTGGGGCATTTGTTTTCACTTTTTCTCCCCTCCCTCCTGTAAATTTACTGAGTTTGAAATCTTTTTACTCCATCATGTGTAATGTGCAGAATGTGTATCAGTTGTGTGTTCTTAGAGTCTTGCCATTTGGAAGACTGGCATTCCAGAGGAGTGTTTTGTATAGCTCAAGGAATTTCAGTCACTTGGGTGTTCAGAGACTTATTGCAGATCGTTTTAGACTAATGTATCAAGAAAAATAAACTGATCCTTTTAATTCTTTAATTACACTTAATAATAGAAACAGAAGCTCTGTGTCTGGAACAACTTGGTAATTGGGGCTTATTTGATAGCCTGTTTGTAAAGTGTTGCAGTTAACTAAAGCTACCTGATTCAGCATTCATAAAATGAAATGACAGCAGTTTTTCTAATGTGACATTCATAGTTCATAATAATGAACTCCAAGGAAGGTACTTAATCCTGAAGTGCACCTTCCTGCGTGTCAGTTTGATACAATTGCTGTCAATATTAATAGCATTTGTCTAACAGCCCTTTCTTCTGGAGAGGTAGGTACTAAAAAGGTGGTTGGCTGTTTGTCCACTTTCAGGTTTTGGATGACCACTTGAAGCACTAAGATTACTTAACTTGGAGTCAAGATTGCTTTTTTTTTTTTTTTTTGGGCAGAGCAATTTTGCTGGGTAATATATATGTTAAATTCTTTAAAACTTTTAACAGGTAGCTACTTGAGAAAAATCTTGTTTTGTAAAATGTAGGATAAAAAGTATGAATTGTAGATTGTTTGATGATTGCATTAAGGCTAGATTTTTCTCTCCTAAGAAAAAATGGTTGATCAAAGGAAGGCATGATTAGTAAATTGACCCTAGTCGCCCCAGCAAAAATTCAGTTTCAGATGCTGAGTGAAACTGAGTGAATGTACTTTATTTCTGATAGATTACAAGTGACATGTAACAGCTAACTTAAGATTTTCTCAAAACTTTCTCCTTCAGATGGGTGAAAAATAGTGTCATTCTTGAGGTTATTTGACTCATTTAAAGTGGTCATTTACCTTTAGTTAGTAATTGAGCAGTAGAGACGGATGCTTATTTCATTTAATCCTAGTCTCCTTGGGGAAAATATTGTACTGTCACTTTTATGAAGTTACTTAACTCTTAACTATTAATGCACTCCAGTGTTGGAACATATAATTTACTCTTTTCACTGTTTAAGGAAAACAGCATTTCAGGAACATTTAATCACAGTGTTGGTGGCGCCCACTGTCGCTGTGGTCTCGCCTTTCCTGTTACTCTGTAACAGGGTTTGGCCCAGTGCCTGCCTGTGCAGTGGACATGCAGTCAGTGTTCCGACTAATTGGATGAATGGCAGGTTTGCAACAGTTAGACTGTAGCACTTTGTAATTATGTGGCAAAAGTTTTAGAGAAAGATGTTGATTGCTCTCAGATGCAATTTTCTCTGGTAACTTGTAAGTTTTGTTTTTCAAGGGAAAGCGCGCCGGCAGTCCCCCACTACCATAAGTTACACAGTCGAGTTTCCCCTATTTGAGGAAATCGCAGAGGTCAACACACCGGAGTGCAATGGGTGAGCCTCGCCCTGGGAGAACCACCTTCTTGATAATGGTGTCTCCTCTGCCAGGTAAGTATACTTGTAAGTTTTGAGAATTGCTATATATAATTATTTTAAACTGCTTTGAAATCTTTGGGGAGAAACTACAATAGACATATCAGTTTGTGATATGCTTTAGTTCCATGAAGGGATATGTTCACTGAAAATGGATATTTGTTGTATATATGTTGTCAACATTCATGACCAATGGTAATTCAGATAATTTCTTGTATATTTAAAGTTTCTAAAAATCAGCATAAAAACTCTTTTGAGTGTGTGAGTTCATCCTATATTATAATATAGGATTCACTAAATAACGTTAATTTTCAAGGAGCATTTTTTCATATAGTAGAAAAGTAATGAATCTGATAATGTGGCAATGTTTACTTAACATTTCAGTGGTGGTGGTGATAATGATGATAATAGTAACTAACACGTAGCTAGTGTGTGCTACTTGCCGGGCAGTGTTGTAAGACATTTAATCTTTACAACACCCTAATTCTAAAAGGTGATAGTGTCATAGACCAGGAAACTAGTAAGGTTAGGTAACTGAAGGGACACAGAGATGGAGGACTGGGTCTCTGCTCCTAATTGTTACTCTGTAATAGGGAACACCTCTGTGCCACGTTCTCTATACGACCGTGCAAGGTGTAGGTTAATTCCTAGTTAATTCTTAAGTAGCATTAGCAAAGTAAGGCTCAAGCCGCTTAGGTAACTTGTCCAAGTACTTGCCCAAGTAGGATCAAGAAGGCTGGCATTTCAACGCAGGCCTCTGTGACTTGTAGTCTTCACTAAAATTATTTCAAAGTACTAATTTGAGGTCCTGTATTTTATGTTATACATTTAGAAGGCATACTTAAAACAGCGAGTCTCCCAACGTTTTCAGCTGCCACACAGGATGGATAACGTTCCCTCTTCTCTACTGTCTGTGAGCATATACGTTACATGTCAGTTGCTCAGTCGTGTCTGAGTCTTTTCAACCCCATGGACTATAGCCCACCAGGCTCCTCTGTCCATGGGATTCTCCAGCCCACCAGGCTCCTCTGTCCATGGGATTCTCCAGCCCACCAGGCTCCTCTTGTCCATGGGATTTTCCAGGCAAGAACACTGGTGTGGGTCGCCATTGCCTTCTCCAGGGGCTCTTCCCGACTCAGGGATCCAACCCAGGTCCCTGCAGTGCAGGCAGATTGTTTATGGTGTGAGTTACTGTGAGCAAATACAGGATTATAATTTCCTGTCCACTGGCTGTAGCTTCACCCCTTTCCCACTCACACAAGTATACTGGAATGCAAATGAGTGACATTTGTAAAGTTTTTTAAACAAGGAAATCATTCTTAGAATTTTGATCCTTTAACTATAAGCCATTTCTTGTGACATGCCCCACATCCTGATTGTGGTACGTCCCATGGGTGAGAATGGCTCTTTTCTAAGACACTGGGTGATTTTATTTCAGCAGAAGACCTAATGCAGAGATGTATTTTAGTCGCTGTTAGTTTATTTTGGAAAGGTGATGCTGCGGTGCTGTTGTGCACAGCATTCTGAAGCTCTCAGTCCTGCACAGTCACTCTCTGCCTGTGAGTGATTTCTGCTGGATGTGTCCTGGTTGGTGCATTATGTCAGCTCTGTGCTAAATCTAAAGTGACAGACACCTTTCACTGTGCCTGTCTGCACTGTGCCCCCAAATCCTTCTCTTAGTCATAAATCGGCATGTTCTCAGATAATCCAAATTGCACTGAATACTGAGGTCAGTTTCGGAAAACACCAGAAAAAGATACATCATATTCCCAGATGTTATTACTTGGGATTGTTGTTGTTTTTCAGTTGCTGAGTTGTGTCTGACTCTGTGGCCCCTTGGACTGCAGCTCGCCAGGCTTCCCTGCCCGTCCGTCTCTCCTGGAGCTCGTGTAGGCTCCTGTCCACTGGGTTGGCGATGCCACCCAGCCGCCTCACCCTCTGTTGCCCCCTCCTGCCCCTGG